>NC_045427.1:587104497-587723664 GCF_902635505.1 Sarcophilus harrisii | reverse complement strand
TTATTACACATTACTGACTTTCATACTCCCTATAGTCTAGTCAGACTAGCTTTCTTTCAGTTCACGTACATAGCGGGACTTTCTCCCACTAGTGCTAGTCTTTGCACTAGTCTCCTTGAACAGGTTTCCTATATGAGGAATTCTACCTGTGCTAGAATTAATTTCCTTCTCACCATTGAGTCTTAGAATCTTTAAAACTCAGCTCAAATGCTATCTTTTATATGAAGACTTTCCTAATTCCCGCAGCTGCTATGGCTGTTCCTCACCAATCCCCTTCTTCACCTGTATCTCTTTTATATATACCTATACACTAGAATGTAAGCTCCTTGAGATCAAGGACTTCTTCAGTTTTATTTTTTGTATCCCCATTGCCTATCACAGTGTCTGATACATTGAAGGTGTTTAATAAATGCCTGTGGATCAGTTGATTCTGGTTACCTGAATGAAGTGACATCAATTTCAACTCACCATTTTTTCAAAATATTATATAACTGAAAGGGAAAAAGAGGTTAAATTACTCCAACCCTTTTCAGTTTACTGAGGAAGAAACTCTACAAGGCAGCAGCCATTGAGTCACTGAGCCAGAGACAGAACTAGTCTGCTGATTCCTCATTCCAAGTTTTTGTTTTTTGCAATTGACCTTCAAACCTGACCTTAGCCAAACTTATATCAGGATATGCTTTAATTGCAATTTAAATCAAGGTTGGTATTTTCACTTATCCATGGTTTCACTGGTGTCTGTACTTCATCCGAGTGGTTTAGGTTACAACCCATCTACATATTCTCATCCTGTGACAGTCTGTCCCTGTTATCATATTTATTCCCTACTGAGGACAATGTGACACATTAGAAATTTCATTTTTAAATGTTTTTGAATGTACTAGCTTAACTGGGTATCACTTTATGCAAATTTTGTGCAAACTTTTCAATATTTAATAAAATCCCCAGCCTTCTTCCTCTGTAAGATATTGTAAATGAATTTATAACCTAAATAAGAGTTGCCCTTGATTGCCATTTTTCTCTACTAAAAAGGAGACGAAATATTATCTGGATGGGTATATTTATGGACTCTTTGAGCATCCTTCTTGTGGCAACTGCTTTGTATCAGTTAAAGTTCTGTAGAAAATGGTAATGATATCATTTTTAAAAGTATCAGTAATTTGTTTGACTCTTTGTAATGTCATAGCATATCTTCTTTTCATCTTTATCTTTTCTTCTAACTTGGTATTTAGGCTCTCTCAAGGTAATGGTTTCATTGTTCAAAGAAAAATGAATCAGAATTGACTACAACATTGATGACTGTTCATTTCTCTTTGTTTGATATAACCAATTTTATATTTTGTGCTATTGCTTAATTCTCATTATGTTCATTTCCTTCCATTTCTCTTTTGAATAAGGTATCCATGATATAAAAAATGGTCTTCTATGTCATATACACGTCTTTGACTTCTCTTGTTCTTAGTCCTGAGGCATATTTTCTGATATATTTTTCATTAACTTCCTATCACCTATCTTTGCATTATAGTAATTGGTTATTTTTTTAAATTATAGCTTTTTATTTACAAGTTATATGCATGGGTAATTTTACAGCATTGACAATTGCCAAACCTTTTGTTCCAATTTTTCCCCTCCTTCCCTCCATCCCCTCCCCCAGATGGCAGGTTGACCAATACATGTTAAATATGTTAAAGTATAAATTAAATACAATATATGTATACATGTCCAAACAGTTATTTTGCTGTACAAAAAGAATCGGAATTTGAAATAGTGTACAATTAGTCTGTGAAGGAAATAAAAAATGCAGGTGGACAAAAATAGAGGGATTGGGAATTCTATGTAATGGTTCTTAGTCATCTCCCAGAGTTCTTTCGCTGGGTGTAGCTGGTTCAATTCATTACTGCTCTATTGGAACTGATTTGATTCATCTTATTGCTGGAGATGGCCATGTCCATCAGAATTGATCATCATATAGTAGTAATTGGTTATTAAGATATAGGCTCATTTGATTTGAAGTCTTTTATCACGTTCTTTTTTAAAGCATTGTTCCAACTCTTCATCTACAGAAGATGTTGGAATAAGCAGAAAATATCTTTTTTTGCCTTATATTCATCACAAACAATGTGAGGAGAGGTATTTTTTTTTTTTGAGGAGAGGTATTTTAAAGTGTCCCATAGAATATTCTTGTTTTATTTGAAGACATGATGAAAGCAACTAGTTTCTTATTTGCTCCTCCAAGGAGGACCTTTAAGCCATCCTTCGATTAAATTCAATTTTCTTATATTTTTTGGTTTGATTTAACTGAGAATATTACTATTGATGTGGAGCCAGCACTTTCATAGGATGTTAATTCTTTGGTTGTTGGACAAAGAGATCACATTTATACTATTAGTAGTTAAATTATTGTATAAGTGATCTAAAGCTGTGATTTTTCATTTTTTAAGACCATAAAGGTTACAAATGGACATAATTTCAGTGTTGACTGTGAGTGATAACTGTAGTCCACAGATCCACTGGTTATAGAAATAACTTGTATGTGGACAAAGTCCAGGAAATAATTCATTTGTTGTCTAGGATTGTTTTCTTGGAAGAATTTGTTGTAATCAGACCAGTCATTTATTTAGAAGTATCGATAGTAGCAGGCTGCTGGTAAGGGGCAAAGAGCCAAGACTTGAGAATTTGACATAGATCAGTGTCTTGACAACAATTAGACCAGCAGAAATATCAGAGTCAAAGTAAGCCAGGAGTCAGCAACAGAGGAAGATATCAGTAGGAAAAGAATATGTACCAGGAATCAGGACTAGAATAAACAAATAGGGACAAGAAAACCAGAAAGATGCTATGCAATATTCAACTGGTAGAAAAACAGTCAAAGTAGGTAATCTGGCTGAGGAATTAGCATAAGGGCTCAGGTAATAAGAGAGAAGTACAGCAGAGGACTCAAGAGACTTGTTCACTGAACTGAAGTTCCTGCTTTTCTATGGCACATAGTAGGTGCTTAATTAATGTTGATTGATTGTATTCCTGTTGGGACAAGAATCAATCCCACTGGGACTGCTTTATATCCTTGATGATGGGAACAAATTGGTTTTTTGTTTTTTGATTTTTGCTACCTGACTAAGGTGGGGAGCTTAGAACCAGAGAATAGGCAGCAATTTTTTTCTTTTTTCTTATAAACTTAACATCAACAAACACAAGTATTTTAATGTACAAAGAAGAAAAGAAAAGGAGGATTTGATTTGAAAGTGTGAATTTTGATTACCTACAATTAATATTTTCACTTTAACATGATAGTAACCAAATTGTCCTACCATTTCCAGGCTTTGATAAACAAATCCTAACAAACATGCCTGCTTTGTAAATTCTTTTCTGATGAGTAAGCATGAATTGTTATAAAAACAAAACAAAACAAAAAAATCTTTGAACAACCGTTTGCTCTAAATAGGATTTTTTAATCACTACTCAATTTCAGATATGTTAATTAGGAGACTAGTAAGGTCTGTTCACTAATGGTAGCCTATAATCCATGCAGAAAAATAGGAAGCACAGAAATAGAGCA
Organism: Sarcophilus harrisii; assembly: GCF_902635505.1. Lineage (NCBI taxonomy): Eukaryota > Metazoa > Chordata > Mammalia > Dasyuromorphia > Dasyuridae > Sarcophilus > Sarcophilus harrisii. Next base: position 587,720,108 of record NC_045427.1, on the reverse strand, counting down.
AGCTGGGAAGTTGAGAATTGATAGTGGGGTTTTTATTTTAAAGTAAAGAGTCACTAAGGGACTAAGAAAACTTGACCTTGATTTTTAAGGGAGCAGGTAAACAAATGTACAGAGAAAGGAGAGAGCAAAGCAAATGACGTAGACAAACTTTGACAGAGGGAATTTTTAAAAAAAGAGATATAAGCATTAATCAATATATTAGAAGAGTTTTTTCAATAATGGTCATATGTCGCAAAATTTATTTTGCCATCACCTTCACACAATTCAGATCCAATGTCAGTAGGTGGCAGTAAGGAATCATTTTCATTTGGTCCAGTTTGTAAAGGACCTTTTCTCCCCCAACACCTATTGAGAGCCATAAATTTCCTTTTTATCCTAACTATCTTTTAATTTAAATCTAAATTTTAACTAAGCAATGTTCAAATTAAATTAAATTCCTAAATATAGCTCTATTTTCAACCTCCCTCTTGGGATTGCTTGAGGAAACCTTGAGGAAAATGCTATAAAAGCTTGTAAAAAGCATTGAAGTGCTGTATAATTATGGTTTGTTTGCTGTGGTTTTTATTATCTTTCTCATTTCTTAACTGCTATGCCACTTAGTTCTTTCCCTCTTTTAACCCTGTCCTCATCTTCAAAGGCAAGAACCTCAGCTCCCTTCACTCACCTACCTTAACACTTCCCTCCCCCATTTCCTCTTCCTCCATCAGTTCTATCACTGTGGTTACTTAGAACCAGTTCAGTGATGCTGTTTTACCACCTACTTCTGAAGCTATTTCCCCAGTGAATTTCAAGATCACTTTTTATCTGTGATAAGCATTATCTTTCTGAATTAATTGCCTATGTTCTTCATCCTTTTTTTGAGAAGGAAAAAAAAGCAAGAGAAAAGAATATAGCATTTCTTCTATTTCTTTCTGTCTCAGATTAGAGGAAGCTTCATCATCTGTTATTTCTGAATTTTATGGTCCCTTCTCGTTATTTTTGAGCAGAAGTCACATCTGATCCTTCTTTTCATAAAGAAAAAAACTGGTGTTTTATTTAAATGGACATACTATACTTGTTAGTTAATTAATGAATCTCTTAGCCAGGTTGCCTTAGCAACTGCCTTCTTTTAAAACTGTCTTGAATCCAGAAAGCTTAAAGAGCCAATGCCCCTTACAATAGAATAGCACACTGAACAGAAAATAAAACATCATTTCATCATATCCTAGTGGAGCCAGTTAAATGAGTAAGGGCTTTTTAGAAGAAAACAGAACCTTGAAATGTTAGAGTTGGAAGGAACTTCAGAAGTTATCTAGGCCAAAGCTTCTTAAACTGTGGGTCATGATCCCATATCAGGTTGCATAACTCAATGTGGAGACAGTGAAAAACTTGGCAACAGTAAAAGGTATCAAATATTCCACCACAATTTAATTCTTATATAAAAATAAATAAGCACATCCATCTTATTAATATGAAAATTTGTTTTCATCTCTAATAAATGATAAACATATGTATATCAAAGTATTGTTTTAAAATAAATTTATTTATGATTTATTATCAGTAAATGGTTGATTTGTATACCTATTTTATATACCCATATACCAGGGGTCATGTAAAAATTTCCTGGGTGAAAAGGAGTCTTGAGTAGTGAGAGTTTAAGAATCCCTGAACTATGCCAAACTCATCATATTATAGATGAGAAAATTGATGTTCAGAAGTTAAAAGGAATTTTTTACAACTATTTTGAAGAGCAAGGACTACTAAGTGACAAATATGACTTTAGAAAAGTATGGGCATAATGAATATGAATTAGTGATGAGTATGATGAAATAAAGAAAAGGGAAATATCTCAACAAGTAATATTGAAAACAATGTAAAGAATAGGAAGAATAGAGCTCCAGTCATGATAATTATGATGGCAAAAGTAGTCAGATTTTGGTCTTCAGCTTTCTGGAGTTAGAAACTCAAATTTATTAATCCACATGCTTGTATTTTAGTTAAATTAAAGATTTTTTTTTGTGAATTAGGTAACTTTCCATATCCTACAGGCTATCATCCTTCTTATACTCCACATTTATCTGTAATTTGTGCAAATGTCCCTACAAGGGAAGAGATCAGGACTAAAATTCTAGTTCCTTTCACTTTATATTATAAAACTGTTCATCAAACTTTTGTACTGTGTCACTTCCAGACTATTCAACTCAATTCCCAATGAGACTGACAAGTATAGCATATGGTGTTTATGACATCGAGTAAATCTTACTGACATATCTCAGCATTGCTTTCTATCAAAGCAATGATATGGTCTGTCTGAAGTAGGCTCTTTTTGTCAGGAACACATTTTGAGGAGCAAATTTGAGCAAACATTTGAGCAAAAGATATATTCATCAGAGTCAAGGTGACATATTTCTGAAGGACAAGAGGAGAAGAGGTGATCTCCTCTTAGAGAAATGAGGTGATAATATCTTGATGTCCTCCCCTCTGTGAAAAAAGCAATTGGCAATTTATTATGTGTGTCCAGAACACCTCTGGGCTCTCAATCATGGCCTTGTACAGACTGCAGAATAAGAGCTTTATTAAACATGTTTACTGAGGTTGTTCTGAAAGGTCTTCACGTCACAGACTCAGCCTTTAATAGAAAACTGACCTCCTGCCATCTGGGGATGAAACCAAGTGCTGCCTTAGAATACTAAACCCTTAGGGAAGGAAAAACAAATCCAGCATACTTTTTTTTCTAGCTTCTTTGCTTCTAGTTAGCACCCTAGGGAAGCAATAGAGAGAAAACTTCTCCTTGGGAAGCTCATGCAATGCAGTGGCAGCTCTTCCCAGAGGATTACCTGGGGTTGGCTGGCATTATGCACAATCCCAAAATACCTAAAGAGAAGCTAAGCAGCCTAATTAACTAATGAAAGCTAGTAATAGTAATTCTTCTTATATATCTTGTTGATGCTAGTCTTGTATATTGCTAAAATAATGATGGTAGACTTCTAATCAAGATGGTTGTGGGAAAATGAAGGGAAACCATTGAGCTCCCACACCCTTACTCTAGCTAAATCCTAAAGTTTGTACCAGACAGGATAATGATCAAATAACATTTTCCATCAACAGGAAGCCCAGGGGAGTTAGGAAAGGGAGACTCTCCTAGCAAAGCCAGAGCCGATATAACTAGAAATAAGGAGCTGTGTCACCCAAGAGGCTCTATGCCCAAAGAGAGTGAGAGTGGAGGCTCCACTGAGAAAGTCTCAAGGCAGGGACCTTGGAAGTCAATTTTAATAATTGAAATGTTCTATTTTATTTTTTATGATCACTCTTATATTGTTTAGCAAATGATTCTTCCCTTTATCACAGCTATAAACAGTACATCCTTTTATTCTTCTCCAATTATTTTTATGATGTGGCCTTTTATAATATTTTTGACATTTTGGGTTGATTTTATCATATAGCATAGGATATAGACCTAAACCCAATATCTAACAGACTACTTTCTAGTTTTCTTAGCATTTTTTTTTTGTTTTAATATGGGGATATGTGAATTTTTATAAAAAAATATTTTAATAGCTACATTTTAATATCATTGGCCTTTCTAATCCTATGTATTTTATTTTATGCATTTAAAGATTTTCTAAGAATGAAATCCATTAGTTTAACCTTATTTTTCAATGAATATTATAAGAAAAAAGAATCAAAATCATTCTAATAAGGAGTTTTTAATCATAGTAATTAATGTTCCTGAATTTATTTAGTAGTACTAAGCTACTATGTTTGCTTCTAGACTGGGCTTACATTCATTGACTTTTCTATTTTTGTAAAAGTCAGCACTAAGTAGTTTCAATCATTACTACTCTACAGTATAATATGAAATATGGTTTTGCTTTCCCCCATCATTTCCTACTCCCCCTTCCCCATTATTCCCTTTGAAGCCTTTGATCTTTTGTTCCTCCAAATGAACTTTGCTATCATTTGATCCATTTATTTTTGTTCTTTTGAGAACGAGTTTCTCTTTCTCACCCAGGATGAAGGTGCAATAATCTCTTCCTATTGCTAATTGACATGGAGACTTTGACCTGCTCTTATTTTTGACTTGGTACAGTTTTCTGGTAGCTCCCCACTTTAGGAGGCTTACCATATTGGTGCCAGATTTAGTGAAGATACTCTATTGGCTTAATTCCTTGTAGCTCAGAACTCCCAAGCTCAAGATATCTTAACCCCAGCCTCCTGATAGTATGGATTACAGGAATATATCATCTTCACTTGTTCATGTGGCTAAGGAAAGTCAATATCTGCTACCTTTGTATTTTTTAAATGCCCTAGTAGATGTAGGAAGGGCAAGGTAACCATTACTCATGGCACAGAAGTGTGGCCAGTGTGATACGAACAAAACACTTTTGCTAGATCATTACCTTGACAGTCACAACCTGCAATTTTTGCACTTGCTCCCTGAGTTTATGACCTACTAGTTGCAGTCCATCCTGAGTAGCAGAGAAAAGAAGGTTGATTTCTATTGTTACCAAAGAACCTGTAACATGAACTCTCATATTCACTACCAGTGATGGGTGGAGTCTAGGAGCAAGCTTATATTATGAGCAAATACAGCTAGAATTAATTTTAAAAGACCTTCTCATCAGAGGCTCAGCCCTTACTGGTAAACGGATCCCCTGCCACTCAGGTATGGTGCTAAGCTTTCATAGCATTCCATTTCCTCCACTCCCTTCTTTTCTTAATCTGAAACCAGAAGGAGGTAAATAGACATAATACAGATAGGGATACTAGATAGGATCTGGTATTACATCTTTTTACAATGTATATTTTAGAGTTTACAATGTGTTTTATCTTCATAATCTTACTGAACCTCAGGGAAACCCTATAAGATAGATATTATAGATATTATTAGATTCATTTTATGGAGAGAAATTGAAGTCAGAAAAATTAAGTGACTTCTCCATTTTTACACGGTTCATAAATGTCAGAAATAGGATTTGAAGCCAGGCTTCTTCTGTTTCTAAATCTAGTCACTGTGCCTAATTGCTTTTGGGAGGACAAGGGATGCTGTAACTGTAGCTATATGATATATGGATAAGGTTGGCAGTTGGTTTCGGGCTAAATATCATGTGGAATATTGATTTTGGTAAGACCCCCTTGTTCTGAGTTGGGTCTTCAAGTTTTGGAAACTCAGTTTTATTCATTTGCCCAGGGATAATCAGATTCTGGAGAAACAAATTTCTACTTATCAAGCTTGTTTGGTAAATCATAATTTGAGAAATACTACTGCCAGCTAGAATATTCACTTTTATGGGTCAACTCAAACACCTCCTATGAAGAGAGTACTTGGAAAACTAAGCTAACATTGATGAAATAGAATCTGAATAAAAAGAAGGGATATTAATATCATCAAGTCAGGACAACCTGATGAACCCTTATCTACTCTATGGCTATACCTGCTAATATTCCATTTGGAATTATTCAAATTGTCAAATCAAAGCACTTTTTCCCACTTTGGATCAGATAGGTAAACATTTAGAAATATTTACTTTCTAGTTCTCCTTGTCATTAAAATTCTGCCACTTTACAGTAGCCCTGGAAACTTGCATCTGCACAGGGGTAGGTGTTCCCTCAGGTTCTGAGGTTCACCTTAGGGTGAAATTGCTTCTAACACTGTAGCTCCTAAGAGCCAGCCAGTGTGCTTCCTTAAATAAGCAGTAAACTCGATTGGTTTAATAGAAAAACCATTTCCTCAAGTGATATGGCAAAATTGATAGTTACAAAATATTTCCCCCCAACTTAGGGTGAACTCTCCCCAAAATATGCAGAGTCAGTAAGATAAGGAGAAGTGGTCATGAACTTAGAATACAAGGTCAGTGAGGCACGTGTGCAGGAAATAGATATGGTCAAGACAACCCAACTCTGGGACATCAAGACTTCAATGTCCTTTATTTCTCCTTTATATGTCCTTTATATTTATCTTCTCACAAGAAGTTCATTTTAAGGTGAGTGTTGGTGAGGGATGAGTGACATCTCATTGCTCAGCTGCTTTTGCTCCTTGCAAGCAATGGATCATTTAGCTACATCTGGGCTGAACCACATAGCTTGCTCATTCACTGGTCACTTTGACCCTGGACAGCTGAGAGGGTCACTCTGCTCTTGGACAGCTCCTCAAAGAGTGGTTGTGCTGTGATTTCCTTGGGTGTCCCCAGACAAATCCTTAGCCTGTGGGCTGTGAGCAAGGTATAACATCTCTGCCAAAAGGAGAAATCGATGGGTTCTTTGTCACCTCCAGAATTTGGTTTGGCTGGGTATTAATGTGCTTTTCCAGCAAGGACAGTAACCCTTCTCCTAAAAGGGGCAAATGCCCCTTTTTCTGTAATTCAGTCCTGAAGCTTGTCATTTCGAGGGAGAAGGTGGGAGAGGTCTAGTTACGGTTCTTTCTGGCTCAGAAATGGTTTTCCTCAGCTCAGGATCCTACCCTTAATTTTGGCAATCAGCCAGTTACACTTCCCAGATTTCTATCGGGGTATTTTGCAGATTAGTAATTGGGGACAACAATACAGATGTTTCCTTAACATTGAAAAAGGCATCCCCTTTATATTTCAATATGTCTATCTTTTGCCCCAGCTTTTGTAAAGTTCTAATGGGACATTTCTTATAAGAGTATTTAATTGTATTTATAATTTTCCAGATTACAATTTATTTTACTTTATCTTTTAAACTCATCTTTATGAGTTCAAATCTAGACTTAGATACTATACATGACTTTGGCAAAGTTACTTAACCCTGTTTGACTCACTTTCTTTATGTGGTAAATGAGCTGAAGAGGAAAATGGCAAACTATCCCAAAATCTTTGTTAAGAAAACCCAAATGTGGGGTCACGAAAAGTCGGACATGATTGAAATGACTGAGATGACTGAATAACAATCTCTTTTTAGATGGTTTGCTTTCTGAGTCCTTAATTTGCTTAGTAAGCTATCTCCAAATAACAATGGAAGGATGGTTCTTGCAGATTTCCAGTCTCTTGGCATAATGAATAAAATACTGCACTTGGAGACAAAACTTGGTTTGAAATCCAGATTTTAACACTTGCTAACTCTGTGGTAAGGGCAGTTATTTATCCTCTCTGGGCCTCAGTTTTCTTATCTTTAAAAATCAGAGGTAATAATACTGCCACTACCCACTGTTCAGGGTTGTTGTGAAAGTACTTTATCAGACTGAAAATCCCCTAGGAAGCTAAGTTGTTATTATTACATGGTGTTATTATAAGTATATTCTTTTTTGAAGGAAATTTTTTAAAGTTTATTTTTAAAAATATATTTTTCAAGGTTTATTATATCTTTTGACCACTTTTCCCCACCACAGAACAATTTCAAAAACCAGAGCCAAACCCCTCAAAACAAATATTCAAAATCCAGTAAAAAATAATTTTCACATTGACTATGTCCAAATGTGAATGTTTCATTCTGTATTTTAAGTTCCTCAACTTTCTTCATTCTTGTTAGCTTTTATAGAATCATATATTTACATCTGGAAGACAGGAAAAAAGGGGAGGGAATAAGTATTTACCAAGTTTCTACTATGTGCCAGATACATGCTAAGTACTTCAAAAATATTATTTGTGATAATATTTATTATATATAATACATAATATTTATTATTTATTAGTAAATAAGTATTTACTTAGTTCCTACTGTGTACCAGACACATTCTAAGTACTTCACAAAAATCTCATTTGATCTTTATAACAACTCTGAGAGGTAGGTTCTGCTATTATTACCATTTTATAATTGAGGAAACTGAGGCAGACAGTGGTGAAGTAACTTGTTTTACTAAGTGTCTAGAGCCAGATTTGAATTCTGGTTTTCCTGAATCTAGGCCCTGTACTCTCGTCACTGTGCCACTAATTTAGCTAGATTTAGATCTGAAATGGAACATAAAGTGAGCTAACCCAAATTTTTCTTTTATACATGAGGCATTAAGGCCAAGAGTGGTTAAGTGACTTGCCCAAGACCACATAGTAAGGTAAGAAACAGCTCTTCTGACTCCAAATCTAGATTTTTTGGGCAGCAATTGGGATTAAGTGATTTACCCAGCATCACACAGCTAGGAAGTGTTAAGTGTCGGAGGCATATTTGAACTCAGATCCTTCTGACTCCAGGATTGCGGCTCCATCTGCTGTGCCATCTAACTGCCCCTCTAGAACTCTTTTATAACATACTATGCTTCTGGACTTGGCCCTTTTTCTTGAATTTGCTTCTGGGATATGCTGTGTTTGAAGATCTGTGCACCTCTCCACATGACTGCAGTGTCTCTGGAGTCTTGGAGCATAAATATTTAACAATAATGACTGAATAAGGAATAGAAAGGAAAACTGAACTGAGAAGATACTCCAGAACTCCTGAGAGGGCAGGGATTAGAAAGCCTTCCTAACTCCTCAAATCCAACTTCTCTGATCTCCTCCTTTCCTGAATGCAAAAAAAGGCTGGGCCTCTGGAATTCTAGAGCTATCATCTACAGCCGTGTCTCAGTTACTTTTTGGCTTGGCAAGAGCCATAGCTTGATTGCTCCTATGACCCTTCCAGGTGCATGAATGTAGGTTTGGCTGTCTCTCTGTATAAACGTGTTGTGTAATCCCCAAGGAGTACTCTAAAGGGATACGGTTACCACACATGCTCTCTCTTCTCCACTGCAGAGACGCCTCTGAGCAGATGGATGTGTACAAAATTTTTTTACACTTCACCCCCACACAAGTTTCAGTATTGTGAAAGAGGATGTCTGGCATCCACTGAATTTATCAAGATATTCTCAGCTTTGGACATCATGTATTTTATTATGAGGGTAAAATAATAATAATAATTTACATTTATGGAGTGCTTTGAAGTTGTCCTTACAACAACCCCAAGAAGTAAGTTATATGAGTGTTATTAGTCCTATTTTGTGAGAAATGAGGAAAGACTGGGAAATGAGTAAACTGAGGCCCTGGCTAGGCTACTGACTTGAGGGTCATATAGCTAATAAGTATCTGAACTGAGATTCAAGCCTATATTATCCTAACTTCTAAGGACAAAGGAATGATCACAGACTGTTACTGAGGGAAATTTAATGGATTCTGCTGACCATTTCAAATGTGGTTGAGTTATTCAAACTTCCGATCCTTTCTAAATTAATCTAAATTATTATATGCTATTATGTATTGATCTGGGGATAGTGGGGTAGAGAGAATATTATCTCTATTCTATAATTAAGATAACTATTGTGGCTAAAATTTAACATCGGATTCCGAAAGTATTAATTCTGGTGATCTTAGGAAGATTACATACAGCTCTGTATGACCCTAGTTCCCTTATCTGTAAGATAAACAGATTAGACAAGATGACCTTCAAGGCCCTTTTCAGCCTTAAATCTATGATCTTGTGATTTTTCTGCCATCTCAGTTGTCTAGTATCTTAAAGCAATCATGTTGTTGATTTCAATAGTGTAATAAACTGGAAAGAGAAAAGATTAGAGTGTCAGGAAGTCTATGTTCTAGATCTGTTATCACTTGCTATATTACCATGGGCTAATCACTCTATGCATCTGAACCTTAGTTTTCTTCTCTGAAAAATTGTGGGCTAGTTACTAGATGATTTCTAACATCCTTTCCAACTCTGTGAGTCAAAGTTCTGTGTTCTATTAGAAAACATTTCTAGTACATAAAACTTTAGTACAAAATGTGTCAAATGTGTGTGGGTGTGTGCATGAGCCAACAGAAAGAGCCAATTCAGAGCCCCGTCATGCTGTCTTCTAAGAGACATGGAAGGGGGTGTATTTTTCAAGCTTTGTGGTGAAAACAAGTGCAAATATAACTTCATGATAACTGGAGAAGGAACAGTTTTTGCAATTGGTCTTGATAAGAATATCAAGCTTATTCTCAATGCAGAGGACAGATCTTGTGAATTCTAGCTCCATTTGGTATAGTAAAAAGCCATTACCACTGAACATTAGTGTACCAAATCCTGCTTGAATATCTTCAACTTAAACCTGAATAAAATGCTATTCTTCAAAGGGTTACTCTCATTTACACTCTTTAAATGATATTTCCACTCCCTCCCACTACCCTACTGGTGGTGTTTTCTCTCTGAAATTATTTTCTGTTAACACTGGCTATGTCTTGTATGTACAAGACTCTGCATATGATCTCCCTGATTAAAATGTGAACTCCTAGCTGATATATGCAATGATCCATGTTCTTGGGATCTACCAGCTGAGGTTGTTAGAGGGCTTAGGTTTGGGAGCTTTAGGATTAAAGCCAATGAGGAGTTCACACTAGACCCAGTGCCAAGATGTTGGTCCTGGAAGGCTTACACAACATTATGCATCATCTACTGTGTCCCTTTATGGGAAGGGCAGAGATTTTTGTGGTTCCAAGTCAGTCACATTCAGCTCATGAGGAAGGTGAGAGATGGGTCATGAAGAGAAATTGCCTTAGCAGCTGCACCCCTGACCAGCTGTTGGAAAATGAAACTTGTCTAATATCAATGTAATGTTGGACAAAAGAAAGAAAAGATGAATTCAATGTGGTTTATTAAAGCTACCTCTCCCTCACTCTATTTTGTTGATTTTCACGGGCTACCTGTAACAAATCATAGTGAGTAATGGGATATCCTACAGAAAAGCTAAGTCAGGAAAAACCTGTTTACAAATGAATTTCTAAGATTTCCCTCTGCAATTTCAACCTCAAGGTGAGTAGGACAAAAGATTGCTGACACTGCCCTTGCTTGATGAAGATCAGTCAGAAATTAAAATATGTCCTGAAGAAGACAGGAAAATGATTGAAGGATGTCAGTTTTATTCCCTTTGGGACATGGGGCTACAGAATCAGTCAGTGGTAGCAAGCACTTAGGGAAATGTCTAATTTTAAAACAAGGTGACATCAGTTTAAATATTTTAAAACAGGATATGTCTGAGAAGACAACTTAAAATGTACATAGAAAACGTTGCAGTTACTATGTGTTAATAATGGATGAGAATGGAAAAATATATCTTGTCAAATGTCAAACATGATTCAGGGAAACTCTTTCAGGTTGACTTGGTTCACTTTGGTAAAAAGCAATACATTTTAAAAATACTTAAGTCTTTAGCACAAATCTTTAAATGTAGTCTTGATACCAGAGATCTGCAAGATGAAAGGTACAGATTTATCTTAAGCCCCTAATAAGAAACTTGAGGAAACCGTGCCAGTTGGTATATTTCAGTAGATCAAGGTAACAGAGTGGTGAAGTGGAAAGAATGCTAGATTTAAATCAGAGAACTGGGTTTCAATTCTGACTATATTATTTATTATTGATGGGATTGTGGGCAAGTTGTCTTGGAACTTCAGTTTGCTCAATTGTAAACGGAGGAGGTTGGACTAGTTGGTCTCTGTATTAATATCCCAATTCTATATGTGTGATGGTAACTTATTACCAGTGTGCCCTTGGCCAACGCCCTTTGGTCTTAATATCCTTATCTATAAAGCAAATTTTTAAACTCTCTTCTAAACACTCTTTAAGCTCTAAATTTATGATCACAGAATCATATAATATTATAAGTGAAAAAAAATCCTTGGTCATTATCTAATTCAACCCTTTCCTATTTCAGATGAGCAAAAAGGTTCATTCTAAGAAGGTTACTTGCTCAAGATCACATGGCAAGTTAATGATGGAGCAGAAGCTAGAACCTATGCTTTTGAGTCCACTGTTCTTTCTGGAACCCCGTGTTTGTACTGTGTGCTAAGAAAATTCAACACAATTTTCATATTCTGTAACAGGTAAGTCACAGTAGCCTAACAAATTAGGACATCCCTGGTGCCTTTCTCTATTGGTATAAAAACCATTCAAGAGACTGATACTGCACCTAAAAAGGGGTCTTTTTCAGGCAAGTTATCACTTTGTTTTATAGTTAACATCATAGATATAGAATTGGGATATTGAGTTCAGAGGCCAACTAATTCAATCTCTTTCTTTTACAGTTGAGGAAACAGACCCAAAGACAATGGACTTGCCCACAGTAATAAGTAACATAGTCAGAATTGAAACCCCATTTCTCTAATTTTAAAACAAGATTTCTATGGATCTTAATTTCCCAACAGTAATAAGGCCCTTTCTTGCAAATTTTTGCTTTTAGTACAGTATTGAAACTTAGTAGGATAATACTAAAAGTAGACATTATTGAAATATTGATTCTGTGGACATTGAGAAGTTCACAGATAGTATGCACATAGTAGGTGCTCTTCTGTAGAGAAGAGGAGAAATCACTGAATTTCAGATTTGGAAGGGTTGAATACTGGAAAATGTACTAAAAAATAGATGGCTATCCATTCTTTGCTTAAAAGCCTCTTTGAGGGAAAAATCTATCGTCCTGAGATAGTCAGTCCTATTTTGGGAAGAGCCCGATTATTAAGAATTACTATTTCGTTAATCATTAAGAATGATTTTTTTTATCACAAGAAGCCCAAGTTTACTCTTTATAATTTGAACTATTGCCTCTAATTCTTCCCTCTGGGAACAAAATAAACAAATCTAATCCTACTTGCACAGGACAGCCCTTCAAGTACTTATCCATTCTGAATCTTCTTTTCTCCAGGATAAAAATCCCTTTCACTGGACCCTTATACGTCATGATCTCAAGGTCCTTCACCATCTTGGTTGAACCTCTTTGGATGCTCTTCAGTCGTTTGATTTCCTTTCTAAACTGTGGCATCCAGAGCAAGGTATAATGGAATGACCCTATTCCTGAAAGTTATGCCTCTTATGATGCAATACAAGACTGCATTAAATGTTTCAGTTGCCAAATCACAATCTTATTTCACATTAAGTCTGCAAGTCCACTAAAATCTTCAGATTTTTTTCCCAGACAAATTGCCTGTTTTGTATTTGTGAAGTCAATTTTTTTGAAGTGCAAGTGTATCACATTAAAATTATTCCTATTAAATTTCACATTATTAGAACTGGCCCAGTGTTCCTAGATCTGAGATCTCTCTGTCTCAACACGTCTAATTAATAATAAATCAAACACTAGAACTCAAATCCTTACAGTCTTTTTTTGCCTCTCTTGAAATAAGACTGCTTGATATTCTTCAGCAGGTAAATCGAGAGAGCCTAAAGAATCACACCATCCCTTGGTTTCTTAATGTCCCCCTTGCCTTTTATTGCATTATGTAAGAAGTACCGTCCAATGGTTTGATCACATCTGAGAGTATTTTGTTCATCTCTAATTAACAAATGTTAGTTCTGGAAAGACCTTAGATGTCTCATGTAGTCCAATCTCATTTTATAGGTGGAAAAGCTGAAGTTGAGAGACAGAAAGTAATTAGCCAAATAAAACTCTTTTCCAGCCAGTACATTTAGCTATGTCTCTAAGATTTGTATCATAGGCAAATTTCACAGTTGTTACTAGATAATGCCTAGTTGCAGGTGTTTTAGAAACAAGAGACAGAGTCAATGATGTAGAAGGATAATCTGACTCTTGTTCTTTACTGCTGCTGAGAGTTACATGAAAGTAAACTCCTGGTGCCATTCCTTTTCTAGGGAGTTTACAGAAAGCAATATTGAGTCAAGAGAAGAGTATAGTTCCTTTAAAAGATGGGAGCCTACAAATGAGGGGAGTAGAGTTATCTTGTCTATTCATAAATTTGGGTGTGATTCTTTTGTGTGACATATTTTCTTTCAGATCAAATAAAGCTTGTCTTGTATTAAGCATATTGTCAGCTTGAGCAACTGTCTGGGAATTGAGGACTTCTTTTACATATCTTGCAAAGAATTAGAGACAAGATGTTATTCCTTAGGCAGAGCCTCAGGGTAAAACAAGCTGAATTCTGGTATTTTCTCCTTTTGGTTTTTTGGTAAAGTTTGCCACTATGGATTCAAGTTTGTCTATTTTGCTGATTATTTCTGCTATTCAGAATTTAAATTCTATTTTACAGTTCTTAGTTCCCTTTTAAAACATTCAGACTTTTGGAAATTCACAAGATTCATGTTTTACTGTTTGTAGATTCATTTCCTCAACTTGTTTAACTGATGTGAACTTGTTTAGCTGAACTATATATTCCCTTCTGTACCATGTTCTGTACCTTGTTATTCATCTGCATATGTCTTTTTAACTGAGTTTCCTTCCTCCTGAAATCTTTGGTAATTTGGTGATTTCTGTTTTTAATATTCCACTCTCCTATCATTCATTTTCTGACTCATTCCCCCTTAAAAACTGTTAACCTGAAGTCTAACCTCAAAGCCAATGTCATATTCTGGCAGTTCCCTGGATAAACTCTGTTGCAGTCCAATTCTATACTGCAGTCTCAGCTAGAGCAAACTTTTCTACCTTTTGGTTTTTCATTGCATAGGGAATAGGGGTGAGAAGTGGGGAAGGGCAGGATTGAGTTCTTCTGTAAGTGCTGGGGTTAGTTGTGCAATGTAGCTATGGGGGAAGAAGTGCAGAGTGAGTGATTCAGGATTTAGAGATTTGCTTTCTCCACTGTTGTAATTACCCATGAAGGTATGAAAATAAAGATATATTGTACAATTATGTATTGGAGGTAAATGTAAGCACTAGATCCAACTAGTTATGGCAGGTCTGGACTCTCAAAAAGAACTGATAATTATAGAAATGACTAAAAGTTGTGACAAGAACACCAAAGAAATGATTTTAAATACTGCTACAGGCTCTTTGGGAGAGTGTGAGAAAGGTACTAAGGGATGTATTTGGAAAACAGGAAAAAAAATTGCTTCATTGAATTAGCTACCTTATACTGTGAAGTCTTCCAAGATTTACAAAGAGAGTTCACAAAGAGAGAGATATATGGAATATAGTCAATGTGTGCCTTGAAGCATCCTGTTATAACTTGTCAGGACAGAGAATGTCTAACTGGAGGGAAAATATAGAAGGTATTCAAAAATTAGTCAGATTAAAGGACAAAGCCTTTGTTCTGGAACTGATGATGTTTCCTTGTTCAGCTATGTACATTCCTGTTTATACCGCTTTTGAGGCTTTGTTATAGCATTGATGATTTCTCTTGATGGGAAATAAACCCTCCTTGTCCTATGCCCTCAAAGCTCATTCATGATTTATTTATTATTATAATATTATTTATTATCTCGGTCACCTTCTGTGGTTCTTTACTATTAGAGATAGCCCAACCTGCCTTCCTACCTGGAAGCATTTTTGGTATCAGCTGAATCAGGGCTTGTATCATATATTACAAGCTTTGTTCTTCTCTAGCTTGTGACATTGAACTCTAAACAACCTAGAGCTATTCTTAAGTTATTGATAACCCATGTTGCTATTTTTAATCTTAGAGCTCAATATTCATACCAGAAACACCTGATAAAATATAGCCCTACGGCATGAATATTTCTTCAACATGCCACTGATTTAATGTTTCATTCATTCATTCAACACATTTTTTTTGAGCAACTGCTATGTGAGAGACATTAGAATCTCCATAAATCTTGTAAATAATTACATTTGGAATGTGAAAGAGAAAATGTAAACATTTTATTTGGCAGTTGTTTCTGAACACATGAATAAATAAACAGAAAAGTACATATTAATATTTCTTCTCATAATAACAGATGCCATTGCACACATATTTACACATTGTCAAGGCAAAGACCAGTTAAACAATTTAAATCTGTCATGTAAAAGGTAACTTCCAACATCACTAGACCTGACAGTTAAAGATGAAGATATTGGTAATGCTTGGCTCTAGCAATCTCGACTTTTGAAAGGCATTCATTTGGAAGTATGATTAGAGAAGTCACCATGCATTTAGCTCATCCTGTCCACTTAACTGGAGAGAGTTTTTGACTGTAGCCACAGAGCTGAATGTGTCATGCGCTTAAATCAACTATGACATGTGTGTAGATCTGTGTACGTCCCTTAAAACTGGAAGCAAAGAGAAAATTATGCTTATTAATAGACACATGAGTGAAAGATCTTGGTGCCTGTATATTTAACTCTTGAAATTTCACAAACTTTGCTTTCTCTGCATCCCAGTTATATACTTGAGTGAAGGAATAATCACTTCCAAGAATTGCATATTGGTAATTATTTATCTGAAGAGGTTGGAACACCATGGATCCTCGGGATGGCATCCTTTGTACATCCACAAATGAAGATCCTCCCCATTTCATTACTTTGGAATCACCGATGAATCTTGTCAGACAGATATACACATCACCTTTGACTGTGAAATGCTTTACTGCGTACACATCTTCCATGTTAGGGATGTCAGTTTGATTAGCAAATAATTTTGTGCTTTTATTCCATTGGTAGATTACAGGACGTTGGGAACTACTGGATAGAATTAAATGAGGTGTTCTGACTGTTTGAGGTGTCCTGGCTATTTCCAGGTATTCCACATCAGTATCTCTGTACCACTGGTGTAATGACTGATGAGAGTAAAATCCATTTCCATTCCACTTGTAAACCGTAGTGAAACCGGCTTTTGAACTGTCAGCAACCACAAAGTACCAGTTGTTTTCAATCTTGAAGGTTTCAATATCATTTGGCTTTCGGATTTTGAGGATTTCAATATCCTGAATTTTTATGAATTTGTTTGCAAAACTGTCTCTCTTATAAATGTGAGACCCTCCAAACAGCTGGGCCACAATAACATAGAGTTGAGTTTCAATGACTATAGGCTTGCATACTACAGTAGAGGTTCCTGAGGAAAAGATAAATAAAGGATTAGTACTGTCTTTGGAACCAAGTGATAGATGAACTTTGCCTCTATAGCTATGACTAAATAAGATGTGACTGAGAGACCCAAGCTCTATCACTATAACACTATATCAGTGGGACCTAGAGCTCTCAGTCCTGCCACACAGAAGGCCCTTTTGTTAACAAACAAGTCTGTCCATCACATCCAATTTGCATGAACACAGATATGGTGGGAGCTTTAGTCTTCTGTATTTTGAAGAGAGAGAATGGCTAAAAGCTATATTCCAAGAAGTTACCTACATTCCTGTTGCTATTTGTTTGTTCATTTATTGATTGATAGATTTTTATTTTAATCATTAGAAGCACGACTCATGTTGAAATATGAGAATTCATCTTTCAATCCCATAAGCAGTCATTCAATTTAAGTGCCTAAAACATCAGTGAACTTAGAGTCTCCATGGCTTCTAGAGTCACATTAAAAGTTCCAATCAATTAGATGGGCCTATAATCATCGCAAAGTAGCCACTCAAGGTTTAGTCTAGTCTCCTGGGCAATAGTAGTAATTTCCAACCTTTTTGTGAGGACGAAGTTTCCATTTACCTCAAACTGAACTTCCTGGTTTAATCTCATTAAATGGAATATTCTATAGTATAGTTCTTCATGGGCTCTTCTATAGCTGCATAGATCTACAGCTTAGGAAAAAAACTAGTGAGAACTGCTTAGAACCCTTCTAGAGTCTACTTCTGGAACACTACTAGAGTCTCTATAGAGTAGAGAACTACATATTGAGTTAGTCTCATATTCTTAAGGAGAAGTTAGTTAGAGGGACATACAGCTAGTTTCCTTAAGAAAAAAAGAAGGAACTGATAGGAAATATCCAAGTTAAAGAAAGATAACTTAGTGGCATTACCTGGATGTGGCAAAAATGAGACATTAATGAATTGTTGTTGGAGTTGTGAATTGATTCAACCATTCTTTAGGACAATGTGGAACCATGTCCAAAGTGCTATAAAATCATAGCCTTTGACCTAGCAATACCATTACTAGGTCTGCATCCAAATGAGATAAAAACAAACAGGAAAAGCACCTTTATATACAAAAATATTTATGACTCTTTTTTGGGGGCAAAGAATTGAAAATTGAATGAAAACCCATCAATTGGGGAATGGCTGAACAAATTGTGCTATGTGAGAATACTACTGTGCTATAAGAAATGATGAGCAGGATGTTCCCAGAAAAATCTGGAAAGACTTGTATGGACAAAGGAAAAGGTACTGTGTACAAAGTAACAGCAATATTGTAAGGTGATCAGTTATATATGACTTAGCTATTCTCAGCAATACAATGATGCAAGACAATTCTGATGGATTTATTGAAAAATGCTATCCATCCCCAGAGAAAGAACTGATGGTGTCTGAATACAGATTTTTAAACTTTGTTTTTCTTTATGGATTTTTTGGAGGTATGTTTTCTTTTACAACATGACTATTATAGAAATGTTTTGCATGACCACATGTATAATCTATATCAGATTACTTGGCTTCTCAATGAAAGGGTTGGAAAGGAAGGATAGGAGCCAAATTTGCTACTCAAAGTTTTAAAAATGAATATTAAAAATTGTTTTTACAATGTCATTACCCACAAAGAACTACCCTGATCCCCTAGGACAGTCTCATAGGCACTCAAATCTGTATGGGGATTTGGGGATGAGCAACAAGCCAATTGATTTGGGGATTAGCATGCCCATGACTGTGCAACTTGCTTCAGGTGGCTGGGGCCAGAGAGATTTGAATACTCCCTAGAAACAGAAAAGAAAATAGAACCTTTGGAAGAGTATTTAAGCACAGTTCAGTGAAATCATACATACAATAAAATTCAATGCAAGCTTCTTGATGGCAAATAGTATTTAAATTTCTTCCTTTGCATTCCCAACTCTTAGTATAATTCCTGGCACAGAGTAGTTGCTTAAAAAATATGCACTGAGCTAAATTGAATTGAACTGGACTCAGGCATCTAAATATACTGTTTGAAATATGGGAAAACTTAACATACCTGTAATGTTGTCATAATTCCTGAAGGTTTTTTCTACATGGTCCCATTCAAGAAAAATGCATTTTCCAGTAAAAGGCTGAGCAATAACTACATACTCATCATTCATATAAGTAAAAGTGTCTATGGACAGAGATTGGTAGGGCAGGAGTTGAGATGTTGCAAATTCTGCAAAAATATATAAATGGGGTTATAAGTAAAGGCCTGGGAAAGTTATTAATTCTGCAGAACAAAGAAGCACAAGTGGAAATATATTCATTTATTTTAAAGGAATGCATGTAATTGGTAATCTTATTTTTTCCCTTAAATTAAATGGAGAACATCAGTTGGGCTTCAATTCAGGAGCAAAGAATTTGAATCCCAATTCTGATACTAATGGACCTTGAGCCAGTCATTTAAATCTTTGAGCTGCAGTTTCTTCATCTATAAAAAAGAGAAAATCTGACTCCTAGAATTATAGTGAGAATTAAATGAATGGTAAAACTCCTTAAAAGCATGTAGAAACCTCAATTATTATTATTTTTTATTAAAAATTTTTTATTTAGCTTTCACCTTGGGGGAAAAAACCAACCCCTGTCTGAAAAAAAATATGGCCTTAGTATTTATCTGATGAGATGTGCTAATTTCAGATATATTACCTGTAATAATGCAATCAAAATCCTTTGAGGACAGGCTACGGATTTTGCGCTTCTTATATTCTGGTGGATTTTCACAATAGATTTCTTCAACTGTTGCATTGGTGGTATCTAGCCATTCCACTAACCATTTAAGTTTGCAGTCACAATTGAATGAATTTCCTCTTAGGTCTCTGAAAAACAAATTTCAGTTGCAGTTGCTGTACCAGAACACTACCTCCACTGGGATTAATTATACTTCCACTCAGGACTTGCACAGGATATATCTATCCTTAGATCTTTCACTTGGCCTGAGAGGCAGTGAATTGAGGTCTGGCCCTGGTTACAAGAACTTGGATTCAGGTCCTACTTCTAATACATTCTGACTCTGGGCAAATCATTTAGCATCTTACTACCTCCAAGGAACTCTCCAAGACTGTCATAGCCCAGTTACATTACGTTAATCTACATTAATAGTGAGAATTTCCTTGCCATGAACCCTTTAAACTGATGAAATCAAACATTCAGAAACAAATAATCAAAATTAACCTGGATGTTACTGAGTCTCTTTGAGCTTGATTCTCTCCTTCTGGGCTCAAAATGCATGAATGGAATCCCCTGAGTTATTGTTGGGGGCGTACAGCCTTTCTTCTTGATTCTCTATAGTAACCCTCCCATTATATTGTTAAAGAATGTAACCAATACTATTACACATTGTTACATGATTTATTTGTTAATTCATTTTTCTTTGTTCTCTTTGGTTTTGTAGATATACACATTTAATCATGTCATGAGGCAATGTAGTGTTATGGTCTAATGGGAATTTTCTTCCACACAACTGCCCTGCTAATTCAGCTGTTTTTTTCAATTATATAACAGAATCTTATATGTAGTTCCAGTCATTTGAATTTATGGTATATCTAGATCACTTTTTGGCTCAGAGATCACATTTTAGTTTTTAAAATCTTATCTATTTTTCACAGCTAAGCTCAAATTCTACCTTCTTTGTGAGGTCTCAACTGATTAGCCCAGCTAAAAGTGATCTCTCATTCTCTGAGCACCCATGTTGTCAGCTACCCTCATAGGGTATTACCTTTTATTCTATTTTTTTGTGTGTATATCTTATTTCTCTCGCTCATCTCTAGATTACTGGAGGGAAAGAAATGTGTCTTATTCATATTTTTACCCTCACAATCCTAGTCCACAGGGGCTATTGACTTTTTTTTCCTGTCATGTCTGGCAAAATTTAGGGACTCCTCAAAATAGTGATTTTAAATGCATAATACATTATGCATTTAAAATCACTATTTTTATATATAAGATTACAAAGGAAGCCAATGATACTGAAATATAGTTTTTACAATATTAATAAGATTAAGTGTGCTATGTTCATGGTTACTGAAAGGCTGTGCCAATGGCACACCAGTAAGACATAAGTGCAGGGAGCAGAGCAAGAATACTTAACCTGTGTCCAAACTCTGGAAGTGCTGAAAGGTCCCATCAAGTTTTCAAGATATTTAGTCCAGATTTAGCAACAGACTGAATTATAGTCTGTCTTCTGAGGACAACTCAAGCTAAATTTGGAAAGATTCATCCAAGCATCAGAGAAGGATTTTTTAAAAACAGTCACTCATGTAGACATGAAGAGTTTATGAGCTGTGTTGGGGAGGAAATATCCACAATAATGAGCAGTGGTCCTTAAAGTATTCTCGGCAATATTCTGTATATTAAATGATTTCTAAGGGAAAGAGAAAAGGAAGTAGACCCCTCAAGATGGGAATGTGGAGATGGGGCTAAAGTAAACATGGGTATAATCCATACATGAAAGTGGGAAACAAAATAAGCATGTTGTATAATGGAAAAGAGCACTGACTTGGGGATTAGGAAAATCTGATTTTGAATTCTATTTTATGACAATTTCTAATGATATGATCCTGGGGAAAATCTTTTAACTTATTTAGCCTATTTCCTCAGCTTTCAAAGGAAAGGGTTAGAATTCAGTGATCTCTAAGCTCTCAATCTATGATCCTATGATCCTAGGTCTGGAGATGAAGTAGACAGCAAAGTCAGGTCATTGTAGGGTACAAGAGTGGATTTCTAGACTGAATGTTTCTATACACACACCCATATATATCTATCTGTATATGTATGTATGTATGTAAATATGTTCTGATGACTCCCATTGCTGATTAATATGATTAGATTAAGTTCAATTTGCAGGTCAAAATATGATCCTTCCCTTTGGATTACATTTAAAAAAATTTTGCTTCATATAACTTGACAATTTCTAAATCATTTGTAATTTTGAGATATTGTAAAAAGAAGTGCCTCCCCATAGAATTTAGAATGGCACAATTGTCTTCATTATTATAGTATAATCATTTAAACATTATTTCTGGCAGAGCCAAGATGTTAGGATACTAGGAAGAGGTTCCAATGAATCCCTGCTCCAAATAATTTTTCCATAAATATTATTTTTTCACTGGTAACATGAAAACCAAATATATTGGTTTAGAATATTGATCACAAAAAGGCTAGGTTGGTCAGTTTTGGTCTAGAGAATAAAAGACGAGTTCAATTTTTCTGATGCCTTAGCACTTAGGAGCTAAACAAAGTACTCTGGTACCTCTTTATTGCAGCTATTCCATAATGAAGCAAATATTCACAGTGTCTTCCCCTTTTCCCCAAGACTAATTCAAGCTTTGGGCTAGTCCCAAAGATATAAGCCTAAATTATAGTGACTCCATGAAATCTCATTCATTACCTTACTCATTCCTAGTCAGACAATTTGATTTCAAACTTTCATTTGGGTCTGTTCTAGGGTTAGATAGGATATTTAAATTTATGCAGACCTCCAGGTCCAGCTATGTGAAGCAGTTTCCAGCTATTAAGCTATCTCTAAAACCAACCCAGACTTCTAAAAATTCTGTGGTTCAGAGGTAGCCTGATTGGGATCAATATGAACCAGAGTTAATTACAATAACTAAAATGTTTGGACTAAAATCTTAGAGATGACTTGGTACTGAAGCAGACCTAAGGATAGTAACAGTAGAAAGGAATTAATGTGGGTGTTGACACTCGCTTGCCAATACAGTATTAGTAAGTTAATGATGAAATCTTAGTGAAGTAAAAATTGGTTTCATATTCTAAAGGTCTTGAGTAATCTCAAGATCATAGGGTCATAGTATTTATAAGTGGATTATTATGGCCCCAGATACTGTTATGCTCGTTTTAATGTTATGTTTTATTTATATTGCAGAAATCAATATATTTTTTACTGAATTCCAGGCATTCAGAAACTACACCTTTTTCTATTATTATTATTATTTTTAAAGTTCCATCTTCTTAGTGCAAAAGCTTCTTATTCTGAAGTTTTGTTTTGTTTTAAAAAGACTTTTCACTGGGAAAAGGTCCAGGATAGAACTCTTTGTCTAGAGCTTAAGTCAAATTGCTGAGATTTTCTTCTAAACAGAAAATTACTTTCTCCTCAACCTCTCCCTCTACAACGATTTTTATGTCAAATAACTGGTAGCTTTAGCTTTTCATCACTAAGATATCAGTTTCTCAAAATCCCTTAAGTTTTTCTCTGTCCATCTTTTTGGATCACTCTTGAGGGGGAAAAATCTTTATTTTAAACTACTTGTCCTCACTCCTTTGTAGATTTACTAAATTAGAAGAATGCTTTTATGTTGTATATTCAGAGTCCTGGCAATGAGGAAGATTAATACTATGGAGAATTCCTTTAAAAAAAAAAAAGTCAGATTAAACAATGTAGTACAACACTGCCATTATATAAACCATCAGTAGCTAATTCTTTCATTATTGTTTGAAAATTAGTAATTGCTGATGTCTTACACATTTGTTAAAGAGTCCAGGCCCTTGAAAATATCTTTGGGGAGTGTTTGGAGATTGTTGTTTGCAAGACTCCTGGGGGGAAAAAGAAAAAATTCCAATCAGGTTGAATAAGTGCGATATTCAAATGACATATCATTATAAAGATGAAATGCTATGAATGCAAATAGTCTATTATGATCATTATCTTATTAATTTATTCCAGTATTCATATGTTGATTTGCAACACATCTTTCCTGCTATGATATACTCTACTATTGCATTTTCAATTCCTGCCCTCTTTATTTCACCACACTCACCATTTCTAGCACTTATGTAAGATGGTAGAAAACGATTATTGGATGTGATCATCCTATAGAAAAAAGAATAATAATAACAACAATAATAATGATAGCTAGCATTTATGTAGCATTTTAAGGTTTATAGTACTTTATAAATATTATCTCATTTGATCTCTACAGCATCTCTGGAAGATGGTTTCTATTATTATCCCCATTTTATAGATGAGGAAGATGGAAGGGTCACACAGCTAATAAACGTCTAAGCTCAATTGGAACTCAGGTTTTTCTAACTCCAGTTCCAGGCATCTATTCACTATGTCACCTCAAATATGATATAGATTTGAATATAAGAGTATATTCCTGGAACAAATTCCATGATCTCATTTTGAGATTCTTGAGTGTTTTCTACTACAGCTCTTCCTGAAGTTATAAATACCTACCTTTTGAGTACCTCTACCTAGATTATTTTGTCTCCATATGTAGAAACTAACTTCTGGAAATTAAGGGAACAGAAATGGAAATATCCATTCTGAAAGCAGTTCATCCCAACAAATTTTTGTGAGTTTAGTAGGAATTGATGAAATGCCTCAAGATAAGAAAGCAGTTTAGGCTTAAAGAAGGCAATGTGAGAATTTTCTGGACTAGTACCAATATCTGTTTACCAGTCCAGGAAATTACCTAACCTAAGATCTCTTTCATACCACTTTTATTCTTTAAAAAAAATTTAAAATTTAATTTTATATTTGAAATGATTAATTATTAATTTCTCCTCCCTCCAAGGCAATCCCAATAAACTGGATAGAAAACACCATCTGTATCCAGAAAAAGAATTGTGGAGATTGAATGTAAATCAGCACATGCAATGTGCACTTCTTTTTTCTGTTTTTTTTCCCCCTCTTCCATGGTTTTTCTCTTTTTATTCTGATTTTTCTCTCCCAACATGATTCATAAAGCAATGTAAATTTAAAAATTCAAAAAAATAAAAATCAAGCAAAAAAAAAATTTCTCTTCCCCACCTTTCTCCACTCCTGCCAGAGAAGAAAAAAACCAATAACAACCTGGTAATAAAATAAATATAATCAAAGCAAATTCTCATCTTGCCATGACCAAACACATCTCATTCTGCATGTTAGTCTATCACCTCTCTATTGGGAAGATACCACCTCCTTTTTTCTTCCTTGAAGCTTCTGAATATCTTATCTAAGATAATCATTCTTTTTATGACTTATAATTCAATTATTTATATTAGACAATTTCTTCTCACACTTATTGAACCTATGTCCTCCTTCCCTTGTCCAAGGAAAAATATCTGATTTTCTTTCCATTTGTGAACCCACTCCTTCAAAAGCCCTCATCATGACTGTTAAATAAAGAATGCTTATAAGATATCTATATGAAGGCAAAGAAAGTGAAAAATTCTGAGGAGAAGCTGGACAGGATAAAGAACTAATGTTTGCCCTTGAAAATGGCCTGAAGTTCCCTGTGGAATATCCAGAAAAATCTTATTTCCTTATCTTCTTCTAAGTAAATCTTTTCTGTCATGTATCAACACACAAATAAACAAAATTATTGCTTATTCAGTCTTTCTGTTTCATTTTAGTTGCATCACTATTATTTTCTATAAATGTTTTTTGGTAGGCTTTTTGGGTTACCTACCCATTTACTATTTATAATGTTACTTTTAGGAGAAAATAATTCTCTGAACTTCAAACAACTACTTTATAAACAAACCGAGAACACAACCCATTTCTAAGTTGGAGATTGACTGCACCTGTCAAAGTAGTACTAGATCACCCATCCATTCTGAAAACAGTCCCAATAAATTGCCTTGACTTTAATAGCCATTGATAAAATACCTACTAAATGAATAACTGGGTGAAAGTTTTTCTACAAGTCAAAAAAGTGTTGGGTTTGAAAAGAATCATTTTCTTAATGTGCATGCATGCTTTGGAATAAACAGATTTTCTTGGAATTTTGATCAAGGGTGGTGGATTTAGCTATTGTCCTTTGCTGTTTAGAAATTGCTGTAACTCCATATGAAGGCATTTATCTAGCTAAGGCAAGACAAAAAGGACCTAGATATACATGATCTCTGTGGAAGACAGGTAGGTGCCTATAGAATATTGAGTGTAGCAAGTTGAGAGAACTCTGCTAAAAATATCTCCCTTGTTATTAAAACCTTTGCATTAATTCCCTTGATATTCTTGAGTTTTGTTCTTCCAGATGAATTTTGTTATTAATTTTTCTACCTCTATAAAATATTGTTTTGGCAGTTTGATTGGTATGGTAGTGAATAAATAGATTAATTTAGGTAGAATTGTCATTTTCATTATATTACTCCAGCCTATCCATGAGCAATTGATATTTTTCCTGTTTTGATCTGACTTTTTGTAAAAAGTGTTTTGTAATTGTCTTCATATAATTTCTAGGTTTTCTTCCCAGGTAGACTTCTATATATATATATATATATATATATTTTTTTTTTTCTCCAGAAACCTTTTGCTTCTGGCCCTTCAGCTCCATAACCTATATCCTAGGTAGCACCTTTGGGTCTTTTCCATAATGCTTCTTTCTGATCCCTTACCTTACACAGGACTTTCCCATTGAAGCTTGAAGGCTACTATTAGCAACATGATATTCCCCTAGTCTTAGTCTATGATTTCTTCTGCCCCTGGATAGGGCTGAAAGAATAGTATAGACATTAATACTACTTGGACAGCAATTTATTGGGTTTTCTCCAGCCAGGGATCACCAAGGTATCCCACATAAACCATAACTGGTAATCTGGAGGCTACTGGCTGTTGTGATCATTTTTTACATAGGTTCAAACCCTCACACTGGGAAATATCAACATAACAAGTCAGTCTAGACTTGAAGAGGGAAATGTGAGCATTCCCTGGACAGGACTTGCAAAAATACTAAGACCTATAAAAGTTCTAAGTTTCTGAGATTCAGGATAGAGAATCATAAAGAACAAAATTACTATGGGCATTATGCCCAACTGATGGGGAACATGAACCCCCTACTGTGGCCTTTTGGTATTCCTGAGTTAAAACATTTTTTGCCCTTCCAGCAAAAACTATGAATGGAAAAAGATCCAATCATTGTTCTGACCTCACTTGAGATACCTGATATTTGAAAAAGAGTCTAATGGATATGCTATCTTATTTACTCATCTAGATTTTCCAACTCCATCTCTGTTAGGCCATTAGAAAGTCAAATACTCAAACTGCATTATCTCAGCTCCTTGAAGAAATACCTTCACTAAGTTGTCATTTAATGTTCTGCCATCTGCTCTTCTAAGCAGTCCAGTCGATATAAAGCCCTTGGTGCTGAACAGCATTTCTACAGCTTTTGTGAAACTGGGTTGAAGACATTATTCATTATGCTAGCTATTTGGTATCCTTTGTTCTAAGACCCATTCCTCCTTTAAGAAAACATTTGCCTCTGAAGATGAGTTTTCATGCTTTCTGTTGTCAGAAAGCAAAAATGATGTAACTCAATGTTTTTTCTTTTGCCTTAGCTGCCAGAAAACTTTATGACAATTCATAATTCTGATGTTATATTCTGCTAAACTAAGGATCCTGAAGAAATCTACCTCTTCAGTTTCCTTTCCACTTATCTTTAAAAGCTTTGCCCTATACTGTATTTAAGATGATAAGCAGCTTAAAACCATTTTGGATGTGGATGAAACCTTCTAAATATTTCCATTTTTTCTTATTAAATACATTAAAAAGTGATCTGCACTTTGGAATAAGTTAGGTACTTGTGGCAGCTGCACTAATGGTTTCAGCTCATGAAATTGCCATTAATAAATAATCATTTCAGTACATTAAGCAGTATCCTAGCAACCCAAGACAGTTAACATAGCTTCCAAAGGTATCTAACCAGTACATTAAACAGTATCCTAGCAACCTAAGACAGTTAATGTAGCTTTGAAAGGTGTCTAACTCTCTAGCAGGGAGGAATTTACATACTGTGAGATTTCATCTCATAGAATTTAAATCAACAAGTATTATTGAATAGTCTCTTAAGTGCTTAACTGGAGGTTAAATTCTGTAGAGCACACAAGGAAGCATTAGGCAAGCTGTACATATATATAAAAAGAATTAAATAATAAATATCAAACAGGATTTCATTTCATTTCTAAATGAAAAGTACTCACAAAAATGGAGATCGGTAATTCCATGAGTCTCACACTGAGAGTCATTCCTTTTTTTTTTTTCCAATTAAAATCAAATACCATAGGGAGAGGTAATGCTATAAAACTTATTGTCATGGGAAGAGTTTTGTTAGTCAAATTTTTATTGAGAGGAGGGGAGAGAATACTAGGGCTTCTGGATGCTTGAGAAAGAGGAAAATGGGAAAAGGGCACTGCTGAAAGGCAGAAGTTGGCTAATTTCATAATTCTGTTAACTTTTTCTTAACTTAACAAACATTAAGCAAAATGATAATTTCCAAAATCATTGTACAGAAAAAGGTGTGAAGACGAAATATATTATCACTTGCTTTTTAAAAAATATATAGAAATTCAACATATCACTTTCTTTTTTCTGTTAAAATTTATCTAGTACTTTATTTTTCTCTAGTTACATGTAAAAAATTCTTTTAGCATTTGTTTTTAAAATTCTGATTTCCAAATTCTCTCCCATATTCTTTTCCTACCCCACTCATTGAGAAGCCAAGAAATTTGATATAGGTTATTATACATGTGTAGTCATGCAAGACATATTTCCATATTAGTCATGTTGTGAAAGAAAACAGACCAAAAAAAATTCAAGAAAAATAAAGAAAGTAAACAAAGTGTGCTTTAATCTGTATTCAGACACCATAAGTTCTCTCTCTGAGGATGGATAGCATTTTTCATCATAAGTTCTTCAGAGTTGTTTCATTATATTGCTGAGAATAGTTAAGTCATTCAGAGCTGACCATCTTACAATATTGCTGTTGCTTTGAGCACAGTCCATTTCACTTGTCATAAACTCATGTCTTTCCAGGTTTTCTTATAACACAATAGTATTCCATCACAATGACATAGCACAATTTGTTTAGACATTCCTAAATTGATGGGCATCCTCCCAATTTCCAAAACTCTCTGTCACCAGAAAAGAGCTGCTATAAATATTTCTGAAAATATATATCCTTTTCCCTTTTGTTTTTTATCTCTTTAGGGATGCAGAACAAGTAATGGCATTGCTAGATGAAAGGGTATACAAAGTTTTATAGCCCATTGTGCTTTAAAGAATGGTCCTATCAGTTCACAACTCCACCAATAGTGCATTAATTGTTCCCTCATTCCCTTCAACATTTATCATTCTCTGTCCTACAATTTTCTGTCCTATTAGCCAATCTAAAATGTATGAGGGAGTACCTCAGAATCATTTCAATTTGCATGCTCCAATAAATAGTGATTTAGTGTACCTTTTCATATGGCCATAGATTGCCATATGAAAACTATACCTATTACTTGATCATTTATCAATTGAGGAATGGCACCAATTTTTATGAATTTGACTCAGTTCTCTGTATATCTGAGAAATTTTTATCAGAGAAACTTGCTTCAAGTGTTTTTTGTAGTTATTATTATTTAATGTATTTCCCTGTATCCTATGCTTGTTAATTCTATTTTCTCTCTCTTTTCACTCTGACTTTTATCAAAAGTGCTTTGATACTGACTACTACCTCCCCCAATCTGAATCTCCCTTCTATTACCCACCTTTCTTTTAGTTTCTTCTGCTGCTACTTTCCTGCAAAGAAAGATAAATTTCTATACCCAATTGAATGTGTATATTATTCCCGCTCTGAGCTAATTATGATGAGAGGAAGGCTTATTCACTCTCCCTCCAACCTCCTCCATCTTTCCCTCCACTGTAAAAGTTTTTCTTGTCTCTTTTATGTGAGATAATTTACCCTATTCTACCTTTCCTTTCCCTTTCTCCCAGAGCATTACTCTTTCTCACCTCTAAATTTGATGCTCTAAACCCCTATTGATTAGAGAAATGCAAATTGAAATGACTCCAAAGTACCACCTCACACCTCTTAGACTGATTAAGACAATAGTAAAAGATAATGACAAATGTTGAAGGGGATGTGAGAAAACTAGGGACACTAATACATTGTTGGGGGAATTGTGAAATGATCCAACCATTCTGGAGAGCAATAACTATGCCCAAAGGGCTATCAAACTGTGCACATCCTTTGATCTAGCAGTGTCTCTATAGGA
This sequence comes from Sarcophilus harrisii, assembly GCF_902635505.1. Classification (NCBI taxonomy): domain Eukaryota; kingdom Metazoa; phylum Chordata; class Mammalia; order Dasyuromorphia; family Dasyuridae; genus Sarcophilus; species Sarcophilus harrisii. Next base: position 587,690,450 of record NC_045427.1, on the reverse strand, counting down.
TCTTATCCCAAAGAAATCATAAAAGAGGAGAAAGAACTCACATGTGCAAGAATGTTTATAGCAGTTCTTTTTGTGGTGGCAAAGAATAGGAAAATGAGTATATGCCTATCAATTGGGGAATGATTGTATAAGTTATGGTATACAAAAGTAATGGAATATTATTGTTTTATAGAAAATGATGACTAGGCTGATTTTAGAAAGGTCTAGAAAGTTTTACGTGAACTGATGCTGAGCAAAACAAGTATAATCAGGAAACTATTGTACACAGCAACAGCAAGATTGTGCAATGATCAACTATGATGGATTTGCTTCTTCTCAAAAGTTCAGTGATCCAAGACAATCCTAATAAACTTTGGATGGAAAATGCCATCCAAATACAGAAGGAGAATCATGGACACTGAATGTCGATCAACACATGCTAGGTTTTTTTCCCCCTTTTTCTTCTGTTTTTTTCTCTTTCATGGTTTTTCCCTTTTGTTTTTATTTTTCTCTCCCAACATGATTCATGAGGAAATATATAAAAAAATGAATATACATATATAACAAAAAAGTTATTTCTACATATAACTGGGAAAAACAAAAAATTTTTAAATAAAAAAATTTACAAATGATTTTCATTTCCTATTTACTTTCTAATGCTTTTCTTGAGTATTGTATTTGAAAGTCATATTTTCTATTCAGTTCCGGTCTTTTCATCAAGAATGTTCAAAAGTCCTCTATTTCATTGAATTTTCATTCCCCCCCCAGAAAGCTTCTCCTCAGTTTTTCTGGGTAGGTGTTTCATGATTGTAAACCTAGTTCCTTTGCCTTCTGGAATATTATATTCTAAACCTTTTAATCCTTTAAGGATTAAACTTATGTTTAATTAAAACTGCTAAATTTTGTGTTATCCTTACTGTAGCTCCACAATACTTGAAATTTTTTGTTTTGATCTACTTGCAATATTCTCTTCTTGACCTGGGAGCTCTGGGATTTGGGTATAATTATCCTGGAAGTGTTCATTTTGGGATCTCTTTCAGGAGATGATAAGTGAATACTTTCCATTTTTATTTTACCCTCTGGTTCTAAGATATTTGGATAATTTCTTTGAAAAGATGACATCTGGCTCTTTTTTTAATCATGACTTTAAAGTAGTCTAATAATGTTTAAATGAGCTCTTCTTGATCTATTTTCCAGGTCAGTTGTTTTTCCAATGGAATATATATATTCATTCTTTTGATTTTATTTTATTTCTCAGAAAATCATTAGCTTCCACTTGCTCAATTCTAATTTTTAAGAAATTATTTTCTTCAGTGAGTTTTTGTACTTCCTTTTCCATCTAGCCATTTTTACTACTTAAGGAGTTTTGTCTTCAATAAATTTTTTTGCCCCTTTTTCCATTTGCCCATTTGTTTTTCTAGGCGTTTTTCTCCCCATTGGCTTTTTGTATCTCTTTTACCTATTAGCCTAGTCTGCTTTTTAAAGTGTTATTTTCTTTAGTATTTTTGTGTATCTCCTTTACCAAGCTACTGACTTGCTTTTCACTATTTTCTTGAACTACTCTCATTTCTCTTCCCAATTTTTCCTCTACTTCTCTTGCTTGATTTTCAAAATCCTTTTTGAGCTTTTCCATGGCCTGAGACCAATTCACATTTTCTTGGAGACTTTAGATGCTGGAACTTTGACTTTTTTATCTTTTTCTGAGTTTGTGTTTTGATCTTCCTTGTCATCATAGTAACTTTCTATTTCTATGATTAGAATACTTTTCTGGTTTTATTTTTTCCCCTCATTTTCCCAGTTTATTTCTTGATTTTTAACTCTTTGTTAAAATAGGGCCCTGCTTCCAGGGTAGAGGGCATATTGTCCCAAGTTCCAGGGGATTTGTGCAGCTGTTTTCAGAGATATTTTTAGGGACCTGTAAGTTTTCAGTTTTTCTAAAGTGGTATGATTTAATGAAAGATGTGTTTATTACTCTCCTGGCCTATGCTCTGGTCTGTGGATCACAAGTATTCTTTTCTGCTGTGGAACTGTGAACAATATGGCAAAACAATAAAGTCCTGCCCTCAGTGAGACCTCTATAATCTCCTTCTGATCTGTTGTCCTACTGTCTTGCCAACAAGGGGCTAAAAGCTCCAGAAGCAGCTGTTGCTTCTATGGCTTCCAAGGCGTGTTCCTAGTTTGCAATGCCTGGTCTGTACTGGTTTGGCCTGTCTTGGACTATGTTCCACTATCACCCAGACAGACCTTTCCTGACAACCTTCTAAGTTGTCTTTGGTTGGAAAATTATTTCACTCCATTTCACTCCATCCTTTTGTGGGATTCTGCTGCTTCAAGGATTGTTTTACAGAATTATTTAAAGGTGTTCAGAGGGGTTTGGAGGCAACTCAAGTGTCACTGCCTTTTCTCTGCCATCTTGGCTCTAATTCTCAACATGTAACTTTCAAAGTTGTGCTATTTATTATTTTGTCTTTCCTTCTGTTCTCTTCTTTCCTTCCTTCCTTCCTTCCTTCCTTCCTTCCTTCCTTCCTTCCTTCCTTCCTTCCTTCCTTCCTTCCTTCCTTCCTTCCTTCCTTCCTTCTTTCCTTCCTTTTTTCTTTCCTTTCTTATCTCTCACTATTTTTTGGTATGTTACCCTATTCCTACCTACTCTCTCTCCTTTGTGTTCCTCCTACTCACCTTAGGAAAAGAAGAATGAAAAACAAAATTCTCTGTAACAGATATTCAATCAAGCAAAACAAATTCTCACACTAGCCATGTCTGAAAAATTTTCTAAGACTGCATCTTGAGTCAACCATCTGTTTGTCAGAATGTAAATACCATGCTGGAATCTGGAATTGTAGTTTAACCTCATAATTTTGTCCAACCTTTCAGAGATACTATCGATAGTTCCTAGGGTTGGGTATTCAGTAGATGCTCATTATCTACAAATTGACTAACAGATTGTTTGAACCTCCAAGGAAATCCAGGAGAGATAAATCACAGAAACACAGGAGGTTCTGGAAAGAACCTTAAAGATTATCTAATCCAGCGCTTTCGTTTTGCAGAAGAGCCTAAGGTCCAGAGAAGTGAGATAACTTTCATAGACTCAAACACTGAATTAGTAGGAGATCTGGGACTGACTTTTTTAGAATGGTGTAATTAGCATCATATGGCCTCCAAAGTGAATTAATATTGCCTCTATTTCTTTTCATAGAATCATAAATAAAGAGCTGGAAGAGACCTTAGAAACCATTTAGTTCAGCCATGAAATTTTACAAATATGGAAAGTGAAGTCAAAAAGACTAATATTTTTAATAATAATTACCAAGTCACACAGGTAGTTAGCAGAAGATGTGGGATTTGAACTCAGGAGTTATGATTTTAAAATCTAGCTCTCATTCCATTGTACCACATACTGCCCCCTCCCTTGCCTCTTTCCCTATACTCTATAGATCAGTTGCTGCATCCAGGGCCATCTCCAGTCATCCTGATCTATATTTGGCCATTGAACCAGATAGTTCTGGAGGAGAAAGTGAGGCTGGTGACTTTGCACAGCTCTCTGTCACTTAAATCCAATTCATGAGCAAATCAAGACATTACTTCCCTGAAGTCATGATTATGTTGAGAACAAAGAATAAATAACAAAGGATAAGTAACAAAAACAACAAACTTCCTCCTTTACCTCTTGTCCTATCTCTATAAATCAGTTACTATATAAAATAATCTGTCCTTTTCCTATTTTAGCCCTTATAGATAAAGCTATTATATTTCCAGGCAGCCAGGGTATATTAAGTGTATATAACAAACTAGTTTCTAAGCCTGCTCCACATCCTGAGAGAGTAGAGAGTGGCTCCTCTGGGTCATTTATGATTCAGTCTCACCGTTTTCTTAATAGTGATTGCTAACTTTTGTATAGGTGTTAGCATCTGTTTTAGGAACATGGAAGTATTTTTACATGTTCAGAGTTTTGTTTAATTCAGTGGCATGTCTACGTTAATTTGTTTAAATAAATTGAGCAAATAATAAAAAAAAAATGATTCACTCTTCCTTGTTCTCTCTGTTTTAGAACTGCTAGGCCAAATGAAAAGACACTTTTTTTTTTCTGCCTCAAATTGCTCCTGGTCTCCAAGATGGAGAGGCCCAGTTATGAATTACAAAGCATGTTGTCATGAGGGAAAAAAATGCTGCACCAAAAATGCTGTCCCAGCTCTATTGCTTCCTATGTTATCTTGGGCAAATGCTTTCATCTCTCTGGACTAGAGTTATCTCATCTATAAACCAAGAGAAAAGGACTAAGTGACCTGTGAAATCCCCTCAAGCTCCAGAAAAGCCTAGAGTGTTCAGTGAGTTCTTATTCAAAATTAATTGATTATTATTCAATATTATAATTGATTAATTATCAATTAGTATATTATAATTTAGAAAGCACATATATCAACTTAGCCTGTACATGGCTGTTCATAAAGGAACAATACACTTTGCTTGTACACTGCTGTTAATATCATATGAGCCCTAAAGCAGTACCATATAAAACATGTTTATCTGACAAAAGGATGTACTATAAACTAAAATGTAAGCTCCTCGTGGGTAGGGCTAAATCACTTCTGTGTTTGCATTTCTGGTGCTTGCACAGTAGTTGGCACAAAGTTAATATTTAATAAAAGCCTATTGATTGAAATATACAAAACAAAGACTGTCTCTAGATTAGACATTTGATTATTTTGTTTATTTAAGACTTAAATTCATTGTTGGAGTAGAACTGCCAAATATCCACAGACAGATAGCCTTTGCTTTCAAATAGGAGTCAGGGTAATTCCTTCTATTTTAGTATTTTCTTTGTTTACATGAGAAAAAAACACCATCCAGATCTGAAAACGGGACCAGCTGTATCCCTTTCCCCACCCCCAGAACAGAACAGACCAGCTCAAATGGTACGGTTTCCCAAAATGTACTGTCAGGGCTATTGGGTTCTGTTGTTAAGAAAGTACCGCCCACAACCATATGTGCAGGCCTGTTCTTCCCTGCATTGTAGATCCAATTTTTTGTCGTCCTCATTTTTATCTCACTGAATCAGTATTTCTTAAAGAGCAATCTTTCAAAATTCCAAAACATTTTAAAAATTCATAACCTCTCTAAGTTGTCATTTTGATATTAGAGCTGCAGAAATGGTTACTAAAATCCCCATTTGAAAAAAATAAAAGACCCGAGCAGGTTCCTTGCAGGTAGCTATTTATGTTCAGCTCTGTTTAAGTTGACACAGCATGTCGTAGTGGATAGAAGCCTGGCCTTGGAGTCAGAAAGGATGTTCCTGTTTTGCCTCTGCCTTATACTAAAAATAGTTGCTCCCAGGCAAGTCTCTAAAACCATCAGTTACAAATGCAACCTGCATCTGTGGAGGGCATTTTCTCACTGGGGAGGTCCCCACATAAATTAGAACTATAGATGAGGGGAAGATGGGGAGAGGGAGAAGAATATGGCCAAATGGAAAGAACTGTGGACTTAGAGTCATAACACCTATGTTTTAATCCTAGTTCTGACATTTAGTTGGGTAAATCATCTTAATTCTTTGAGGCTGTTTTTTGATCTATAAAATGGAAATAATAATCTTCACACTATCTACCCCCTTTTCCTCACCTGGAGCCATTGTGTGGCTCAAATAAAGTAATGTATATCTCTCAGATTGTCTAAGAGACAGAAAAAGATAATGACAAATGTTGGAGAAGATGTGAGAAAACTGGGACACTGATACATTGTTGGGGGAACTGTGAATGGATCCACCCATTCTGGAGAGCAATTTGGAACTATGCTCAAAAAAGTTATCAAACTGTGTATACCCTTTGATCCAGCAGTGTTATTACTGGGCCTATGTCCCAAAGAGATCTTAAAGGAGGGAAAGGAACTCACATGTGCAAAAATGTTTGTGGCAGCCCTCTTTGTAGTGGCAAGAAACTGGATATTGACTGGATGCCTATCAGCTGGAGAATGGCTAAATAAATCATGGTGTATGAATGATATGGAATATTATTGTTCTATAAGATGTGATCAGCAGAATGATTTCAGAGAAGCTTGGAGAGACTTACATGAATTGATGCTAAGTGAAATGAGCAGGACCAGGAGATCATTGTACTCGGCAACAACAAGACTATATGACGATCAAATGATCAATTCTGATGGACGTGTCTCTCTTCAACAATGAGAAGATTCAAACCAGTTTCAATTGTTCAGTGATGAAGAGAGCCAGCTATACACAGAGAGAGGACTGTGGGAACTGAGTGTAGACCGCAACATAGCATTTTCACTCTTTCTGTTATTGTTTGCTTGCATTTTTGTTTTCCTTCTCAGGTTTTTCTTTTCTTTCTAGATCCGATTTTTCTTGTGCATCAAGATAACTGTATAAATATGTATACATATATTGGATTTAACATATATTTTAAAATATTTAACATGTATTAGACTACCTGCCATCTAGAGGAGGGGGTGGGGGGAAGGAAGGGAAAATTTGGAACAGAAAGTTTTGCAAGGGTCAATGTTGAAAAAATTACCCATGAATATGCTTTGTAAATAGAAAGCTATAATAAAAAATAAAGTAATGTATGAGATAATGTATGCAAAGCATTTTGTTATCCTTAAAGCAATATATAAACATAAGCTATTAAGGGGTTAAAGTGAGTTAAGTATTTTATGAGGAAAACTTCTTATATATCCTCTAACATTCACTATAGTGCTAGATATGTTGTGAGGGCTCTGGAAATACTTGGAAAGTGATAAAAATTCTTCCTACATGTTATATATAAACATATACCAAGAGTAACTAATTCCTTCCCAGAGTATTGCGCCAAAGTCTATCCTAAGGGATAGTATGGTCTAGTAGATAGGGAACTGGCTGGGAATAGCTTGGTTCAAGTTCCAGCTATAATGTACACTGTCCGTTAGCTCTCTAAGACTATCAGTTGCAAAGAACATGCTAACCTGCACTGGGAGAAGGAGATAGATCTATATCTATATCAATGCATCTATATCATTTTTCTAGTTACATAGGTTGAAATTTAAATTTATAAAGAAACATAAATCAGTTCCTAAAACAAATTGACATTGATCTTGAAATACATGATCAGAAGGAGCATAATGAAGGAACACTAAACCTGAAGCCTAAAACTTCAGAAATTTCCTCATCTATAAAATAGAAGGTTTATTTCCAAGGTCCTTTCCAGCCCTAATCCTGGAATTCTATGACTAGTATTAAGGCTTGAAGTAGAAAGCCAGGAAGGGTATTTGGGTTCCAAAATGCCAAAAGAATTCAAAATATTCCTCAGTAAGTAGGGTTTTCATATGTTGGCCTAAAGGAGAAACTGGAAAGGCATAAAAAAATCTCATCTAATTTTCAGTAAATTCACATGAAGGCAGATTACTGGCTTGGAAAGATAAGTTAATGATCCCCTCACTTCAGAACTACCTAAAATCAGGCAAGCAGAACCAGTCCGTAGATTTGTTAGCCAGTCCAAAAATGTAAAAATAAAGAACAAAACAAAAAGCCAACTGAAATCTCTCTAAAAAAGCCAGTAAGAACAAAGAATCAAACAACAAGGAAAATGCAAATCAATGAGGAACTGAACTGTGCTGATCTTTGAAGGTGGTTCCTTAGTGCCTTTTCTATTCCCAGAAATTCTAACTGGGAGAGGGAGGGTCTCTCGGTTGGCAAGCAGCTGCTGATAACCTTTCAAAAGTCTTTACATGCAGTTTTTTTTTTTTAAAGTATGATCAATCATTCTCATCAATTAGTAACTGTGTTTCTAGCCCAAGATGATACAGTGTAAATTAAATTCGAAGCTAGAATGTCCGGCTCATTTGATTTTCCTGATGACTAGATTCAGTTACCTTTCTTCCTTTTTAATTAAATCGTCACCAGTGATCTAGTATCCTCAGGTATGTACATGCAGGTGTTGTAAGCAGTACATGGTAGCTGAGATCTGGGGTCTTTGCCCTTCTCTCCCTCCTGCCATTTTCTGAATCAAGCTCAGTGGCAGCGATATAATGATGATAAACTTAGTATCAGCTTACTAGTACTGGAACTGAAAAGTGCAGAAGGAGCCACAATTCGCAGGACTACCCTTGTTTGCATAATATTCTGTCCCTAACTGGTGGCAGGTGTCATTGCTGGTACTTGCTCTGCTGTCCCTTATTTCAAAGACTAGAATGCTGATACAAATGACCTTACTCTATTAAAGGATTCCAAATAATAAAACTACTGAGAAATTATACTGCTAAAAGGACCTCTCCTAAAGCCCAGAACAAAACTCTGAATTTTGGCCAAATTTATGTTTGATTCCAATTTCTTTTGAATATTTTGACATTTATATTTATATTCAAAATATTTTTGACAATATTTGACAAGTCACTTAACCCCAAACTTATTTGCCCTGTGTCTCATTCGCTCAAAGCTATATCTGTCTTCTAAGGAATCAGAGAGTCACAGAATATTAGATCTGGAAGATATTTTTGATATCCTCCAAGTCAATCCCAGGAAATAAACCCAGAAGGGCAAAATAGCTAACTAGAGTCATACAGTTAGCTAAAATGAGATTATGTTATAAAGAGAAGAAGCCTTTGTCCTACTTTGAGTTCCTACCATGAGATAATTGTAAAGACTTCTTCTTCTCCGATAACCATGGCAAAATCCTAATTTCCCAACATACTACCGGTGCTCATGTTATATAGAAGCCTTTCTTTTACTGACTGCGCTCACTGCTGCTTCCAAAGAAGCTCGGGCTCCCTTTGGCCACAGAACTGAGCATCCCAGTCTCCAACCAGGTGGCTGTACTAATATTGAATAACAGAAGGCAAAACCACTGGTGGGTGAATGTACCCTATCAGGATTTGGTCTTCTCCCAGAAAAGCTCATTGTGAACTAGTACTATCCGGGGAGTACAGAAAATTGGGACAACTGTTCCGTGTCCTGGCTGTAGGGCTGGGTAGTGACTCAGGAAGGCAACCAGTGCGGGGGTGAGGGAGTGGCAAATCAATGACAGAGAGATACGTGCCGAGATAGTTCTAAAAAAAACATGACATACTTGAACTACAACTTCTCTCAACACTAAGGCAAAAGAATAAATGTGTAGATTAGTGAGGAAGCACTTAGCATGGAAAGCAGGAATCCTAGAGTTCTAGTGCCAGCTGTCCAATATATCATCACTATGTGACCTTTCTATTGATCTGAATTTTGTCACCATGGATTAGAATATCTATGAGGTTCCTTATAGGTATAACAATCTTTGATTCTGCAGTTGCCTTCCCCTCCCAAACAGTCTTTTCATATGACCTTTCCCCTTCCAGGAGATCCCTTAAAGGATTCTAGTGATTTGGGGAAAATACTTTTGTCAATCTTGTTTGTCATATTTTAGTCTGCATGAAATATAAGTGTCGAGAATAAGGGAAATTTGTTTAATCTCTTCTCTGGGATTTTAAAAAGGGAATTCTTGCTTCAGGGGAGAATTGAACCAGGTTATTTCTTGACTTTCTTCCTACTTTAAGGTTAAAATTGTAATCTCCTTGAGGGCAGGAATTGTGTTTTATTATCTGAGCATATGGGACACATATTTAGAGATGGTAGCAGCTCCACAATGTTTGTTAAATGAATATTTCACAAAAAGTTGGAGGATGAGTAGAGTCTCACCTTGTATACTACTCTCTACCTTGCCTTACCATTAGATGGATAGCCTTTGTCGTGATACAAATTTATCATTCATTTTGATTATAATAATAATAATAATAAAGGAATAGACATGTACAATGCTGGCAGGTATAAGTGGCTGATTTTGATGTGTTGTAAGTAACCATTATCAATGCTCTTTAGTGCATTTATGTTTGATTCCAATTTCTTTTGAATATTTTGACATTTATATTTATATTCAAAATATTTTTGACAATATTTGACAAGTCACTTACTTGTCAAAGGAGTTGACAGAGACAGAGATAGAAAAGGGTTGGAGGGTTGAAAAAGAATCTCTTCTCATTTGTGAAGGAAGGTCTGGGTAAAGGGCTGAGGAGGAAGATGAAACATCCAGAGCCTGTCCTCCATGTAGTCAGAGTGAATGGGAACCTCCACAGTGATCTTAACTTATGTACTTACCATGGGGCTTCAGATTCACTCCCTACCCAGTCACTCCCTAATTAGGTTATGAGCTCCTGGAGAGCAGGAACTATCTTGTATATTTGTTCTATCTGTTGAATAAATAGTTGGCTCTTGTTAAATACTTGTTGAGTTAGATTGAATGTGTTCCCAGTTAAGGTCATAAAACTCCATCCATTCAAGGCTGTAGTCTCTTTAGAGAATTTGGGGCACTGCTTCATTTATTAAGGGATGTTCAGGGTCCAGCTGGAGCCATCCCCAGCTTTTCCCTTCATGTCTCCCCAACCCTCCATTCCCACTACCATAGTGAGCAAAGGCAGGAGACACTACCGAACAGTGTGAGGATTCTCTAGCCTCTATTGTTATTCAGTCATTTCCAGAATAGTTTTCAGAGTGCAACAAGACTTTTTCTTTGTATTGAATCAGACTAGGGGAAGAAATACATATATATTTATGTTTAAAACATAAATCTATGTATTTAAAATATATTTACATATATTATAGATATATCTATATATGTGAATATATATAATATATTTCTAAAAATATCATTAATGGCTTCCAGTATTACTGCTTCATTTATCATCAGCTTGCTTAGTTATGCTCAGACCAATAGCTAAGGTATAAAGACTACATATGACTCATAATTCTATCTAGGGTCCCATTCAATTCAATCAGAAATATTTAATAAGTATCTATTGTGTACAAGGCACTAACTAGGTATTAGAGATAAAAATTATAATTAGCATTTATATAGCACTTTAAGGTATTACAAACATTATCTCATTTGATCCTCAAACAACCCTGAGAGGTAGTCACTATTATTTTCCTATTTTATAGAGGAGGAAACTGAGGCAGAATAAGTTAAGTGATTATGTCTAGGGACACAGCTGGTACACACCTGAGGCTGGATTTGAATTCAGGCCTTCTTGACTCCATGCCCAGCACTCTCTCCACTGAGTCATCTAGCTGCCTCAAGAAATTCTACTTACTTTCAAGAATTATATATTTTTTGCATTAGTAAAGAATTCATAAATAATGACCTTGTTAGCATTTTTATTTTTAAACATTGTTTTTGAATTAATCTCAAAATATAAACTTTTAACATGTTGGGTCTTAAGTTATTTTTTTCTGCTTGGGTTCCTAGATTCTTCCTGAAGAGATAATTGGCTATAATAATAATAATAATAATAATTCAGACTTGAATCTGAAACCTGATTCTGACACTTTCCAGATGTGTGACTATGGGCAAGTCATTTAATCTAAGCATCAATTTTCTCATTTCTAAAAAGGGGACAATGGCCAGAGGACTTACCTAACAGGTTGTGATGATCAAAGGAAAACACTGGATGGAAAGCATTTTGCTTTAAAGCAGTATAAGAATATCAGCTCTCATTAGTGTCTGTACATGAGGAGACTGGACCAGCCCATCTATAAGGTCCTTCTTTGTTCTAAAACCCTGTATTCCAGAATGAAGTTCAAGGATTATGTGATTCAATAATTAATTCACTTATTCAGGAAGTATTTGTGAGGGAGATTTCATTACAAATTCTACTCAGGACAAGTTGTTTGGCATTGTTCAGAAAAAAACAACCATGAAGATGAATTGATTTTGTACTTTTTCAACCTTGTATTTACTTGTCATATCGACATGTGCTGAAGCTACATTTTTATGAGTTGATACCAAGTTCAGGTTTACACAGATAGGAGAATAATGGTGAAATCAAAGATTTAAACAGTCAGTCCTCAATCATCCATGCTTTTGGAGATGAGCAGTGATTTTGGCAACCCAAAATGATTTTTTTTCCTCATGATTTCTTTATAAGATACTGCTTTCCAGAACACATTTTAGGCTTATATTCAAAGTATTAATTTTTAATCACTTGAGAACACACCATTGGATGCATAGATGCAAAGGAGGACAGGGGATGGATCAGATTTTAAAATAACTCATAATTTCCTGGATGATCCCTACACAAATAATCAGAGTTGACTGAATATTCAATCAGCAAGAAGAAGAAGAGGTAACATACAACCTCTGTACTTACAGGTGGATTAAAGACTTTAGGCCCCGAAAACTATGTCTTGAGATTGACTTGATGTTGTTGTTTTCTATGAATCTGCAACAGGTTATAACTTTTTAGTCAAACAACGACAGCAGCTGGGAAGCTCGTGTACTGAATTGTGAGGAGAAACCCAAGAGGCTCACTTACAGGTACTCAAGGTGAGGAAGGCCAATGAATGCGTCATCGCTGATTACATCAAAGGAATTTGATGTGAACAACCTGCAGAGAAGAAATATGGCTTGAAATTTGTAACTGAAAGTGGTAACAATCACCAGGTTCTCTGCCTCCAATTCCCGTTCTGGGGGAAGCTCAGTATGGAAAACACCTGCTGGCTGCCTAATATGATGTGTTCCTTTGGGTAATTTCTGAAGCTGTAACCTCAAATTGTCTAGCTATAAAAAGCTTGGAGCACATGTGCTGATCCATCTTCCTACCATCACACACGTATACACACACACACACACACACACACACACACACACACACACACACACACCACTGTGTGTCTCTGTCTCTGTGTCTCTATCTATTTCTGTGTCTCTCTGTCTCTATTTCTGTGTCTGCCTGCCTATCTCTGTCTCTGTTACTCTCTGTCTCTTTGTCTATTTCTGTCTCTGTCTAGCTCTGTTTCTGTCTTTCTATGTGTCTCTATCTCTGTCTCTCTCTGTGTGTCTTTTTCTGACTGTGTCTCTGTCTCTATCTCTTTGTCTCTCTATCTCTGTCTTTTTCTATCTCTGTCTCTGTATGTCTCTATCTCTGTCTCTGCGTGTGTCTCTGACTGTCTCTATCTTTCTGTCTCTGTCTTTTTCTGTTTATCTCTGTCTCTCTCTGTCTCTTCCTCCTTCTCCCTCCCTTCCCCTCTCTCTTCTCTGACTTACACACACACACACACACACACACAAAACACACACATATACACACACACACATTTGATAGCCTTTAATGAATAGAGACATTTATCCTTATGCTTAAAAGTTACAGTTAAAGTTATATTTGAGGCAGGCAAGACCAGTCAAAGAGCAAAACCAATAGCTTTGAGGAGAAAATTATTCCAGAAATTCCTCTGCTTGGGATTTCCAACAACCAGAGCAACATCTGACCAGTCAGTGGGGTTCCTGACCAATTGGCCAGGAATGAACCAATAAGGTGGCATGGTAAATGGTGAGGTGAGAAGATAAGTAGCCAAGCCATCTGTACCAGTTAAATAAGGAATAATTAAACATTTTTGAGAGGGAAGTCAAGTACAAAATGCAGGATAAAGCAAAAAAAAAAAAAAAAAAAAAAAACCATAAGCCCATTTTCTCCTTAAACAATGCAAGCAATACTGGCATTTTGACAAACTGACATCCACATTCAGAATCAGCAGGAAACAGTTTAAAAGCCTCTTATGAAATGTAATATACACTGTCAACCACAATACAATGGTGAGCTCTTCAAAGACTATTTCAGATATTCTGAAATGAAAATTGAAGTAAAAAAGGGGCTATTTTTGCATAGTAAAAATATTAATCTGTAATAAGCTATGTGGCATATAAATAAAGAGCAGACCTCCAAATCAAGAAGCTCTGCATTCAAATCCCACTTCTGACACATACTGGCTGTGTAGCACTAGATGAGTCACTTAACTTTTCAACACTCTGAACTCCTAATGACTGGCTCTAAATTGCTGAACAAGTGCCTCTCTCTCTATGTGGAGAGGGAGTTTCCTCGTTAGTAGTTCCTTAGCAATTAAGTTACAGTTTCTTTAAAAAATAACAAGTCACATTTCTATGTTGGTTTAAGTTTTATAGAGCACTTTCTATACAATACTATGAGTTAAGAACTTAGTAAGTATTTGGAACTTATACCCACAAAGATGGTATAGATTGAAGATACAGCTTCAAAAAATTTTTAATTTTTAATTAAATTAATAGATGATCTGATGGTTTCAAATAGAAGCGAGAACTTAAGAAAGACAATAATAATCTTTCCCAGGATATTCTTGGGTGTCCTTGCTGAAAATAGGATGTGATTGGAGTGAACTGTGGGTCTTTTTCTTTCTGTCAATTCTTATGTCAAAATAATTAGCTCGGTTAGTAGAGGGTTTAGGTTCAGAGTTGTGACTGAGTCTCAGTTTCCTTCTCTGTAAAACTAAGAGATGTGCCAGATGGTATCCTAATGTTTCTCTAGCTTTAAGATTCTGTGATGCTTATGTCCTTTCCTTAAAGTGTTTTGATTAATCTTCCAGCTTCCCTCCCCTGCCATCTGGTCCCCATCTACTTTTTCCCATGGTTTTAAGTCCAAGGGCTCCATCATTATCTGAAAAAGAAATAAACACAAAAGAACAACAACAGGGCAATGAAGCATTTCTAGTGGGTTATGGGGTAAGACTACGAGAACATTTCAATAAACCATAAATTCTTATTAGTGGCTTGAGGGGCTCCACCCTCATGAGAGTTTGGGGGTGGAGAGTGGCCTAAATAAGTACAATGATACTAGACCCTAAAAAGAGAAAATGATTGGATTCCTAGATGAAGACTAGGAAAAGTGGCCAGCCTCTATAAGCTCTTTGATTTGTCTGTCACCTTAGTTTAGCCAATAGTTGAGATTTAAGGGTGGATACACTTGGGATTATAAATTCAGGACAAAGGAGAAAGAACATTTTGGAGAAGCATTTGTAGGAGGAAAGTCAGATTTAGGAGAGTCTTTCTTGGCCATGCCTATATGTCAATAGTTTGTTAAGAGTTGAATCAACTGAAAGATGTGACCTGCTTCCAGAGACTGAGCAGAGCTGGAGATGGGCAAGAAAAGGTGAGCTGCTTTAGCTGGAATCAGATCAAAAAAGCTCTGGGGCAGGGGAAAGGAGAGAGCAAACTCAGAGGAGAGAGAACTTTGGAAACAGACAAGGAATGCTCATTTCTTGCTGGGATTTTGGTGGGGATGGGCAAATATACTAAAAGCATTCAGTATCCTTAGCCAGTGGGCTAAGGGTGAAGTGATGCAAAATGACAGAGCCAGGCAGCTGAGAAAAAAAGTATTTGTCTAAGAGCAGACTTCTGTGTGCCATATTGAAATCTATGGGGCAGCAAAATTATAGAAGGCTATGAAGGGCAGCCAAATTTCATCATTAGGGAATTAGACTTGAGTTACCATAAAGCCCAAGAATCATTTAAAGAGTGACATTGACAAATTGGAGAATGTACAGAGAAGAGAATTCAGGATGGGTAAAGTCATGTTATAAGAGGAAAAGCATGGAGCCATTTTACCACCGAAGAAAAGGCATAGTATGATCTTGGCCAAATCATCATTCTCAAAAATCTTAAGTTCTGTCATATAATGTATGATTCCCAAATGGGAAAATTAGAAACATTGGGGAATAAATATAACAAAAATTTGTCTCAGCCTAAAGAAGAATTCCCATATCATTACAGCTATCTAAAAATGGAACTGGTTGTCTAATGAGGTAGTGAGTTTCCCATCATTAGAGATGTCCAAGGAGAAGCTGAATGATTGACTCTTTATCCAGTTTTTTTGTAAAGAGCATTAATTAATTAATTGGGGGAAGATGACCATCAATTTAGAGGAGTCATTCCAAGATGAGAGGTTCTATGAATCTAATTTGGCTCATAATTCGATCATTACTGTTACAAATACTACAGGGAGACAGTGGCAATATAAACACTTCCCAGAAACAATGAAACAATGAACAAAATCTGTTTTCTCTTTTAGTGTTTTCATCCCCCTTATCACAAAGCAGAGATTTTAATCATTTGGAATTCTCTCACACAAATACCCTATCCCTTTCAGTGTCTGAAAAGGGGCTTTGTTTCCTCCTGGTTCCATTTGACAACTGGAGAGGGCCATTCCTTACTCTTTGGAAGGGAGGAGGGTAAATTGATTCAGGCCATTTATCTAGCAGCTTATTTAACAGCCTTAAAGTAGAGCTCTTTGGCTGTTAGGGGTAGCTCTTCTCAGAGAATTCTTAGCACTAGACTGATTTAATCTCTCTTAGCTTTACAGTGTCATTTCTAGTATTATCCTTCCTTCCTTTCTTTAATTCAGATTTCCTTCTTCAATCTAGTGGAAAGAACCTAGGATTGGGGTGTAAGGGGCTGGATTCAGATATCAGCTCTATCTAAGTGACAGACAAATGACAATCTCTCTGGGTCTCAATTCACTTATCAGTAATTCATGAACTGGACTGAAGTTTTAAAATCTTATGATCTAAGGGAGATTTTAGGCAGGAGGGTTTGAGGGAGAGTTATAAATGTCATTAAGTTAACAGAGAAACAAGATTAAACTATAAAACCTTTGTGGAACTGTTAGCTATTTCCACCTAAAACTGTACCCTTTTTCTACTTTGTATAATTTGATTCTTTAAAGTATTTCTGAGTCATTTCCCCTTAAATATGTAAAAAGTTGATATACTGTAATCAGAAAGTAGGGGAAAGGACAGAATGAATAAAACTGTGTTCTATTCTCTAGTGGGAGGGGGTAAGATTTAGGGGAACAAGGCAAAGTGATTACATAAATTTGAAACCTGCAGAGAACATTAATGAGCCAAGACCTGGCTTGCTGATGCATGAGGGTGGGAAGGAAGAGGAAGATAGTTTATAAGGTACAAGAAATGCCTCTACCCCTGTGGCAACATAAACAGTAGCCCCTGTTTTAGCTTCAAAGTTATGAGGGGGAAATTGAAGGGATTTTTTGGGGGAATGAATTTCTTATTAATGACTTCTCATTTTACATTGTAAAATTTCATTGTTTCAGGTGACCAGGATTTCATCGGTGTGAGACTGCTTCCTCTGGCACATATTACAATCCCTCTATACCTTTGCAGACAGTTCTTTGTAAGTGTCACTGAAAGTATTCTTCATCCATGGGCAAAGAGCCATAGGGATAGCTCCACCAGGTTCTCCCAAATTAGAAAGACTAAGTACAAGCTCAATATCTGTTCTCTAAAGACCATCCTAGTTAAGATCTTAGTTCATGGTTTAAGAAAACGGCAAGACTGCTCACCAGTGACTGTCATCAAAGTGTTCCATTGTAACCATCTCTAGTAGCTTTCTGTAGTTGGGGACCTTTGGTCTTTCTGATGTTGACACATTCTCCAGTGGTCAAGATGGAGGAGGAAAAGATAAAGACACGCATGGAAACCGTTCCCAATCCTGCTATTGTGCAAAACTGCCCAAGAGTATGCCAGTAATTTCAAATCAGACATTCCAAGTTGCCAGAGTAAACAGCTCCCATTACGTGTTCTACTTCTGCCCAATCAGTTCTCAAGGAGACTGACAGATTAGACATCTGTGGGCAGAATTCGACCTAAATATTTACACGATAATAAAACAAACATTACATTCAAGTCTTGGGAGATTATATGGATGATGTCCACTGGATAAAGAAGCAAGAAGCATGACAGTCTTTAAACTCTACATTTGGAGTTCAGAAATACTCACAAGTTATATATCTATAGCATTCGATGTTGTACACTATGAAAACAAATTCTAGGTCTCTCTATCTTGCCCAAGCTGGAAGTTTTGTAGCCATACGCAGGTCCAATTCTAATATGTCATCATAGAAGATTTACCTCATTTTATGTTTCTGATCTTGGCTAGATTGTCGCTCTTTAGGGAACATGGCCCTTAGAGGCTGCCAAAATTGATGCTGGACTTAGTTCAGCTTTACTTGGTTCAGAAATCCTGAGTTCAAGAGAACTACCAGCTTTAACCTTTTCAGCAACAGAGACTACAGGCCTATGCTAACCATGTCTAGTCATTGTGTACATTTCCTAAATACTGTTCTATATATTATCCTCTGTGGACATAAATAGTACAGTATATAAATTTGCATAAATTGAATAAAATTATTGTTCATTTTTAGTTAGCTTCTTTCAAGATATTCTAAAGCTCTTCAAAATCTGGCTCCAACCCACCTTTCCAGGCTTATAGATCACTCTCTTCCACATGCTCTATACTTCAATAAAACTGGGCTTCTTGCTGTATCTCACACATAGCATTCCATGCCCTATCTCCTGTGCCTTTCTTCTGCTTCTTAGAATCCATAATTTCCTCCAAAGTGGAGTTTTCCTCCATCCAAAGCACAAGCCCACCATCCTCTCCATAAGATCTCTTCCTAATTCCCTTAGTTGCTGATGCCTCCGCCTTGAAATTTGGACTGTACTTGTATAAGTACATCCCATTTCCCCTCACTGGATGCAAATTCCTTGAGAACCAAGAAGTTTTATTTTTGTCTTTGTATCCCAAGCAGGTAGAAATGTGCCTGGTACATAGTGAGTACTTATGGAACTTTTTTTGTTGTTCAGTCATTTTCAGTCATGTCCAATTCTCCATGATCCCATTTAGAGTTTTCTTGGCAGAGATACTGGAGTATTTTGCTGTTTCTTTCTCCAGCTCATTTTATAAATGGGGAAACTGAGGCAAATGGGGTCAAGTGACTTGCACAATTAATCACACCATTAGTAAGAGTCTGAATGATTTGAACTCGGGGATTTTTGACTTCAGGCTCAACATTTTATTTATTGTACCACCTACCTGTCCCTATGCCACAGAGAGGATACTTAATATATATGTCTGTTGATTGATATAACAAGGGCCTGTTGTAATACATATTATTACAATATATAGATTTAGAAATATGTCAGATCATGACTTTCAAATGTAATGACATCAAAAAAAAGTTTGATGTAACATTGTTGATACTACCAAAACATTTTGGTACTGCCTTCTGACATCTCTATCCTCATATATTTCTATTCTATACTAATACCATACAAATGAACTTCCTTTTCTAACTCACAGAGCAAAAAACCTATTTTTGTAAAGCTACAAAGACAAGCCTCAATGAGTTTGTATAGATTCTGAACTCCGAGAGAACAGGGACCATCTTCTCTTTTTATCTGTGCACTTAACATAGTATCTGACGCATAGTAAACATTTAAATGTTTGCTGGCTGACTATAAGAATAGAGATAGAATTTTTTTTCTATGCTCTGTAGGAGCATAGAGTTCTATGCTCTGCTACCCAGTCCTTTGCTCCTAGGTATAAAAGTAATGAGCATTAGCAACATAATTTGCATAAAACTCTGGGGCAATTCTCTAATAACTCTCATTTTAATGCTCTTGTGCTTACTTCTTAGGGAGTATTGACAAAAATATCATAACCAGCAGTCGAATGAGCTCCGTATGAGAGTAGATGGTGGGAAGGCCTTTAGTAATCAACTCCTACTTTCATTTCAAGGCTTTCCATAATCTGGATGGTCCATAATGGGTCCAAATGGTACCTTCATATGTGAGTGAAGAACTTTATATACAGCTTTGAATTTAAACATGGTCTTAAATATTTGTAATAAACTTTGAACATATTTTTGAAAATATTTAAGTTGCCTTCTGGGTAAGACAGAAGTACATGTATATGTGAAAATGAATAATATAAAAAACAAAAGGTAGCCAAAAAAATTTTAATGGTTTAAAAACTTTTTTTTCGGTTGATTTTTTTTGAGGGAACCAGAAGACTGATAATGCATAATTTAGTCATGATGATGATGGTTACTGAAAATTTTTAAATGCTTTAAAATTTTAAAAATACTTTACATCCTTTATGTCATTTGAACCTCATAACTACCCTGTGATACATGTACTTTGAAGTTTCTGGTTTCAACCCTTATCCCATTTTGACTGAGGGAAAGTTCAGAATAGTTCAGAGCTGAGGTGGCCGGGTGAGGAGTGAGAAAATTAATGGACAAAGAAAGGACTGGAAGACAGAAAGGTCAGAGATCTGTCCAGCATAGAGGCCAATTTAGGAGGGAAGAGTAGTTAGAGATGGAGTTCCATCCAATTCTAGCCCAAGATCAAAGGTAAGGGAAACGTTGTGGGGAAATTCAGAGCTGTTTCAAAAAACTATGTTTTCACTAAATGTATGGATTTAAAAAATATATATATATATATAAGCTCTAGAAATAAGAGTAGTAAGTTTTGATATGCTACAGCTCCTCTACCTGCCCCTCTCTAAAGTCAAGTGGAAGATTAAATTGCTACTAGCTGCCTTCTAGCCCCTAGTTTTCCATTGCTGTCATCCTTTAAAAGCTAATAGATGTTCACACTGTGCCAAGCAATGCACTAGAATGTCAAAACCTTGAGCTGTCATCCAGAAGATGATGTTTTATTAAGGGAACATAGATTTTTAAAAAAATGTGAGCCTTTAAGTCATTCCCCCTTCCACATTTTTCTGATTTACTTAGATATAAGCTTTTGGAAATCATGAGTTATTTTTTGACTATTTTCTACTTGATTCATATCTTGACTAATGAATCAATCTGAAGAATTGGCACTGCTGTATATATAATTCACCAAAATAGCTCCTTTTCCCTCAATTATCTAGTTTATTTTAGGCAAGAGAAGGTTTTGTGTCACTTACCACTTCACTTTGCTAGAATAGGTCTTAAATAATTAGTCATAAGCTCCATTTCATAATCAGCAAGCTATTGAGATCTTGTTTTTATAGGACCATCATAACTACTATCTATTAATATATATACATATATATGTACACTTATATGTGTATGATGTTTGTATGAGAGAGACAGAAAAACAGAGTGAGAGAGAGAGAGAGAGACAGAGAGAGAGACAGAGACAGAGAGAGAAAGAGAGAGAGAGAGAGAGAGAGAGAGAGAGAGAGAGAGAGAGAGAGAAAGAGAATAGCCTCATGCATATGTATCAGATCATTCCATTGGCCAATGAATCACCTGAACTTGTTCTACACATCACTGGAAGGTGCTTCCTAGAGAAGAAAGGAATGACTTATGCATCTGTTTTTCCATTGATTATATTCCTTCAAATACCTAATTCCTTCTACTTCTACAATTTTGTTTTTGTTTTCTGGGTTTTTTTTTTTTTTTGCAACTCATCAATAAACATTTATTAAGAACTTATGTGTCTGATACTGTGCTAAGTGCTAGAGATGTAAAGAAAGGCAAAAATAGCTCCTGTCCTTAAAGAGCTCACAATTCAAGAAGAGAAACAATATACCAACAATTATGTACAAACAAGGCAGAGATAGGATCAATTGGAGGTAATCTGATAGGGAAGATACCAGTATTCAGGAGCACCAAAAAAGGCTTCTGGTAGAAGAGATTTGGGTTGATGTGAAGAAAGTCAAAGCAAATCAGGAGGGGAAGATGAGGAAGGAAAGATTTCCAGACACTGGGAAAGCCAGTAAAATTGCAAAAAGTTGGGAGAGGGAGTGTCTGTTAGTAGAAATAGCAAAGAGGTTCTTTAAGGCTTATAAACAATGTGACATACATTATTTCATTTACTATGTATCTAATGGCCAAATAAACCCCACAGGTATTAATATTATTTAGCTCTATTCTCTCTTTTTCATTTAGAGAATGGAATTAAACTAAATGATAATTAACAATGGAATAGTAATCCACTTATACGTCAATGTTAAAACAAGCACATTTTAAGTAAATGTGTTATATGAATCATTAAAAAAATTAAAAATATGTATTCAATGCACCTAATATTAAAATATGAAACAACACATAACAAAATTATTTTACACATTAGAAAAAATTGTCATTGAAAAATATAGTCTTCTATGTAATTTGGTCAGGAAAACAAATATAGTGTAACTTTATATATCTAGACCACAAGTTATAAACTTGAGGTCCACAAATTGGCAAGGAATTCATGGAAAGAGTTTAGAGGAACCATGAAATTAAATGGGAAAAAATATATCATTATTTTTACTCACTTCTAACTGAAATTTAGTATTTCCTTTAATCATTTATAGCCATTAATCTTAGAAGGGGCAACTAGGGTGGCACAGTGGATAGGGTACCAGGCCTGGAGTCAGAAAGACCCGAGTTCAAATCCAGCCTTAGATCTTATTAGCTATGTAATCCTGGACAAATCATTTAAGCCTGTTTACCTCAGTTTTTCATCTGTAAAATGAGCTGGAGAAGGAAATGGCAAATCACTCCAGTATTTTTGCTAAGAAAACTCCAAATATGGTCATAGAGAATTGAACATGATTGAAAACAATCAACAACAATTCTAAGAAAGGATTTATTGAGTTTACTAGATTTCAAGAGGGCTCCATGACACAAAATTGGTAAAGAAACCCTGATCTAAGTCTAGACCAATTCAGACCAATCTTAATCCTGATTGATAATTATCCAAAAGTCTAGAGAAGAATATAGTGACCTAGCTCTCATGAAATCAATACCAGCAAAACATTTTAAATGTTTGCTGGGACATGGGCATATCTGTTCTGTGGAATAAGGTTTATGATGATATCCATTAAGATTTACTCTGTATTTGTAAAGTAGGAGTGTAAAATAATGAGACTGAATTTCTAGTGAATAGACCAGAACCTAAGCATCTAAGTATTGTCTCCAACCTTAGGAAAACGTGATACTATTCCAAAGTTTCTGCCTTTATTCAGAACATATTTGGAATTGTTATTTGGAAATTTCATTCAAAGCCTGTGGAACATTCTTTCTTATCCCTTCTATGCTGGCAAATCTCTATATTTTGAAGGAGAAAATAATTTTTGGAAGTATCAAAATTCATTCTAAGTTGACTCATTAGGTTGGCAAATATCTATGGAGTATTTGTGTGTGTGTGTGTGTGTGTGTGTGTGTGTGTCTGTGTGTGTGTATTATGAAAATGAGGTACAGATATTGAGGTTCTTTATCTCATGAGTTGGAAATTTCCAAAAAGAAATTTTTTTTCTCAATTGTATTTTATTTTTTCAAATACATGTAAATATAGTTTCTAGTATTCTTTTTTGTAAGACTTTGTGTTCCAGATTTTTCTCCCTCTCTTTTCTCCCCCTTCCCAAGACCATAACTGATCTGATATTGTATAATCCTTTTTAAACCCATAAAAACTATTTTAAGGGGAAAAGTTTCATTACTTTAAGTCATAGTAAAACATTTCGTACAATATCTTGTATGCAAATTAATCAAGAGAATTAGCCCTTCTTCCATAGGTTACAGTTTCTGTGTGAAATGACATTGGAGAGGGTCTGGCAAGGTCCCACTGGGTCAGCTTTCATAGCTGTTCTATTTTCTGTAAATTATAATATACAGTTCTCTTTGAACAGTTTCTTTCCATGTTCTATCCAATAGCTACAATTTTGCTGCTGTGGACATGGATTAATAATATTGATTATTGAAAATAATAAATATAAATATTATAAGGATTATTGAAAGGAAGGAGAATGAATTGAAGTAAGGAAAACATGTAAATTGAGACATACTAAGTAAATTGTAAAGAACCACAATATAGATACTTATGAGAGAGAGGGAGAGAAATTATATGTGTAGGGAAGTAGAGGTAAGAGGAAAGGGAGACATTATATAGGGGGAGGCAATGAGGTTAGAACATTACTTTTAGTCTTTGCCAAACTTTGATTTAGAATCTGTCCTATAGGATATTATAAAGTACTCTTTTACTATTCCAAATCTTACAAAATGCTTAATATCCCCCAGACCTACACTTCTGTCAAAGCTGGCAAATAAATAACTTGGAATCTTCCTCTTAGAAAAACAAGATGAAGGATTCTTAAGTGTTTGTATTAGAGCAGAACATCAGAGCTAGATCTCAGTTATGGAGAAGGATGATCAGTTTAGTTGTTTTGATTAAAGACAGGTGTTAAAGCATTAAGCATCAAGAGAAAGAGAAAGAGAATTTCCTGTTTATATAGTAATTTATATCTTCTAAGCATTTGGCATGAATTGGAAGGAGTAAGAGAAATGAGAAAAGTTAATGGGATTTGAAATAGTTGAATAATGGAGAGGAAGAAATTAATGAAACATAAATCAGGACCAGAGACAAATGAATTTCAGTTAGAGCTAAAACAATGAACCAAAATGATAAAATTAAGTAAATAATCAAAGTTGTAAATGGGATGATAATTTTGTAGCTGAGACTAAAAAATGTTTTTTTTTTTTTTTTTTAAAGTGAGCTGAGAGGAACCCTTCAAAGTGAGTATTTGGAGATTTCCAAGGTCAGACAAGGAAAAAATGAACCATCTCATATCAGAAGGAAAGATGAGGGGAAAAAAGCAAAAATATTCTGGTTAATAATTTGGAAGAGTCAGATAGAAAAGGTCTCAAAAAGGAGAAGCAAGGAAGAATAGTATCAAGTGGAAACTCTTGAAGAGTTATCAACCCAAGGAGGGTTCAGGTAGACAGATACCCTTAAATGAAACAGTAAATTCTGTTTGGAGAGGTAACAGGAAGATGATGTGGAGGAGAAGGTAAGTAAGGTTAAAAGAAAGATTATTATAAACCAAGGCTAGATGAGATCTAACTTCAGCAGCTATTAAGAAACAGCAAAAGAAGAAAGTAGGTGTAGCCAGAGAATTCTTAAGCTCTTAGAGGGAAATAAGAAAAGTAAGAAGTAAAGATATGGAAGCCCAGGATAAATTAGAGTTTATAAACAAAGTAGAGGCTTCATGCAGTGCCATTGGAATCCTTGAGGAAGGAAAAATTGTCATTTTTTTATTTGGGGAGGGAGCTGCAAATTAAGCATTTTAAATTAAGATGTTGATTTTAGATTTAAAAATTAAGAATTGGCATACTTTTAAAGTAATGTTACAATTAGATCATCAAAACTCTGAGAATCTTGGCCCCGGAACTCTTTTTTACTTTTTTTTCCAAATTCATTGTATTTAGTCATTTTTCCAAATGTCAGGTGCAGAGATCATCAGGGAAATTATATTTTGCTAAAATGTACCATAAACAATGAAGTAATTTTTAAAAATTTCACAGTGAGTTGCTCTGAAAAAGGCCTTATTCCTCAAATTTATAGGAAACTGTGTCAAATTTATAAAAATAAGAGCCATCCCCCAATTGATAAATGGTCAAAAAACATGAAAAGAGGCAGTATTCAGAAGTCAAAACTATCTATAATCACATGACAAACATGCTCTAAATCACTTGATTAGAGAAATATAAATTAAAACAACTCTGAGATACCACTTCATACTTATCAGAAATGATATATGCTAGAGAGTATGAGGGAAAATAAGAAACACTAATAAATTGTTGGTAGTTTTGAACTGGTCCAACCATTCTGAAGAGCAATTTGAAACTATACCCAAAGGATTATAAACCCAGTAATACCACACCCATGTCTGTATGCCAAAGAGATCAAAGGAAAGGGATCTAGTTGTAAGCATATATTTGTAGCAGCTCTTTCCCCCCACACTTAATAGAATTTGGTTTTTACAATTACATGAAAAAAGTTTTCAATATTCATTTTATAAGATTTTGAGTTCCAAATTTCTCTCCTCAATCTTTCCCTCCCCAAGATAGCAAGCAATCTGATATGGGTTATATATGTATAATCATAATAAACCTATTCCACATTAGTAATGTTGTGAAAAGAGAATCAGAACAAAAGGGAAAAAATCACAAAAAAGAAAAAGGAAAGAAAAGTTATAATAGTATGCTTCAATTTGTATTAAGACTCTTTAATTCTTTCTTTGAATATGGATAAAATTTTCTGTCATGAATCTTTTAGAATTATCTTGGATCACTATATTGCTGAGAAGAGCCAAGTCTATCATAGTTGATCATTATGCAATGTTGCTGTTATTGTGTACAATGTTCTGGTACTGCTCATTTCACTCAGCATTAGTTCATCTAAGTCTTTATAGGTTTTGCTGAAATCCACCTGCACGTCATTTTTATAGCACAATAGTTTTCCATTACATTCATATACCACAACTAGTTCAGTCATTCCCCAACTGATGGGCATTCCCTCAATTTCCAGTTCTTTGCCACCACAAAAATAACTGCTATAAATATGTTTGTATATGTGGAAGCTTTTTCATTTTATAATCCTTTTGGGATATAGACCGAATAGTGGTAGCTAGATCAAAGGATATGCATGGTTTTACAGCCCTTTGGGAATAGTTCCAAATTGTTTTCCAGAATGGTTGAATCAGTTCACAACCCCACCAACAATGCATTAGTGTTCCAATTTTCCCACACTTCTCCAACATTTGTCATTTTCCTTTTCTGTCATATTAGCCAATCCAATAGATATAACATGGACCTCAGAGTTGTTTTAATTTCAATTTCTCTAATCAACAGTGATTTAGAGTATTCTTTCATATGACTTTGTATGACATAGCTTTAATTTCCTGAGCTGAAAATTGTCCGTTCATATCCTTTGATCATTTATCAGTTGGGGAATGACTTGTATTTTTATTAACTTGACAATTCTCTCTATATTTTAGAAATGAGATCTTTATTAGAAATACTGGCAGAAAAAATTGTTTCTTAGATTTCTGCTTTCCTTCTAATCTTGGTTGCATTAACTTATCTATTTTGTATATCATAATGTACTCGATGTCTTCTTTGGTCACAAATTCTTC
Organism: Sarcophilus harrisii; assembly: GCF_902635505.1. Lineage (NCBI taxonomy): Eukaryota > Metazoa > Chordata > Mammalia > Dasyuromorphia > Dasyuridae > Sarcophilus > Sarcophilus harrisii. Next base: position 587,663,907 of record NC_045427.1, on the reverse strand, counting down.
TTTTCTCCATAGGTCTTAGGTAAACTATTCCTTATTCTTCTCTCCTAATTTGGCAGGGCTTTTTTAATGGCAGTAAAGATTTGGAAATTGAAGGAAATGATTGAATAAACTGTGGTATGTGATTGTGATGGAGTACAATTTTATTATGAAAATGACGAGGGGGATGGTTTCATAACAAAAACATGGGAAAACCTATGAACTGATGCACAGTGAAATCAGCAGAAGCAGGAAATCATTGTACAGAATAGCAGCAATATTTTAATGATAATCAATTGTAAAAAGCTTAGTTACTCTGATCAAAAAAAGATCCAAGAAAATTCCAAAGGATTCAAGATGAAAAAAAATGCTGTCCACCTCCAGAAAGAGAACTAATAAATTCTGGATGCAAACTGAAGTACAATTTTCTCACTTTCTTAGTTTTTTGGCAATATGGCTAAAATAGAAATATGCTTTCCATGATTTCATATGTAATTGATATCATATTGCTAGCCTTTAAGTGGCTGGGAAAAGGGAGAGGGAGAGAATTAGGAACTTAAAAATTATTTGAAAAGAATGCTCAAAATAAATAAAGAAAAGAGAAAAAAATAAGGTACTTTACCTTTGGGGTTTGGCAGTTTTGTTGCTGTTTAAAGGGGTAGAAACATAAACAGTTTAGAAGGGAAATCTGTATAAAGGTCTCTTAAAGAAAAATGTTTGGGGAGCCATAATTCTGGGAAGGCCTGAGAGAAAACATTCTTCAGAAGGAAAAAAAAAAAGATATGCTGAAGGTAGAGATAACCAAAGTATCTTGTTTCTCAGCAGATAATTATGTATAATTATCATGAGGACTTTGAAATTTATAGCTGGGATATGCTGATAACTTTAACTTTTACTATGAGAAAATTATACATTGCCTGTTTTTGATGTATATGATAGAAAGTAAATTTTGTTTTTTCACCTTAAAGTAGAGGTGAGTCATGTCACCCAAGGAGACAATAATTTGAGGGAAGAAGAGAAGAAGCAGAGTGGGGACAAGAGAAACAAAAAAGTTAGAAGCTAAAGGAATAGAGAAAGAATATAGAAATATAGGCTGTTTCCTACCCTCACCTCCCACTCTATGCACTAAGAGAGTCAGATCCAGTAAAGTCTCCTGAGTAGATTGCTCATAGAAAATGTAGCTAAACTGAGAATGGAGAGCTTAGAGAGCTTAGAATTTTCACTATCTCTTGCTGAGTTGTCTGGAGGAAGACAGACTGTTACAAGGAGTTGCTGATCAGAAAAACAATTTTACTACTGGAAAAGATTGGAGGAAGAAGAAATTGTTGCTATCAACAGAAAGGAAAAGCAGAGACTTGTCAGCATTTCCCCTCGTAGCCATCTATGACTTAAAAGGCAGAAATCCCTTACAACCCAATCAAGAGTGAAAGCATGAAAAGCTTTGCAGATTCAACATATAAGGGAACTGCTTTTGCTAAAAGAACATAATACTTTGTTAGATCCCAGTCAAAGAATAGGCTGACAAGTCTTATATATCTCTATGCTAAATTTTTGTTTAATTTTTATCTCCTCTATCCTATAAACATCAAGTACATTGGTAGGTAAGTGTGACCCAGGTTTATGAATTTACTATTATATTACAGTTATTTTTGCTTTGCATTCTGTTTGGTAAATGTTTAATGATCAAGAGCTAATGATATAATGAGAGTTTGTTTAAATGGGAAGACGATTATTTGGGGCTCAAGAACTATAGTTGGAAGTAGTAGATATATAGTTCACCTATACCAGGGATTACCTCTAGGATCCTGAGAATGAATTGTAGCATTTCAACACTGCCTGTGGCAACCTCCTCTATCTTCCAAAGTCACTGTAAACTGGGAAAGGAAACTTTATCCCATAAAGAAAGAAGAAAGAATAGTTAGTGATTGTGTGTCATGTCCATAAGCCATACTCTTTCTGCACATCTTGGCTTGAACCCCAAGCAGTGTAAAACTCTATTAATACTCCATACTTGTCACAAATTCAATAGTGAAAGCAAGAATGTTAAGTACTAAGAAGTAATGAATAATAGAATCATTCTTTGCTTCTAGATGTGTAGTTATCTGCAGAATCAAAGGGGAATATAATCTAATATGTCCCCTACTGCCTGTAGAATCCCCTGCTCCATCATATTGGGAGAGGGACATAGTCATTTCTGAACTCTTGATCCAGCAGCTAAATCATAGGGTTGAATGTTGTCTACCTAATGGAGTTCCACAGAATGAGAAAGGATAAAAAACTTTGAAGCCTCTTATCTAAGCTCTAGGGTTGTTAGAATTCCTTCAGGAAGTTTGTATTAATGTCTTCTAGCTCTGATCATAGACTACAACTTTCCTCTCTACCCCTTGTCCCTCCCTTGAATATCCCTAGAATTGATCCGCTTCTCCTCTCCCTCTCTTCCAGAGGACTTCTTTCCTATTTTCTTTCTCTAAGCCTTATATAATTTCCATTTCCATGTTCAAGAGGCCATAGGATTGCAATATCTTGGAATTTTCTCCTATGAAGAAACTCCTTTGACTTGTTATTGTAGGCACTTAAAATCACAGTAGAGAGGTTACATATTACAATTAAAAAATAACAACAAACTTTCTTACCTTTTTTGCATGTGTTAAAAGTCATCAAAATCAACAAACAGAATTGAAAAAATCCTAAGATAAGAACTACAGATAAACAATTTTTTCAGTGCTCTACCTAAATATTCAGGCCATTTGTGGCCCTCATTATTGAAGATTGACAACACAAACAAATAAAATCTTACTTTTCCTTATGATAAATCATAGGTGCCCCTTGACTGAACAATCCGACTGATTTATTCTCTAGCTAATTCAACATCAAATCAAATTTTGTGGCTTCTCTCCTCCATCCCATCAGTACATCATCCTCAAGAATTTTCCATTCTTTCCTATTAGTTTATTCTGCATCTTAATGGTACCCACAAATTGTCCCACTGTCTATTGCCCTGATTAGACCCATCTGGAAGGTTGTGTTCAGTTCTCAGTGTCACATTTTACGGTAGATATTGGCACACTGGGGCACTACCAGAGTGGTGAAGACATTTCAAGCCTTGATTTTTATGAATTTGTTGGAAGGACTAGGAATGTTTACTCTGATGAAAAGAAGACTAAGGGAAGACATGATGTCTTTAAGTATTTGAAGGGCTGCCATGGAGGATAGATTAGATTTGTTTTACTTGGCCCCCAGAAAACAGAATTAAGAGCAGGGATAAAAGATGTAGAGAAGTAGATTTCAATCCCATCAAAGGAAGAACTTCCTATAGTTTCAATAATCTAGAAATAGTCTAGACTTTATGTTGTAGTCAATTCCTGAAATTAAGTTTTTCTCAGGGAGACTCTTAACAGTGAACTTTAATGTATCCTGCCTTTAGTGTTTCATTTTAGTGCAAATCTTCTGTAAAAAATCTCTGGAGTCCTATCTACATATAGGATGTAGCTGTATATAGTTGTTTTTCCATAGTAGTAGAAGAGACTGAAGTTCATCACTGAATAGGAATCCCTTTTATATCATTTAATAGTCATCTGGCCTTTGTGTGAAGATTTTTTAAAGGAAATTCCAGTAACTTATAAGGCATGTATTCTACTGTTAGAAAGTTTTTTCCTGATATTAAATCTGAATTTGCCTTTTTGCAACTTCTACCTGGATCTGAATTTTAAATAATACAAATCTAGACACTTATCCCTCTTATAGTCCTCCTGATAATCAAAGATAGTTATAGTGTTCTCTAAAATATTCTTTAGGCTAAATGTTCCCAATTATTTCAACCATTTCTCACATAACGTAAGGTTGAGTCCTTTCTTCAACCTGATCTCCCTTCTTGAGATCTTGTTTAGCTTATCAGAGTTCTTCCTAAAATATGGTACCCCAAATTGAACATAATACTCCAGATGTGGTCTGGCTAAGGGAGAGTATAATAAAATTTTTATATCCCTAGTCTTGGATACTTGGATATTCTTCCTGATGCATCTTAGGAGAGCATTATTCATTTAGTCTATATCGTTCCATTTTTCTACAAAAATAGTATGAGAATCTGATAAATACATTGATAGGACATCTCTCATCTAACAGTCTAATTGTTATTGTTGAGCCATTTTTTCAGTGGTATCTGATTCATTGTGACCCCATTTGAGGTTTTCTTGGCAAAGATCTTAAAATGGTTTTCCATTTCCTTTTCCAATCTAGTAATACTGTCAAAAAAGTAAATGAGGTTATTCTGGCATGACTTCTTCTAAAGGAAGCCATGCTTGCTCTTTATAGTTACTACTTCCTTTCTTAAATGTTATCCAATCATTTCTTTAGTAATAAGTTGTATAATTTTTCCAAGATTCAAATCAAGATTTTTGACCTATAGTTTGTAAACTTTAATCTCTTCCCTTATTGGAAAATCAATCCCAGTGTTTGCCTTTCTCCAGTACTAGGCTACTCCCTTCCCTCTATGTGTGTGATATAGTGGAAAGAATACTGGGTTTGAAGTACGAAAGACCAGGATCTGAATTCCAGTCCTGACACTTACTACCTTTTTGACCTTGGGCAGACTTTGATCTGTTTAATTCTCAACTTTTCTTATCTGTAAAATGGGGTAGTTGAACTAGATAACCTATGAGATTTCTTTCAATTATTATTCTGTGTTCTTTTGATCCCATTTTTCATGGAGCTAAAAAAAAAAGATTACTGGCAGTGGTTAAGGTATCCATCTGCCAAAGTCCTTCAGTAGCCAAGGATGTGGTCTATCCAGCCTGGTTATGAACTTATCAAGCACAATTTGATACTCTCTTCGCTCCCTATTGTTTTGGATAGCACTCTAGGAGCCATTTTTGTTCTCTTCTTTCCAGATCAAAGATAATTTTCCTTGAAAGAGGAAACAAATAAAATAATAATTGAACAGCTCTTTCCTTTCTCCATCCTCCATTAGAATTACCTCATTTGTCTTGAGTAGTGGACTTATCCCTTCTTTGTTCCTTCTCTTTTCTGTAATACAACTACAGACTATATATATATGTTATCCTTAGCTTACTTCTTCAATCTTAACTCATTGTGAGCATTAGCACTAATTTATATTCCTGTGGAATTGTGCTACTCTTCTTTATTTATATTCTGCTATCTGTCCTTGGTTCTATTATCTGTACTCGTTTTTCATCAAATCTAAGTTGGCTAGTGAGTTCCCTGTGCAACCACATCTTTTTAGAAAATTTCCATTTTTCTTTCTCATCAGAACTGTTTTTCTTTATGTTTTACTAAGAACTCTATTCTTGACAACTCCTCATCCCTACTGATTTTATTAATGTGGGCATTATTTCTCCTTCTTCAGGCTTACACTTAGCCCTCATCACTTCAGGGGCTTATCGAAGATTATGTCATAAAACAAAAGCTATGGATGTTCTTCCATTATGGTAAGGTTTTGAACATAGCCTTGGCTATAATTGGAGTTTACTTGCTCACCTAGCTAAGTATTGAGAAGTGGGCTGCCCATTTGGTGATGGGTGCTTTGGTCATAGCAATCCATAGAACAATGAAAAATATAAAACTGTTCAAAATTCTCTGTGCCACATTTCTGTTGGGAAAATGGAAGAAAATGAGGTCTAGAATGCTGGAAATCACAGATTTTGAGTCCATTTCTAAATATTAACCCAGTTATTGATATCCTAAATGAGAAATCATTATCAACATGCATAGTCATCTTGACATCTTCACTAAAAGCAAAACGAGAAGACAAAAGAAAGGTGTAGATAAATGGAAAGATGGTAAATAAGTTCTTGCAGAGGCAAATAAAGAGGGACATTGAGGATAAAAGTGAAGAGAAATTCTACAAAGAACTTGATGAAGCCCTATATAATAAATCAACATATACTTTGATACACACTATTTTCCATGCAAGGATGAAAATACAAAAAGCGTGGTGGAAAATATAGTTCAGAAATAATGAGGAAGAGAGGACAACAGCTTATATAGATCACACATAAGCCTTATATATTGTGAATGAGACAAAAATCAGACAACCATCAAATAAGGTCACACAAAATGAAATTGCTTTTATTTTACCAAGCAAGAATTGACTCATTATTGATGTGGGAATCATTACTTATTGATCTGTCTTGTATAGTCAGCCCACTGATTTGTTAGAGAAAAAAATCAAAGTTAATTTAAAAACTAGAAGACTAGAAACAAGAGAAATCTATCACATAAAGTTAAAAATAACTCTACCTTGAACTATTTAGACACATTACCAATGATGAGAAATAGAATATGGGTAGTGGAAAACCCAACATCAATTATAAGAATTTCATGTGTAAGTTTAAATGTTTATAAATCTCAGTTGTTATTACATGAAGATCAAAAGAGTCTAGAAATTATCTCAGTCAATTGTGAGTACTCCCTGATAAAGTAAGACGTAATGATAGAAAAAAAAATTAAAGAAAATTTGGGAAAATACTCAACAAAGTCTTCCTGAGGATACTTAAGGGTAAAACTTGGAAGAAAACAACAAACAATAATTAGAGAAGATTTATAAATATTTTCATAACACCATCAAGGATAGTAGGGGCACCATATTTGGATTCTAATATCTGTGTCCCAGATGCTTATTTTGATGAAATAAAAATAATCCTGAAGAAAATAAAGATGGGTAAGCCATCTTTACTATGCCAAGTATATACAGAGCAAGTCTGTGCTGGAAGTGACACAATTTTGAGGGTACTGAAGAATTGATTCTTAAGCTATCTGAAAGGAAAGAGAATTTTAGGGACTTGGAAAAAAATCTTAGATGTCATTATAACTAGAATTAATAATAAACAACCTATGCACATGCTTTCCATTCTTAACTAAATTTTAAGAGATTAATCTACCCATATATTGTGGATATCTTTTTTTTTGGCAAGACAATTGAGATTAAATGACTTGCCCATGAGGTCACATAGGTAGGAAGTGTTAATTGTCTGAGGTTGTATTTGAGCTCAGATTCTCCTGATTCCAGAGCTGGTGCTCTTTCTACTGTATAATCTAGCTGCCCCATATAGTGTGAATATTCTTAAAGAAGATATTAGAAGGATTTTCACAAGTAACATTACACATTTTTATCAGTACACAATTAACTAGAAGATGTAAAGAATAAAATATTCCATTGTGATTGTTTCTGAATTATAAAAAAGCAGGATAACAAAACTCTCCTTTAAAGGCCGTCCTCCAATAAGATGTATCTATGCAAATCAAAACTATGCAAGATTCTTTTTATAGAAGATAACCTTGTTCAATTACCCTTTGACTATTTATATCAAGCAAAGCATAAAAATAGGGAAATGGCTGCTTGTCAAAGGTATTTGCCACTGTCATGGAGGAGATCCAGAGCACAGTCCAAGTTGATATATGTAGATGGTAAGGTCTTCCACACCATGCTTTTGTTTGCCAATAACACTGTATCACTTGCATCAAGCCTAAAATATTGTGAAGCCTCTTAAATGAGATCCATTATCACTCAAAAGCATTTGGCTTAACTATCCACACAGGAAAAACTAAGTGGATGAAGAACGCGTATTGTTCAGACTATGTTATTCAGTACAATGAACAATGTATAGAGCTTATGTATCTGTATTTTTAGTCTTTGTGATTTTGTTCTTTTTTCCTATTACTTTCTGCCTCTATTTAACTCGAAAGGAATGTGCAAAAGGATATGAACTGAGTTCAGAATTGAACAGAAAGAAGAAAGTGAGGAAATCAGCTTAGGAAATAGCAAAGCTTTTTTAATCACTACAAGCTTCTTCTTGAAACACACAGCTATTTTAAAAATCCATTATGGCAACAAGACATGGAAGATTTCAGATCTTAAAGATTTGAGCACTGAGTCTAAAGTGATCATAAGCACACTGCAACACATTTCAAACCAGGAATTAGGCAGAAGTGGTTTAAGAAATGCCATCAAATAAAATTGTGATGGGCCACACATGTGGCGAGATTAAAAGATAACCAATGGAAAGTCTTCACAATGTTGAGAGTTCATGAAATATACCCACCACTTTGCATAAATCTCCCATGGAGAACTTAGCCAGGTACATGAATACCAGTTACATGGAAAGGTTGTGAGCTGAATCATTGAAGAAAATACCCATATCAATGAGGTTGTTGATCTCTTTGGGGAACCTTCTATCAATATAACTTAAAATTTCATTCTACCTTGGAACAAATGTTCTAGATGAGTTGATATTGTGAAAAAAAAAACCCCTAACAAACCAAAACTTCACTTAGCATCTGATATTAAACCTTTCCAAACTTAGGCTGGTCTTCACACAAGATACCTATTCAGACAATAGATACCTAAGCTATTACTGGTATATACTAAAGTGTTTCCACTTTTAAGGAAACTCTGTTGATACAGCCTATGATGACTAAGCTTGAATCATCTCCATGCCATAATGAAGCAATGAAACAGACCGTTAGTGGAAGATGGGATCATGCAGAAAAGGGCAACAACAACAAAAAAGATTGCCTCCGTTTGTATGCTCTAGCTATGTTTGAATTAGATGACTACTGAAAAACTTTTTAATCCCCCAATCTGTGTGCCCCTCTCTATTTAATGAGTGTAGTTTAGTTTCTTTAGGGAGGTTGATACTGGATGAAAAAGGAATAAGTGGAAATAGACTAGAAATATAGTGTGAGAAAGACTCACAGTAAAAAGTAGATTAAGTATGGGCAGGGTTAAATGGAAACCCCATTCATTTAAAAAACAACAATTTGGGAAGCTGAGAATTACTTCTAAAGTTCATATTTTTATTTGTCATCTACTTTGAGATTATTTATCTCTGCCAATTTGTTGGTCCATTTGTAGATTCAAGAAAAGATCAAAAAGATAAATATTTTTAGATTTTCCATGGGGACCAATTGTGCAGCCCTTATATAGCCAGAATTTCACCATAATAAATAGCAGTTTTGCCTATTCACACCACCTCCTTTTATATCTAGTTTTTGAAGCCTGATAATACATTCCAACCCGAGATGCACTCTGTACTTAGAGAATTCTCCTAGGAGCTGGAAGCCTTTAAGTGCATTAAAACATCTCACAAACTAATGGTGATTTAGTCACACATCACCCTCTACAAATTAGAGTTAAGTTCCAGCTACTAGTCCCTCCCTTTAGGGGATTTCAGAGAAGAAGAAAAAAACAGCCCGTGTCCAAGAAGAAAAGGGGCCATATTATCATAAAAAAAAAAAAAAAACCCACAGTGCTTAAAATTGTGTTCACTCATGAAATCTCCTTATCCACCAAGCTTAGAGGGAGAACATATTCTCAATGATTATATTTCATCATTGACTGTCATAAAAAAACATGACTATAGACAGATGAATTTGCTTGGCCAAATCTTGTTAACTACAATCTTACATGGAGACATTATTTTGAATAATTCTTGTACTGCCAATCTGTTTAATTCTCTGTTTGATCTTTCTATTATTCCCATTGGCAGATTTTTCCTTTCTCCTTTTCCAAAAGTGTGGATTTTTTTTTTTTTTTTTTTTTGCTCTTCAAAACAAACTGGCAGTCTCAGGCTCACATGATTCTTTCTCCACACATTGCCTAGAACTTAAGGAGGAACTGAGCCTGTTTTCCTTGGTACTCCAGCCTGACATTTAAAAAAGACTCTCCCTTCTTGACTTCTCTACTCAAAAATGCCAGAAAGTCTGCAAAAGCATTTGGTTCCACAATTATAAAAAAAATGTCAGATTGCTGTAAGAGGTGATAGAAATAGGTTGTTTCTTTCCTTCTTTCCCCCATAGCACAATAGAGAGCAGTTAATTGCCTCTGCATCTCAATAAAGTGATTTGATGCTAGCATGCTTCTATTCACAGGATATGACACGCCACCTAATTTGTTCTGTAACCTATGCTAGCAATTTAACAGTTTTTCCTCGAATTAATTGCAAATTATAGATAATAGCTAGTATATTCCACACTTCTCATCCTGCTGACAATGTAGCCAAACATTGCCAGAGCCTTGGCTAGTGTGAACCAATCAGTTCCTGTTTTATATATTGGAGGAAGTAATAACTGTCCTGCTAGTGTGCTTTCAAGGTTCCAGAGGGTCTTCTTGCAAGCCTCCCCCCACCTCCCACTTAATGCCTTTCTAATCAATTTTTCTCATGGCTGAAATTGCACCCTTAGCATTTTATTTATTTATTTGCTTAAGGCTTTGTTCTCTATTAAAGTGCAAATACCTCTGGGAAGGACAACCCTTTGAATCTTATCATTTATTATCACCTTAGTGAGAATGAATTGATCACATACTTTTTTTTTTTTTTTTTTTTTTTTTTTTGCTAAGAGGGAGAAAATAGGAGAGGATTGATATTTAACAGGGGACATGGCAGAGGAAGACAAAGTTGGAGGAGAAAGAAGGAAAAGGACAGTGGATCAAGAATAAATTGTGCAGACTTTGCAATGTCAAAGAGTATCAGCTCTGGTACCAATCTACCATTTTGACGCATGTCAGCGTGAGTTAGCTGAGGGCATAGAACAAGAGTTACTTGTCCTTTTGTTGTTTCTGAAATCTGAACTGCTTTTAGAAATAAGGGCTGGAATGTTCCATAGGAACTCAGAGCATGGAACACTGGAGCATGGCACATTCTCCAAGTAGGCTATTTAAAAACAAGTCACTTGGCTTCCCCCTGTGATTCTAAATAAGTGTAATTGCATTATCGGAGCAGCCACAGTAACTATTTCCATAATGTTCTACCACATCTGTGCCTTCCAAGGCTAGGTCTACACAGGAAGAAATGGACTAGAGATTCGGTAACTGGTTTATTTGATCATTTTCAGCTGTCTATGTCACAGCTAATATCCATCAAACATAAGGAAAAGAGAAGGTTGGACCTGTGCTGAAGTTTCTATTTTAAACTTTACCACTTCATTAACCATCCTCTTTAGGGGATTTTAGAACCATAAAATAGTACTTAAAAAATTTCCACTCCCCCACTAACAGCTTTTGGGACAAAAGAGTAACCAGAAGCACAATTGCCAGCAGTGTTAAAAAAAAAAAAAAAATCTATTATTGGTCCTATAGAAGTCATTCTTTCATTGGATGGGAGTGATACAAGATGACCTTCCAACTCTAAGATTCTTTGTCAAGTAAATTTGTCACTCACAGAAGGACATTAGCAGGTTGATATCTAAGTAACATCAAAACAACTGATCCGTTTACGTTTAAATACTTGGGTGAAAATCTTGTTCAAGACAGGTTTTTGATAACATATAGACAAAGTAATGGGTTGGTTAATTTTTTTTCCCCTTTTATAGTGGCCCTGAGCAGATAAGCATCTAAAAACCTTAGGCATCAAAACCAATCAATGTTTTCAGGCCCAAAGCATCCCTTTTGGACCCTTCGTTATCCAGTTAAGCTAACTAAATTATCAGGAGTCATATGATTATAATATTTTCCTTTATTCTATACAGACAAACCCTGAGTATTGTTTTAAATGCAAATCATAGAAAGGATGAGCTTAATAATGCCAGTCCCCTCCCAAATGTTACAATTCAGAATAAATAACCAGCTAAATCACTACCCAGAAAGCTGATTTCTTGGTCAAATGTCATTTTTTGAAATGTTCTCAGACATAGACTTGAATATGTTGGTCCCTGGTGGCCAACTCAAAAACACGCAGCCAAGGCAGTCAGTTCTTTAAATTGCTAAAGATTGGCTAATGAGAAAAAAAATCCAAACCCAAACAAAAACCAAACAAACAAAATAAATAAATAAATAAAATAAAAATAACTACCGAAAAAAAAATAAAAACAATCCCGTCAATTGTAAAGAATTTACAATGTCTTTAATTACCCAGAGGCAGGTAAAATTTGTCTTTTTTCACATGGTAAATCCCTTATAGCAACTGCATGCTTAAATCTCCCTGAGAGTCAACATCTTGAGTACATATGTTGTCATGATTAGGTCTGTATTGACTAATTCAAGACGAAAGGGCAGAATTACCAAAGACTCAAAGTCAAAAATGAAAGTGAAATAGTGGAATGAAATTGAGAGAAATGTTGTAATGGTCAACCAACTTCAGCAATTGCCATTCAAGTCCCCTGTGGAACAGGTTAACAAATATGCCATTACCCCAGCACGGCTGTGCATTCTGTTTCCAGTGGAAGATGACAAAACCCATATCTTTCTTATTTTGTCTATCTGAGTGCACACAGACAGGTTATAAAACACTTCCCTGTCTCTCTTAAAACTAATACTCAGCTTTTTAGGGACATGCAATCAATAAGATATAATAAATAATCATGATATAAATATTTCTCACAGGAGCTGCAGAGACGGTGTGAGTATAAAACTCCCTTCTAAGATTTCAGTAAAACCAGATCTCACAAAGGATCTGAAAGAAAAAGAAAAAGAAGCTTATGTTAATCTAGTTTAGCATAACAGTCGCTATATTAAAGACTATTTAATGTGACACAATACTGTTCTTTTCCAGATGAAGTCACAGGCAAGAATTCGCTACAGGTTTCTCATAACAATGAACAGAATAATCTAAAGCGGGTTTAAGATCAGCTAGGAGAGGAGGAGAATCAGGATTTTAAAATGCAGCCGGACTGTAACAAACACTGTCAGAAGGCTTGGCATGCAGGAGGAATTTTCCTCCCCAGATCATCCTTCTGTCGGCATGTACAAAATACCCAATGCGCTGGTTTATGTTTTTTAAAAAAAAAAATAACATAAATGAAAGAACAAAATGCTTACGGGCCTTACAGTGAGATAACATCAGGAGGAACGCTGCGTGGAATAGATCTGGCATTTTCACATAAAGCGTTATCTTTGGTGCAAGTACACAAGGCAGGACATTTTGGCTTCGTTGATTTCTTCCCTTCAGTCAGCAAAAGCACAGATAAAAAGCATAGGAAATAGGCAATTCTTTTCAGGGGGATGCTGGCACTGCTGGCACTTTCCATCCTTTTGATCTTTTCTGGTTCCATCCAGTTGAAAAAATATCCCCAAACATGAACGCTTCTGGATTCAGAGGGTGATTGTCTTGCTCTCAGGCCAAGTCCAGAATCCGTCCACCCTTTTCTCTTTGCCTCTGTGCCTGTTTTAAAAAACAGGGACCTGCAGCTGATTCGTGAGCTGCTTCTCACTCAGGCAGTGCACAGCTCCGAGGGAGAGACCTGTGAGGTGCTCTAAGATGGGGAGAATCCAACTGGCTGGAAGAGAAAACAGACTTGCATCACAGCGACAACACTGAGCCCCACACAGCATTGGAGGGCAAAGTGATGTAAGAGAAAATAAACAGCTTTCTGCTTTCACAGGGAGGCCCTTTAATTGTTACCAAAAATAGGGCAGCATTATGCCTTATTAGTGGGTGGGTGGGTGGGTGGGTGGGAGCAGTCATTTTGCACCGAATCTCGCTGCGATCTCAGAAGAAATCTTGGGGGAATTTTCTTTCCCCAAGGCGAGCAAACTCAGAAGTGAAGCTATATTTAAAACTGACACCCGCTGGAAAATGAAGTTAGACCAAACTCTCCCCATTATTGGAAAGCCTTTTGATGTTTTCTTTATTCTACCTTAGTCGAGTTCTCCTACCAAGAAAAATAAACCCAAGGGAAATAAAGATCACGAAGTATCATACATGTTTGTTGATCAATAGCAGGGGAATAGCAGGAAGAATGCATTATTACCGAGGGAGGGGGGTGGGAGGGAGACTGGATAGATTACAGGTATGTCTCACTTTACCTAAGCAAAAGGGTTTCCTGAAAAGTTTCCTCTAAATTAGATTTTTTTTTTTTTTTTTTTTTTTTGGTAAATTGAATCTTGTTTTAAATGCAGGAGTGAAGCTTGCTATAGAAAGGAATCATCTGAGGAATCAGATTGTAGAAGTGAAAAATCTCTTTATGTTACAAATAAAGCACTTTCTAGAAGTGAGGTATAGTAGAAAGGGACCCGTTTTTGAGCCAGAAGACTTGGGTTCGAAATAGGACTCCAGTGCCATGTGACTGAGTCAGAACCTTCATTTCCTCATCTGAAAAACTGGGACAATGATGCTTCTTTTACCCACTTTGCTGGATTATCGTGAGTATTTTGAACACACTAGGGCTCTACTCAGCCAGTCTCCTTCACTGCCGGGGAAGACCCCCACCCCACTCCTATCCTGATTCTGAGGAAAGTGCTTTGTAAATTATAAAATATCCATAATAATCACCATAATAAATGACATTAAATGACTTGTCAAGGGTCACATAACTGAGATTTAAATTCAGATCTTCCTGAGTCCATTCACTAAATCAAACTGCTTTTTACAAATGTGAATTAATATTATTTATTTTGAAAGTGACTAAGAACTAAGAGCAAGTGCCTTCTCTTTTTTGTGCCCTAATTTCCTCACCTCTAAAATGAAAAGGTTGAATTAAATGATTCCCCCAAGATAAGGTTGTTCCAGGTCTACCAACCATATAGCATAGCCACGAAAATATGTGTTCAAAAGAAGGATTTTGGTTGCAAGGAGTAGCTTGAGAAAAAAGGTAGTACAGTTTTCCAAGTGCATCCAGCCTACTGTTTTCCTTTTATTCAATTCTGGACCCCATTCATAATCAGTTTCCAGCATCTGTCTAAGTTAAATGCACTATCTCAATGATTTATACATAATTCAACCAATAGGTATCCCTCCTCTATCCCAGGTTTCACTTTGGCTATGCATGGATTAATGCCCCAGTCATTTGCTTTAAGTGGCTAAAAATCTCATTAAGAAAGTCCTCTAGTATTAGGGGCTTAATGAAATCTACAAGCAGGAAATATTCCTTCTGAGAGGGAATCTCTTTTTCACTTGTATTTTGTGTAGGACATTCTCCATGATTGTACTGAATACCTTCAGTGAGCTTCTATCTCCCAGCTTTATAACTCACTTGATACTGGTAACCAGGAGATTGCTGGATCTCTCTTGAGTGCCATCTGTCAAGGAATCTTGTACAATCTTAATGCAGGTATAGGAAACACCTTACTTGAAAACTACCTCTTGAAACTGCATTTCCTCTATTGAGTTAAATGCCAAAAAATAATAAATATAGTGGAGTTGTATATTCCTTTTAAGAATATCTAAATTATATTCTCTATATGCATCTATACATGTTTATTTCCTTCCCTCTCCCTTCTCTCTACACTATGGCATTTAGAACCCATGAAACTGGATTTCAGAGAATTATCTGCCAAACCCTTGCTATTCTGTTTCGATGTTTTCAACAAGGATAACCTCAAAAATAGACCATTCTAATAAAGATGGGATAGGATAGGTACGAGACTTTTGGTCTAGTAATTGGTGAAAAGAACTCTGAGTGAGGAACTTCTTGTACCAACGGATGTCAGCACCTTCTCAGCAACTTTTAGCCTTAGGGAACTATCTAGGGCACTGAGAGGTTACCGGACTTGTATCTTGTCACAAAGGCAGCATGTATCAGGGATAGAAGTACAACCCAAGTTCTATCTACTATACACTGCTGCCTCTTAAGATTTTAAAGAGATAAGAGAAAAGGCATGTGGATCAATTGTTAGTTAATACTACCATCTTCTTCATACCTTTCAAATCTTTCTGTCTTTGAGATATCTTGAAGGTTGATCCCTGCCGGCTACATGTCATCTTCAGTGCAGATTTTCTGTTAGATCAAACAGTGCTTCCTAATTTTATTTTGTTGAGGGCTATTTCCATTTTTTTCAAGTGGTACATTAGGTCCTAAGGAATTCCCAGTCCAAATGTAGGAGCGTTGTCATCTATAATGAGAATAAATTGTTATGGAAATGCTCGCAGATCTGTTGCACTTTATAGCTATTTGTTATTTTCCTTCCAACTTCATCTTTAAGCCTTCTCAGGATTAGCTGGCTCAGTTAACTCTCATGCCAAAGTTTTTATAAGATTCATTTTCTCTTCTTCGATTTTTCCTTGTTTTCAGAGGCAATTCTGTTCATAATCTTATTCTAAAATGTTTTGCAAGTAAATTTGTATTCTAAACCAGTGTTGCCTTTGGCTGTTGTGTTTTTTCAAGTGTCTCATAATCGTCTTTGAGAATGGAAAAGTGGGAAGTACTACTGGTTGTGTCCCTCTCTCCTTCCAAGTTCCAATATGGGAACATATAAGGGAATAGTGCCATAAGCATGGGCATGGGCAGATAATTCTCTGAAGTACAGCTTCATGAGTTCTTAATGTCATTTTGTAGAGAGAAGGGAGAGGGAAGGAAATAAACATTTATAGATGCATATAGAGAATATAATTTATACATTCTTATAAGGAATATACAATCCCACTATGTTTATTATTTTTTGGTTACACAAAAGCATTTGACTCAATAGAGGAAACACAGTTCCAAGAAATAGTTTTCTTCTTTCTTTCTTCTTTCCTCTTTCCCACTAATGAGGTGTCTCCTAGACCTATATTAAGATTGAGAGAAGGTATATACTCAAGGGTATATCAAGGATTCTGTTGGCTTGATAACTCTCAGTATGAAATCTACTGGTAGTCCTTATCTGCTGGATGAGAATTCTGGTGTGAAAGGAATTTAGTATTGATGGAGGTATATATTTTAAAATATGTAAAAGATGAAAAGGCGGAGCCCTGGATATTCCAGGACAAAGTCTTCCCAGAGCCTGACAGTGGACTAGAATCCAGGATTCCTGACCTGTGTCAGGTTTGTGTTATATAGATAGATATAGATATATAAAACAGTATGCTGTTATCACTGATACATGCTACTTCTGTATATTTTTATACAAAGGCAATTATATGACAAAATCCAAACTCCTTATTTCACAAAATATTTTCAAGAAACCTTTTCAACCTTATCTTAAAGCACCTTCTTCATATACTCTATATCACAACCAAATTACTCGCTATCCACTAAACATATCCTACATTCTCATGCCTCTAAATATATGCATATATGTGTGTGTGTTTGTTTGTGTGTGTACCTATGTTTGAGACCCTTTTTTTTTTTTTTTACAATTTCCAATTAGTAAAATCCTGTCCATAAAATACCACCTTTTCCAGGAAGCTTTTTGAATTTCTTAATTGTAAGTATTTTCTTCTTCGAATTCTTCAGAGTATTTTATTTATAGCTCTTTTACAGATCTGTGGATTGCTATGATATTTATGGATATTCTGTATTTGTATTTTGTATTCTTATTCAATAAATAACTCTTACCTTGTGTATTCTGTGCTAAGGACAGAATAGGCAAATGTTAAATCAGAGTTGGATCAAATTGGTGGAATTCTGGAGTTGAAATCAGGAAGACCTCGGTTGAAATCTGACCTCTGAACCTTGCTAGCTTTATGATCATGGACATTTCATGGAATTTCTTTGTCTTTTGGTTTCTCTCTCTATAAAAGGAACATTAACAAACCCTGTAGTGACTACTTTACAAGAATGTTGGAAGATTCAAATGAGATATAAGTTTGTAAAGGGCTATGAAAAATTTCAAGCACAACATGAATGTCAGTTCTAATATCATAGGCATTGAGAATATAAAGGCCAAAATCAAATAGCCCTGCTCAAAGAATTTACAATTTAATATGTGGGATAGGATGTGCTATATTAAGCATGATAAAATGCAGAATGTGAAAAAGACAGTGGAAAGGAGGCTTTAAGAAAATTTGTATTAGGAGATATTACATTTGATTATGGATTACCTGAGCTAGGTCTTGTGGGAAGAGAAGGATTAAAACAGGTGAAGACTCAATTAGCGGCATACTTTAACTAGAGGCATACTTAGTTCAACTAATACATAAGATAGGGGGAGTTATAGTAATCTAGTCTGACTGGAATGGAGAATATGGAGAGAATAGAAGTGAGGTAATACAATGGTAGGCAAGTACTTTGGATTTAAACTGGAGGGCCTTAAATGCCAAGCAAAAGAGTTTGTATTTTGTCTTATGGGCAATAGGGAACAATGGAAAGCTTTTGAGATGGGGAGAATGAATTGTTGTATGGTGTACTAGGAAGGTTTTTTTGGCAGATTATTGAAGAGAGAGGACCAATTAGCACCTTTTATAACATCAAAATAATCCTCTTCTTCTTCTTCTTCTTCTTCTTCTTCTTCTTTGTCTTCTTCTTTTTCTTCTTCTTCTTCTCTCTCTCTTTCTTTCTCTCTCTCTCTCTCTCACACACACACACAATACACACACACATACACACACATACATATCACAGGTTTCTTTTTGTAGAGCACTATAGAAATATACTAAGTATAAAGTCTTATCTGTGAAGAGGAAAGAGAAAGGAAGGGAATAAGCATATATATATTGCCCACTATGGACCAATCACTGTGCTAATTGGTTTTTATAAATATCTCATTTGATCCTTACAACAATCCTGAAAAGTAGGAGCTATTATCATTCCTATTTCACAGTTGGGGAAACTGAGGCAAGCACATAGATTTTGAGTGTCTGAGGGCATATTAAACTCAAGTCAATCAAAGTAATGTCTTATACTCATTATGACCGCATTATGGCCCCAGTTTTGCAAATTTCAACTCTCGTGAACTCAGATGATTTAATTTGATGGGAACTCGGTGAAGATGATATGTCAACTTTATGACTTAAATTCCTTTCATATTATTTTGCTAAATAAAAAGGACTAAGTAACATTATAACTGTCTTTCATTATTTGAAGGCTTATCACAAAGAAGAATGAGCCTTGGTCTGCTCAGACTCAGAGGGAAGGACCAGGGGCAGTGGGCAAAAGCTGCAAGAATAGACTTGATGTAAGGAAGCACTTCCTAATGATTTGAGCCTCCCTCAAATTAAATAGGCAGCTTTATGAGTTTGTGGATGTCCTTTTACTTGAAATTTTCACCTAAAAGGCTGGGCCATTCCTTGGGAATGTTAAAGAGGAGACGCTTTCTAGTCTTCCATCTCTGAAGCTGTGACCCAGTAACATGATCAATACCAATGGCAGATTCTGGGAAAGTGGGACAATGGAAAAATTAGACAGGCAAGAAATTGTGATCAGAAAGGGGAAATTCTGAAACTTAGAACTGGGACAGTACTCATGCTTTGTAGTCTACCTATAAATGGGGCAGTGTCTCTAAATGTTACCTCAATGCAGTTAGAACTGTGCTTGGACCAAGCCTCTGAAACTTGAAGATTCTTAAGCAAGCTTCATTTTCAAAGAGAAATGTCTACAAATAGCCACCATTCATGAACTGCATTAGAACATGTCTTATGTCAGCAGCAACTAGCCCTTGGGTTTTAGATATTCCTGGTTCTGCTTTCCTCCATTACAATCCTTTCCTCCTTTCTTTTCTTTCTTTCTCTTTCCTTTGCTACCCCTTGCTTCCTATCTTCCTTCCTCTTCTTTATCTCATTTTCTCATTCCTCTCCCACTTTTTTTCCAAGTCGGAAAGCACTTGACCTTATCTTTCTGGAACCTAGTACATCTCTGCTTACTGGTGATAGGGGCAGAGGAGCATCTGTCAGAATTCCATTAATGTTGTGGCAAGGAGGAAGCAGGATGAAGATGGGATGTAGGAAAGGATTTACAGAATATTAGGAAGGACTGATTCAGAGATTCAGACATGCTCCAAACAAGCATGCTCAGTTCAGACGGACTCCAGGAGATCTGCAGTTGTGTAGGCAGAGAACATCAATTGATTTAAATATTAGCCTACCTTAGGATATAAGAGAAATTTAAGAAGCAAACATGTTGTAAAGAGAGTAATGAATAGAATGTGTTCCAAAGGCCAACAGAAAGAGAGAACAGCTATTCCATGACTGAGCTACCATGATGCAGCTAGCTAGCATGGCCTTACAGAGAAGACAGGCCAATCTAAGAAACTATGGAAAATTCAAATATTAATATGTAACTTCAAAGCTAAAGGGACATATAACTATCCTGCTTACAGCATTTACATATTGGCCCTTAGGATGGACAAGTCTTCAAAGAGAAAATCCCTGAGGGTTTACAGGAAAATGGAAGAGATGGAAGCAGTTCTACTTTCCTAGGTGCTGTTCCTGGGAGGCAAGTAAAGAAGGGCTGAATTCATTTAAAAAAGAAAACTACTCATTGTCCTTCTTACAGAAGTACAGAATGAATGTATAATGAATGGCCCTTAGGTGAGCTAGGTATTTCAGACTTCGTGGGTTGGCCCAAAGAAAATGAAGCTCTCCTCTCTCCTTTCCCAAATCTCTGTTGCTTCAGGTGAACAATCTGAGACTTACTGCTTTAGCATCAGAGGATCTGGATTTTAATTTTGGCTCTGGCACTCACCCTGGGTAACCTTTGACAAGTCACAACTTCATAAAAGACCAGAGATCTGAGTTCCAGTCCAGACTCTGATAACTCATATTGTGAAACTAGGAAAGTCACAACCACTCTTGGTTTCAGTTTCTTGTCCTGAAAAATGATGGGGTTAAATTAGATGGCTGCTAGGGCACTTCTTGCTCAGATTGCTAATGAGATAATTCACACAAAGGTGTTAATTGATGATAGGAAACTCCTGAGTATTTTAGGCTTTAACTTTTTTTTCTCAGCAGAGTGGCAATGAATCCAACAGAATGAAACTCCATTGTAGAATTGCATTTGTCGGTAAGGGAAATATTTGAGATCAAAGGAGTATTGGTGTTTCAGGCAAGGGAAACATATTAAATCACCAGAAAAAAGATATGAATCAGAGCTGGAAAGAGAAGTCAGAGGATCTAGCTGGTAAGTGAGAAATAGTAGTCCCCTCCTCCTTTTCCTCATCCTAACCACATAACCACAAATGTGGCTGCTGTTCAGAAGAAGAATTTGTGTCTTGTAGAACAAGGACAAAGGAGAAAAAGAAAAGTGGATAAGTTGCTAGAAGGAATCCAGAAAGCCTTAGGCTCTGCTTTGGCAGAAAAGAGAAACTGAGGCCCAGAGAAGTAAATGTCTGACAATGATGCATAAGTTGGCAGAATGAGGAGCAGAAAACAGGCATCCTGGTTCCCACTTATTACCTAGGTTCTTTCTACTGATCTTTCTGGTGATGGTGATGGTGCTCAGTTTACTTTTGAACCTTTGATTTCATCAGTGGAAGAAACTCCCAGTTGTAGAAACTGCCTTCCCCAATTCAGAGCTTGAACTTATCTGCAATTTATAGTCTTTGACAATTTAATGAGGGTACTGAGAGGTAAGTTCCCATGCAGTCGCATTGTTAAAGTGTGTCCCTGGCAAGATTGGAAACCAGAATTTCCTTATTCTAAAGCTTACCCACCACTACTGACTGCCACAGAGAGCAAAGGGTCAGAGGGTCACTTCATATTGAGAAGACCCTGTATGGGAACATTAGGAACATCTTTGGGAAATTCCCGTGCATTAATCAATAATCCATTAGCTAAAGCCAGCTGAAAGCTGTCCATGCTGAGTTCAGGATAAACCAGATGGTTTTTCTCTGGCAAGAATCTTGGTGATTTCACCTCCAGGAAAGGGAAAATTTCATGTAGAACTCACTAGCAGCATTTTTGAGTTCCCATTTTTTAAGAAATAAAATCAAATTATAGGTTTAGAACTGGAAAGTCCCCTTATTTTATAGTTGAGGACAGGAAGGACTTGCCTAGGGGGCACACAGGTAAGAAGAGCAGAACTAGATTGAATCAAGGTCCTTTAACTCCAAATCTGATGCACTTCTCACTGTACTGTGATTTGCATGAGGTAAATGTACTATTTCCTATAGAAATGTTTCTAAGTTATAATATGTATATACATATATACACATACATATATATATGTGTGTGTGTGTGTGTCTACAAAGCTATCATGGAAAATATGTGTTCATATATATGGAAGTTATAATGTGCTATATATGGAAAAAAGGACACTGTGATCCCCAAATCTTCTCTATAAAATATCATTTCAGCTACTTAGCATAAAGAGATAAATGTGATCATGGTGCTGACTCTATATCTGGCTGGCCTTTCTATACCTTTGAGTATTGTTCAGGCAGTGTCAGTCGTAACTCTTTGTGACCCCATTTGCAGTTTTCTTGGCAAAGCTACTGGAGTGGTTTGCCATTCCCTTCTCCTGCTCATTTTACAGATGAAGAAACTGAGGCAAACAGGGTTAAGCAACTTGTCCAGAGTCACACAGAAAATAAGTGTCTGAGGAAGGGGAGTCTTCCTGACTCTGTGTCAAAGGCACCACATACTCATCTTTTCTATAGTTAAGGGGTAGATTTTAGTCAGTCCACAGGCATTTATTAGGCACTTACTGTATATCAGCCACTGTGCTAAACACTAGGAATACCAAGAAATGCAAAAACACAGTCTTTGCACACAAGAAACTGACATTCTAAAGGGGAAGACAACATGCAGATAACTGTGTACATACTGTTTGTTCGAAATAGAAAGTAATCTCGAAGGAAGGACACTAGCAGTGGGAGGTACCTGGAGAAACTTTTGGCAAAAGGTGAGATTTGAGGTAAGTCTTGAAGTCAGGAATGGGAGGAGAGGAAGGAAGCATTTCGGGCTTAGGGAACAGCCAGTGCAAAGACTGGAGTGGGAAAATGGAGCATCTTTCCAGAGGGGCAGCCTATTGGCTGCAGGAAGCTGAAGGTCCAATTGACTCCCTACATAATTGAGTGTGCTTGAATTAGACTCCAGATGTTTCTAGGTCAGGTGCAGGGGTCTTTAGTCTACCAGAGTCACACCATTGTTATCCTCTGCATCTCCCCTCCTCCTCACCTGGTCTGCCCCATCCCATTCCTTGCATTTCATCATTTAAAAGCAAACACCTCAAAGTTTGATTTTATAGAAACAAAACCAAAAAAAAAGTAGTTTTGTGACTTACAATATGCTTCCACTTCCACTGTAACATTTGAATCTCACAATAATTCTGTGAGATAGACAGGAAGGGTGCAATTAGAACCATTATACATATGAGGAAACTGAGGTTCCATTAGATGGAGTGAGTCCCTCAAGATCATAGAGCTTTAAAATAGCACGGTTGAGGCTCTAATTTTGTTCTCTGAACTTTTCAGTCCTCTCTTCTTCCCACTTTGTCTTTCTAGGATAATACTATGAAACAAATGGAAACACTTATGGTAATAATTATAATAGTGAGCATATAAGGCAGTGTGCTAAATGCTTTACAAAAATTATCTTATTTGATCCTCATAATAACCTAGGAGGTAGATGCTATTATTATCCCCATTTTACAGATGAGGAAACAGAAGTAAAAATGACATGATATGGGTTATACAGCTAGTAAGTGGATTTCGAATGCAGCTTTTTTTGACTCAAGGCTTAGAATTCTATCAACTGTACCATCTAGGGGCCTGGTTGACATAATTATATCTTTTCCTTCCAGCTCTCTTCTTAAAGGAAATATATCCAAGTATACAATTTTATTTATTTTTTTACTCAAAATGAATTTCATCCTGTTTTAAAAACTAACATTGTCAAATCCAGAGTAAGAGAAAGTAATTAATTTCTTCTCTAATTGCTCTTTTTTCGTTACTGTTACTTTCTAACTTTCTAATAACCTCCTATATCTTTTAAAAAAAAGGTAGCTAAACAAAATGGACATTGCTTATGTCTAATGGTACATGCAACATTTTGCAGGTTTATTTATACCTTTCAAACTTCCACCCTCCAACCAACAGAAAGGAAGCATATTTAATCATCAGGTTTTTGGAATTGAATTCTACTTGATTTATTCTGTCTTTGGCAGACTTCTGAATTCTTTCTGTGTTACTTTTCTTAATTTTGGTGTGTTGTCTTATAAATTGTTTTCCTTTTTCTGCTTACTTTGTTCTGCATGTATTCATATAGGTCTTCTCAGTTTGTCTGAATTCCTCGTAATTATCATTACCTACATACAATAATAGTGTATCATATTAACAGACTACAATTTGTTCAGATGTTCCCCAATCAAAAGGCAATTACTTTATTTGTAAAGGTATATATTTTTCCTACTCAATCAATAATAGCCAGCATTTATTAAGCTCCTATTATGAACCAAGTACTGTGCTAAATTTGGGGGATTCAAAGAAATATAAAAACAGTACCATCCTTCAAGTAGCTCACGGTCTAACAGAGGAGACAAATGAATAAGTAGGTACCTAGAAATATAGATATGTCACTTCAGACACTGTTGGAGGACTGGGGAAAGACTACTAAATAAAATGAGAATTGAGCCGAGATATAAGGGAAGCAGCCACAGATAAGAATGAAGAGCATTCTACCAAGTGAGATAAATAGTACAATGAATTTTTTTTTTTATATTTATGGGATCTTTGTTCTCTGCCTTTGGTTTCCTTGGAATAAATACTTAGAAATAGGATCAGTGGGTCCAAATAAATCTTCAAATTAGTAAATTTTCTGGTAAAATTTTGAAAAGCTCAACTTTCCATAAAGATATATTCCTAAAGGAATCCAGATAAATGAAGTATTATAGTACTTAATGCAACCAACCACAGCATTTCAAAACTCTTGTTCTAAAACCAGTTCAAGTGGGAGATTTATTTTCCTTAGAATACTGCTAGCTTTTTGTCATTATTAGTGTGTATGCTGCTCTGTTTCTCCCTAAAGAAAAACTGACAACTTTCATTTGTCTGTGTGAACCTTATTGGTTTTGGAAATGAGAGGTAACTAATTTTTAATATGAAAATATGTTGTCTGTCTTATCCAAATTACTCCCAGCTTACCTTCCTATTATTGCCTGAAAATGTATGGTCAGAAAATATGAGCTAAATTAAATATTAGACTAAACAAACTTTAGGGAAGTTACTTTGTTGCAAAGATAATAATAGGATGGATGTAATCCAAAACTAAATAGAAAGAATTTGGAATTACTTTATGTTTTGGAAAATCTGTCACTTTACCCTCTTCCACTAGCATACGTGTTTGTTTTAGTGCTTTAGGAATTTATGATTTAATCTATGTAAATGCTTACTGATGCTGCCTCAGTCCCTCTTTGTTGCTTACTTAGGAACAGGCAGCTTAATAGGTTGCCATAATGAAACGCAAAAATCATTCCTGGTGGCCAGTCCTGTAGTGATAAGCACTTTGAACTTAGCTAGGTTGGTTCTTGAATGATTTAAGCTAATCCATGGAGGTCTTTGCCTCCTGGTAGAATATCAATTAGTTAATAAGCAGTTGTTAAGCATTTACCAGGTGCTATGTAGTCTGCTATGTGACATAACTACAAATACATAAATGTATAAAATCCTCAGGGAGCTTGCATTTTCTTTTTTTTCATGTATGTTATTCAGTCATTTCGGTTTTTGTTTTTGTGTTTTTTTTGATTCTTCATGATTTCATTTGGGGTTTTCTTGGTGAAGATACTGGAGTGGTGTGCCTTATGTTCTGTTAACACTGACTTTGATACTTAAGGTCCTTTTTATGTCATAATGAGATATTACAGCAGGATTTTAAAAAAGTCACAGATAACTTGTAGTTAGTTTTCTGTTAGAATGAATTACACATATCACCATAGAATATTTCTTATAGGACAAACCTTTTCTGATTGATAACAGAAAATATCAAGTTGCCCCAAGTTTCTGCCAGGAATGATTGCAGTCATTAAAAGGAAACTAGGAGATCAGGAAATGGGGGGAAAAGGCAATGGAAGGTATTGTGGCAGTGATATAGAACAAAGAGCAATGGATGTGACAGTCTGAGTTGTAGAAACCATCAGTGACATACCAACATGTGTAGTCAGTCTTCATACCATGAGATCCCATCCAAGAACTTTTAGTCACTTCTTTAGTATATTCTAGAAAAGCCTAGGTTCTTCAAAAAGTTAATAAAAATTTATTAAACATCTAATACCCGAAGCAGTTAGATGGCATAGTAGATAGAGTTTGGGGCTTGAACTGAGGAAGTTTCATCTCCCCGAGTTCAAATCTGACCTCAGACACTAGCTTTGTGAGTCTGAGCAAGTCACTTAACACTGTTTACCTCAATTCCTCATCTATAAAATTGAACTGGAGAAGGAAATAGCAAATCATTTTGGTATCTCTGCCAAGAGAACTCCAAATGGGGTCATGGAGAGTTGTATGTAACTGAACAATTATGAACAATATTACTCCCCAAGTATTATGCTAAGCACAGCAAATACAAAGAAAGGCAAAAACAATCCTTCCATCAAGAAATTAGCACATATTCTTAAGGAGGAGAAATGTAAATAACTAGATATACTTTATATGTGTGTATATAGACATAATTGTACATATGTGGCAATGATTACATATATTTATATACATACATATATATTCTTATATATGATATATATATATATATATATATTACACATACAGAATAGATGAAAGGTGATATGAGAGGGGAAGGTACTAGCATCTGGGGAAGTTGGATTTTCTTTGAGTCTTGAAGGAAACCAGGAAAACTAAGAGGGGAAACTGCATTCCAGTTCTGGGGACAGTCAATGCAAATTCATGGAGAGAATGGGAGCATCATGTTTCAGGAATTCTTAAGTAGGTGAGTGGCGTTGGATTGCAGAATATGTGGAAGAGAATGAAGTATAATGCTAGAAAAGTAGGAAGGAGATCTTTAACACAACTGAGAAGTTTTTATATTGGATTCTAAATGCAATGAGACCCAGTGGGTGGGTGGGTGGGGAAATGTTCAGACTTATGCTTTAGTGAGGAAGATAGATGGGAGAGAGGAGATACTTGAACAAGGAAGCTATTGCAACTGTCTAGGCAAGGAGCGATGAGGATCTGAATCAGGGTTTTGTCAGAGTCAAGTGGAGAAAAAGGGATATATATGAGAGAAGCTCTGAAGGTAGAAATGACAAGATCTGGCAATGGATTATATAAATGGAGTGAGGAAGAGTGAAGAGTCCATGATGATAGCAAAAGCGAACTGAGATGGCTGGGAGATGGACGGTAATGAGGAAAAGGAGAATGGATGATTTTTTTGGATATGTGGACTTTGGATTGTCTGTGGGACTTCCAATTCCAGATGTTCAAAGAGCAGCTGGTTATATGTGACTAGCCCAAGAGAGATACTAGAGCTGGGTATATATATTTGGAAATTATTTGCACAGAGATGAGTTGAATCCATGAGCACTGAGGAGATTTCCAGGAGAAATGGTCCAGAAAAGGGCCAGGGCAAAGACAATTCTGGGAAATGGATACTATTATTATCCCCCATTTTACAGTTCAAGAAACTGAGTCGAAAAAGAGATTAAATAACTTTTCTAGGGTTACAGAACTAGTAAATGTTTGATTTAGTCAGCTCTTCCTGATTACTGGTCCAATTATCCCTCTACTGTATCACCTTCTCCTCTTACATACTGTTCTCTCTGAGTTTTCATAACACGACGCTCTTCTGGTTCTACTTTTATCTGTCTGACCATTTATTTTCTGTCTTTTTGCTACTTATATACAAATCACAAACTCCAGTAATAGGTGTCCCCACCCCCCCAAGGAAGGAAGGAAGGAAGAGAAAGAACAAAAGAAAAATGAAAGAATGAATGAAAGAAAAAAAAGAGAGAGGGAGGGAGAGAGGAAGGGAGGGAGGGAAGAAGAGAAAGAGGGAGGGAGGGAGGGAGGAAGGGAAGGAGGAGGGAGGAAGGAAGAAAGGAAGGAAGGAAGAAAGGAAGGAAGGAAGGAAGGAAGGAAGGAAGGAAGGAAGGAAGGAAGGAAGGAAGGAAAGAAGGAAGGAAGGAAGGAAGGAAGGAAGGAAGGAAGGAAGGAAGGAAAGTAATGACAGAATTCTCCAGAAAAGCTAGTGTGGATAATATTTTAGGGCAATGGAACTTTTCCATAATTCCTTAAACCAGGATGCAAGAAAGGCCACTATAAACAGAGCTAGTTACTATTAACTACAGGGTATTGGTTTACATATTAATTGTATGTTATACTCCTTTTACCACACTTTTTTTTTCCTCAATATTTTAGCTAAAATCTGGAAATATAAAAATGCACAAGAACTTTTTTCTTTTTTTAATATTTTCTTTGATAGAGCTGTTTGTGTGGTTCACTCATGGCAGCTCATTAAATAATTCAATCCCTACCATAATACTATTCAGACTAGGAAAAAAAAAAAGCTAAAATGGAGCTGCTCAGAGGGATGGCAATTGGAATGCTTCACACATCGGACTCATTTCAGAACCATTATCATGTTAATAGAAATGCTTCCCCTTCCCCCACACCAATACATGGCATGCTTTTAGAAGGGCAGAGTTAAAAGAAAATCGTGAAATTAATTTTAAGATCTGACTTCAAAATAAAGGTAAACAATTCAGAAGTGAATTGATATTGTGTCAAATGGGAGAAATCATTGTTTAAATTAAAATGGGAGGGGAAAAAGTCCAGGTATCTAAAACAGAGGCTGTTCTCAAAGGTAGTATCAGATTTTTTTTTTGCCATTACTTTTTGGGATGGTAATAAAGGTATACCTGGTAACTAAAAGGACACATTCTACCATCCCATCATCCCACCACGAACAAAGTGATTTCATGTGGTTTCATCATGCATTATACTTTGTCTAACTACATAAGGTATATCCAAGATCTGCTATAAAAGTCCCTAATATGTTCTGAAAATGTTGAGGGATTCAGCTTCATCTTATAAAATGAAGACAAAGAATCTTACCAGAAAAAATATTTTCTGAGGAAGAGTTGATGTAGTATGGTTCAGTAAATTGCAAGCTGGATTTGGAATAAGAGAGACGAAGGTACAAATTCCAACCTTAGTATTTATTACCTTTGTGACCTTAAGTAAATTATCCCTTTGGGCTTCAGTTTCCTCATCTATAGAATGAACTATTTGGAGATGACAATCACTGAGCTCTCTTGCAGTTCCAAATCTGTTAACTGAGAGGTGGAGGGAGTCTTTTTCAGTGCCAGAGTTTTATTTATTATCTACTTATTATTATTCTTTATCTACTCCCTAAAGAAATGTGTTAGGTCACCAGAATTAGAAGATGCAAGCTGGATTTACCTAATGTATTCTAGGACTGGTATAGTCATCCTGGAAATGTCTATACTCAAGGACTGAGAAATGCTTGTTAGGTGTGGATGGATCATAATATATTCTCACCCCTCCCCACTTTGGCCAAATGAGTATTGGGCAATCTCACTTGGAATCCTCTTGTCTGGTAGAGGGCTCTGATTTTATACTGTAGTATGAATAGCTTCACATATTTACAAATACACACATGTATGTATTAAATGTGCATACATTGTGTATATATTTTATTGTATTCATATACATATGTTTATGTGTGTATTTATAGATGTATGTAAATATTTATATGTATGTGTGTGTGTGTGTGTGTGTGTATGTATTTCCCCTCTGGAATCCTTCCCCACATTATAGTCACAAGTTCTAGGATTTCCCGGTGTAAAGCTAACCTTTTAGAATTATAATTCACAAGTTTTCAGTAATCTGCTTCCCATTAATAGCCAATAGATATACATGGGACAGCTAAGTGGTACAGTGGATAAAGGGCTGGGGCTGAAGTTAGGAATACTTATCTACCTGGGTTCAAATTTGGTCTCAAATGCTTAATAACTGCATGACTCTGGATGAGTCACTTAACCCTGTTTGTTTCATTTTCCTCTTCTGCAAAATGAGCTGGAGAAGTGTTGGAATCCTAGTGTCAACTCAACTTGAAACAAGGTACTAAATGGAACTGAGAAACAATGCTTGTGTTCACACCTGTTCTCACTGGAGTTCAGAGAAGGAATTGACCAACTACTCTAGTACCTTTACCAAAGAAAACCACAAAGATTTGGACAAGACTAAAATGACTCAACAACAATAGAAAAGTCATTTACTTAAGGTGTCACAGGAAGAACAGTATCTAGCTATAAAATATTCCTTTTCCCCAAGTTCCGTCTAAACTTGAGTTACATTAGCCCACAAATGTAGTGTCCATAGAAAAAGTGAACTTAGACCTAAAGGAAAACGTTAGTGAGGTACATATGTTGAATACAAATTTGGCAAAAATAGCTCATAACTTCTGGTAGTCTGGGTCCTGAAAGCACATTCTCTCTTATAAAGTCTTCATATAATTTCCTGTGGATATAACATTAGGTAGGTTGCTCAACTGTGGCTCCAGAGCCTGTTCCTTTCTATAATTCCACTTTGAATTATAAACCCATCTCTTAATTATAAGCTGTCTCTCAATACTGCTATCAGGGATTCATTCCTCAAAGCAGCCATTGAAGTCTAAAATGCATATAAATAGCAATTGTTTTCTGTTCTAGCCAGAAATTTTGAGGCTCTTCCTTTTAATATTTTTGTGATAGCAAATTAGTTCATCTTTTGTCTCAATCTAACCCTTTGTCATTGAATGGGTGTTGCTTCAGACAAACTGAGATCTGAGAAAGACCTTAATTTAATTTAATTTAGAAAAGCCAAGGTTTCCCACTGCATTCTGAGCCATCAGCAGTCATCTTGACTTTTGTTTTGCCATGGATTTCCAAGACTCTGGAGAAAAGAATGAGATTTAAGACCGCCCAGCTTTGCCTTATCTAAATCTAATTCTTGAGCAAGTTAAGACATCTTCCTTTCGATGTCATTAGTCCTCTTCAAGAATAAAAGAAGAACAATTTTTTCCTTTAGTTACTGATTATGTCCACATCTGTTTGGAGCATGAATCTCTGCTTCCTGCTGGATGCAAATATCTCCTGCAGATTGAGAAGTTCCATTTCAAAGCAACATGGACAATGGGCAGTGGAGTTGGGGGTGGGGTGGGGGGGAGAAAAACCCTTTCTTTCCCTCTCCTGAAACTATTTCAGAGTTGAGTTCCTGCTTGACTTCTGGCTCCCTGCTTGACCTAAGCAGCATTACTCATAAAATCTTGGCCCCCTTCTTTATTGTGGTTGCATCTGCCTACACCTCAATTTTCCCAGCTCTGCACAAATTTCTTATGGATTCCTTTTTTCCACTTTCTACTCATTCCATCAGGAACTATGTTCCTCTTCTAGTCTGTCTCTTATACTTATTGAATTGACTTTTAAAAGTCACCTAAAGAATGGCTTCTCATTCTTCATAGCTTGGCTTTTCTTCCATTCTGATTCAATCAAAGGACCCATTTGAATTTCAAAAACGTCCCCTTGGCATAACTGTATTTTTACAATTATTTTAATACTTCATTATCTGGCCCCCTTTCTGTGATTAGGTTTGTAAAAGACCAAAGCGTAGCCATAAAGATAATTAATACCTTACATTTGCAGAGGGCTTTTAACTTTTCTAAGTATTTTCACATCTTATTTTCTCCTCATGACAACAAAATGCTCACAACATTCTAGAAAAACTTGAAGACATTTGTATGCTAGTTTATATCTATACAAAGCAACCTGTCTTTAATTAATCTCTGTGGTTCTTCTCTGAAAGCACAGAAGCCTTCCTTTTAGAAATCTGATATACTTCTCCCTGAGATGGAGTAGTCTGCCACTTAACAGTGGTCCTCAGGTCAGTGAGGCTGATTGCTATGGTTACATGGGTTCTTACATTATTTCAAATTCTGTATGGTGGAAATGCAGAAAGCATTACTATATTCAGGTAAATGTTACTTACCCTGACTGTATCTTCCTCAGAAAGCCCAAGTTAAAAATCAATATGATGGTGCATGTAGGTTTGGACAATGAAGGGTATTTTTTCCTCAAAAAAACATAGCAACAAATCTAAATGAAGCAGTATTGGGTTTCTTGGCGGGGGTGGGGAGGTGATGGTGGATGAAGGATGAAGCAGGTGCTTATTTAATTGCTGCAGCTGGTACTGAGCGGTTGTCTTCATTCTTCACTTCATTTCCAATTATTGGCTCTGGTATTCATTAACTTTTTATTTGACACATTTTAGGAGAGTCCAAAACAATTTCTCATTTCTTGCCCATCCTTTTAGAGGAAAATAAGGAGGCAGTAGTTTGCTTTGGTATAGTTTTTGAAAATGACAAGTTAAATTATAGGCCTTTTCTCCTCTCAACAAAAAGGCTCCTTGAAAAAAAGAAAACTGACCTAGATGCAACTAGACATTTAATTGAATTCTGCCCAAATTACCATGGGCCAAATTTCAGAATCTGTTTCAAAAGACAACTTGGTAAAACTCATCCAGTTCTATATAAGTAAATGAACAAAGTAATGAATGATTTGATTTGAGGCCATAACTTTCCAAATCCTTAAAAATATTATAGGTCCCCAAATAGATATGTTAAATAAAAAAATACAAAAAAACCCAGTAAAAATAAACAATGTCATTAGTTTATTGTCCTTTTTAAGGGCGGGAGTACACTTTTTAAAACCATTTAATTTTTAAAATAAAATCTAATTTAATTTAATAATGTTCCTAAAATACAAATAAACAGAATATGAGGCTTATCCCCTAATAAAATGATAGAATCTGAACTTTACATTTAGATTTAAACAATAAATATATATTTATATTATATATAAGAGATCTTATTTAAAAAACTCTGAAATATTGATTATATAAGCCCCAGAACAATATCATCCTATCATCCATAAACAGGAGGATATGGAGAGATCCACTGCTTGTAGGAGATCCCTCTTCCATTTGGTCTCTCTTGAACAGTCTCCATGATGGCCACAAAAATCTTTGGCAAGCTTGCATCTTCCTGTCTTGTGCTTGCTTCATATTCATTGATTGGAAGGTTGTTGGACAAAGGCATCTCTTTTGTGACATCTCTTGAGGAATATCATAAAATTTTTGACATGCAGAGGAGGCATCTTGTTGGAGGACAGTCTATAAGATGGCATTATTCTGTTATATATATACATATATATAATATATATACAGTCTATAAGATGGCATTATTCTGTTATATATATATATATATATATATATATATATATATAGCCCCAAAAGTTATCAAACTGTGCATACCCTTTGACCCAGCAGTGCTACTCTGGGCTTATATCCCAAAGAAATACTAAAGAAGGAAAAGGGACCTGTATGTGCCAAAATGTTTGTGGCAGCCCTGTTTGTAGTGGCTAGAAACTGGAAAATGAATAGATGCCCATCAATTGGAGAATGGTTGGGTAAATTGTGGTATATGAATGTTATGGAATATTATTGTTCTGTAAGAAATGACCAGCAGGATGATTTCAGAAAAGCCTGGAGAGACTTACATGAACTGACGCTGAATGAAATGAGCAGAACCAGAGATCATTATATACTTCAACAATACTGTATGAGGACATATTCTGATGGAAGTAGATTTCTTCAATAAAGAGGTCTAATTCAGTTCCAATTGTTCAATGATGGACAGAATCAGCTACACCCAGAGAAGGAACTCCAGAAATGAGTGTAAACTGTTTGCATTTTTGTTTTTCTTCCCAGATTATTTTTACCTTCTGAATCCAATTCTTCGTCTGCAACAAGAGAACTGTTTGGTTCTGTACATCTATTTTGTATTTAGGATATACTATAACATATTTAACATGTATAAGATTGCCTGCCAGGGGGTGGAGGAAAGGAAGGGAAAAATTGGAACAGAAGTGAGTGCAAGGGATAATGTTGTAAAAAACTACCATGCATATATACTGTCAATAAAAAGTTATAATTTAAAAAATAAATAAATATAGCCTTAGTCCATATAAATATTGTTTAAATAAATTCTTTGTTCTGTTTAACACCATATAACTTTCCTTATCTCTTTACAGTCTTCATATTTGTTATTTTTAAACTAATAATATTGTATTATATTGATCCACCAAAACATAATCACTTATTTATTGGCTGTGTGTTGTTTCTAGGATTTAAAAAAATAAATACAATTATTTCTATATAGTTATGTCCACTTTTTTATTGTAATGATGTCCCTATTGTTTAATCTGATCATTGGGTTAAAGAGTATGAACAGTTTTGTGATTTTTGCCTATAGTTCTAAATTGTTCTCCAAAAAGTTGCTAATAATTTCCATTTCCGGTTAATATCCTTTACAATCTGGCTTCAACTTTTCTTTCTAGACTTATCTCTTATGTGTGAATATTGTGTGCATACTTTATTGTATCTATATACATTTATGTTTATGCATGTATATATAGATGTATGTATTTATATGTGTATATATGTGTGTGTATGTATTTCCCCTCTCTGTAGAATGCTTACGTTCTAGCCAAACTGGTTTTACTTGGTACTTCCTATATAAGCTATTCCATCTCCTTCTTCTATGTCTTTGTCCAGACTCCTTCATGCCTACAATGTACTGCCAACTGCCTCCTAGACAGTTTGAATTATATGTTCCATAGATACTTCAAATTCAACATGTCTAAAAAGAACTCATTATCCTTCCTGCTAAAATCATACTTCTCTGACTTTCCCATTTTTGTAGGGGACATCACTATCCTTCTGGTTATAAGGGATGACAACTTTGAATTCATTTGTGATTCTGTACTATCCCTCACTTCACATAAGTAATCAGGTGCCAATTCATGTCCTTTATATCTCTTATTCCACATGTGTCCCCTTCTTCATGGTTACCACTCTGAGTTTAGGCCCTCATTATCACATACCTGAACTATAGTAATAGCTTCCTAATTGATTCCCCTACCTCAAACTTTTCCCCTTTCCCATCCACTTTCCACACAGATGAAAAAGTGACTTTTTACCATACAGTTCTAGGTCTGACATTACTCTTCTGCACAATAAATGTCAATTGTTTTCTATTCTGATGGAGATCAAATATAGACCCTTCTGTCATTTAAAGTCCTTCACGACCATAATTAACCCTACTTTTCTAGCCTCATTATACATCATTGCCCTTTGTACACTCTACATTTTAGCCAAACTGGCCTTCTTGCTGGTCATCTCTAAACCTTTGCAAATAATATCCTTCATGTTTAGCATATACTCTTTATCTTATCTTTTCACTTTAACCTCACCAAATCATATCATGCATTTATATAATACTTTAATTAGAAACATCTCATTTTATTCTTTAACAATCCTGAGAGGTAGGTGCTATTATTATTTCCACTTAACAGTTGAGGAAACAGGTTAAGTAACTTGCCCAATGTTACACAGTTAGTTAGTGTCTGAGCCTGGATTTTGAACTCAGGTCTTCCTGATCTAGACTGGGAACTCTATCCAGCTGTCTCTGAATTCTTACTTTCTTTCAAAGCTCATTTCATGCTACATGAAGGTTTTCTGGATCTTTTAAGTTATAAATATCTTCCTTCCCATGTGATCCTAATATTACCTCGTATTTAGTTTGTATATATTATATATTTGAGATCATAATATACATACACACACATATACAAACATATATACTTACATGTCATACACCTCCACATACATAATGTTTTCTTACCCAATAGAATGTGAACTCTGTGAAAGTTATTTTGTTTCTGTCTTTCTATCTCCAAAGCAATTACACATTCTACAATTCTTATCCCAACTTCCTGTAGACTGGGTACATTTTCCCTTTAGTGTTTTAAAAATACTTCTAAAGAATCAGGAATGTATTTATAATGCTGTTGGGTTGGGTTACCATTCTGTTGTGCTATCTAATATCAATCACCAGTTAGAGTTAGTATCTCCTATATAACATGGGCTAACTCATTGATTAGTACCCCACTTTTAATTTAATCCATTATTAATTTTAACCTGATTTTTAACTACTATAAATTCAACTTAGAGAAGAAAATGGCAAACCACTCCAATATTTTAGCTATGAAAACTCTAAATGGGGTCATGAATTCAGATAACAGTTGATATGACTGAGAACATTAATTTAACTACTTAATTCAGTTTTTACAATGGGACATTTATTGGAGTACTAAGAGAAAAACAGAAGTATTTTTTAAAATAACTCACATTTTCCCAAAATAAAAGATGATCTCTTTCTCTCTTCCACCTCAGTCCCTGGGTGGTTGCTATATAGTATTCATTTTATCAAATTTACTTCTCAGTTCAGCCCAGAATTCTGTATGAGTTGCTCCTTGACTATAGGAAGATATTTCAGTGTAATGTTCGGACTAGCTTTTCGGAGGTCCTCCAGAAGGACCTTGTTCTCAGCAGAATAGACACCATGAGAATGGTCAAGAATAGAGTCTAGATTCTTTATTCTGGCCCAGTCTTAATCTTAGTGCAGGAGGCCTGAGAGTTACCATGAGGCTGGTCAAAGATAGAATGTCTCTCTTCCAGTCTTTCTTACTTCTTATATACCTTATTGTAATTACATCATTACAGATTATGTGTGAACTTAGAGAACCATTACATATATATTTGTATATATATATATATATATATATATCTTATATACTAAGTATATATGTGAATTAGAGAATCATTATCATCTCATCAATTCCACTGAGTTAACACCTTGTTTCAAATATACTTCTCCAGAGTTCCAGCCTTCTACATTTCAGCGTGAGAGGAAGGGGGAGGGAGGGAGAGAGAATTTAAATAGTGGATAGATGGACAAATAGACAGAAACAGCCAGAGAGACAGACAGACAGACAGATAGAGATGGATAGATACAGAGATAGATGGTAGAGACAAATAGATGATAAATAGAATAAAATACTCTGATATGTATATATTTATATGCCTAGAAGAAGCTCACCAAACACACACTTGGGAAGTTCCAGCAGGCAGTGCCCACTGTGCCCACTACTAAGGAATCTTCTCATTGGTCAGTTCCCCTTTATACTTAGATCTCCTACCTCCCTTTGGTTCTCAGCTCAAGTATCATTTCCTACAAAACGTCCCTTCCTGGTTTCCTAAATTGTTATTGTTCCATCCCTTCCTCCACTATTACTTTGCATTTATTTCACATGTTTTATTTATTTATCTATGTACATGATATTCCCCCGCAGTGGAATTTAAGTTCCTTGTGAACATGATTGTTTTGTTTTTCTCTTTGACAGTCGCTGACACATAACAGGTGCTTCATAAATATTTGTTGAGTTCAACTGAATTCCCAACGTCTTAAAATTCCAGCTTCCTCATTTCATCAACATTGAATTTTATTATATTTAGTTATTTACATATTTTTTATCCTGTGGAGAGTTTTCTCATTAATAAAATGTATTCCTTATTTTTCTCTCATAATGTAGTCCTTAAACCAATTTTTGCTCAGGGCACAGAGTCTTTGATCTGAGAAATTAAAACATATAATGTTCAAGTTGGTGACAAAGGATTTTTGAGGATTCGAGCCTCCTTATTGTCTGGGCTCTATGATTTTTCTGTTTTTTTTTTTTTTTCTCCTTTCCCCTCCTCGTCCTCTACTTTCCTTTCTTTTCCAGGACCCCCTGCGAGGAATCAGCTTTGCACCTACACAGATAGGACTTCTATCATGACTTACCTGAAGCCAGGATTGGAAAAACAGGCTGCAAACTGCAGCTGGGACTGGTGGCTGGGGATTTCTAGGCACGTTCAGGCAAACTCACAGCCACACCATTTTAGAACCATTGTCTTCACAGCATGGCAGCTATTCCCGGAAAGTGTTTTCCAGAGAAATAGCACATATTGACTGTGAGTCAAATCACTTAGCCTCCTAGGGTCCCAGGCACCTCTTAAAAATATAAATGGCAAAGATGGTAGTGGCAGAAATTGGCAAAGAGTATTTCTCCCAGGGGATGCCCTACACTCAAATTACCCAAATTCTCAGAAATATTCCTGAAATTTGGATAATGTTGCTATGTTTTTCTCTACTTTTATTTTGGATAGTATATATTATCCATGCTCACTTAATGCAGCATTTTATTACAAGTTTTAAAATGCTGTGGTTTTGCTTCAATTTTGCTTCAGTTTTCCATCTGATATCTTACATTTTTGTTGTGAGAGAATGATGAGTAATTTCACACAATTAGAATCCATAGCTGAGAAAAGACAGGGCAAATGTAAGGGGAAGGGAGGTGATGTGAAAAGGGCATCCCTCTTAAATACCAAATTACCTTGTAGGCAGTTAAGTGGTACATGGAGAAAGTGCTTAACCTGAAAATCTGAGAGTTCAAATCTGACCTTAGATACTCATTAGCTGTATACCTCAGGCAAATCATTTAGGTTCTGGTTATCTTAATTTCTTCCACTGCAAAATGGGGCTAATAACAGTATTTACTTGCAGAGTTGTTGTGAGGACCAAATAAGATATTATATGTAAAAAGCTCTTAAACAGTGCCTGACGCGTAGTAGGCACAATATAAATGCTTATTCCTGAAAATTGAAGAGATGTACATAAAATGGGGATTGACTCAACAAGTTGTGGTATGTAATTATGATGGAATATGATTGTGCTATAAGAAATGGTGAGCAGGATGCTCTCAGAAAAACCTGAAAGATATATACAAATTAATGCAAAGTGAAGGGAACAGAACTAGGAGAACATTGTACACAATAACTGTAATACCATATAATGATTCACTGTAAGTGATTTAGTTTTCTCAGCAATACAAGAATTTAACACAAAGGACTTATGATGAAAAAATGTTATCCTTTTCCAGAAAAACAAAATGACAGGGTGAATGCAGTTAGAACATATTATTTTTTCACATTTTTTTCTTTTAGTGTGTCTTTTTTTTTTTTTTACAACACAACTAATATGGAAATATGGTTAACTTTTATCAAATTTCTTATTGTCTGAGGAAATGAGAAAATTTAGAACCCAAAATTTAAGTAAAATGAATGGTAAAGGACAGCTAAGTGATACAGTGGATAGAGTACTAGCCCTGGAATCAGCAGGAACTGAGTTCAAAGCCAGTCTCAGACATTTGACACTAACTAACTATGTGATCCTGGGCAAGTCACTTAATGATACCTTGCCCCCCAAAAAGGGATAAAAGGTAAAAGGTGTAATTGGGAAATAAAATATAATGTTAAAAAATAAATGCTTGTTTCCTTCCACTTCTTGTAGAAAACTAGCAGTATGCATAATCCTGCTCTGAGTGGGTTTGATTTATTTTACATATAAAAGAGACACTAAACCCAAAGAGAAGGTAAACTAGCAAGGAAAAATTTATTAGCTGGTTTATACTGTACTTAGTAGTAAATGAAAATAAATCATCCAAGATATGTGGAGTTTGTCCTCATAAGACTAGCAGAAGTGACAGTGGAGGAAGTGTGGAATGTAGGCATAGGTTCAACAGTAGGAAGAACAATGTTCCTCTTTCCCTTCCTTTGTCTTCATTCCCATAGCCACCATCTATCCATATTTTTTAAATGATAACTTTATTATGTTCATAATGCAATAATAAGAATTACTTGATAAGAATAATACAATGATAAGAAACACTGAAAAAATCATTTAAATAGTCAACAAAGGGGAACTTCACAAGTAAGACACCATGTCAGGCTTTCACCACCTTGTACCTCCAAAGTAGGTCCTCTTCTGTCATTCTTAATTTGCTTTACTTGTCAGGAATCATTTCCTTCAAACACCATTTTCTTATCATATCACTTTCATACTTAAGCAGCTATCATGGGTCCTTATTACTTACCATATCCAGTCTAAACTCTTTAGTTGGGAATTTAAGTTACCTGCTAGTGAGGTAGCAAAGGGGAAAGGTCACTGTCCTCAGAGGAGGCATATGGTGTTTTTGCCCTTATCTTAACTATATAATCTTAGTAAAATCACTTTACATCTTTTAACTTCAGTTTCCTCATTTATAAATCCAGGAGATTGGGCTCCATGATTTTAAAAAAAATTTTATTAAAGCTTTTTAATTTTCAGAAAATATGCA
This sequence comes from Sarcophilus harrisii, assembly GCF_902635505.1. Taxonomy (NCBI): domain Eukaryota; kingdom Metazoa; phylum Chordata; class Mammalia; order Dasyuromorphia; family Dasyuridae; genus Sarcophilus; species Sarcophilus harrisii. Next base: position 587,624,292 of record NC_045427.1, on the reverse strand, counting down.
AGGATAATTTTTTAACATTCATAATTTTCAAGGTCCTTTTCATTTCTAAAATTCTATGCTCTCCAGCATCTAGGTGGTGTAGTAAATAGAGCATCAGCCTTCAAATCAGGAGGACCTGAGTTCAAATGTGATCTCAGATACTTATCATTAAGTGTGACCCTGGGCAAGTCACAACCCCAATTGCCTCAGCAAAATAAATAAAATAAAATTCTATGCTCCATAAACTGATCCAGGTAGGTGATTTGTTATTTCAAACACAGATTCAGTTAGTAGCTTGTGGATCTTACTCCAGGCTGAAAGTCAAGGATATCTGAATTTAAAATCTAGCCTCAGATATTTATATACTTGTGTGACCTTGGATAAATCAGTTAACCTGTTTGCCTTGTTTTTCTCATCTATAAGATGGAGGTAATAGTACCCATCACCTAGAGCTATTGTAAGGGTAAAATGAGATAAGACTAGAAGTGCTTGGCACATAGGAGGTGCTAGACCCCATTATTGTTATTTGCCCCAGCCTAATCCCCTGTTTTCTTTTCCCCTTTAGTGGCATCCTCTATATTCCTTCCTATTTTCCTATATGCCTTTCAGGCATTTAAGTCTACTGGGTGAGCCATTCAACAGGCTCCTAGCTTCTGCCTCTATCTTGAGACCGTATCTAGTCTTCTCTGCTGTAAGGAGCTGAAGGAAGGGAAGGTCAGTCTTCTTGAAAATGTTCACTTCTTCAGGTGACTATCTCTGAATCTGTGGCCATCCTTGGATATATGTGCCTCAGGCTCCTGGCTGGAGATAGTTCTGATGATACAGCAGATGGGGCATCAGGAGGAGACCAAGTTTCCTTCTCTTCCCACCCTACTCCCAGCCCCCAGGGATCTATCTCCTACACAAAATGTTCCGGAGCCTGGATTCCTCAACTTTCAAAACTGGAACTCAAACTGGGAATTCATCCAAGCTATTTAAAGTTCCTAGAGTTGAGGCTAGTGCATTTTCTTAGCCAATCTTGCTCCTCTTTTATTTAATCAAAAGAATCACTAGAAGTAGATACATTTTATTTACATTACTGTTGCTGTTCAATCCAAGTGGATGTGACCCCATTTGGGGTTTTCTTGGCAGAGATAGTGCTTTTCCAGAGCTTTTCCAGCTCATTTTACAAATGAGGAACTGAGGCAAACAGGGTAAAGAGCCTTATTTACCTAAGGTCACACACCTAGTAAGTGTCTGAATTCAGATTTGAACTCAGGAAAATGAGTCTTTCTGACTCCAGATTCAGCACTTTATTCACCTTAATATGGTTGTCCTTGAATCAAACAACAAAAAAATTAGAAGAAATTTTACTTACAGGAGGCAAAATAGGCAGCCACTTGAACGGCATAATTTTAGAATCTCTAAGAATATTTTCCTAACTACTCAAAAATCTTTCCAACCTGTTCTCTTAGTCTGAAATTGTTTTAATGGTTGACAAAGCTTTTTGTTCCAAAATTAGAGTTTTAAAAAAAGAAAGACTGACAAATTCATTCACAATAAAGTACAAAAGCTGAAAAAGCTGGTTCTGATGACAGAAAGGGGATAAAAAATTGTGAGAGCATAAATAGCAGAAAATTTTTTTTTTTACTTTATAAACGTGCATAATGGACATTTTCACTTGAATCAATCCATCAATTTATTTATTATTATTTTTTACTGAGGCAATTGGGTTTAAGTGACTTGTCCAAGGTCACATAGCTAGGAAGTATTAAGTCTCTGAGATCAAATTTGAACTCAGGTTCTCCTGACTTCAGGGCTGGTAATCTATCCACTGTGCCACCTAGCTGCCCCTATTTATTTTATTTTTAAAATAAGTTTTATTTAAGTCTATTAAGCACTTATTATTTGCCAGACACTAGTGCAAAGCACTTGGTACATAAAGACAAAACAAAAACCACCTTTGTCCTCAAGTAGCTAAAATTCTAATGGGAGAGCTAACGTATATAAATCAATACATATAAGACAGATACAGAATATCCTTAAAGTCACTAGCAACTGAAACGTGCTAGCAAAAGTGTAAACTAGGAAAGGCCTGGAGGAGGGGTCTCAATGTCAAGTTAAATGCATGTCAGAAGGAAACTGACTTTCACATCAGTTTCTCTTCTCAATTATCCACTTTTCTTAGTGGTAGTACTATTCTTTCTGTCTCCCAGACCAGAATCTTCATGATCCTTTCCTATATAACCTAGAACTTTGAAGAATAAGTTACCAAATCATGTCAATTTCTTCACTGAAATAATTCTTGTAATTCATTCCTTTCCTCTCCGTGTCTAACACCTCACATTTGGATCACTGCCACAATCTTCTAGCTCCAGTGTTTCTCTACCCCCTTCACAACATCCTGCATTATTGATGTAAGAACAATCTTTCTAAATGATCACTTTGCAAGTCCTCCCCCTCCTCAAAACCTTTAATGGTATCCTACTATCTACAAAATAGTCTAAATCACTTCAGCTGGCATTCACCATCTGGCTCTCCTACCTAATGTATCTGCCTCTTCAACCTTATTTTTCTATTTCTCTCATTTAGCACTTAAGTGCCTACCAACTGCTAGACGAAGACACTTAATGTGCTTCCTACCATTGTATTTATCTTCTCAAACACGATTTCTTGGCTTCAGCCAAATTCAGTTACTTATTTTATTGTTGTTGTTTGATGTCCAACTCTCTATAACCCCACTTGGGGTTTTCTTGGCAAAGATACTAGACTGGCTTGCTATTTGCTTCTCAAACTCATTTTACAGATGAGGAAACTGAGGTAAACAGGGTAAGTGTCTTGATCAGTAAATGTCTGATTTTAGTAAATATCTCAGGTCAAATATGAACTCCGGAAGAGGAGTCTTGCAGGCCCAAAACTCACTACACTGTGACATCTAGTTGCATTTATTGTTTCCCAAATAAATCTTCCACAGATCTGCAACTCTTCTCACTACCTCCACTGCTTTCTCCTACCAAATGCTCTCATTTTCTCCAGAAAGCCTTCCTAGACCTTCTCAATCCTGGGTGTTCATTTTCTCCTTTGAATTCAGGAAATAATTCTTGGCTGTAACAGTTTTTTTGGCAAATGGATAACAATACAAGATAGCATAAATCATCTTTTTAAGCATATATATTGTCTATCAAATGAGATTTTAAGTCCCTAGGCAGAAATCATGTCTATTACTTCTTTGTATACTCAGGGTCCATCATAATTCTGCCTAAATGGTAGATAATAAATATTTGTGTGCATTTAAAATGACTAAATTTACAAAATATTCATTGTATAAAATATTTATATTTATTTATAAAATTTACAAAATATTTATTAATTTTAAAAGAAGGACTTAAAACTTTTAAGAATATCTTCTCACTTTCTCTTAGAAATAGTCAATACCCAATGACATCTTAGGTATTCTCCAGAGAGAACTTTAAAGGCTAAACTTTATAAGAAAAATTTCATAATCTATTTCAAAATGATATATATGTATATATGAATACACATATTTGTATATAGACATCTATCTCCACATATATGGGTATACATTTACATATTTTTCCATTTCATTGTATGTATCTAGGACATGGAGCCAGAATTTTAAAAAAATATTGCTATATCCTTTGAAAAAGACATAAGTTTTTGAAAAAGTAAAAATTTTCAAAATTTTATCTTTAGGCAAATCTCTGACCTTTAAAGTACATTCCAGAAAGCACCTAAGATTTTATTGGCATTTGGTTACTGCTTTTGTCCAAAGAGAAAAAGAGAGAATATCAGTGATTTGTCTTTCTTTTAAAGTTCATTATACAATACATGTGATAAGAATATGCATATTTAAAGAAAAAGGTATGAATTGAATTGAATATATGTACATACATACATATATATTTATAATATGTGTTTGCATACACACATATATGTAACACAAATATGTGTGATTCCTCTCTTCTAGGATATACTATAAAAGAGATAGTGTGGTGTATTATAAAAAAGTAGCAGAATCTCCATGTCAGAAGGGATTTCAGAAGTCCTTTCCAACTTCCCAACTATGTGCCCCTAACCACGTAAAACAATTCTGTTCCCATTTCTATATGAAAACCTGTTAGCTGTTAAATGCCCTCACTCTCTCTAAAACTTCTCTGGACTATATTCCCCAGCCACTTTAATCAATAAATCAATAAACAAACATATTAGATATTGCTATGTGCCAGGCACTGTGCTGAGCACTAGGGATACAACAGGAAAGACAACTGGTAAACAAATATATACAAAGCAAGCTAAATATAAGATAAGTAGGAAGTAATTATCAGAGGAAAGACAATAATATTAAGAGGGATTGGGAAGATCTTCCTTTAAAAGATGAAATTTTACTAATGTGGAGGGGAGCATTTATAAAATGCTACTGCAAGTCAGGCAGTTGACAAGTATTATCTTATTTGATCCTCATGACAACATTGGGAGGTGGGTATGATCATTATAATTATCTCCATTTTAAAGTTGAGGACCTGAGGCAAGGAGAGATTACCTGACTTGCCCAAGGTCACACAGCCTGCAAATGATTTCAGAAGCTCAGCTCTCCATCCACTGGGACACCTGGCTGCTTCAGATGAGACATTTGCTGAGCAATCTGTGCTTACATTGAGCTTCAACCCACTACTGTAACAAACGTAGTGCTCTTATTTCGGGCCTTTGAAGCCGAACAGAATAACTCAAGTCTTTGTTTAATATGATAATTCTTCAAATCTTTGAGGACAGAAATTACATTCTATCTCTACACCAAACTTCCCTCCCAGAATTTCTTCAAATGATCTTTAAAGGTCCTGGTTTTAATGTCCCTCCCAATCTTAGTTGCATAATTGAATGAAAATACATTTAAATGTTTAATTAGTACTGAGCTGCCGGCTGAGTGCTAGGATACAAATAAAAATGTCGATACTGTCCTTAGTGTCAAGGAGCTAATACTCTAGGGGGAAAATAATAAAGTTTAGCTTCAAGGCAGAAGTTCTGGGATAGAAAGGGATAGAAAGACCTTCCTCTGGCCTGTCAATGTACTTCCTATAATGTGGTACCTGGTGCACATAATTCTCATTCCAAATGGGGTTTGACCAGGGCAGAGTACAGCGGTATTCTGCCACCTGCTGTGTTCTGGACACCCATACTTAACGAACCCTGATCCTACATCACCTTTTTTTTTTTTTTCTCTTTTCCTTCTTTTTGGCTGCAATGTGGCATCCTGAGCTACTAAAATACTCAAATCTATTCCAGACAAACTGCTGTGCAGTCATGTCTCAATCATCTTCAATTTGTGAAGTTGATTTTTTGGATTGGATATATGTTTATATGTATAATACATATTTTCACAGTGCTTTAAGATTTTCAGGAAGTAAAGTTATGGCTCCACAACTAATATTAGAGACTAGATTAAACTTTCTCCAGTAATTCACCTAATGCTTTAAGGTTTGCAAAAGGCTTTCCTCACAACTTGTTTCATTATCTGAAGGATCTGTGATGTCATTGATGGGTGCAATCCTTCTGCTAGCCCTGAATTACAACTCCTTTATGAGCCATTTCCCCAAATTTAAAAAGACTGGTTGAATCAAGTGAAGAAGAATTTATTGACTACCTACTATGTGCTAGTCACTGTGCCTTACATAGGGATAAAACATACTCTTTCCTCAAGGAACTCTCAGTCTAATGGGGAAGACAACAACTATGCATAAATCATATCTATGAGTGTGTGTATATATATATATATATGTATACATTTTTATATATAGACACACAAATGTATAAATGTGTATATGTATACATATATACACATAGCATACATATACACATTTATTAAGGATTTGGTATGCAAAAGGAAGTAAAAGATAGTCCCTGCCCTCATAGAGCTTACAATCTGATGGGATCTGACATGCAAGCAAATATATATATAATATATGCAAAACAAACTATATGCAGAATAAATAGGAAATAATTATCAGAGGGAAGGCACTAGAATTACAGGGATTGGAGAAGGTTTCTTGTAAAAGATAAGATTCTACTTGGGACTTAAATGAAGCAGGGGAGGTCAGTAGGTAAAGATGAGGAGGGAAAGAGTTCAGATATGGGGAATAGCTAGAGAAAATGTTCAGAGATGGAGTATCTTGTTCATGAAACAGCCAGGGAGCCAATCACTGGATCAGAGTATGTTTTTCAGAGTAAAAAGACTAAAAAGGTTGGAGGGGATCAGTTATAAAGAACTTCAAATGCCAAACAGCTTTTTGTATTTGATCCTAGTAGTGATAGGAAGCTACTGGAATTTGAGTAGGAAGGTGACATGATCAGATCTTAATTTTAGGAAAATCATGTTGGTGGCTGAATAAAAGATGGTTTTTGAATCGGAGATACCTGAAGCAAGCAGAATCCGCAGCAGGCTATTACAATAGTCTAGATTACAAATAGTCCTATTTTACAATAGGGATGATGTCAGAGAGGAGAGAGCTTATTGAAGAGATGCTGCAAAGGTAAAATTGACAACTCTTGACAACAGCTTGGATGTGGCAGGTGAGAGAAGGTGAGGAATTGAGGCTCCATTTACTTTGTGACCCTGACAGATGGGAGGATGGTATTGCTCTCTACAGTATGTTAACATGGGTTCTGTAATGACTATACTATATATTAGAACTTCCCTTCTTCACAGGGGAGCAAGGCAATGGAGTTCCCCAGCAATCATTCAATTGTCATCCTGGTGATCTTTTGCAAGTGAACTCTAGCTGAATTTGATGATGGCTGTAGCTGCCAGAAGCAGGCTTGCTCAGGGAATTTCTAAACATGTTGTTCCCTGGCTTATGTCTATAGATGTCTTCTCCTTTAACCTTCTCCCTCCTGCACAAAAGCCTTTAGACACTGTAATATCCCCTTTTCCCACCACCCTTTGAGCAACTGAAGAATTCTTTCTCATTTGCTCCCTCATAGGATCTTCTCTAGCACAAGCCTTTTTTCAGGCAATAAATGGTTTTATGGTATATTGGACTCAGTTTAATTTCCTATTCCTTTATGGATCTGGGAGGTCATTTGTTAATAAATAATAGGGATGGTGGGAAGTGGGGTGATAGGATTAAATAACAATTTGACATCTGGAATCTTTGGTGGAAAGAATTCCAGACATTTGGGATACTCAGGGAAAATTAAAGATGGGAGACACAGTGTCTGTCCTCAGATAACAGCTATATACTCCATCCTATCAAAGCTTACATTTTACTGGCACAGCCTTTGAGAATCCAGGATTGACTCCACACCATTAAGACTTTAGTGCAATTTCTTCATAAGCATCTTATTAAATTTCATTGCCTAAGATTTGATCCATTGTTCTAACATGTCAAGATTGTTTTAGATCCTAATTCTGTCATCCACTATATTAACCAACTCTCCAAGCTTGTCATTTGTAAATTTGACATTTTCTTTTTTTAATTAACATTTTTTTTTAATTTTTAAAGTTTTTTATTTTCAAAACATATGCTCAGATATTTGGCAACATTGGCCCTTGCATAGCCTTGTGTTTCAGATTTTCTCCTCCTTTTCCCTCTCCCACTCCTAGATGGCAAGCAATCCAGTATACATTAAACATGTTAAAATATATGTTAAATCCAATATGTATAATCTATTTATACAAATCTCTTGCTGTACAAGAAAAATCAGATCAAAAAAGAAAGTAAATGAGTAAGGACTCAGATCTGTGTGTGAAGGAATTTGTGTCCAAAGAACTGGAACTCATAATTGAATACCAGATAGATAATTTTGATTATATTAAGTTAAAAAGGTTTTGTACAAACAAAACTAGTGCAGACAAGATCAGAAGGGAAGCAATAAACTGGGAAATCATTTCTAAAATATATAGAAAAGTGATACAAATTAATACGAATTCAAGCCATTCTCCAATTGATAGTCAAAGGATATGAACAATTTTCAGATGAAGAAATTAAAACCATTTCTAATCATGTGAGAAAGTGCTCTAAATCACTATTGATCAGAGAAATGCAAATTAAGAAAAATGATATACCACTGCATATTTCTCATCAGCTAAGACGACAAGAAAGGATAATGAGGAACGTTGGAGGGGATGTGGGAAAAGTTGTTGGTGGAATTGTGAACAGATTCAGCCATTCTGGAGAGCGATTTGGAACTATGCTCAAAAAGTTATCAAACTGTGCATACCCTTTGATCCAGCAGTGTTACTACTGGGATTATATCCCAAAGAGATCATAAAGAGGGGAAAGGGACCTGTATGTGCACGAATGTTTGTGGCAGCCCTTTTTGTAGTGGCTAGAAGCTGGAAACTGAGTGGATGCCCATCAGTTGGGGCATGGCTGAATAAGTTACGGGATATGAATGTGATGTTTTCAATGCAGTCTTTTTTACTAAGTGGTGGTGTCAGGAAAAGCTGCGTTCAAATCCCCTCTCAGATACAAGTTGCATGTCCCTAGGAAAGCCATTTAGTTTCCCTGTAGGTAAAATGGGCATGACAATAGCACCAACATATAACTGACATATGTACCATGTAATACAGACACTATATTTGTAATATAGCATTATATGGATGTAAATCACAAGTGAAAAATAGCCGTTAAATAGGATAGCTCACAGGCTCCCCTTGGAATGGCAATTTGACGAAACATTTGGTAACATTTGTTACAAGGTAACAAGCATTTATTAAGCATGCACTATGTGTCGGGGCTGTATTAAGGGCTTTATAAATCCCTCTCTTAGAAATGTTTTTTTATGGGTAGCACTTATGATTGTTTGCAAATAAATCGCCAAGGCAACAATTTCAGTTTGTTGCAACAAATTGCAGATGGTGGTGGTGGGAATGTCTGGCGGGGAGCGGGGAGGAGAAAGTGGGGAAAAGGAGGGGAGAAGGGAAAAAGAAAAGGGGAGGAGAGAAAGAGGGGGGAGGGGAAAGGAAGGGAAAAGAAAACGGGGGAGGGGAGAGGGAGGCCGAAGGGAGGGGGGGAGAAAAAGAAAAGAGAAAGTGGGAGAATAAGGCAATTTGTGTCTGTTTATGTAAGTCAGAGTTGTTCTATAACGGCTTCTCTAAGCCAAAGCATCCTATTAGGCTGTGGTTGCTGGGTGATGGACCACGTTTGTTTCTCCAGGTTCCGGCGTTCCCGATAGGCCCAGGCCGTCCCTTCCGGCACCCTGGTTTCCGACCGGTCCCTTTAGACGGCAGGACCCGGCGGCAGCCTTGTTTTGTTTTGTTTTGTTTTGTTGCGGGAGCCGGGCCGGCGCTTTTCCCTAGTGACACCAGTGGAGGAGAAGATAAGCGGAAGAAGCCCTCGAGATCCGGGGTCCGCAAGAGTGCGAGCGGAGGGGGCGATTCCCGTGAGGCTCTGCGGCTGCCGACCATGGAACCGGCCCAGCAGCGGCTCTCTCAGGCGGTGCGTGGTCGCTGCAGCATCGGGGGCGGGGCCGGGGGTGAATGAGCACAGAGGGCAGAGGGGAACCGGGGAACCTGGCCGCGCGCTGCGGACCGCGGCGGGGCCTGGGAGATCTTTTAACTTCCGGACAGCCGGGACAGGACGCCGGACCCGGCCGCGGGGTGGGGGCGGGGGGGAGGCACCTGAGGAGCAGGCCCGGGATTGGAGCCGCTTTCCGAAACCGGCACTCGTCGCGGTCCCGAGACCCTGGAAGTCCTGCCTGCTTTCCAGGAGCTTCCTCCGGATTGCGGAGGGGGGGGCGGGGGCGGGGAGTGTCGGTGGGGTGTAAGCAGAAGTGCGCACGCGCCAGAGGCAGTGACGTCATGGATGGAAAGCGGGCTGGATCCTGGCTGGGAGTGAGGGGCAGAGAACATCCCAAACTCTTGTTGGCAAGCCTTGTTGGCAGGAAAGTGCTGTTTTGGCCAAAAACCCTGAGGGTCTTCCATTCTGCCTCATTTTTTACCTACCCTTAATCATTGTTTGAGTTTTGCCTCAGTCAAACTGAGATCTATTAAAGACAGCTTAAAAAGGGCGAGATCTCCCGTTGCGTCCAGGACCTTCTCCAGTCGTTCTGAGTATATTTGGTCTTTGGGTCAGAGAGTTCTGGAGGAGAAAGTGAGGCAGGGGATTTATTATTATTGTTATTATTATTATAACTTTTTACTGACAGAACCCATGCCAGGGTAATTTTTTACAACATTATCCCTTGCACTCACTTCTGTTCCGACTTTTCCCCTCCCTCCCTCCCTCCACCCCCTCCCAGATGGCAAGCATCCTATACATATTAAATAGATTACAGTAGATCTTGGATACAATATACGTGTGCAGAACGGAACAGTTCTCTTGTTGCTCAGGGAGAATTGGATTCAGAAGGTAAAAATAACCCGGGAAGAAAAACCAAAATGCAAACAGTTTACATTCATTTCCTAGTGTTCTTTCTTTGGGTGTAGCTGCTTCTGTCCATCCTTGATCAATTGAAACTGAGTTAGATCTTCTCTTTTGTCAAAGAAATCCACTTCCATCAGAATACATCCTCATACAGTATCCTTGTTGAGGTATATAATGATCTCCTGGTTCTGCTCATTTCGCTCAGCATCAGTTCATGTAAGTCTCTCCAAGCCTCTCTGTATTCATCCTGCTGGTCATTTCTTACAGAACAATAATATTCCATAACATTCATATGCCACAATTTACCCAACCATTCTCCAATTGATGGGCATCCATTCATTTTCCAGTTTCTAGAGGCAGGCGACCTTGCACAGTCCTCCCTCACTTAATAACAATTCACTTGCATGTCATGGCATCCCCTCCCTGATTTCATGGGCCTCTTTGAACCCAAGGACAAACAACAACAATAGTTTCGTAAGCCTTAAGGTGCTATAGAAATATTAGCTATTATTAAGAATCTAAAAGATAATTTAAATTTTGAAAATGGAATCCTCCAGGAAAAAAGAGTTGATTTTTATACCTCAGTTATTTTTTTGTAACTTTTCCTTTTTACACTGCATTTTCCTTGAAATATAAAAACAAAAGAAAAAAAGTCCATTTCTTGAGTTCAGTTTGCCTCTTCCAACAATCACTCTTACTCATGTCTGTTACTAGGTCAAATGACTTAGGGCATGAGGGTAAGGACCAAATGTTTTAGGGTATAAATTGATCAGTAGTTATTCATTGAATTGAGATATGTGTATAATTAGAGCATTAACTATCATCACTGAAAGTTGGATTGAAAAAGAGCATGTCTTTGTTAAAACAACAATGCATTCATGTAGTGAAGTATCTAGTTGAAAGCTGCTTTGTCATTTTGACAAAATATTACACATTCATTTAATGTTAGCATCAGCAAGCATTTATTAAATGTCTACTGTGTGCCACTACCCTGGAGGTAGTTTAGTCTTATTTTTATGAGGAAAAAGAAGCAAATGACTAAAAAACAATTTCACATCTGAGGTAGTTTTTGTGAAAATAAGCAGTTCCTACATTGGTATTCATTCATCCACATATCCAATCCTATCTTCATAAAGATTCATAGTTCATAGATCTGTAGCTTGTTAGAACTGGAAAGGATCTTGTAGATAGATCATCATGATTATGAGTTTTGATTTAAAAAAATGATGTCCATTTTATTCAGGTAAGGTGGAAAGTTCCAGAAGAAGGGTTTAAATTTTTTTAAATGGTTGGTAAAAGATTAGCTAGCACTTTAATCTTGATCATATTGGATAATATAGAAATTATTACATAGGATGATAACTATTTCACTGACTACACAATTGAAAAAAAATAGACCAAATTGCAACTGTAGGAGTTTAAGGTAGATAATTTGGAAATTTTCTGATAGAGTTCAAAGTAAAGGGTTACTGAAAGAGTTTGTGAAAATCCCTTCTGGAGACGTTTAAAAGAACAGAATAGCTGGAGTAAAGCATCCTTGAATATAAGCCTTAGTTTCTAAAGTAATGCTAAGTTTTCTATTGTTTTTTGAAGTAAATGTCAATAAATCACCTTAATAACTCCTAGGGAAGATAGTAACAATAACTCTAAGTCCACCTAGCTTTGGGAGTGATGTAGTTAGAAATGATGTATTTCTTCCCTTAGGCTATTCTGCCCCAGTTTACTGTATATGACCAGGATACTAAGGCCACAAATAGTGCTGGCTGTTAGATAACAACCTGGTGGTCAGTGATAACAGGATTATTTCCGAAACAGATGAACAACAGTAATGAGGTGCTTGAAGATGACACAAGTACAGAACAAAATTGGGCTCTACCACTTAACCTATTGACATTTTTGGCCTAAAAACACACTTCCAGAAGGTTTCCCATGAGCTCTTCCCAGGAAAACAATGGATACTTCATCGGCATACAAAGTCAGAACCAGACCACTCCTCAACTCTACCTCTAAGCTGTAAAATTAGGATATTAGTAACATGAAGCACCTGATTTTCTCTAACTTTTCTTTATAAATTTTATCTTCTTGCTCCTGGTTCTTTGATAGATTGTTTTGGAATTCAGCCCGCTATAAGTAGTGTTACAATTATAATAAATTGCCCTTTAACTTGGAGATGGGGCTGAGTCTGCACATTTTTTTTTTTTTTTTTGTGATACCTAGCTATGCTGGTTTGGACCCTGAACATTTTTGGGGTTCCCCTGAACCCCAGCAGTCTGGGCTTCAATTTCCTCATCTAAAAAATAAGAGTTAGATGTCATTAACTAGTACATGAGATCTAACCTCATCCCCAGTTGCTAATGTTATTTTCAGGGAATTTGCCCCTTTTAAATTCCAAATTCCTATTATGATATCTGGTTGGTAGTAGATGCTAAATAAATGAATGAATGAAGACTAGCTGACCAGTGTGATCAGACCACTGATCCAGAGTTAGAGATTTAATTCCCAGCCCTGCCACTGAACATTTCACTTTGAGCAAGTTGATCCTAGACCTCATTTCCCTCTTCTATAATATGATATTAATGAGGTCTTCACTGTTAAATGTGATCAGCAGAGAAAAACTGAAGAATTGACAAAATTGTTACCCTGGGACAGGAGAGAAAAGGCACAGATAGAGATCTACTAAGGTCATGGTAACACCTTCTGGGGAGGTTGTTCAGTCAGAAATCCAAGTTATATCAAACCCCCAAAGTCCATTCATCTAAAGGGGTCTTGGGCAACCTCACTTTGCCATGTCCTGTCTCAGTCATGTCCCTGAGGTTAAATTTTCCCTATAAATCTACTTTTGGCCCACTGCTTTGCAGCTGCCCTCCTTTGGGTCAGTCTCCTACAGCACTGCCTCATGGTGTTTTTCTCCTTTGCCCTCCTCCAAGCCACTGGCCTCTCCTAACCCCACCATGCCTTATGGTGTCTCTCCTAACCCCACTTCTAATAGCTGAATAACTCCTTTGGGTCACTAAATGCCTCTCAGGATTTTGCCTGACAGCTTAAGGGTATGCCTCATTGTTAACATTTGTTGTCTCCATTCCCTCTTTTCTTTTCTCCTTTCTACCCTTATCTTATGGCTTCCAACTTCACCAATTAACTGAACCTATTCTTTCCACAATTACCAATGATTTCTTTCTAAATCTGATGATTTTTTTCTTAATCATTAACTTTCCTGATCTTTCTACAGCATTTGACATTGTTGACTCCTCTCTCCTGAATCCACATACTTCTTTGGGTTTTTGTGGTAGTGATCTCTCTTTGCTCTCCTAATTGATAGGATATTTCCTTTCTTCTAGTGAATGGTAAATTCCACTAGGGAACTTGCTGTTTCCATCATTAATTATTAAAACCCCTTTCTATGCTTTTCCATCCCTATTTCATATTTACCATTCCTGGTGTCTATTGCATCCCTTCATTTTATCTGTAACCTATTACCCTAAATCTACTTTTTGCCAAAGAGACTGGCTATTGTGAATTCTTCACAGTTCAAACTTATTCTGTATAAATTATCTAAAGCTAAATTTTACATAATTTCAGTTACTGTTTCAAATGTTAGTTCATGCTATTAAATAATTTGCAGTCAATTCTTTGTAGTCAATCAATTTCTCTATTTCTTTTCAGATACATGACCATGGAAGCTATGACTCTGATTTTAGTGATGATGAAAACTATGGAGAACCTAAGAAAAGAAAAAGGTACCTAATGCTTATCTTAAATTTTGTGCAGATTATTTGCATGCCCTCTGCAGATGATTGTATTTCTAATGAATAAAATTTCTTTAAAGTGAACTGTGATGCCTTTACTGAAATGCTAAGAAGTGTTTTGAAAAATTAGGAAAATAATGTTGGTGCTATAGGATGGATTTGTTGGCAGTGTATGTTTTTCAGAAAACAGAAGGAAAAAAGATCAAAGCTGTTAGGTCCATCTGTTGCATATATTATTCATTTATGAAATGTGCTTTGCTTAAAATTTTGTTAACTCTAAGAATTTGCCTGATCCATTTTCTTTCCTAATGCTTTGCTGAAAAATGAAAGCCAAGAGTATAAGGCCAAGTTCAAATAGCAACTTGGATGAACAGACTGAGACTTTAATTGTAATTAAGATGGGTAGAGACAATTTAGCTGATTAATTCAACTGGGCCTTTTGGGTGGCTGTACTTTGGCAAGATCACTATGTTCCAAGGTCCCTTAGCTTTTGTAGTTTGGGAAATTTGACTTTATAAGTTTTTCAGGGGGTGATCAAGCTTTAAAGTACTGATTCACATTAACCAAACTCAGAAGAATCTGATTTAGATCATTAATTTATTAATGCATAATGTAAAAATATGCTTGTTCTAGTAATTGGGATCTGTGTACTCTTTATCTGAGTGTGTATGTATACATATACATACGTATGTATATGTATACACACACACACACACACACACACACACACACACAGAGTACTCCTGATTTATATATTCACTAATAACATATTATAGCTAAAAATAGTTATTTATTGAGAAGGAATTAGGACAAAGGGAGTGTGATGTTCTTCAAGGAGCATTTCTGTCACTCTGTGGTAGCTTGGTGAATTGCTTTTCATCAGTCCAGGAATTTTCTATTTAATAAAATAGCATTTGTTGTCTAGAATCCTGGAGGTTTTTTTCCCTTTGGAATGTACTATGAAAACACTATAAACATTCTTTACTAGCCAACTATTGATGTTATTTCTGGTTTTACCTTAACTTATAGTTTGCCAGATTGCATCATAATGTAGTTGAAAGGGCACTAGTTTTAGATTCAGAAGACCTGGGCAGAGTTGTGGTTCTGACACATCTTTGTTATGTGACCATGAGTATGTCAAATTCTTTAAACCTCAGTTTTCTCATCTATAAAATGGGGACAGTGGTGTACACATTTATATTAGTGTTTGATATCTTTACTCTCTACCTTAAGGGGTCAATTAAAGTGCTCTGTAAATCTTAAAATACTGTTTCAAAGTGAATTACTGTTATGAATTACATTTCAGAATATTGTTTTCTTAGTAAGATTTCAGGTACATACCTTCTCAACCTTTTCTTACCTAATCAGAATTTCTTATGATATTTAATTTCTGGCAAGATTTTCACAGATAATATATCAATTTATTTAAATTATTCTTAATATAGTCAGTTTATTCCACAAAGAAATTATGTCATGCAATGTCAATTCACTCTCTCTTTAATATTCACTCTCTCTATGTCTTAGTTCCTATTCTGCTGTGTACAAACATGCCCATGTCTCCTTCATTCTCAGACAGCTCTCACTAGTCCCTTCCATCTCCCTAATCTATCGTTTTTTTAAACCTGTCTATCCTTTCATAGTCAACAGTCCAGAAAAAGCTGCTGACATTTGTTGTCTCCATTCCCTCTTTTATTTTCGTCCTTCTCCCCTTATCATATGGCTTCTACTTCTGACTTTCTCCTTAACCATTTTGAGCCCTTTTCTCATCTCCCAAAGGTCATCATTGACCTAATTATCAAATCTGATGGCCTTTTTTGGGTTCTTATCATCCTTTTTCCTATCAGCAGCTTCTGACATAGTTGATTATTCCTTCTGTTGGGAAGGATTACTTTCTAATCTTTTAACTTCATTGAACTTATAGTCTTTTCCTACTTTCTTTTTTCTAAAATTCTTTCTTTTCCTTTATTGGATCCTCATTGTCATTACAAATTATTTGTGTGAATATTAAATTCTCATATCTTGAGTAATGAAAAGAATAGTTAGATTTTAACGTTTCTTAACTTTCAGTTGAAGTACTATGCAATATATAATATTAATATATGAAAAATAGTAACTAGTAATTGAAAGTAGTACAACAAGCTCATGTCAGCAGCAAAATATGAAAATCAGAAGTGAAAAACATGCCAAAACTTTATTTTTAAAAAGCTTTTTGTTTTCAAAGTATATACATAGTTTTCAACATTCACCCTTGCAAAGCCTTGTGTTCCAATATTTTTTCCTTCCTCCCTCAGGTGGCAAGTAATCCAATAGATGTTAAACATGTGCAGTTCTTCTGTTTATATTTCCACAATTATCATGCTGCAGAAGAAAAACCAGATCAAAAAGGGAAAAAAAAAGAGAAAAAACAAAGAGCAAGAACAGCAACAAAACAGTGAAAACTTTCAAAGAATAGATGTTAGAATTACAACTAAATTGTTCACAATTTAAAAAATATTTTTGATACTGTTTAAGTACTGTTCATTCTAAATGCAGTGTATTGCATATAGTAATCAAATTTGCTGAATTGGTTTTAGTTTATATATCAATCAGTTAGTTTGTTTAAGGTGCTAATATAGAAGAAGAAAGGGACTAAATGAAGTGGAGGTATAGAATCTGATGATTGGAAGGGACTTGGTCATCTAGTCTAGCCTCAACAATATTCTCTTCTATAACATCCCTACCAATTGTCGATTCTGCCTTTGCTTGGAAATCTCTAACCCATTCTACTTATAGCATCTTTAGTTATTGGGAAGTCCTTCCTCACATCAAGCATGTCTATCTTTTTTTTACACATCCACTCACTACTTCCTAGTTCTGATTCTGGGGCCAAGCAAAATGAATGTCTTCCCTTTTTCTCTTCATAGTCTTTAGATAATCATAGAAAGCTACTTTGTTCTCTTTAAGTCTATTCTTTTCTAGATGAAAAAAAGTAGTAGTTTCTTTAACTGATTTATTTATGGCATGTTCTTTGATTCTCTTGCCATTTTTGATAAAAAACAAGGAAAACTTGTTTCTATTCTGAATCTGATTGTGACCCCCTTGTTAGGAGGAACTACTTTATTTATCTTTGAGGGCTCCTATGTCTTTTTGTGTCAACAATCAGTTCCTTATAGTTTGTCAAAATCAACTTGAGATTACCATCCTTCCTGATTTCTCTTTCCATCTTTGAACAATAAAAATATTAAGACAGGCCACAAATTTTTAGCTCCTCTGTTTTTGGTAGTGAGAAAGTTCCAGAAGATGATTGAATAGTTTAAGCCATATATCACACAATATCATGATTCTATGCTAATTTTGTGATGTTTTCCAAACTCTTCATTGGATTTTTCCTTCTATTCACATAATATACATAGTATATCTCTGCAACAGTATCACTTTTCATTTCCCCCCTTATTATTCCTAACCTAAATAGTTTCTACCATAAGTCTCTCCTCTGGCTAATTAATATACAATATTACTTTACCTCCTTTAATTTATTCTGTTCCTTTTAAATAATTCATATTCTTGTAAAGCCATTGTCCTGAGTTCCTTTCTATCAAGTGCCTATCAGGTCAGATTTTCCTCCTTGTATTAAGATTTTAAGTTGACCTTGTTTATTACCCCATACTTTGTGCATTTGTATTTAGACATCTGAGTCATGGATTTTCTTGCTCACCTTCTGTTTGAATATTGTCTTCTTGAATAGCTGATCTTTTCTTTTGGTATTCCCAGAATTACAGGTTTATAGAAGTTTTTTAGGAACCTCACTATCTTAAAAACCCATACCTGAAAAAGAAACACAGAAATAAACCTAACATGTGGTTACTTAGCCTTTCCTTGCCTTTAGCTAGTGGAGAGAACCCAGGTCCTCTAGAGGCAGCCCATTTTACTTTTGGATAGCTTAGCATGTTAGGAAGTTTTTCCTTATACCAAGTCTAAATTTACCTTGTTATAACTTCCACCCACTGGCCATCTGGGGCCAGACAGAATAAATCTAATCCCTTTTCCACATGACAATCTTTCAGGTTCTTGAAAATAGCGCTCATGTACCCCTTGAGTCTTTATTCGCCACATTAAACATCTTCAGTTCCTTCAGTGGATCCTGATGTGGAGTGGACTTTTCATCACTCTAGTCATCTTTTTCTGAATTCTCACCATCTTAAAATGTAGTAACCAGAATTAAACCAATACTACTGGACACTTTCCCTACCTTAATGCAATCCAATATTGCATTAGTTTTTTAAAAGGCTGACATATCATATTATTGAATGAATTATTAAATGAAGGAGTAAAAAAAAAAACACACATGTAACTACATGGTATGAGCCTGATCTAGGTGCTAAGGACAGATATATGAAAGTGAAATAATTCTTGCTCTCAAGGAGCTTACATCCTAATAGGGCAACAAACACATATCAGGAAGAAATGACCAAAGAAGGCAGGGAGAGGAAGCTCTTCTCTGTTGACATAGAAATTGGGATTAGGGCCAAAGGGTAGTCAATTGTCACTTCCTTTTTGGTAGCAGTGGTAACACTGATTTTTTTTTTTTTTTCTTTTTACTATTCTCAGAGGAAGAGATGGAAAGTGCATAAAATACACCTATTCTTTTTAACTCTTTAAACTCTACTTTCCCCAAATTTTTAGTGTATGTCAGATTATGGCTTCACTTCTGTTGGCATGAATTCTGTAAATGAGTGGTCAGTTCACAGCATTTCTAGTCTGCAAGTCTGTTCTTTTCTCTTGGTGAGAATCAGAACCAGAACTCTATTCTGGAATTCCCTTGTCATTTCTTTTCCTGTTTTATACCTGTTATTCTGCATGAAACTAGACTTTTCAGATCTCTGAACTATTTTCCCTTTTTCTCCCCCTTTTTAGTTTAAAGCTGGCTTTTAGAAAATTGGCTTATTTTAAGCCATGGTTTAGAAATGAAAATACTATTCTTGGACATTATTATTTTACTCTGTTCTTCACTTTTTCAGTTTTTCATGTTCCTTCTGAATCTTCTACCTTCAAGCATCAGAAGTGACTTAAAAAAACCTCTCAGAACAACAACTTCATATATACTCCCAGAGTCTTTAGTTTTATTGACTATGACTTAAAAATTCTTAGCTTTTAAAAAACGACAAAATGTGATAAGTATCATAAGGGAGATAAAACAGTGCTTCACAGGAAGAAGCAACAAATGATTAGGATATCAGGGAAGGCTTCATGAAACATGTGATATGATTTATCTTACAAGGTTAAACAGTCACATAAACAATTAAGAAATTCTGAACTTTTGAGAAATTCTTTATGACAAAAATGGAATGAATTATACCTTAGTGATCAGCTTTTTTATCATGATAGGCTTTTGCACAGTAGGCATCCTTTTGGTGGTTGATACAGCATGGCATTATTAACATTGAGCTGCCATACTGGAGATTTAAGCAATTATTATTTGTGTATATTAGGCCTACTCCTGCTTTGTACCTCTCATTCAGTTTCATCAGTATCCTCTCTCTACTAGACATAAATCACAATGAGTTCCTAGGATATAGCCAGTCTGTTGACATTGAAACAAAGTTTAGCCTAGCACATCTCCTTGCCCCATTGACTGTATACAGAAAATGTATGATATAATATCCAAGAGCAGTTGAATGGCAAATGAAATAGGGTATCCCACAAACAAGGAAGACAAAATGCTTTAAAATAATAAGACTGATATTAAAAATGTGTAGTATAATTCTACCATTTACAAATAGCATATGGACTTTCTTGGTGAACACAGCATTTGGATATGGGGAAGTTTTTTGTCTTAGTAATGATCAGTGATTTAATTGTGAATCTGTAACAAGCTTTTTAAATATAAATATAAAAATAGTCTTCATGTGTATAATATAAAGATTGCTGACAAAATTTTGTCTTCATTGTACCTGCAAATATAGTACACAGCAATCATTATCAATAAAATAATCTTTTAAAATGATGGTGGTATGTTTATAACTAACTACAAAAAATGGGCTTTTTTTCTCTGACTTCAGTAAAAATTATCTTATATTTAAAGAGGAAAAGGAAGGAAAAAGAAAAGGAAAAGAAAATGGGTTTGTCACTGAACAAAAAATTGGGGTGACACGAACAGCTAGAGTGTTGCACAGATAGCCTTGCAATGTCAGGAGAAAGTGAGGAAAACTTCCGGTGCTTAGATGGTCTACAGAACTTCTTAGAGAATTTAGGGAGGACATGCACAGGAGGCACTCTGGAGAAGTGGATAGAGACGGTTTTTAGTCTGTGCATGTAGAAGGATCAGAGGGATCACAGAGAGTACATGTAACTCACAAAGGAAGAAAAAAATGTCCTTAAAATCCTGATTATTATTACAACTGCTACTAATGAAGCCACTATCCTACTGGCTAGAAAGCCAATCCTAGGGCCAGGAAGACTTGAATTCAAGCCCTGCTTCTAAAGAGATTGAAGCTCCCCATGTCTAGGCCATTCTCTAATACTGTGATTTTCAGAAAAGGTGCTGGCCTGCGTTAGTAGGAGTTTTCTCATCTAGCAGTTCTCTTGTATATTAAGTGCTTCCAAGGTGCTAGGGACTGAGAAGATTTTTTTGAATATTTGAGGATACAAATAGAAGTGAAAAAGACAACCCTTGTTTTTAAGGTGTTTGTTTACATGCTAATGTGGAAAGACACACATAAAAGAGAGCTTAAAGTGGGAGTGTAGAAAAGGGGAATAACACAATTTGGAGAGCAAAAAAGCTGATCCAGAAGTAGAATGGTGGCACTTCTTCAAAATGGAAGTTTTCTGGGAGGAACACACCCATGGGAAAAGAAAACTGCCCAAGCAGAGGGATGCTCCAGGATAATAACAATACGTTCTGACAACTTCCAGGGTGGGAAGGCAGCTGAGATCTGGGCAGAGCTAGAAGGGAAAGCATAGCTGTACTTTTGTCTTTCCAAATACATTATTGAGAAAATTGAATCCTAGACTGAGACCAGTTAAATAATCTTGCCCTGATGTAATGCATCTCTATGAAAGAATTAAAAATGCCCAAAGGAAGCTCATTATCCTAGCACAATAGAATTTGAGAGCCAGAAGAACCTTCTAACCATCTTTATTTATCTATATGAACCCCTGTGAAGCAGGAATGTGGTAATTTTTTTTTCATTTTAGAGAGATGAAAATTCAAAATATAGAGATAGGAAATTATTATTTCAAGGTCAGTTGATTTCATTTTGGGGCCAAACATCGAACTCCTATCATATTTATTTGAAATTTAGTGCAGAATGTCCTAAAATGTTACCCAATTGAAAGGTATAAAATGCCATGAAAACTATTAACTAGAAACATTTATTCTTTTTTCTCTTTCTTTAATGAACTATCAATGAAGAACAATTAATGAAGACTCATTGCTCAAAAAGCCATTTCAGAAGGAAAAATATACAAAAGTGGCTCATAGGCATGTCGCAGCAGAAGAGCTGGATCGGTAAGATATCTTACTGCAAATTTTTGAGTTTATAAAATTTTTAAATGGTTTACATAATGTTTATGTAAATACAGGGGATGTTATGAAAATTTTAGAAATCTGAATGTTGTTAAAATTTCTTTTAACAGGGAAGAAGCAAGAAATAGGAGATTTCATCTAATAGCTATGAATGCTGTATCCTTTTCTTTAGTAAACAGTAGAACATTGAAAAATCTTTTAATTTCTTTGTGTCAATAAAATCTTCTCCAAACATTTGGAGGTTTATTTTTCATTATTGAATATATATAGAAGTCTTTTTTGAATAAAAATTTTTCCATTTAGTCTAATGGATAATCTGTTTTATCACTGTCTTAACCTAAACTTATGACAGTGACAAAAAAAAAAAAAAAAAAAAAAAAAAAAAAAAAAAGCATTTCTGATGACTTAGAAAGAGAAATTTAAGAAATTTACCAGCTTGAATAAATTTTTCTTTCCCTTTCCTACCTCATTTTGTATGATCTCTAATGAACTTCTTACTCTTGACCATTCACATTTAAGATCTCTGCAGAATCTCTGCCAGAAGGCTTTAGTTAGATCAGTTTCTGCTTTGTTCCTAGGCCTGCTGTGATTTTCAGACTCTAAATAACTTCTTAAAGTTTCCTGCTCCTTATAAACATCATACCTATAACAACTTAGCCTCAGTTCAGCTTCTACAGGGGACTGGCTTACTTATTCAATTTTTGCTGACTACTGGTCAATTCATATTACTGTTGAAAATCGTGGGAGATAAAAAGAAACTGATTGAAACATGATGTGGATCAGGCCATCTATTGTTCTAGTCAGGGATGGGAAAAGCCAATGTTATTTAGATGTTTTGTTTTCCCTCTCTTCTCTTTTATTACTTCCCCTAAGTCACTTCCCCCTTGCAGGAGGTGGAGGAATTCAGGAAGGGGGTGAACTGATACATAAACTAATGAATGAATGAATGAATGAATGACTGTCCATGCTTTGAGAAGTGATTCATCTATTAAAGATCTTTATTGATTTTTCCCACTGCATTATAGTGCTACTTAAATGTGAGTAACTATTATTTATGAATTTTATTTTAAAAGCCTCATGCAGAAGATATTTCCATTTATGAAAATGAATGGATGACCACTGTTAGGGAGGTGTGTAGGATTCATGTTTCAGGCAAATTGTATTGGATGTCTTCTGAGTTCCTCTCTACAGTAAAATTCTGTGACTCTAAGTTAAAGATTATAATCATATTTTAAAATTTTTAGTGAATGTTCCATCTTATTGATTTATAAGCTTTATGTATGATGTATCTTTTAAGTAAGCAGTTTTAATGACACTATTCTGAAAACAATTTTGCTTTTGTCTATTGTAAGTAGATTTTTTAATTTTACAAATTTAAGTGATTTTTTTTCTTTAATTCAGTTTATTTTATTGTCAGTTCCAAATCTTCTCTCCCATCCTCTTCCCCTCCCCCAATCATTGAGAAAGCAGGAAGAACAAAACTTACCACAAATTTGTTTAATTAAATTTCCATATTAGCTATATCTAAAAAAAAGTGTAAATCTGCATTCTAAGTCTATCTACCTTATATGTCTGGAGGTAGACAGCATGTTTCATCCTAAGTCCTCTGGAATTGGTTCCATTGTATTGATCAGAATTCTTAAATGTACGATTCAGTTTTTAAAACTATAGCTTATCCTCCCCAATCTTGAATTGTGCCAGGTTGGCTGAATCTTATTTTCAGTATTCTATTTCAGTAGAGTCTGAAATTCACAGTAGGCCTAGGAACATAACACAAACTGACCTAACTAAAGCCTTCTGGTACAGGTTCTACAGAAGTCTTAAATGTAAATGGTCATGAGTTGGAAGTTCATTACAAACCAGACAAAATGAGATATAAAAGGCAAGAAAAACTAAATAAGACAGCCTAACCATCTCAGACCTAAAATTGTATTATAAAGCAGGAAATTTAGTGGATGCCCTTCAGTTGGGGAATGGCCGAATAATTTAAGGGATATGAATGTAATAGAATATTATTATTGTATAAGAAATAATGAACAGATGGATTTCAGAAAGTCCTGGAGAGACATACATGAACTGATGCTCTGATGCAAATAAGCTTAACCAAGAGACCACTGTACTCAGTAGCAACAAGATTATGTGATGATTAACTCTGATGGACTTGACAATGAGGTGATTCAAGGCAATTCAAATAGACTTGGGTGGAAAGAGCCATTTACATCCAGAGAGAGAACTATGGAACCTGAGTGTAGATCAAAGCTGGTTTTTTTGGTTGTTCCTGTTTGTTTATTTGAGTTTTTGTATGCATCTTTTTCTCTTTTGACCTTATTTTCTTACACTGCTTTATAATATAGTTTTAGGTCTGCTCTAGCTAAGTCACTTTTATTGCAGAGGTGAATATTGAAAACTATCTTTGCATGTATTTGGAAAAATAAAATACCATTAAATTTTTTTTTAAAAAAGAAACACAAAATTGAAAAGAAATGAGAAACCAAATTTTATCATTTGGTTACTGGAATGAATGGCATTTATGAAGCAGTATATTCTTAATGAAGTAACAAGAACTTTTAAGGGTAAAAATTCCTTAATTTTCATATTTCAGTATGAAAGACATAAGAAACTGGTGAATGACTATATTTTATATTATGGTGGTAAAAAAGAAGATTTCAGGCGTTCAGGGTAAGTATCATAATGACACATTTATGTAAATTAGAAGTATATAACTTATGTCCGTGCTGAAGGTTATATGAATTAAAGGAATAGTGTTTCTTAGTTTCATTGCCTTGAGGATGTGTTTTTATTGGTATGTATCTTGGTTCTTCAGTTCTGATAGGTGAACTTTGCTTTATCTTACTGGAGCCCAGGCCTTTTTGTCATTTCCTTGTTTGTTCCCTTATCATGGCCCTACTCTTCTTCCATCTTCATCATACCAGAAATTTGGGTCTTTAGCACTAGATTCCTAGTTCTGATAGGTAAACTCTTTGCCTTATTTTGTTGAGATCCAAGTCTCCATGCTATTTTCAGCTGTCTTCCTATTTCCCACTTAGCACATTTATTTCTTTCTTGATCTATTAGTCATCATGAATGTAAAGTTTGGTATAGTGAAAGTTCTATATATGCATAAAGATCTATATAATACACTACAACTTCTATTCCAGGAACAACTTTTTGGACTCCTCTTTTTTTCTCTGACCAAGTAGCATTTCAGCAGAAAATATTTACAATTGACTGTACATATCTATGATTGTAATGTCTGCTGAATGGACTCCTTGGGATAAATTCAATGCTGATGAATCTGTGCATGTGCTTTTCTTTGAAATTACATTTAAATTAAATATTCATAAAACATTATCTTTTCTAGGGAAAATGACAAGACAGACTTGGATGTTATAAGAGAAAATCATAGATTCCTCTGGAATGAAGAAGATGAAATAGACATGACTTGGTAATTTTTATTGTACAGGGACACATTATGTTGAGATTATTTGATGGTTTATTTTTAGATTTATATTGTTCCCTTGTTTGGAAAAGTACTAAGGAAAATGCAAAGAAATAATTCAAACTCTTCAACAATTTGGTTTATAAAAACTTTACTAATTTGGAATATTGAGGAAGTAATGCCCAGGAGGTAAGGTATTATAGTAGAAAGAGGTAGGCTAGGAGTGAGGAGATATGTATTCAAGTCCTAGTTCTAATTAGTCCTGTAACTTTGAACAATTGTCCTCACTTGTCTTAATTATCCTCCCTGGTGAATTATTAATTATCCACCCATGAGGGGCATGGATAATAAATTAAAAGCAACAAATTACTATATAAATGGGCCAGTATTTTATTGAACCTCTTAAATGTTAAAAACACAGCCTTAAAAACTCAGTGAGAGCATTATTTGGGGCAAGAAAATGGTTAAAATAATGTAGTTACAAGAGATGATATATATGTAGCTTTTATAGGTCTGAGGATTTTTATCCCAAATCACGTTAATTTCTGATGGGGAAAGCCCAAGATCTCCAGAGCTTATAGCACTGTCTCAGAAAGTCCACAGCTTACAGCATTGTGTCTTTCATCAGAACAGCAGGCAGGTATGAAAGAACTACAGTAAGAGCTTTGCTTTGGCTTGTTAGGGCCTTTTGAACCTTCTTAACTCTACCCCAGATCTAGCTCCATAGATAATCAAAAAGATCTTTCTTTACCATCGCAGTGTGCCTGTACATGCTTTGATTTAGAAAGTTAGCTTCCTTGATGCCTTTTTGGAATCAGCATCCCATCTCTATTATATGGGGGACACTGCTTACCAATCCAAAGCTGAATGAATTGACCTGTTGAATGGAGTTAAATAGTTAAATAATTAAATAGTGATGAACATCTTTAAAATAACATTACTTTAGTTATGGTATAATTGCTATTGTGTTGCTCTAATAACTAGCCATCAGATCCAACTACTTCTTGAAACTTCTCCTAGACAAAGATTAGCATATTCCTGGGATAGGAGAGTGTTTCTTGATCATCCTGGCAATTTTATTTAAATTCTCATTTATTTGACTTGTATCTTTATGAAATAGATTTCTCAATAAGTTTCTTCTTCTGATACACTTCCATATATCTCTTTTAAATTCAATAATTGTATTTGCTGTTTATGTTGTTTTATTTGATCTTGCTTCCAAGTAATACCTGTGGTTGAATTTCTAAAATTGTAATATGTATATATTTCTGGCCCCAGGGAGAAGAGACTTGCAAAGAAGTACTATGATAAATTATTCAAAGAATACTGCATAGCGGATCTTAGTAGATACAAAGATAACAAGGTATAGCTCCAAAATTTACCATTATTATGAATCATTTTTCTAAAGTTGATTCTTATTTAAATAAAAGGTTAATTTTTATTTTATTAACTTTTAAAAATCCATTTTAAAATTAATCTTGGAAAATTCTGATTCTTCCTAAAGTGACTTTACATTTCTGAGGGTCTACATGGAACATGCAAATTACCGCAGTGAAATGTATAATGTATTTTCAAGATGGACTACTTTCTAGTGGGGTTGTATAGAAGCCTACAGCTGAATGGCTGCAGGCAGTAGTTTGTTCCTGTGATGTGATTTCTTTTTTTCTTTCCCCAGTGACATTGAGAAGTAGAAGTTATTTTACAAATTAAAGTCGTATGATTTCTTCTGTTGCACAGGAGCTTATTCAGATAGAATTAGCTCTTGATTCTTTGTGCTAAATAGCAATGATAGATTTTCTTCCTTATGTTACATTCTATAAACATTAATTTAAAAATTAGTTTATATTCTTTAAATTAACGTTTTACTGCCTAAGAAATTTGTTAAAAACCATGTCATTTTATTATTGTTTAATTTATTTCTCTCTAAATCTCCAGAAGAGTAGTATAAGATATTCTATCAAAAGCTTTCCTAATATCTAGGGAAACTATAAGAAACTAGAGAAACCTTTATTTGCCTCTATTAATTTTGGAATCTTATTTCATTTATTTATTTATTTATATTTCTTGATAAAGACTCAATTTGATACATTTTCTAGAAATTTGTGGAGAAGTTTTGGGGACGAACTTGCCTGATTTTTCTTATCATTCTATCATCTTCCCAAGCAATATTTTTGGAGCCTAGGTCTGATTGTGTTACTATCTTTTCATTCCCCCTCAATAACTCCAGGGGCTCTCTATTCCAGAAGCAAATATGAAATTTCCTGTTTTATCTAAAGCTTTTCATAACTTAACTCCTTCCTATCTTTCCAGTTTCCTTACATTATACTCCCCTTGACACATTCTGTGATCCAGCTCTACTGGCCTACCTGACTCTCCATCTCCTATCTCTGTGCCTTTTCTTGCTTATTCTCCTTGATTGGAATGCATTCTCTCCTGTCCTCTGGCTCTTAGTTTCCTTGGATTCCTTCAAGATTGAGCACAAATCTCACCTTCTGAAGAAGGTTTTCCTGGTCCCATCAGTTGTTGGTGCTTCCCTTAAGATTTTCTCTTTCTTTCTTTCTTTCTTTCTTTCTTTCTTTCTTTCTTTCTTTCTTTCTTTCTTTCTTTCTTTCTTTCTTTCTTTCTTTCTTCCCTCCCTCCTTCCTTCCTCTTCTTCCCTCCTTCCTCCTTCCTCCTTCCTCCCTCCTTCCTCCCTCCCTCCCTCCTTCCTTCCTCCCTCCCTTCCTCCCTCCCTTCCCTCTCCCTTCCCTCTCTCCCTCTCTCCCTCTTTCCTTCCTTCCTTCCTTCCTTCCTTCCTTCCTCTCTCACTTCCTTACTTCTTCCTTCCTTCCTTCTTTCCTTCCTTCCTTCCTTCTTTCCCTCTCTCTTTCCCTTCCCTCTCTTCCTCCCTCCTTCCCTTCCCTCTCTCCCTCTCTTCCCTCTCTCTCTCCCTCCCTCCCTCCCTTCCTCCTTCCCTTCCTTCCTTCCTTCCTTCCTTCCTTCCTTCCCTCCCTCCTTCCCTTCCCTCTCTCCCTCCCTCTTTCTCTCCCTTCCTCCCTTCCTTCCTTCCTTCCTTCCTTCCTTCCTTCCTTCCTTCCTTCCTTCCTTCCTTCCTTCCTTCTTTCTTTCTTTATCCTTCCTTCTTGCCTTTGATTTTTTATCTAGTTATTTACATATCGACTCCTCTATATGAATGGAAATTCGTTTTGGGCAAAGATCATTTTTTTCTTTTGATCCTCAATAAAAGCTTGTTGAAATTGGATATGGAGACCAGCCTCTATTCCCTGCTACCAAGCTAAGGCTAGTGGATCTCTGCACTTAGTTGGGTATTAATAAGGTGAGCTTGGTAGTAGTGGTGGTGAGGTGTCCTAAAAGATTGCCTAAGGAGTCATGAATTATAGTATATTGGGAATAAACTGTAGCTGTGTTGATCAGATCTTGTATAGCCTCACGCACTTCCAACTTGGGCAAGATTGGGAGACTTAGTGGGTTTTTTTAGAGAAATTCTTGTTGATTTTACTGACTGGCTAATGGAAATGGCCCAAGACCATGAATTAGTCGACAGTGGAGAATTATTTTAGGATTTAAAATTTGCTGTGGAAAATCTACATATACTTAATTTGAAATCAGTTATATTAGAAGGCAATCTGTTGACTGCCTGAGCTTTGCTTATTTTGAAACCATTTTTTATAGTGCCTAATTGGAATTTCCTTTCTGACAAGGAAAATGATCTTCAGTTTGGAAGGGACCAAATAAAAATAGTTAGGAACTTAGAAAAGTAGAGAAATGGTTTGAGAATACTTAGCTGCTTTCCCAAGTTCAAGTTACCAATCCCAAATATATTACATCACAAGTACTAAAAAAAAATTGTCCAGTGTGATCGCTAATTCACTGCTACTATCTCTAAAATATTGGGCAGAATAGTAGAGTTATAACCTCAGTGTATGACAAAAGTATTATATAATTGCCAAAAAGACTAACATAATATTACGTTTTATTAAGAGAGGTGGAATGTCAAGTCTAGTTCCATTGTGCTCTCTCTTGATCATGCCACATCTGGAATATTGTGTTTAGTTCCAGGCACTACATTTTTAAAAAGGACACTGATAATCTAGACAGTGTCTTGCAGAGAGCAAACTGGTGGTAAATATCTTTGCTCATGAATATTATTACATGAATTTCAGTTAAGAGAACCAACCAGTCTAAACTGAGCAACACTTCAGTAGCTTGCTTTATACTAAATCTCAGCATAAATGTAACACATCAGTAGCAGCTGAGCTCCTAAGTCCACTTATAATACATTCATTCTGTAAAGATGTTTGTTCTAAACATCTACAATGTGGTCTCATTCTGTCAGGCACTGCATAATATTACAAAGCTTATAATCTAGTTAAAAATATATGTTTTTGTAAGGGAGCAGACTGCCTTTCCTACAATGCCAAATATAAGGAGGCAGACAATCCTGAAAAATAAATCAATAAATAAATTTAGAAAAGTAAGCATACTCCAATTTTTTGCCAGGATGGATGCCTGTAATCCGTGGTGCAAAGTGGATTATTTTAAAGCAGATCATATTTTTTTCACAAGAAAAAGGGATAGTATTCTGAAGTAAGAATTCAATATCAATTTATGTTATAAGGTCAAAGATGATTACTTTGAAATTTTGAAGAATCTCTCATTTTTTCAACATATTAATTCTACTGATACAAATTGTAATCTTTTCTGGTTTTTTTTTTTAAATACAAATTGTAATCTTTTCATGACATCTTATCCTATGTGATTCTTGCATATGTCTTTATGATGATAGAAGTATTCTCCAAGTTGGAATAGAATTTTAAAGTTGAAGCGATTTTAGAGAATATCTTATCTAAACTAGCATTTTAATGTTGAGAGAACTGAGACACTGCACTGGGCCCTGAGGATGCAAAGATAAAAACAAAACTTTTTCCCCTCTAGGAGCTAATGCTTTCTGAAGGGAAATGATATGTATACTTAAGTAAATACAAGGTAATTTCAATGGAGGTGGGAAGAAGCACTAGCAGCTGGGAGGAATAAGTAAAGGCCTCATAGATCAGGTAGCCCTTGAGCTGAACTTTTGACAGAAGCAAGGATTCCAAAAGTTAGATGTAAGGACAGATATAGGGAATAGCTTTACAGAGAGAGAGAGAGAGAGAGAGAGAGAGAGAGAGAGAGAGAGAGAGAGAGAGAGAGAGAGAGAGAGAGAGAG
This sequence comes from Sarcophilus harrisii, assembly GCF_902635505.1. NCBI lineage: Eukaryota > Metazoa > Chordata > Mammalia > Dasyuromorphia > Dasyuridae > Sarcophilus > Sarcophilus harrisii. Next base: position 587,594,057 of record NC_045427.1, on the reverse strand, counting down.
AGAGAGAGAGAGAGGAAGAGGAAAAGGGAGGGAGGGAGGGAGGAAATAGAATGTTAAATTTGGGAAAGAGCTGAGCTATATGAAAAGAAGTGATAAATCATTCTGGAAAGATGGGTGAGAACTACTTTGGGGAATGCTTTAAGCAAGTCTGAAGAGTTTGCCTTTTATTCTAGTATTTGGCCTAGATTTTATTGATTTTATTTTTCTTGGGATTTAGTTTACACATTAATTTTGTTTTTTATTTTATTTTCTTCAGTAAATTTTAACACAAAAAGTAGATAGATTACTTACTATGTACTAGGCATTGTGCTAACCTATAGTAACACATATACGAGCAGAAAAATAGCCCCTATCCCCAGAAAACATATATTCAGATGGGGGAAGACCGCCATAAAACAGAGCTCAGGGAGAAAGGGGTTTAAATGAAGTTATCCATAATCGGGACAAGATACAGATAGTTCTGTGAAGAATTAGGAGTACATTCTGAAGAAGAATGATGATAGGATTAGCCTGGGCTGCCTCCTTAAAATTATGTTCTTGGAGGAATCAGCCAGAATTAGACAGTCAAAAGAAGGCTCAGGGATAGCAGGGTCCTTCTAATGTGAGAAGTAGTATAGGTTTGGTATGAGTTTCCAGGAGAAGAATTTTCTAAGGTACAAAAAGTCCTGTTGGGAAGCAGGAGTGAAGTGGAGAGAAAGCACTATTAGCATACAAATGAAACAAGATAGTCTCTGTCCTCAAGGAGCTAAGATTCTAATGCGGGAAGACAATATATAAGGGGGAGCTGGAAGAGGGAGGAGAGGTATAGTAGAAAGTTGGTGAGTGTTGTGGAGTTCCTGGCCAAGTTTATAGGATAGAAAAGTTCCAAGTAGGAAGATAGACCACTTGCTAAAGTTATAATCAAAATGCCATCTGAATGCGGTAGTTCTTGATTTGGAGAGGAAAATCTGATTAGCTTTTTTGGGGTTAGGATCTGGAATATCACTTTTTCACCAGGAGTCCAAGCATGCTTTACTTCTTAATCCTGACCATATTTAACCTAGCCTTATGTAATAGTAAGTAAGGTTGCTATTGCTTAGACCAGGAATTTAATCTGAACTTTTTAATTTTAAAAATACTCTCTTGGTAGAATGTCATTTGTTTATTTGTTTTTATTTGGTCACCTTGATATCATCAAAGTGCCAACATTTATTTCTGTATTAGAAACATTGAAAAATAAATATTCACCAAGTTAACTCCATAGATGGCATGAACTGGAACTTATAAACAGTTGTAAACCCTACTAGCTTCAATGTTGAGTTCAAATAAATAGAATAAATGAGAAATAATAAGTTGATAATTTATCCTCCTCATTTCACAAAAGAGGGAATATTGTAGCTTTTTTGATGAAAGCTGTTTTTAAAAATTAGATTGCAGTGTCTCATTCCAAATCCAGGTCTCAAGTTTGCTTTGATTTTAAAATATTAAAATGTATTTAACTTTTAATGGTATTTTTTTCTTGTTAGTTTGGATTTCGATGGCGAGTAGAAAAAGAAGTAGTTTCAGGAAAAGGTAATTTATTTTCGTTTTAACACACAGACTATTTGTTAGCCATATTAGTGAAGGTTATTTCTGGGCTTAGTATCTATATTAAAAGATCTATAAAAAGATGTGTTATTTTTAGTTCTTTCTGATTTTGGGACCTTTGTGGGGGGGAGTTTTGGCAAAGATGCTCAAGTGGTTTGCCATTTTTCTCTAGTCCATTTTTCAGATGAGGAAAATGAAGCAAACAGGGTTCAATAACTTGCTAGTTAATGAGCTCAGTCTTCCTGATTTCAGGCCTTGTGCTCTATCCACTGCGCCACCTAGCTGTCCCAGATAAAAAATATACATGCAACATGAGGAAATGAGTGTAAAATGATTTCACTTTCAGCAAAAATGTAATAAGTTTATTGGATAAGTTAGTAAAATGCTTACTTTAATAATTCCTTATCAGATAGCTTCTAAATATTTATCCAAATATAATTTCCAAATATTTAAATAACTGTTTATTCTAAATATTAAATTTAAACATTTATTAAATAGAATTTATTATAAAATTTTCTCTAAATATGACATTTTATAGCATTGGTATTATTCCTAGGTTCTTAACTAATTGATTTATCTAACTCCAAATGTCATTTTCTTGATCAAATGCATTTTGTATATTTGTTTTTTTCTAATCTTGGAAATTTTTGGAACCTGTAGTTAAGGGATTTAGACTCTACCTTAAGAAATATACTTCAGTTCTTCTATTGTATTCTTGTATATCTTCTAGGGACAAAGTTTGTTTTTTGTAGTTTAACAACTTCCATTTTCAGCAATTTTATGATTGCTCTTTCCATCTACATTGTTGTAATTGTACATTTTATTTTCCTGGCTTTTCTTATTTTACTTTGCATTAGTTCCTGGCTTTTCATTCTTCTCTATATTTATCATATTTGTCTTCTTAAAATCACAGTAATATTTAATTACATTCATGTACACAATGTATTTAGCCCGTCCCCAGTTGATTGGTATCTGCTAAAAGCCAGAATTTTCAGTTATTTTCCACAGAAAGTGTTCCTATAAGATTATTATCATTTCTTAAAGCGTTTTAACCAACCCCAGGATCTCAGTCTTGAAAGAGATCCAAGAGATCATCTTAATTCCACTTGTTCTTGAACTCAGAGCTAATATACTTAACAAATGGACATCCAGTCTTTGCTTGGAACTCTCCACTGAGACACAATCCATTTTCTCCCAACGTATCTCATTCTCCTTAAATAATCAAAATTCTTTTCTTTGAATCAGACTTCAGTAGAGGTTCCATCAATTAGTCCTAGTTCTGTGCTTCAATATTTGAAGGTAGTGATCATGTTTCCCTTTACTTTTCTCTTTTCACAAACTAAACATCCCTTATTATTTCAGTTCTCATGCACAATGAAATTGAAACCCTTTTGATTTTGCAAACTCCCATTGTTTTCCAGTGTTCTCAATATAACTGAGTAGAATACTCAAGATGTGTATCTAATCTAATCTAAACTGGACAATATTTTTCTTAATGCTATCTAAATTTGCATTAGTGTTTTTGGTTTCTTTTTCAAACAAACTACTGCATAGTTATTATCTCCCTAATCTTGTATTTATGAGTTGAGTTCTTTAATTTCAAGTAACTGTTAAACTTTACATTTATCATATTAATTTCATATTATTTGGTTTGGAACAGTGTTCTAGTCTCTCAAGATTTTTTGGATCCTATCATCCAGTGTGTTAGCTATCCCATCTAACTTTATGTCACAATGCCATTAATAACTTTCTTCAAGACTTCATTAAATATTTTATACAACAAAGTTAAGCATAAATCCCTAAGACACTGCCTTAGAGATCTTATTCCAAGTTGACATTGAATCATTTATGATCACCCTTTAGACCTGGTATGTCAACTGGTTTCTCTTATTTTAATTTAAATATTTTTATTGAGCTCTTATTTTTACATCTTAATTTTTGTGTACATTCCTTTCTCCTCTCTTCAGAGTGCCATGCCATATTAACAAAAACGTTAAAAGGAAAGCAGCTCACCTTGGCAAAAAGAGAAAATGGTATATTTTCTCATGTTTTTTGGAATGGAAGAGGGACAACCTTGCTCATTATAATTATGCTTATTATAATTCTATAGCATTCAGTTTGAGGTATTTTTAGTGTTGTTGCTCTTTATTCCATTTGCATTATTTGTATTTTCCAGTTTTGTTTATTTGATTCTGCATCAGTAAATTTGTCTCCCTAAACTTTTCTCTTTTCTTCATCTACCTTATTTCCAATTTTTTTGATCCTACAAAAATGTTGCCATAAATATTTCCTTTCTATATGGGACTTTTCTTTCTCTCTCTGATCTCTGTGGTATAATTGCCTAGCAATGATATCTCTGTGTTTGAGGATAGTATAGACAATTTTGTTACTTATATAGCATAATTAACAAAACAGTTGAACCAGGTCACAGCTTCACCAGCAATATATTAGTGTGCCTTTCTTTCCATAGTTCTTCTTAGCACTATCATTCAGTTCATATTTTCCTTCTCCCCACCCCCTCAAGAATATCAGGAAAGACTACCAAATAATTTTGCCAAAATCTAGGTAAATTTTCTCTAATAATCTACTAGTTTAATAATTCAGTTCAGTCCAATAACTCTGTCAAAAAAGGAATTAACATTATTCTGGTATGTTCTTGATAAAGCCAGAATTACTTGTTAATTAAGCATACTTTTTAATAATATGTTATAGAACTTTGTTAGGAATTGAAGTCAGATTGATTATCTAGTAGCTTGCTGAATTTGTTATTTTTCCTTTTTTTAAAGTCAGTATATTTGCTGTTTTCTAATTCTGTCATACCTCTTCCATTCTCCCCATTCTTTCAAAGATTGCTGCTAGAGATTTGACTGTCATATGAACTAGTTTTTTTTTCATTGCCCTAGATGTTGCTATTTGGGCCTAGTATCCTGAGGATGTATTGGTTCTTTCTTATTGTCTCCCTAAATATCATATATATATATATATATATATATATATATATATATATATATATATATAATTTATTTATATTTATTTGTTTTTTTCCCCCTGGTTTTTCTGTGAGCTATTTTCCCCCTGGTTTTTCTAGTTCATGGATCATTTTCCTTAGCAGAGAAAACAGAAACAAAATAATTGCACAAGCAAGATAACTGTATAAATATGTATACATATATTTTAACATATTTAACATGTATTGGACTACCTGCTATCTAGGGGAGAGGATGGGGGAAAAGAGGGGATAATTTGGAACAGAAGGCTTTGCAAGGGTCAATGTTGAAAAATTACCCATGCATATATTTTGTAAATAAAAAGCTTTAATTAATAAAAAAGAAATTAAAAATTTGAGAGCTGAGAAAAAATAATTGCATAGCTATTCTTTTGCACTACCTATCACTGCCATCCTATCCCTTCTTTGATCTACTTTTCCCTTCCCCCACCCTAATATAGCTAAAAAATAAAACACTTTGTTAGTCTAAGATATATATATTTTTTCCATTCTTAATTTTCTTTGATGGCCATAACACATTTTGAGCTTTAATTTTCCTACCACTCACTCTTTAGTGGTTACCATTTTTTAATCTGCCCTTCTATACCTTTATTTTATTGTTTTTTAAATTTAAGTTGTTTGATTAATTTACTTTGTATTCCTATTATTCTCTTTAGACAACTTCTTTTCCTTATTGGAATTGTTTCTCTTAATAAGTTCAGAATTTCCATCTTTTGTATTGCTAATCTTTAGTGCTGACTTCCCTTATAGAATTATAGTCCATAAGATCCTAGCCAAAAAAAAAAAAAAAAATCGCACCTTTATAATTTGCTCTTCTAAAGCCTAGGGTGTATATCAAACTATGCCTGGCATTCCTCTTGTTTTGTCAAATTTAAGATGGAGCAGTTACTCCTTTTATGGTTTCAATTACTTCCACTCTAGTAACCAGGGTTGTCATTGAGAATCAAATCCAGTGATTTCAGAAAGGCCTGGAGAGACTTACACGAACTGATGCTGAGTGAAATGAGCAGGACCAGGAGATCATTATATACTTCAACAACAATAGTATATGATGACCAGTCCTGATGGTCCTGGCCATCCTCAGCAACGAGATCAACCAAATCATTTCCAATGGAGCAGTAATGAACTGAACCAGCTACGCCCAGAGAAAGAACTCTGGGAGATGACTAAAAACCATTACATTGAATTCCCAATCCCTACATTTATGCCCACCTGCATTTTTGATTTCCTTCACAAGCTAATTATACAATATTTCAGAGTCTGGTTCTTTTTGTACAGCAAAATAACGGTTTGGTCATGTATACTTATTGTGTATCTAATTTATATTTTAATATATTTAATACCTACTGGTCATCCTGCCATCTGGGGGAGAGGGTGGGGGGTAAGAGGTGAAAAATTGGAACAAGAGGTTTGGCAATTGTTAATGCTGTAAAGTTACCCATGCATATAACCTGTAAATAAAAGGGTATTAAATAAAAAAAATAAAAAAAAAAAAGAGAGAATCAAATCCAGTACAGAAGTTCCCCTGGTTAATTCCTTACTTTTTGAAGGATGAAGTTATCATTAAAGCAAGTCAGGAAGATGTTAGCTGTTCCAATTTCAGCCATAAGTGCGAATGGTTGAGTAATTGGAAGTCTCCCATCATTTACTATTATCATGTCTCTGTGCTAGGCTTTTGATTTGTTCTCTAATCTTATCTATTTCATTTTTCTGCCCTGGAGGCCTATATAATTTACTGATGACAGTATTGGTTCTGTGCCTATTTCTACTGAGTTTCATTCAATATTTGCCCTCATAGTTCCCTTTTGTGGTTCTTGGATTTTTTCATATGAGTGTGTTCTCTTAGAGAATACTACTCTGCCATATCAGTACTTCCTATTAGCTATATTGTTATTTGTGAATAATATATAACCTAATAGAGCCATATTTTAGTAATTGTTTTCATTTTACCATGTTTTAATGTTACAGTTTCCTTTTATTTCATTATGAATGCTAAATAATCTTGCTTGTTAAGCGTTTGTTTATACAGTATGCATTTGTTTATATACATCCAAGACCTTGGTAAATTTTTTTTTTTTCATTTCGTTTTTTGTGAATTTCTTATCATCATCACTTCTTTTTTCTACATGGTCATTACTGCTTATGATATCCAGCTTGGTGGACCTGCCTAGACAGTTTTTGTCCTGTCTTCCTTTTTCATTTTAAATCCTTTGATATTTCAAGCTATGGTCTAGAAATCTAAATCCTGTTCTCAGATGCTTTGTTCTTCCTCTTTTTGATCTGGTGGCTTATCATATTTTATTGTTTATCTTATGTTATCTTTTTGTTTGTTTTTGCAAAACCTTTATTTTCAGATATAACCATGTTCTTACCCAATGAATCATCCATTATAAATGATTTTTAAAAGAGCAAAAATCATTTTTTTTGGCAGCATATGGAATAATCCATATCCATAGTCCCCAAGTTTAGCAAATGGGAAGGAAGTACACTCATCCACAAACTTGATCTTTATAATTATACACCATTCACTTTATTTGTTCTTTGCATTGTTTCAGTCATTGTGTATATTGTTTTCCTTAGTTCATTTAAGCCTTCTCATGCTAGTTTGAATTTTTCATATTCATTTTTTTTAAAGTTCAGTAATATTCCATTACAATTATGTGCCACAGTTTGGCTGTTACCCAAAACATCACTGGGAGAGTCCATCTCCTTAAATAACTGTTTTTTTCTCCTCTAAAACTCTCACCTTTGATCAGTGGCTGCAGTGAAAATACCATCTGTGTCCTTTGTTTTTTCTTTTTTTCCCTGAATGCTATCTTCTATTTAGAAGTGTTTTTGAGATTCTTTTTGGTGTCAAGTATAACCATGAGAATTGCTAGAGGTAAGTGAGTCGAAGTGATTTGGTTTGACAGTTCTTGGGAGAAGCTCTGTCTCATGTTGGATACATGCCCCAGGAAGATAGACAAACCTGCTTTCATTCCAGGAGACAGCTGCCTCTTAGTCTCTCTTAGCCTGGCATCATGGGCCACCACTCCTTATCTCTTCTTGTGATAAGGATGAGTTTTCTTCACCCTACACCTCAGCCAAGTCCTGCCAGCTTCTTCTTCAATCAGGGGTTTGTAGAGATCAAAGACGTTTTTCTTCTTTGTCTTCAATGCAGGATGTTCTCCTCCCAAGATAATGCAAGATTCCCTTTTGCTTCTTCATGCCTTTTCCTTTCTTAGACTCATGTGTGTTTTACTGAGCAGAGATAACACTAGCTGTGTCAGAAACACAAACATTACACCTTCTGTACAAGTCCAGTTTTGCCTCAACAGAAAGCTATGCCTTTCTCAGTAGTACTTTTACATTTCCTTAGAATCTTCTTATCCCCTTTATTTTCTCATGTCTTCTGGATGCACCTTGTTTTCCTGTCTGCTTCAGTGACCTGTTCTTGCCAGACTTTCACCCTGCTTCCCAGAGTCTTCTTCCTTCTTTCTGCTTCTCAGGTCCTTCTTTGCTTGCTCTCAAGTCTAAACCTTCCCTTTCCTTTGGCTTGAGCCCTTCTCTTTAAACTTCTCTAGGTTTCCCAACTTTGGTCTATAGTTCTCTTAAATCCAAAACTAAATCTCCTTTTCAAACTCTTCTCCCTTCCCTGTTCAATCTAGAGCCAGATCAAATGCAAACTTTACTATCTAGGATTTAAACACTCTACTTTTCTAACTTTGTTTCATATTATTGCTTTTCATGAACTCTACTTTCTAGCCATATTGGACTATTTGAAAAACCATACATTCTAGTCCATCTATATTTCATTACAGCAAAATTATTCAGAACCTGTTCTGTGCCTAGTTTCTTACTAAGTGTTGGATTATGAAGACAGAAGTTGAAACCATTCTTACCATACTTAAATTTTGTTGGGATTGGATACAATAACAGGTACGCATATTAATCACTACCTGCATTGACCCCTGCTTGGAGTGTGCTTCCTCTCCATTTTTGCCCTCAGAATACTTTTTCATTTCAGATCAGCTCAGGTGTCCCTGAGATTTCTCCACTTATGTCCCTCTCTCTTTGCATTATGTTCCCAGAGTAACTTATATTCCTAGGCAACTTGAGAGCAGCAAATCATTTCCATTTTATTTTTATATCTTTAGCTCATACAAGCTTTTGACAGAATAAGTAAAGTTTAATTGGTGTGAATAAATACTCAAACTCAGAGTGATGAATATCCTGGCACATTGGATGCTATTTTAGTTTGTAGTTTTTGCTATTTTCATAATGTGCTAATCCCCCCTCCTCTTTTTTCGAACATCCTGGTATGCACTACTATGCTACCTCTTTTCCCCTCTTAATAGTTTCTGTCAACAAAGTATGTTAATGGGTCCTGTTTACTCCACTAATAGAAGTATTGATAGCCAAGTATACATTGTGAAAACAAAAAGTAAATATTACTTTGATACTAATGGATCTTCTAGACTGACTCCCATTATTTAATTATTCTAAATATACTCCATCTATAGAGGAGCAATTAGACTCTTCATCACCAGTTGTTCACCTAAAGGTTATATCAGCATAGTGTTTCAAATAGTAAATAATTAGAAAAAATTATTTCTACTTTACAGTTATATCAAGATATTTTAACATCTCTAGTAATAACTTATATTTGCATAGTGGTTTTCATGATATCTCTATGTAAAAATATATAGAAACTTTTGTAATGTTTTGAAAGATTATTTTTGTTAGTTTAAATTTAAAATCCAGGTTAAAAATTTAAACAATTTGTTTTTATTTATCCTTTATGCCTTAGTGCCTGTTTACACTGTCCAAAGTTAAGTCTATGAAGTAAATGTATTACTTGTGTCAAATATGAAATTAACTGTGCAATTGAAAAGCAGGTAATCATTTAATATCAGTATTTGTCTTGCTAGGGGATTGAGGAATCTAACTGAATTTTTTTTGCTTTTTAGTTGGTAATTTTGATATTGTTGATGTTGCATTTTTTTTGTCTATGGGAGCAATCTGGACCTGTAATTTAATTGGGATAGAGAATTCCCAGAAAGAATCCCTTCCACTAGTGCAGTTTAGTATTTCTTCCCCAACTTTACCTTAGAAAATTGCCTAGGGAATTGAAAGGTTAAGTGACTTACTTTGCAGAGAATCCTACAGTCAGAATGTGTCAAGAGCAGAACTTAAATTCAGATTTCCTAACTTCAAGGCCAACACTTTATCCTAGACTGCCACAGCATTAAGAACTAGTTAGTAATATTTGACTTAACATAGTCGGTTTTCTATATATATATATATATATTTTTTTTTTTTTGGAAAATTGACTTTATGTTGCCTAGAATCTCTTTTCATTTCAAATTTAGATATATCTAAACTGTTTTTAGATCTGTATTTTAGATTTAGATAAGCTAATATTGCATCTTGCTAGAGGAAGGAAATGGCAAACCATTCCAGTATCTTTGCCAAGAAAAACCCAAAATGGGATCATGAAGAGTTGGACATGAACAAGTGAACAACAACAATGCTACATCATACAGATCAGAAATGAAATGTAGATTCAGTATTTTAACTAAAGACTTAAGGGTAATTTTTTTTGTGATTCTTCTTCAGGTCAGTTTTTCTGTGGAAATAAACGATGTGATGAAAAGGAAGGATTAAAGAGTTGGGAAGTGAATTTTGGCTACATTGAGCATGGTGAAAAGAGAAATGCGCTTGTGAAATTAAGTAAGTTGATTGGAAAGAATTGTTTTTAATTTAACATGATATTGATCTAGAACTACTTCTTAAAACAATTAATGTTCATTAGCAGATAAAGCAAAATTGGAAATCATATGTCAGTTGTAGAAAAATTAATTGTCTTAATTACACAAGTTAAAATTAAGCAGCTCTCTAAAAACTGCCCTTTTCCTCCTAATTCCCAATGGGACTTTTCTGTTCAAGAAGCTTTAGTGCTTTTCTTATTGCTGGCCCCCCATTGCTTTTAAGTTAAAACACAATTTTCTTGTGTTTAAAACTCTTCACAGTCTGGCTCTAACCTGTCTTTCCAGGTTTATTATCTTTTAATTCATATTTTTATGAACCCCACACTACAGCAAAATTGGTCTACTTGCTGTTCTGCATTCATAACATCTGTTGTTGAATCAAGAGCAAGCAGCCAAGATAATTAAGTACCTAAAAATGGAGCTTTAGCTATATTTGTAAGCTCATTGGTGTCTTAGTAAGATATAATATATATATATATATATATATATATATATATATATATATATATCTGCAACCTCTGTTAATTTGTTTATTGAATATACTGATCGCTCTTTTTCTTTTCTTCCCCTTCAAGTAATGATATATTTTTTAATTGACTGGATATGCTTATATGAATTTCTTCCCTGACCCCTTTTTGGTTATGCTTCTGAAAAAATTTACTACTTTCTTTTTAAAATTATAGCTTTTTATTTTCAAAATATATGCAAAGATAGTTTTCAACATTCACCCTTCCAAAATCTTGTGTTCCAAATTTTTCTCCCTTCCTTCCCTCCACTCTATACAGAAACTAATCCAATATATGTTAAACATGTGAAATTCTTCTATACATATTTCCACATTTATCATGCTGAACGGGAAAAAATCAAATCAAAAAAGAAAAATAATAAGAAAGAAAAAAATAGCAAGCGAACAACAAAAAAGGTGAAAATGCTATTTGGGATCCACATACAGTTCCCATAGTTCTCTCTGGATGGATGGCTCTTTCCATCACAAATCTATTGGATTGACCTGAATTACCTCACTGTTGAAAAGAGCCACATCCATCAGAGTTGATCACCATATAATCTTATTTCTGTGTTGTGTTCATTATTTCTACAACAGATTATTTCTATTAATACTACTTATGAAAGAACATTTGGGAAAAAAGGATAATTTGCAAAGTTGCAAATTGGATAATTTGTTTATATAAATTCACAGAAATAAATTTTACTATTTATATGTCTTTTAGGACTATGCCAAGAATGTTCCTTCCAATTAAATTTTCATCACAGGTAATGTAATCATTAAAATAAATTTCAAATCTCAAGTAACAAGTCTATTAATGGACCATTACTCTTGAAATAAATGTTTATTTGCTTACGTTAGGTGCTAAATATTGATTGGAGGGTTGTTTTATTTGACCAAATGGTTGGGATAGACATGGAGAATATCAGGACTCCTTTATATTCTCTTATGGACCAGGAGTGTGGTGCTTGCTCATCATCTATTCTTAATAGTCTTTCAGCAAACATTTATAAGTACCTATGAATACCAGGGACTGTGCTAAGAGTTTTAAGTATATATATAATCCTTTGGTTGACAATCTTTTTTCAGATACTACAATAGAGAGTTCCAATTTTTTGGTTCAGTGCATTTCAGCAAATTGTCATAAAATATCTCCTTATATAACAATCTACATTTTCCTGTAGAAACGATGTTACAGTGAGGTGTTGTGTTTTTGATCAAGGACTTAGTCTCAGATCACAGATAATAACCAATGGTATGTCCTAAAATAAAAGACAAAAACACTGTAAAACTCAATAGTCACTTAACATCTTAAAATTATGGACAGAGTCCTGTAAAATGGGTATAAATGTACTGTACACATTGATTAAATAATCTCAGCATATTATAAAGAATTCAGATTGCACATAAAAATAGTAGGATTCTTGGGGGCAGCTAGATGGCGTAGTAGATAGAGTACTGGCCCTGGAGTCAGGAGACCTGAGTTCACATTTGGCTTTAGACACTTAATACTTTCTAGTTGTGTGACTCTGGACAAATCTTTAATCCCAATTGCCTTGCCAAATATACATACATATATGTGTGTGTGTGTGTGTGTGTATTATTATGTCATAAATATATACATATATATTCTTGTATGGCATAAATATATACATATATTCTTGTATGTCATAAATTTGACTTATCTACAGTTTTCAAATGTGATAGAGGCCCATTTATAAACATCAACAGTGATTTTACTTGTTACTTTGAAGTTTATTAGTACCTTCGGTGAAATTTTAGATGGACTAGTCTCTTAAAAAGCCATCAGTGAAATTGTGAAGTAATTTTTCTTTCCCTTTTGACAAATTTGCCAGCAATAAGCTGTGACATTCAAAATAATTACATTGACATTGGAGATCAAAGCCATTGCACCATCAAAATATTTGGAGTCTTCATTAAATATTTTACTTGTCAATAGTTTGGGAAAAAAAGAATTTCTTCAATCTAGTCTTCTTATTTATTCTTCCCCACACCATCCCAATTGCTGTGTCTCCTGCTCTCAGGGACAGTCTAGAAAGAAAAAATAAAGAAGGGGGAAGAGGGTAACTCATGGTGTTTTTCACTCTCAACTCAACGGTGTTGCCCATTTCCAATAGCATAGTTTCTGTGGTAGAAATCTTTTAAATTAACATTAAAATATGACTATATTAATGATGTTCCATTATTTCATTTACATTTCTACAAAAAGCAACTATTCCTTGGTGGCATAAGGGATATATTCTGGATTTACAGTCAGAAAGACCTGAGTTCAGTTGTTGCTTCAGATACTTAACTATGAGTCTAGCACTTAGACTCTATGTTCTAGTTTTTTAGAAATGGAGGAGTGATAATATCTGTCTTATAGGATTGCTATGAATACTGAATGAAATAATATACATAAAGCATTTTGAAAACTCTAAAGCAATATATAAATGGTGTTGTTATTATTTCTATCATCATCATCAGTATTCATAATGCTTAATTGACTTTTTCATCTATTACTTTTTGTTTGAAAAATTAACATAAATTATCCTTTTTGTTTAATTTTTAACATAAAGAAGAAAAGAAGTCAAACCAAAAAAGACAAGGGATAAAACTGAAGGAGATTGTGAAGACTCATCACATAAAAAATCCAAATTATCTTCTTCAAAAATGCAGACTTCCAAGAAAAAGAAGAGAAAAGGTATGAAGATATCAACATGTAATTTATTAAAAAATTTTAAATGAATAAATATAAAATGTATAAAATTTATTTATAAATATAAAATTGAACCTGACTTCTGTTCTTCAGATATAAATGCAAAAGATGTAAGGGAAAATTCCAAATGTTTTTACTCTTTCAAAAGTTGGATTAACCTATCATTGGATAGAAAGCCAAGAGAATTGAATCCTGATATCTCACCTTTGCTACTTTCTGTATGACTGGGAAGAGTCACACATCAAATGAGAGAGTTAGACCATGTAATATCTGAGGTTATTCCCAAGTCTAAAAGTTGAAGTCTACCTTTGAAAATTTAGATGAGTTATATTTGTCTTACTCTGAAAATGACTTTTTTTTGTTCAATTGGCCCAATTGAGTTTAAGTTCACTAAATTTCCTATGATTGTAATGAACAATCAATAGAAGAAACAGACAACTTAGAAAGTAAATGTCTTATGAATTTGATCCAGTCCCATGCTAATGTAGAAATTTCTGTTTTTATTTTTATTGAAGTTTTTTTTTTTTTTTATTTTGAAAACATATGCAAGGATAATTTTTCACCACTGACCCTTGCAAAACCTTGTGTTCCAATTTCCTCCATTTTCCCCCCTCTCTCCCTTAGATGGCAAGTAATCCAATATATGTTAAACATGATAAAAATATATGTAAATCCACTATAGGCATACCTATTATATATATATATATACCCATATATATACCCATATATATACCCATATATATACCAAGATAATTATTATCTTGCTGCACAAGAAGAATCAGATCAAAAAGGGAGAAAAAATGAGAAAGAAAATAAAATTCAAGCAAACAACAACAAAAAGAGTGAGAATGCTATGGTATTTTTTTATTATTATTATAATAACTTTTTATTGACAGAACCCATGCCAGGGTAATTTTTTTTACAACATTATCCCTTGCACTCACTTCTGTTCCGATTTTTCCCTCCCACCCTCCACCCCCTCCTCTAGATGGCAAGTAGTCCTCTATATGTTGAATATATCGTAGTATATCGTAGATACAATGTATGTGTGCAGATCCAGTTTTCTTGTTGCACAGGGAGAATTGGATTCAGAAGGTAAAAATAACCCGGGAAGAAAAACAAAAATGCAAACAGTTTACATTCATTTCCCAGTGTTTTTTCTTTGGGTGTAGCTGCTTCTGTCCATCATTGATCCATTGAAACTGAATTAGGTCTCTTTGTCAAAGAAATCCACTTCCATCAGATTACATCTTCATACAGTATCATTGTTGACATATATAATGATCTCTTGGCTCATTTCACTTAGCATCAGTTCATGTAAGTCTCTCCAAGCCTCTCGAGAATGCTATGTTGTGATCCACATTCAGTTCCTACAGTCCTCTCTCTGGGTGTAGATGGCTCTCATCATCACAAGATCCTAATATGGAAATTTCAAAGCTGAAGCTAAATTATATCTTTCGACAGGAGAGGGCTGTCTTGTTCCACTTATGGAACTATGCATCCTGTATTTTTCCCCTTTTATTTCATGGTGAAGTGTAGTAGTCTGCAAGCCAGGTTTGAATTTAGGAAGTCCTGATGGTATGTTCTATCTCAGAGTCATAATAGTGAGATCACCTCACACAAATATCATTGATAACTCTCTCAGGCTCTCAGTTACAGAGATGTTACTTGTCTGCATCAGTAAAGGGAATTTCCCCATTGTGAATTCCCCACACTAGTGAAATCACAAATTTGGACCAAAAAAGCAAATAACCAAATTATTAATGCTGTTTCATATATTTGACTTAGGTTTAACTTTGACAGAGTCATTTAAATTGTAGAGAAAACATTCCTTTCACATTGGGATAAGAAATAGACCTTAGTGAGAATTAGAGAAATTTCTAGAGCAGAATTCTCACTTTGTCTCTTGTCTCAGCCTTTTCACTAATTTAAAAATAATAATAGGAATTATAAATATTTATTCATTCAATATGAATATTTACATTACAATTTTTAATAAAAATTTTAAGTGTTTTAATTTGAAGTAATCAGTTCTTTATTGTATTATTATAAAAGTTAAATTTTTATTAGTTTTGACCATTTTATTTTAGGGTTATTACTAGGCATTCATGTGCACATGTCCTCATTATTTTACATACTACATTTTTTTAGAGCCCCATCTGCCTTGTATTGTAAGATCATCTATGATACCTATAAGATGTTATTCAATATGATACAAACATTTTAGATCTTCCTAAGATCTAACATAAAGAAAGGTAGATTATTGTCCCCAGATGCCAGTCTAGTTCTGGAAATAAAAAACTAGGTGAGAATTTATCTGCGAAGTTTGTCCCAAACCTTGTCTGGGTTTGGGCAGGGGGAAAGAATGTAAGTAGAATGTATTCTAGCTTCATTTCTGGGATTCAGATTTATTTTGATCACTGAAGTAGTATGTGAAGTCAGTGATTTTTAAGACCCAAATATGTAATCAATGAGGTTGGACTTTGTGTTTTTTCCACATGAAATTACCTTGACCCAAACTTATAATATACTTATGTACTTGTTAAATGAATAAATCTCTTTAAGTTGTTGCCAAGTGTTTAGCTACTTTTTATTGTTTTCTTATTCATATAAGATGAATAGGAGAAAATGAATAGTAAAAGCATTTGTTTGGCTCTTGGCAGAGCAAGCCATACCTGCCTTACAATTTGGCATCTCTGCCTGCTAGTTCTTTCATTCAGCCTTAAAGAGGCCATGCCTGGTGAGTTTTGGCTTTTAGAGCATCCACTTGGATTAAAAGGTGATTGGGGAAAGCAGAACGTAGTATGGAGAGATCTGACTCTTTGCCTTTGATGCTAGTTTTGTTTGCTTAAGTAGCCTAGACATAGGGCTTCTTAAACTTTTTCTATTCATAACATCTTTTTGCCCAAGAAATTTTTATGTGACCCTGACTATATGGTTATATAATGCAGCCAAACATTTCAGACAAATCAAACCTTTACTGATAATAAATCATAATTTCATGGCTCCCACATTCATATATGAGACCCTTATGAGGTCAGGAACTACAATTTAAGAAGCTGGGCCTAGAGTAACATAGGATAGCTAGATAACTCATTGTATAGAGTGCTGACTCTGGAGTCAGGGAAGACTCCTCTTCCTGAGTTCAAATTTTACCTCAGACACTTAATAGCTGTGTGAACCCTAGGTAAGTTACTTTAACCTCTTTACCTCAAATTTTTATCTGTAAAATGAGCTGGGGAAGGAAATAACAAACCATTCCATTCTACTTTGAGTATTAATGGCTGTACACCTTCCTCATTCATCCATACTTCTGCTTCTGAGAATAGATACATTGATTCTTGAATAGTGTCAATTATGCTGATAATTTGGCAATTTCCTGATGTGGTTCCAGATTTTAAATATTACAATCTGATTTCACGCATATGTAGTAGATTAAACTATCTACTAATCTACTTTGGTTTAATTATTGGAGCTATAAATTCACTGCCCAATCTAATCAATAAGTGTTTGGGATATGCCTGACTAAATTCTGAGAGATGTATACAATACATTTCTCAAACAGTGGTTTATTTTTTTTTTATTATTTTTTTTTAACTTAATAGCGTTCTATTTACAGGTTATATGTATGGATAACTTTAAAGCATTGACAATTGCCAAACCTCTTGTTCCAATTTTTCCCCTCCTTCTCCCCACCCCCTCCCCCAGATGGCAGGATGACCAGTAGATGTTAAATATATTAAAATATAAATTAGATACACAATAAGTATACATGACCAAACCATTATTTTGCTGTATAGAAAGAATCGGACTCTGAAATATTGTACAATTAGCCTGTAAAGGAAATCCAAAATGTAGGTGGGCAAAAATATAGGGATTGGGAATTCAATGTAATGGTTTTTAGTCATTTCCCAGAATTCTTTTGCTGTTATAAAGAAGGGAAAGGGACCTGTATGTGCACGAATGTTTGTGGCAGCCCTTTTTGTAGTGGCTAGAAACTGGAAACTGAATGGATGTCCATCAGTTGGAGAATGGCTGAATAAATTGTGGTATATGAAAATTATGGAATATTACTGTTCTGTAAGAAATGACCAACAGGATGATTTCAGAAAGGCCTGGAGAGACTTACACGAACTGATGCTGAGTGAAATGAGCAGGACCAGGAGATCATTATATACTTCAACAACAATACTAGATGATGACCAGTTCTGATGGATCAGGCCATCCTCAACAGCGAGATCAACCAAATCATTTCTAATGGAGCAGTAATGAACTGAGCTAGCTATGCCCAGAAAAATAACTCTGGGAGATGACTAAAAACCATTACATTAAATTCCCAATCCCTATATTTATGCACACCTGCATTTTGATTTCCTTCACAAGCTAATTGTACAATAATTCAGAGTCTGATTCTTTTGTACAGCAAAATAATGTTTTGTCATGTATACTTATCTAAGTTATATTTTAATATATTTAACATCTACTGGTCATCCTGCCATCTGGGGAGGGTGGGGGGTAAGAGGTGAAAAATTGGAACAAGAGGTTTGGCAATTGTTAATGCTGTAAAGTTACCCATGTATAAATCCTGTAAATAAAAGGCTATTAAATTAAAAAAAAAAAAAAAAAAAAAAAAAGAATTCTTTTGCTGGGAATAGCTGGTTCAGTTCATTACTGCTCCATTGGAACTGATTTGGTTGATCTCGTTTGGTTGAGAATGGCCAGGTCCATCAGAATTGGTCATCATATAGTGTTGTTGTTGAAGTATATAATGATCTCCTGGCCCTGCTTGTTTCACTCAGCATCAGTTCATGTAAGTCTCTCCAGGCCTTTCTGAAATCATCCTGTTGGTCATTTCTTACAGAACAATAATATTCCATAATATTCATATACCACAATTTATTCAGCCATTCTCCAACTGATGGGCATCCATTCAGTTTCCAGTTTCTAGCGACTACAAAGAGGGTTGCCACAAACATTCATGCACATACAGATCCCTTTCCCTTTTTTAGTATCTCTTTGGGATATAAGCCCAGTAATAACACTGCTGAATCAAAGGGTATGTACAGTTTGATAACTTTTTGAGCATAGTTCCAAATTGCTCTCCAGAATGGTTAGATCAAACAGTGGTTTAAAGAGATTTATATTCTAGTAGGAAAGACACAACTGACAAATTTGAAACATTCAGAGAACAAAGAACCTAAACTTTGTGGCACTGCTTATCACTATCATAGTATGTTATTGTATAAGTGTTATATAGTAAAGCTTTAATAAATATGCAATTTTTTTTTCAGATCATTCACCCTCAGAAAAATCAGAAGGATCAGATAATGGTAAGTATTAGATTTGTACTTTTCCCATGGAATCCTGAGGATTTTAAATTTGTGAGTTAATAAGAGGCATCTTAGAATGCTAATTCAGAAGGCTCCACTTGCTGTAAGAAAGACTTCAGTTGAACTTCTTCCTTTGACATTTATTGGCTAGGTGACTAAATCTTGGTCATGTGACTAAATCTTTATATACCAGAAGTGGTATTCTTGATCTGATAGGTCATAATTGTGTCATCTCCCCCGTGTTTCTCACCTTCCATATCTCAGATATTGCCAACGCCTGTGGATTTTATCTTTTAATCTGTCTTTATAGCTCTCCATATTTGTATATTTGTTGAATATGCCTCCATTTCTCCTTTGATTCAGCCTCCATTCTGTTGCAGATCTTAAACACTTCATACCTTACTGATAGGTCTGCTTGCCTGAAATTTCTCTTCACTCCAATCCATCCTTCAATGAGCCCTCAAATTAATTTTCCTAAAATTCAGGTTTGACCATGTCACCTACCCTACTCAATAAACTCCAGTGCCTCTAGGAACAAATATAAAAAGCATTCATAACCTATCTACCTTCTACCTTTCTAGTCTTCTTATATCTTACTTCCCCAATAGGTATTCTTTGATGCACTGACACTGATCTCTTGACTATTCCAGGAACAAAATATTGCATCTCTTGGCTCTGGGCATTTTCTTTGGCTGTTTCTCATCCCTGAAATACTTTTTCTCCAAATCCTATCTTTTATAAGAAGCCTTCCTCAATTCCTCTTAATTCTAATACCCTTCCTTTTGTTTTTTATTTCCTATTTATCCTTCAGATAGCTTTCTTTGTATATGTCTTCTCCCATTAGATTGTGGGCCCCTTGCAGGTAGAGACATTTCATTTGCTTCTAGCCCTTAGCCCCTTTTTATTGATTGACTGTGTTACCCTACTAGAAAATATCTTTTTATCAACTAAGGTCATAAAAAGACTCCATAAAGGATAAAAACTAACTTTTGATATTAAGTATTAGAATAATAAAATCTAGCACTTGTGGCATATAATTTTAATACTGATAATCATCTTACTGCTGTGGAAATCTATTGCTAGTATTCTTGCTTCAATAGGTATCTCCCCACTCTTGACAAATTTTTGATCTCTCTTTTCCTAGTTGATTGTATTATTTCAGTTTGGTATTTGAATTCTCTTGAAATCTACATTGACCTCTAAATCACAAAAAATCAGATTGTTCTATATCTATATCCATTTATCTATCTATGCCATTTTCTAACAACAGAGGACATGATGATTTCTTCTAATGTGCTTAAATTTTAGCACATTATATAAAAACTTATACTTCTTCCAAACTTCTTTCAAAAAAATGTGGTCTCTAGGAATTCAGAGCTGAGTGACTTAGATCCTCCCAGGCATGTTCTCTGGAGGTCCACTATGGATGCTTGAATAGAACGACTGGCAGGGTGGGATGGAACCAATATCACTGGGTTTGATAATCATCTCTCCAATCTACACTTCATTATTTTTCACATATTATTAATGTGATTGTTGATTTGTTGATTTCCTTTATCCCTGAAAACTTCCTTATAGGTTGAACTATGTATATCTTGTCCTTTGGAACAGAATTATCAGCTTTTCTTCATACCAATAAACTTACCATGTAGTAATGAAAAAAAGTAACTATGTTATACTCAACTAAAACTGTATGGAGGTTCAGTGTTCCATTTTTCATAACTCTTTTTTGATGGGAACCAGATGGAAGTTTAGAGATCTTCTAGGCAAACCTTTTCATTTAAAAATAAAGAAAATAAGCCCTAGAGAGGCACGTCATCACCAAGATCACAGGTCATCACCATTAGAGCAGAGATTCAAACCCATTTTTTCTGATTCCAGAGCTAGTGCTATTTCTATGTCATATTTTCTTTTTGAGCCTTAAGAATTATAAGGAACCGTAGGAGATTCTCTGGTTCAGCTTCTTCCTTTCTATGTAACGTTACCCTCACTTTGCACAAAGTTATCAACTAAGATAGGACAAAAAAGAGGGGGCAGTTTTGTAAGGCCAAGCGGTTGGCAACTGGTGAGTCAGAGAGCCATCTCTCTGATGGCTCTCTGACTCACAGTAACCCTTCTTTACCATATTGAATCTCATTCAGTAGGAAAAAAAAAATATAATAAGGATGGTGATGATGATAATAATGCTGCAGTATCTTAATCCTATTGGAAACCAAAGAAATTCCTTTGAAAACTGAAATTTCACAGGCATATCGAATGAGTTTTTTAAGTAGAGAAAAATCCAATTTGAGTATTTTTTGGTGACTCCAGAATTTACAAATTGCAAAAATGTTAAGAGTAGCAATAGTATTAAAGAAAAATAGTTTAATGGTTGAAAACAATTTGGTTTTCTTGTGTAACAGACAACTACAACAACAGTTAACATTTATATAATACTGTGTGCCAAGCACTTTACAATTATTTTGTCATTTGATCTTCACAGCAACTCTGGGAAGTTGGTGCTATTATTATCCTATTTTGCATGAGAAACTAAGGCAATCAGATTAAATGACTTGCCATGGGTCATGTAGCTAGCAAGCATTTGGGGCCAGATTTGAACTCAAATCTTTTTGTATCTAGGCTTTGCTCTCTACCCAGTGTACCACCCGGTTTTATATTTATTGTATCTTTATATTCTCTCACTTGACTAAAAGTCATAGAGAATATAAAATCCTCTTTTACTTTTTTTTAACTATAAGAAAACATTTGATTTGTTCAGAGCAGGAGTTTGCCTTTAGAAACTCTTAACAAGATGTTACCTATGCATATGTCAAAATCATACACAATATTCCTTGAAAGATAATAAAGCAAAACTAATTTTGTTCACTAATCCTTTGATTTTTAAATCAAGTGAGGCACAGTATTGGGAGATGTATTTGTCATATATGTTTGCTATTAAATGCATAAAGGACATTCAGTGACTTCCCAAATGATAGTGAAGACCTCTAGATGTATGTTTGTGGAGTATAACTTTCTAGTGATTACATCAAGCCCTGCAACATTGCAGAGTCCTCTTAAATGAGGAGAGTTTTTTGGAAATTGCATTGAATTTTTAATGACCCTAAGCTTTTCTCTAAGCAAAACTCAATCTTTTTTTCTTTTTTTACATTAAAAATTTTTTTTAATGTTTATTTTATTTTGAGTTCCAAACCTTTTCCCTTCTTCTATCCCCTTCCCTACCCATTGAGAAGGCAAAACAATATGATGTCTATTTTTATGTGAAAAAATGCAAAGAATATTTCCTTTTTAAAGAGATGTATTATTTACTTAATTTTAGCATTCTTTAAAAAAAATTTTAATTTAAAAAAAATCTTTCCCTTTTGCCTCTCCCAACCCCATTGAGAAGGTGAAAAATGAATGTTATCATTTATGCATGTAAAATCATGGAATGTTTTCATATGAACCAAGTTGCCAAAAAAGCAAGAAAAATAAAGTGGAAAAATTATACTTCAAGTTACACTCCAGAATTTATCAGTTCTTTATCTGGAGGTTAGATAGCATTTTCATCATGAATTCCTTGGGGTTGTCTTGGCTTTCTTAGATTGTATTAATGAGATATCTAAATCTTTCACAGTTGATCATCATTACAATATTGCTATATTATGTACAGTGTTCTCTTGATTCTGCTCATTTCACTTGTGTCAGTTTATGTATGTCTTCCCAGGCCTTTCTGAACCTATCACCCTTTGTTATTTTGGATAGCCCTATAATATTTCATCATAATCATATACATAACTTTTTCAGCCACATCCCAAATAACCCAATTTTCAATTCTTTGCCATCACAAATAGAGTTGCTATAAATACTTTTGAACATATAGATTCTTTTACTTTTTTTGATATTTTTGAAATACAGTGTAGCAATATTTCTGGGTTAAAGATTATGCAAAATTTTATAGCCCTTTAGGTATAGTTCCAAATAGTTCTCCAGAATGGTTGAACCAGTTTGGAATTTTACCAATTGTACATCAGTGCCCCTATCTTTCTGTATCCCCTTCAGCATTTGTCATTTTCTTTTTCTGTCATATCAGCCAATCTGATGGGTATGAAGTAGTATCTCAGAGCTGATTTAATTTCAACTTCTCTAATTATAACTACTAATAGCTTTGATTTCTTTTTCTGACAACTCTCTGTTTATATCATTTGACCACTAATCAATTGGGGAATGGCTCTTATTTTTATATATATATATATATATATTAGGTCCAGTTCCCTATATATCTGAGAAGTGAAAACTTTATCAGAGAAAGTAATTATACATTTCCCCCCAGTTTCCTACTTTTTTTCTAATTTTGACTACATTGATTTTGTTTGTTCAAAACCTTTATAATCAAAATTACCCATTTAACCTCTTGTGATCCTGTCTGTCTCTTGTTTGATCAAAAATTCTTCCTTTATCCATAAACCTGACAGGTAAACTTTCCCATACTCTCTTAATTTATTTGTTTTATTAACTTTTATGCATTAAAATATATCTATTTTGGTCTTCTCTTGGTATATGATGTTTAGTTTCTGCCAATCTGCTTTCTAGTTTTCCCATCTTTTTTCCTGAATAATGAGTCCTTTCCCCAAAAGCTTATATTTTTAAATTTATCAAGCACTAGATTACTATGATTATTTACTTCTATGTATTTGTGTATCTAATATATGCCACCAATTAACTACTCTATTTCTTAGCCAGGATCAATACCAGATCAGACATCCTTGTATCATCCCTTACTTACTAGGAAGGGGGTGGTTTATTATTACTGTTTGTCCTTCATTCTTGAAGAAGACTAGTGACATCAGGAGTGACATCTTGACAGTTATGTGAATTAGATTTAAATGAGGCAGTGTTGTGAGTAGCTGTCAACCTCATTCTCTCTCCTAGAATCCTGAAAGTACAATGGCAGGACAAAAATCAAAAAGGCTGGCAGAGCTCTAAGCATTCCATAGAGCCAGCTTTAGCCACTTCTGTGGCCATTGGAGCAAACTGTGCTCATCTGCCCATCCTGCTGGGGGATATCTTCACATTTGGGATAGACGTTCCCCTCTAACTCACTGACCAGCCTATCGAGTATCTTCAACCTGGTTTACCTATCTACCAAGGTGGTTTACCAGAGAGTGGCCACTGTGTATACTACAGCTTCTTGGAGTCATAGGTGAGAATTGAGTGCCAAGTAGACACTAAAGGTGGACGAACAGCCTTCAAACCCTGTTGGCAGACCTTTTCACCAGAGGTAGTAGTCCTTGAATATCCTATACAAGCATTCAAGGTAATGCTTGCTCTTGG
Organism: Sarcophilus harrisii; assembly: GCF_902635505.1. Classification (NCBI taxonomy): domain Eukaryota; kingdom Metazoa; phylum Chordata; class Mammalia; order Dasyuromorphia; family Dasyuridae; genus Sarcophilus; species Sarcophilus harrisii. Next base: position 587,569,870 of record NC_045427.1, on the reverse strand, counting down.
TTTTAGATAGATTTTGATGAATTTGTTGTTGTTTACTTGTTTCAATCATGTCCAACTCTTCCTGAGCCCATTTGGGGTTTTCTTGGCAAAGATACTGGAATAGTTTGCCATTTACTTCTCTAAAACATTTTACAAATAAAGAAACTGAGGCAAACAGGGCTAAGTAACTTGTCTAGCATCACACAACTAGTGTATGTCTTAGGTCAGATTTGAAGTCAGAAAGATGAATCTTCCTAACTTCAGACCCAGCATTCTGTGTATTATGGTACCTCCTAGCTGGCCCAATTCGATGGTACTGCTTTGCACTATAATTTGAAAACTGGTACTGCTAAGCCACTTTTCTTCACATTTAAAAAAAATTTGATTCTTTTGATAATTCCTGACCTTTTGTTCTTCTGGATCAGTTTTGTTAGGTTTTTCTAGCTCTATAAAATAATTCTTTAGTTGTTTGATTTATAAGAAGCTAAGTAAGTTAATTTAATAGAATTTTTTTTATTATGTTGGCATGGCTGACCTTCCTGGGTTTGTCTTGTCAGGTAGAGTTCCAAGTATTTCTCCAGTTGTTATTTGTGTAAAAACAGTTTTGTAATTGTGTTCACATAGTTCTTGGATTTGTCTTGGCAGGTAGAGTTCCAAGTATTTCTCCAGTTGTTTAGATCTATCTTTATTTATGTGAAAACAGTTTTGTAATCATGTTCACATGGTTCCTGGGTTTGTCTTGTCGGTTAGAATGAGGGTTAGAGTTAGGGTTGTCTGCAGTTATTTTAAATGGAATTTCTCTTTCTTCTCTTCCTGCTGAGTTTTGTTGGTAATATGTAGAAATGATGATGGTTTGTGTGAGTTTATTTTATATCTTGTAACTTTGCTAAAATTATTAATTGGTTCAATTAATTTTTGGTTAATTTCCTAGAGTTTTCTAGATATATCGCCATATTGTGGCCTATTTTTAGTCTTCACTTTCTTTTTCTTTTCTTATATTATAGTGGTGGGGATTATTATTATAATATGGTGGGGATAATAATAGTGGGGTTAAAATATATCCTTGTTTCACCTGTGATCTTATTGGAAAAGTTTTTCGTATTAGAAGGCTCTCATTACAGATAATACTTGTTCTTGGTTTTATATGAATACTGTTTATCATATTAAGGAAAGCTTTTTTATTTACTCCTTTGCTTTCTAGTATTTTGAATACAAATGGATATTGATTTTGTCAAAAGCCTTTTCTGCATCTATTGATATAATCATATGGTTTTTGTTGTTTATGCCAATTATGATTTTAGTTTTTCTGGTATCCCATCTGATTATAATGTATAATCTTTGTGAGTATACATTTTATATATATATATGCATACACACACACACACACACACACACACACACACACACACACATATATATATATATATATATATTGCTGCCCTCTCCCTGCTAGTATTTTATTTAAGATTTTTGTAACAATATTGGTGAAATTTCCCTGGATGAATTTTAGTGTGTGTAATTGAAGGAAGTACTTAAAACTGATGAAATCCTAGAAGTCATATGCTATTTATTTTGCTTGGTCTCCAAGAACAGAATTTGGAGCAATGGCTGGAAGTTACAAAAAAGTATTTTAGTTGATTTAGTTATAAAAATGAAAAACATTCTTACAGTTAAAGCCAGTCAAAAGTGTAATAGTTTGCCTTAGGAAAATTCCCCAACATTGAAAGTCTTTAGTGGAAGCCATAGGACCATTTGTTGGAAATGTTGCAGCAGGAATTTTTTTTGAGGTATGATGGCCCTTGAGGACTCTCTCTCACCAGTAAGGTTCTTTCTGCCCAAGATAGCGCAGCTAGGAAGCTGAAGAGCTCAGGCTCAAGCTTGGCTCTTCTGAACTAAGCGAGTCTTGGAGCTCTATCAGTCAGCCGAGGTGAGCCCTCCAGTTGTTTACCTCATCTAACATATTCCCTCTTTGGTCACACGTGCACGTGTTCAACTCATTTATGATTGTAGAAATGTTTGCTTAGTTGTAGTTGTTTCAGTAATTGTATAAAACCCGTCGTACCAGCATGCTGTAGCTGTCAGTCATAGAGACATCTTTTGCTCAAATTTTCATGAACAAATTTTGTTTTGTTTTGTTTTTTATCAGAGGTCACAAAGTGGTAGTAGTAGAAGGAGGAGGAGGAGAAGGTTCTCTTCAGCAAAAAAGAATTTATTAAGTCCTTACTATGTGCTAATATGTTGTAATTAGCACTGAACAAAAAAGGATACAAAACAAAACAGTCCTTGCCTTCTCGGAGCTTACAGTCTACAGGGGGTGTAATAACAAGGACAACCGGTTGGAATGGTAGTTTAAATGCCAAACTGGGAGCCAAGAAGAACTGAGTTTAAATCTTGTCTCAGACACTTAGCTATGAAACTTATACAGGTCACCTAACCTTTAGCCTCACTTAACCTTTAGTTTCCTTATTTATAAAATAGGGATAATATAATAGCAACTGCATCATAGGGCTGTACATTTACATTTGATTGTAAAAATCAAATAATATTATATCTATATAGGTGCATTGTGCATAGATGTGCATGAGCTATTCTTATTCTCCATGTCTCTCTTTTTTTCTGATATCTCATTCTGTTCAGAGAGCAGCACTATTCCATACTTTGGTCATGGAAGGAGTACTTGATCTCTCAAAGAGGATTGCCATTCTCAGATTACATCATTCTTTGTGGCAAATGACATAATTTTAATAGCTTACCCCCCAAAATCCTCACAAAATGATTTCAAATGCATCCATTTATCAGAGGTCAGACCTAGAACTCACTCATTGTTATTTGCTAATATATTTTTAACTGGATATTTTAGTAATTAGAATTAGAATTAAAACTTATAAAACTTAAAAATTAGAATAAAAACACTTAGAATTAAAACATTTTTATTTAGGCTTCATTTTAATATCTGAAACTGGCCAGGTAAGTGTCTGTATATTTATATTTACCAATAATTACTGAACAGTTTTGAAATTGGAACATGAATCCTGCTTTGAACTGAACATTCTCTGGCTTTTTTTTTTATAGTAGCATTATTCTCAACTTCAACAGGTAGCAGCAGGTATTATTGTGATTACTTAAAGCCATTATCATTTTTGAGTAAAAATATTTTTTTGCTAACTTGATTCTTTGAAGGTACTTAGCAATGTCTTGTGTTTATAACTTTTCACAAGAAAGAAATTGTCTTAAACTAAACTAACTTATGCTTAATTTCCTCTTTAACTCAGATTGTATGATTCCTCTCCTCCCCTAAGACAAACTGATACAGAGTCTGCATTTAGAGAGGTTGCCTGAAAAGGTTGTAGAGAGATGGAGCAGTTGGGTTATTATTAGCCCATTGAAAGTTGGTTCGACCACTTCATAGAATTCCCAATCCCTCTATTTTTGTCCACCTGCATTTTTGATTTCCTTCACAGGTTAATTGTACACTATTTCAAAGTCCGATTTTTTTTGTACAGCAAAATAACTGTATGGACATGCATACATATATTGTATTTAACTCATACTTTAACATATATAACATGTATTGGTCAATCTCCCATCTGGGGGAGGGGGTGGGGAGAAGGAGGGGAAAAATTGTAACAAAAGGTTTTGCTATTGTCAGTGCTGAAAAATTACCCATGCATATATCTTGTAAATAAAAAACTATAATAATAAAAAAAAAAGAAAGTTGGTTTGAGAACTTTTAGCATGGAAGCTTTCAAAAGTTTTGTAACTCTTACCCCAGTGGTCCTCAAAGTGTAGTTCAAAGAATTGTTGGGGTCTCTGAAACCCTTTCAGAGGGTCTACAAATTCAAAATTATTTTTTATTTCTAATATAGTAAATAGCTATAAATATAACCCATGTGAACAAAAACTCTTTGAACATATCCAAAATAGTTTTTTAACAACATGAAGATACTGAGAACAAAGGTTTGAGAACCACTGTCTTACCCTTCTTAGAATCAGCAGAATGCCTTTAGAGTGATTGTTTGACTAAAGAACAAATTCCTAAATAATTACCTTTTTCTTTGTTTCCTTCATTGCAGTGAGCTTTAGTAGAAGTGGAACAAGTGGCTTTTATGCTTTCTTTTCATGTAGTTCAAATTCCCATTTAAATGTTTGTTATTGCGCCTGAAGTTGATTATTTATTCTCAAACTTTTATTATACTGCTTTCTTTGCATTTATATCATCAGGATGTTCAGAGGCTCTTTTTCTTATCTTTTTTGTTGTTGTTGGCATTCTGTGCCAGAATAGACTAGGTTAGGCCAAAGTTCAGATACTCATGTTGATATAAGGATCGGAGTCCAACACATTTAGGGCCACTATGACAAATCAATACTACATTGTTTTCACAGTGTACTAAACTAAGTAACATTGTAATTAAAAATCAGAATTCTTGTTGATTCTTTTCTTTCCTTTTTTTTAAAAAAAACATAAATGGTTGTTATTGACAGGAAGTCATCTGCTAACTATTGCTTTGTGTAGACATAATTTTAATGCTAGGTGATATAGTACCTAACATTTTGTATTACTATTTAATATAGAAAAGAACATTTAAGATTAGTTGTAAAATACATTTTTCTTGGAAATATGTTTTTAATATTTAGAAAATATATTATCATAATAAACTATGGTAATTTTCTTTTAGAGCTAGAATTTTTCATTACAGCCAAGACAATTAAGTCCCTTAAATTTTAATCCTGCTCTAAACATGAAACCTAAAGAAATAATCATTTAGAACCTATATATATATATATAGAAAAAAACTAATAGAAGTAAAGACATAACTATAAAATGGAAGCATTTTTTGTGCATGGCAGATAGATTGCCATCCCCCAAAGTTCATTAGTAGGATCATTATAATAAGATGAAGTTACTTTAACTCAGTGAAACTTGAAGAACCATTTCATGAGCTATTAAATCTTTGATCTTTTTGCTGAGGATTTCAGTGAAGAACCAACTGGTATATACCTCTTGTTTTACTTAGTTTTTTTTAAAAGCTACTTAATGTTTATTGGCTAATGTAATTAAGTTTGCAAGATGCTACAATGTAGAAGTCAAGTTTCAGTTAATTCAAAGTTAATTTAATGTGTTGGTAATATGAATATTGAACTTATTAGTTGCTCAAAATGTGTGGGTTTTTTTAAAATAACTTTCAAATTTTTAATTTCCTTAGAAAACTGTGAGGAGGAAGAAGGTACTTCAGAAGCAGAATTGTGGAAAGGTCCCTTGCAGGAAACAGATGAAAAATCACAGTAAGTTTTGCTATTGATAGGCAATGCAACAAAGTTAAAAGACTGATCTGAAATTTGTCATCCTATCCTTCCTTTAGCAATCCAATGCCAAGGTGCAACATCAGAAATGATTGGTTTTTATGGTAGAGATCAAATGGGTTAAGAGAGATCAGAATCTATTCCACACTAGTTGTCAGTAGCCACAAAGAGGTAAAACAGAGAATGATGCCAGCTTCTGTTATAAAGGCATCACTTAGCTACAGAGGTTATGTATAGTAGTAGCTGTCACAAAAAATAGACAATCTGGAGTCTTAAAGCTAAAAAGACTTTAGCAGTAGCCATCCATCCACTTCTTAAATGTCTCTAGTATATGCTTAAATAGTGCATAAATAATATGTACTTTAAAACTTATAGGAGAACTTGTCCCATGTGGAAAGAAAGAGTAACGGTCACTTTCATTTTACATTCCATAGATTAAAAATCAGATTATCTTAAACCTTTCTAGGGAAATCTCTCATCTTTTTTTTTTTTTTTTTTTTTAACAGGGAAGAAGAGTTTGATGAATATTTTCAAGATTTATTTCTGTGAAACATCAAGGATAGAGCCTTTATTTCTTAATGTGAAAATCTTTCTTGAACCTTTTTTAAATTAGATTTCTATGTTTTCTCTACCAAGTCAAAATTTGAGTAGTTTCTCTTTAGAAATAACTAATCATCCAGCTACATCTGATAGTAATGTACTTTATATAGCACATGAACTCTTACAGAGTGCAGTTCTGCATAACTTGTAGAGCTAATTATTTCTGTAGAGGCTTAATTCACTTGGCCACAGAGTCAGTTTTATCACTGGTAAAATTTGGACAATTTTCAAGATGAGATGTGATTTATTTCATCTTTGCATGAAATAAATTTTTTTTGCAGAAAAATATGGGTTCACGTTACATACTGGCCTTCTGATAGGGACAAATCATTTAATCTCTCAGCACCCCTACATAAATTTCTTAAGACTCATGTTACGAGCAGATAGAAATCCGAATTAGTAGAGGGTTTCCCTATACTAATAAAATCACATATCTAGAATTTACTGTATTAGGAGACTCTGTATTATGAAACTATGGGGAAGGCCTATACTAAGTGTTTTTGCTGGTTTGGTTTATTGCCGACAAAAATATCTTATTACAAAAATACTTCCTTTTATTTCTCTTTCCATGAAATAGTCATTTTCTATAAAAGCTGATTTTATTCTGTTTATGGGGAAGAAGAAAAGAGAGGGAAGCAATTACTTTTAGTCCTTCTTTTCATTCCTACTTAAGTTCCCAAACCATTTACTTCAATAAAATGTAGCACAAAAAATTTTACAAGCTTGGAGGTGGGGTGAAGAAATTTGAATGGTTCTCTTCACTTAGTAATTTATTTTGGAGAATCAGAATCTATACCAAAACAATATTAATTCATGTTACATAATTCTGGTGTATTTACCAAGTATTTTGTCACAAAATCCCATTGATGAATGTTAGTACAACATGGTTCTACTATAACTACTAAAATATTATATATGCATATATATTTTACCAATTCAGACTGGTTTTCTCCTGTTGTAGTTACTCCAAATTATAAAAGTTTTATTGAAGCAAAATTAGGAAGTAAGTCAAGTCTGTCTTCTCCACACCCCACCTTATTTCATTTTTCATGATTCATACCCTCATAATTTTGGCATCCTCTTTTAGGCAACTACTTTTATCCAGTCAGAGGACAGGTCTAGCAATCTCCCACTTTAGGCTTACCTTTTCTTGCCTGACATTCTCACTGTGTCTTTCCAAACTAGTACTAAGTGGAATTTGTTGCAATAGAATTTAGTTTATAAAAGTCATAGGACACTGAGATCCTATGTACAAAATTATTGCAGTTATATATTTCAAACATTAGCTATAGTCTTGGCCTCCAAGTGCTTTCCAAAGTTCTTGCCTCTGAGAAGACCATTTATATATACTGAGAGAATTTAACTAAATAAGTTATATATAGACACATTTTTGGATATAGTAATACAAACAACCTGTAAAAAAAGAGTAAGTTAGTAAATAATTTATGGATAGTAATGGGGATATAGGTTAGAAGTAATCACAGAATTCAAATAGTTTTATTGAAATGTATATTGATACATTAACTTTTAAAGATAATTTTATAGAGTTGAGTAGTTATTATGATATTAAACCATGAAATATGTAATAGAATCTTTTTTTAAGGGTCACTATAGACATTTATTTAATCATCAAGATACTATGGAAGAGAATAACATGGATTATGCAATTTGTTCTATGCCATTCAGAAGAAGTAAATAATCCATTCTTGGGTTAATTACTATAGCATGTGGTCTATGTTATATTAAATGAATTCTCTATTTAAATTACTAATGAACATAATGATAAATATAATGATAAAAATGTGTTTTTTGAGAATGGAAAGGATGTGACAGATTTGTTAAATAACAGGAATAAGCTATAAATAGTTGAATATATACAATAAAAATATTTTCATAAGATTATTTTCATTCCTTGTATCTTCAGTACTGAAAAAGAGAACACAATTCCTATAGTAACTAATTGAAAAGCATAACGGAAAAGATGATTTTTAATAAATTGTGTGTCATAGATATAGTTTTTAAATGAAAAATATTTAGATTTGGAAATAAATTTAATGTTAATTGGATAAGAAGGTGGAGCCAAAGTGGCAGAGTAGGAAGAAGCAATACTGAGTTCCCATTCACAAAACTACTTAGAATAGATCTAGAAAATACACCAAATTGAATCCTGAGAAGGAAATTCCAAAAAAGGTAGCCCTTGAGTCCATCACAGGAAGAAAGACAAGTCTATGGATACAGTGGATGGATCAGTCAAAGAACTCAAAATGCAAGGAACTACAGCACTCAGAAAGAGGCTGTATACCATGGCAAGAAGAAATCCAAGACCCATTATCCATATACTCCCAGATCCAAATTAAGACATTAAAATGGAGACAGTGCCAACTGACACATTTGTCACCTACAAGCAAATCTGGGTCATAGATCCCTGCTCTGAGAGGGCATTCTTTGATGAATAGGCCCTGGGTGGTTTGTTGAGAAAGGAGAATATTTAGAAAGGAGCAGCAGCTATATAGCTCAGTCCATAGGATACAGCAGGATCTCAGGCCTGCATCTAACCCAGCCTTCAGAGATATAATTAGGGCAAGAATCCCAGGCCAATCCAGCATGCACTTCTACCACTTTGAACTAGCAGAACTTCTAATTAATGAGTCTGAGTCTTTCATTCTACTGTTATTCGGGAATTAAAACTCAGGCCAAGGAAGTAGCAGACTTTGTCCTGAATCAGAGCATCTTAGGAACATTGAAAGCTTGCAATTTCCCAGCATGTCCCTTAGGTTCTGGAATAACACAACCCTGCCAAAAACAAACAAACAAACAAACAAATATCAAAAAGAACAGACCAAACCTCTCCATAAGTGCTACAAAGCCCAGTCTTAACACCAAATCTAAAGTCAGAAAGTAGGCTGGAAGAATAGGCAAACAAACAAACAAAAGAATCCCACCATAAAAACTTATTGTGGTGGTAGGGATGCTTAAGACTCAAATGCAGAAAACTCCAAAACATCTACAATCCAAGCTTCAAAGAAAACAACTTGAGTACAAACTTAACTAAAATTAAGAAACATTTGGAAAAGGAATTTTTTTTTTAAATAATTATAACTTTTTATTGACAGAACCCATGCCAGGGTAATTTTTTACAACATTATCCCTTGCACTCACTTCTGTTCTGACTTTTCCCCTCCCTCCCTCCACCTCCTCCTCCAGATGGCAAGCAGTCCTATACATGTTAAATATGTCACAATATATCCTAGATACAATATATGTGTGCAGAACCAAACAGTTCTCTTGTTGTACAGGAAGAATTGAATTCAGAAGGTAAAAATAACCTGGGAAGAAAAACAAAAATGCAAACAGTTTACACTCATTTCCCAGTGTTTCTTCTTTGGATGTAGCTGTTTCTGTTAATCATTGATCAATTGGAACTGAATTAGATCTTCTCTTTGTTGAAGAAATCCACTTCCATCAGAATACATCCTCATACAGTATCATTGTTGAAGTATATAATGATCTCTTGGATTTCACTTAGCATCAGTTCATGTAAATCTCTCCAAACCTCTCTGTATTCCTCCTGCTGGTCATTTCTTATAGAACAATAATATTCCATAACATTCATATACCACAATTTACCCAACCATTCTCCAATTGATGGGCATCCATTCAGTTTCCAGTTTCTAGCCACTACAAAGAGGGCTGCCACAAACATTCTGGCACATACAGGTCCCTTTCCCTTCTTTAGTATCTCTTTGGGGTATAAGTCCAGTAGTAACACTGCTGGGTCAAAGGGTATGCACAGTTTGATAACTTTTAGGGCATAATTCCAGATTGCTCTCCAGAATGATTGGCTTCATTCACAACTCCACCAACAATGCATCAGTGTCCCAGTTTTCCTGCATCCCCTCCAACATTTATCATCTTAGCCAATCTGACAGGTGTGTAGTGGTATCTCAGAGTTGTCTTAATTTGCATTTCTCTGATCAGTAGTAATTTGGAACACTCTTTCAAGTGGAAATAGTTTCAATTTCATCATCTGAAAATTATACATATCCTTTGACCATTTATCAGTTGGAGAATGGCTTGATTTCTTATAAATTAGAGTCAATTCTCTATGGAAATGAGGCCTTTATCAGAATCTTTAACTGTGAAGATGTTTCCCTTCTAATATTGTTTGCATTAGTTTTTTTTTTTTTTTTTTTTTTTTTTTTTGTACAAAGGCTTTTTAATTTGATGTAATCAAAATTTTCTATTTTGTGATCAATAATGGTCTCTAGTTCATCTTTGGTCACAAATTTCTTCCTACTCCACAAGTCTGAGAGGTAAACTATCCTATGTTCTTCTAATTTATTTATAATCTCGTTCTTTATGCCTAAATCATGGACCCATTTTGATCTTATCTTGGTATACTGTGTTAAGTGTGGGTCCATGCGTAATTTCTGCCATACTACTTTTCAGTTATTCCAGCAATTTTTGTCAAATAATGAATTCTTATCCCAAAAGTTAGGATCTTTGGGTTTGTCAAACACTAGATTGCTATAGTTGACTATTTTGTCTTATGAACCTAACCTATTCCACTGATCAACTAATCTATTTCTTAGCCAATACCAAATGGTTTTGGTGACTGTTGCTTTATAATATAATTTTAGATCAGGTACAGCTAGGCCACCTTCATTTGATTTTTTTGGAAAAGGAATTTCTTTTTGAGCTACAGCCACCATCTTTTCAGGTTTATTTCACATTTCTTTCTTTTACATACTCTTTTTTTTCCCAAAAAATTTTAAAAATTTTTATTTTAAGTTTTGAGTTACAAATTCTCTCTTCTTCATTTCCTCTCCCCATTTCTGAAACAGTAAGCCATCAGATATAGGTTATACATGTGCAAATGTGTAAAACATTTCTATGTTATTCATTTTGTACAAAAAGACTGGAATAAAAGCAAAATAAAGTGAAAAATAGCATCCTTCAGTCTGTTTCAAACAATATCAGTTCTTTCTCTGGAGGTTGATAATATGTTTCATCATTAGTCCTTTGGTATTGTCTTGAATAATAATGTATTGCTGAGAATAGCTAAGTCATTCACAATTCTTCATCAAAGAATATTGCTGTTACTAGGTACAATGTTCCCCTAGCTTTGTTCACTATGCATCAGTTCATGTGAATCTTTCCAGGCTTTTCTGAAATCATTCTGCTTCATTTCTTATAGCATAATAATATTCCATTATAGTCATATACCAAAGCTTGTTTAGTCATTTCCCAATTGATGGGCAACCCTTTGAGTTCCAATTCTTAGCCACCACCAAAAAAAGCTTCTATAAGTGTTTTTGTACAAGTAGGTTCACTTTTTGGGGATGTCTTTGGGATATAGACCTATCAGTGGTATTGCGGGATCAAAGAGTATGCAGCTTTATAGCCCTTTGAGCAGAGTTCCAAATTATTTTCCAGATGATTGGTTCACTTCACAACTCATTGAGTGCATAAGTATCCCAGTTTTTTCACATCTCTTCCAACATCCAACATTTTCCTTACAGCCATTCTTACAGTCATGAAGTGGTACTTCAGAATTGTTTTAATTTACCTTTTTCTGATCTATAGTAATTTAGAGAATTTTTCAGATGACTCTAGGTGGCTTTAATTTCTTCATCTGAAAACCACCAGTTGATATCCTTTAACCATTTACCAGTTGGGGAATAACTTGTATTTTTATAAATTTACTCAGTTTGCTACATATTTGAGAAATGAGATCTGGTTGCAAATTTCCTTCCAGTTTTCTGCTTAGAAAGAGAATTAATAGCTTGGTACAAGGAGTACAAAAGTCTTGTCTAAATATCAAATTCCCTGAAAATCAGAATACCAAGAAGCCAATAACTATATTGGACAGGAAATTTAAAACAAAGACAAGAAGTCAAAAAATAAATAAAATGTAAGATCTCATAACTAAAACAACAGATTAAAGAGAAAATATTTTGAAAATATTTGGACCACCTGAAAGCTATGACCAAAAACTTGAGCCTAACCATCCTATTTCAAGAAGTTTTGAAAGTACCCAAATTTCTTAGAACCAAAGGGAAAAATGGAAACAATCCACAGGTCACTTCCTGAAAGACATCCCTAAATGAAAATTCTGAGGAATAGCATAGCCAAACTCCAGAGTTTCCAGGTCAAAGGGGAAAAAAATGCTTCAGGTAGCCAGAAAGAAAATTTAAGAACCAAGGAACTAGTTGGGATTGCATATGATTTAGCAGCCACAATTATAAAGGAGTATGGAATATCACATTCCAGGAAGCAAAGGATATAGGTCTACTGCCAAGAGAAAAAACCTAAATATAATTATATAAGGGGGAAATGGACATTTAATGAAATAGAGGATTGTACATATGTAGTTGATAGAGCAAGGAAATTTTTAAGTTACGTTTAAATAATAGAGAAAATATATTTAAAGAAGCCTCTTTAAAGTAAAGTAATAGATTTAAAGGTTAATTCTTTGTTATCACAGTTTTACTAGAGGTTAATCCAATTGCTAGAAGTCAGTTTATCAGTGACTTTATGAAGACTTTGGAATTTATTGCTATTTTTTGCTACAAAATATATAATCTGAATCCTTTGAGACAGAGAGTGAGGATAAAACCAGGAAACCTTTTATAGTACTGCTGCAAACTCAGTACTTCATTTCAAAATGGACATTTAAAAATATTTATTGAAGGCAATAGCAAAGTTATAATTTGGAATTGCCTTCAGAGAATGTCACATGATTTTCTGAATATCCCCAGTGGTAGCAAACTTTTGTACTTTGAAATTAAAGTCAGCATGGTGTTATAGAAAAAACTCTAGGCTTACACTACTTGATTTTGATTTCTGATGGTAATTTATTAGAAGTTTAATCTTAAGCCTGACACTACCATTTTCTATTCTTTATTTATAAAATGAAGTAGTTATATCAGAAGGCCTCTAAAGTGTCTTCCCGCTCAACATATAAGAGTGATTTGACTTCTGGAAACCATGAATAGGGTGGTGAATCAAGCTAGTCAACATTAATTTGGATCAAAATGAAATACAATTATAAATAGATTGAGTTTGTCATTAGCTGACTTTGAAAGCAATTCTGAAAAACCTTACAAATGAATACTTTACAGAAAACAATCCATATACATCCTGTTTGCATAAAAAAAGAAATCAGTTTTGTTACTTTATATTTATTTTATTCATTGATGTGCCATTGAGTAGAGGAAAGAAACATTTTAGATTATTAGTTTCTTATACTTCAGTAATTTAAGGGAGCCATGATATTATTAGTATGACTACACCCTATTATACCAGTACATTTTGCCACTCCTGTTCATCCTGTGCATTTTTTATATCCAAGGCTTTCAATAAATTCACTGTAGAGAATCTCCCCAGTTTGAAGAAGACTTTTAAAAAAATATTTTATGAATACAAGTTTACTGAATCTATTTCCTACTCTGTGCATGATCTTCTTTCCTATCCAGTCATACATGTATTTTAGGATTCCTATATCAAAGGATATTAGATGGAATTTGTCAATAAACTTTATTTTGTTGTTTAAAATGAAACAATTGGTGCAGAGTAGAATATATTTATATACATTTCTAAAAATAAAAGAAAGAGTCCTCCAAATGTCTTGAATTGTGATTAGTCTATCCTAATTTAGACATCTTTTGATACTTGTCTTTTTTTCTGTTTCACTCTAAAGTAGATTTTTTCTGTTTATTTTTGTTTTAACTTACTGTGGACTCAAAAATTTACCATATGTTCAAAATAATGTTTCCCCAGTTTTATTTGTCAAAATAATACTTTTTAAATGTCAAAAAATTCCAGAAATATTAAAAACTTTATATAAATGCACGTGTGTATGATGCTCAAGAAGTAATTTTTTTGGTGGTGATGTGAACTTTTTTTAGCTTAAAATATTGTCACAAAGGTTCAGGTAACAGCAAAGATATTGGCACAAGACTATGATTTATTATAAACTTCTGGGAAGTGATTAATCTAGACAAAGTATTAAGTGAGAAATATGGAGGAAAAAAAAGATGATTTTTTTTTCCAGATGGAGGAAATCTTGAGTAGCAAACTCTCTTCATCTTGTATTTCTTCTTTCTTATTCTCCAGCCTTTGTTGACTTGAAGGATTTTGACTCTGGAAGTTGGCTTCAGGTATTAAAAGGAAACTGATTTCTAACAGTTTATTAAAAGTTTTGTGGATAGTATATGGATTATACATGATTTAACTTTAAAACCGAAAAGTTGTACTCATTCTTTGTACTTTTGTTGTTTTGATGGTTCTTTTGCTTTATTGTTCTGTATCTAGTTAAAATCCATGGAAACTCTTTAGTCATTTTCAGTTTTTCTCCATCAGCAGAAAATCTTTGTGACTTGGTCCCACTGAATTGCATTACAAAATATCACACGTTTTGGACTTTTTGTCATCACCACTTTTCGCAGTATTTCCTACATCTTCTTCAGCTAGTAAAAAACAGAGCAAAAATGTTGTTAGTTTATATTTATCCTTTAAATGTCAATAACCTTTTAGTTTTTGCTTTCTAAGTATGAACTTTAATATCTTAATTAGTAATTTCATTTTGAGGAACCACAGTATCATTTGTGGTAATTAAAATTTGACCAAATTGAATTCAAGTTTACTCGTTATACATTTTTTAAAATGGATTAATTGGATAGAAGACTCCCATTAAAGGATGATGTATTAATTGAAATCTTCATTTTTCAAAAGATAAACACATACTGAACCATCCATATTGGAAGAGTAAAATAGGTAAAATGCTTAATTTGGCATTTCAAAAAAAAAAGGTGATAAGTAAATGTTTATTTTTTAAAATAATTATTCAAGAGTTTGTGTGTATTGTGTGTATATGTGTATAAATGTGGTGAAACTTGAGACGAGAATTAAATTAAAAGATACAGAGGCGTCACTCCCAAAAGACAAAAATGAACCAAGAAAACTTAAAACTAAAAAGAAAAAAGTAAATACTTGGCATAAAGTGATGTGACCTCCTTATTGACTAGAGAATTTTAAAAATTCATTTTTCTAAAAAATTATATATTGTGTTATTACTAAAAACACTATTCCCCATTTAAAAGTTTAGCAAATATACTTTTTCTAACTTAACATTTCCAGAATGATTCCACAGATTTGATTTTATTGGTCTTATTTATGTTCTTTTCAGTGGAAATTGATAATATCAGCTGCATTTATGTTAACATAGCAATATCAGAATTAAAACTTACATTTGAAAGCTGTGGATCACCATGTTAATAGGTTATTTTCGACCCTTTCCACCTGCATTAAAACATGTCACATGATCAGTCTCCTACTTTGGGAAATATTTGGCTATATGTCACAGAATGAATGAAACTTGTTAATTCTAATTTAGCTTTTCCATGTATGTTGAACTTTCCATTGAAGTGGTTCAGCCAAAAAGTAGACCAAGATAATCAAAGCTAAGTGAATGTTACCATTCATTTCCATGAGCTAATTTTTGTGTGTTTTAAACATTTAAAAAAATAAATATTCATTTAAAAATTAGGTCTCAATTATCTCAGTGGCTTTCAATCTTGGTCTTGTAACATCACAGAGTACCTTCAGTTACTGCAAGGGCCATTGTGAAATTTTCAAAAAAGAGTCTTTTATCATTTTAAAAAATGTTTTTGCTATTCTGTAGCATGTTGTGTATATGTATGTCTACATTTGTAGTGAGATTTGAAGAGTGCTAAAACAGAGAGGTATTACTATCAGGATTCTTACCACTCGTAATAGCTGCCATTATAAAACTGATTGTGTTTTCTTTTAAAATAGTTTTTTTAAACAACCTATTTATGTGCAATAAAACAGTATAGCACATGATGGAACAAGTACCATAAGAAGCCTGATTCTTATTATCCCATAATCAGTGGTGAGGGTAATAGAACAAATACTTCTTAAGCACCTGCTATGTGCCAGGAACTGTGCTAAGCCTTTAACAAATATCTCATTTGGTCTTCACAACAAGCCTGAGACATAGGTGCTATTATATTATCCTCATCTTACAGTTGAGGAAACCGAGGCAAACAGAATAAATTACTTTCCCAGGGTCACACAGCTAAAAAGTGTCTGAATTCAAATTTGGACATAGATCTTCCTTATTCCAGGACCATTGCTCTATCTGCTATACACCTAGCTACTTCAATGGATCTTGGCTAATTCAAATTCTTGCTTATTTTAATCTTTTAATTACATTAAATACTTAACCATGCAAGGCATTGTATTAAATGCTATAGGGGAGTATAAAAACCTATAAAACACAGTCTCTGTCTTCTGTATTTTGTAATTTAGTTGAAAAGATAAGATACAAAAAAACCTGTACAATATATGAAAAAGTATCATTTGAGCACTATAGAGATGTTTGAGGGAGAGAAAAATAGTTTCTGACTATGATAATCAGGAAAAGCTTCATGGAACAGAGTAGTGTATTTGGGCCTGACTCTGAAAGAGAGATAGGATGTTTATTTCAACAAAGAGTAGACGAGAGAGGGTCTGTGTATGTCTAGGATGTTTGTGTGTAGTAGCTGTAGTAGTAGTAGTAGTCGTCGTCGTAATAGTATCAGCAGCAGCAGTAGCAGCATGAACAATGGCATAGAATCATAAAAAGTAATAAATACAAATATGATTAGCTCATTCTGTCAATACAATTACCATGTAAGCATAATTTTTTAAAACTAAAATATTGGTTTATAAAGTGTCTAAAGAATGGCGAGTAGGCCAGTTTTGTATAAAGGTTCATTTAGGAAATGGGAGTAAAAATTGGTGAGTTTGGAGTCATTAAATGTTTTTTTAAATGTTTTTAATAAGAGGGGGGATGTGATCAGTGAATTTTTTGGAAAATTAATCTGGCAGCAGTGTTTAAAGTGAATTAACTAGAAGAGAGACTGGGTGTGGGGAAACCAGTTAAAAAGCTATTGGAATAATACAGGCCTAAGATATAAAAGTTTGAATTCCTGAGATGGTACTGGTCATGAAAAAGAAAAGATTGCAAGAAACATTGTTTTTTTGAAGAATCATCAGAAATTAAGAACTAATGTTTAAAAAAAAGATGTTAGACTATCATAGGAAGGAATTACACCTCCTCATTCCCCTCAAAAATAGCAATAGTAGTATTCAAATTAAGAAGAGTCCAAAAGCTGTCAAAAAATATAATAGAAGAAACATTTAGTAGAAGAAAAAAATTAGGTAAAAACACTAGAAGAGAGACATGCTGAAAATTATCATCAGAACCAAAGCAAGAGATTCCTCATGGTGCAATAAATTGGCTAGAATACACAGGGAGGGAATTAAAAGAATGAAAGACAACCAAAAGATGAGAGGGAAAAGAGAAGGACAATGTGCAGCTAAGAAATCTCAGAAATCTTCAATGAAAACTTTAGGAACTTAGAAATCAACACTAAAAATAGAAAATCCACAGCAGAAACAGTGAAAAAAATATGTTGGAAAGTAGATTGGTAAAAGATACTTTGGAAAGAGAAGTATGCCCAAAAATAACTGGCGAAAGACTGGAAAATATTACAGATGCAAGTGACTAAATGTGGAGAGAGATTAAGAAATAGGAAGTTTAGGATTGTTGAAGTTCTGTAAAATTTTGAAGAAAAATAATTTGACCACTATATTTTAGAAAATTGTAAAAGAAAACTTCCTGGAAATATTAAAAAACAAAACAATAGAATTATGATACTAAGAAAGAACTCCAGATTAATTTCAGTCAGGCATGTCATTGATAAATTTCAAAATTACACTGGCAAAGAAAAAAGAAATTTTAAAAATTACCAGTATAGTGACAACAGAATTGAGATTGTAAAATAAATGGTTGAATTTTTAAAAATAAGAGTAACTGAAATGCATCTGGAATATAACATGCACAGAATAGGAATTGTTCAGCTAAAAATCAAAAAGTTACCAAATTACCTATTAAATGAATGGAAGAAATTACTAGAGACAAAATAGATGTATTAGAATATAGTAACAGTTATTTTTGTACAACAAAACCAGTGATCTAAACTAAAAATAAAAACAAGATTTTGGAGAGAGAAATCTTTACAATAAATCTATCTGATAATAATCTGACATCCACTACACACTTAGCTATCTCAATGGATTTTGGCTAATTCAAATTCTTATTTTAATCAAAAGAAGAGGAACAAAGAAGTGTTTATTTTAAGAGTGTGTGTGTGTATGTGTGTGTATGTGCATGCATACATATATTCTTTCAATTTAGTAAATAGTTTGGAATTTATAATTTCATACATTATTTTTTAAATTTGCATATTTTGTTGACAATGTTTGGAAGTTTAAACTTTTTGTTTTGGACTGGACTTGTGATTTCATTGGTATTTAGGCAGCTAACTGACACAGTTCATAGAACTTGAATACCCTGAATTCAAATCCAGCCTCAGATGCTTATTAGCTGTGTGATTAATGTCCTCAGCTGCAAAAATGGGGATAATAATAGCACCTACCTTCCAGTGTTGTTGTGAGAATCGAATGATAAACTAATAAAGCATCTAGCATAGTATCTGGCACATGGTAAGCACTATATAAATGTAAGCTATTATGATGATTGAAAATCTTGGATGAGCAAACTCTTCCAGTGCAGATAGCTACCTGTTTTTATAACTTCTAGTCTTAACAAGTTGCCTGAGAGTTTAACCAACTTGTATGTGTCAACTTGGTTCTTTAGCTACACTGTTGCCCCTCAAAATTTATGCATGTGAATTGTAATCATAAAAATGGACACAGCTCAAGCAAATAGTCTCTAGTCTAGAATCAAAGGCCAAAATTTCATTTGTTAGCACCAGCCTTCTTGGGACACTGTCCTACTAGGACCCAGAGGGCAGGATAAAAACACCAGAAAGAAGTTGCAAAGGGACAAATTTAGCCTTAATCAGAGGATCACAGATTGAGAAAACTGGAAAGGACCTTAAAGGCCAAATCCAACCCTATTATTTAAGGAAACTGAGGTCCAAAGAGTTTAAGCAGATTTCCCAGGGATACAAATATCTGATACAGAATTTGAGCCCAGGGCTTTCTAATGCCCAGTCCACACTGCCTCTCAATATAAGGAAGAAGTTCTTATTTGGAGACTGGATTCCTCCTCATTGTAAAATCCTAATGATCACTTGTTAAGTATATTGTTGACAGAAGTGTATCAGTCATGGGCCAGGCATATTGGCACACCGTGGAGCTAGCGCTACCTTAAAAGAAGCCGAAGGAATATTTGAGAGAAATCAGAAAATCTTGAAATAGTAAAGCATCCCAGAACCATAGGGTAGCTAGGTGACAGGGTAGATAGAGCATTGGACTTGGAATGAGGAAGATTGATCTTCATGAGTTTGAATCTGATCTCTGACACTTATTACCTGTGTGACCCTGGACAAGTCCCTTAACCCTGTTTGCCTCAGTTTCCACATCTGTAAAATAAGCTGGAGAAGGAAATGGCAAACCACTACAATATCTCTGCCAAGAAAACCCCAAAACATGTTGGTCATGACAGAAAATGACTGAACAACAATAAAAATTGTGGGCTGGCCCATTTGACCTCTGCTAAATTACAGTTTAGGATTATAGAGGGGGACTCTTCTTCAGTTATGATTGGAACTAAATAGCCTCTGAGATTCCTTCCAAGGCTCAGATCCAATACTTGTTTTTCTATGACTTAATTTACTTTCCCAGATCCTGAACTCTGCTTTCCTTTTAGGATCCAGTCTATCTTTTCATTATTTCTTCCCTTGATATCCTAGGCTTTCTTTCCTGCTTACACCTATGGCATACCTTCAATGCATACATGAAAATCATTCCTCTGCTGTTAACTCTTCATATGCAGTCATATATGAAATGCTGAAGTTTGGCTTATCCTCCATATTGTAATGTCAGATGTTCTGCTTTGTTCTTTGCTATTCATCAAATGAATATTTTGGTACTCATTCATTCATTCACACTGGTGGAACCTTCCCCAACAACTTATGCCATTAGGTAGCTAGGTGATACAGTGGATCTAACTCTTAGGTTTCCTCAACTATAAAAAATGGAGATAATATAATAATTACCTCCTAGGATTGCCAAGAGGATCAAGTGAGCTAATATTTGTAAAGTGCTTAGTATAGTGTGGGACATGGTAGGTGCTATATAAATATTAGCTGTTATTAATCTTTTTGCCTCTTTTAGATGGCTTTCTAAGAGTTTAGTTAGAGGCATATAGGATGATAGTCAGTGAGGACTGATGAATAAAGTTAGTGTTTTTTAAATTTGTAGGCAGTAGGGAAGCAGCCAGTATATGGGGAAGGATTTAAAATTAGTAAGAGAATAGGAGTGATAGAACAAGCAATTTATTGGAAGAAAAGATGGGATGTCCATGTAGAAGGGGTTACTTTGGCAAAGAGAAGGGCCACTCCTCATGAGAACGAAGTAAGGAAGGTGATAATAGGAGAAGGCATCTATGTGATGTGAGATGAAGATGGGAGAAAAGCAAACTCTTGGTGAATGGCCTCCATTTTTTCAGCAAAATGAAAGACAAGGTTCTCAGGTGAGAAGGTAAGAAGGTATAGAGGAAAGATGAAAAGTTTGAGGAGAAATGAAAAGAGTAGGAAAAAGTATATGATCAGTGGGATAGAAATTTTCATATATATATATATATATATATATATATATATATATATATACATACATACATAGAGATTTCATTAATGCCTTGCTGCAGAAAGATCCCACTTAAGATTTTGATGGTCTGGACTTTTAGGAAATGAGAAAAGGTGATGTTGATTTAATTAAGCTGAAATTCCCTATAAGTAAGCAAATTAACATCTCAGAAATTTATCAGAAACTTCTAAGTGCCTTGACTTACAGATTTATGTACAATACCCAATTCAGCTAAATTCTGAACAAGTATCTCTTTTACTGCCAGGACACTGAAGCTCATATAAGTTGAAGAGACATTCAAAATTCTTTGCTAAAAAACCAAAATTAATCTTACAACACTGGACTAATATGTTTGTTTTGTCAGCAGTTAAACTTAGTACAGTCATCAACATCATCCTACTTCCTCATTGCCCTCATCACGTCAGCTCTTGACATAATGATCACGTGGGGAACATGATGACCTACTTGCTCTAAGGTCGGGTCACATCAAAATCCTATTTAGACTACTGGGCTAATGTCTAGCAGAAAAAAATAAAGAATATATTTACTACTTAATAGTCTATTTACCTTTCTGTTTTCAGCTCTAATCATTAGCTCAGCATAAGCTCTCTAGCCTTCACCTGGATTATTATTGCAAGGCAGTAAATCATAACCTTCAAATTCTACTAATAAGCATTCTACCCACTTTGTATTTCCTGTAGGTTCCTTCAATATTTTAAATGAGTGATACTTCTAAAGGAAGCATTAGATCTCTTCTAAAGGGAATAAATCTTTATCCATCAATGAATTATACACATAACTCCAATTCATGAATGAAATGAATGTGTCAGTTTTTACTTGTTAGACATTAGCCATATTTGTTTTTTTAATAATATTGTATAGGCTTCTGTATTCTGAATAATGCCTGCCATATAAATGATAATCTTAAAATTTCATTGTTTTGAATTGATATTGAAACATGGAATATGACTTAATTTTTTTTCAACGAATAAACATTTATTTTCTCTTTAGTCAATAATCAGTCAGTTTATATACATACCTACTATATGCCAAGCATGTGCTAACTATTGAAGATCTAAAAAGAACAAAAGACATTCTTTGCCCTCAGGTAACTCATAATCCAGTGATGGAGACAAGAAACAAATAAATCTGTACCAATAAGCTATGTGCAGGAAAAGTAGGAAATGATTAAAAGAGAGAAGGTACTAGAATTAAGAGAGATTGAGAAAAGCTTCCTGTAGAAGATGGGATTTTAATTGAGACTTAAAGAAGCCAGGGGAGTCAGAAGATGAAGATGAACAGGGAGAGCATTCTAGGAATGGGGAACAGCCAAAGGAAATAGCTGAAGCTGAGTTGGAGTATTTTGTTTGTAGAACAGAAAAATGGCAAGTATTATTGGATCAAAGAGAACAGAGTGGTATGTAGGGTATAAAGAGACTAGGAAGGGGAGTAGGTTATGACAAGCTTTGAACATTCAATCAAGAATTTCATATTTGATCCTAGAGGCAAAAGGGAACCATTGGAATATATTGGGAGAGGGGAGAAAAGGAGATGACATGGTCAAACCTGAATCTTAGGAAAATCACTTGGCAGAAATGAGGATAGATAGGGCAGGATCTGCCCTAAAATGAAGGAAAGGCTTGATTGCAGTAATCCTGAGGGCCTGCACTAGAATGATGGCAATCTCAGAGGAGAGATATTACACAAGTGAATTTGACAGTTCTTAGAAACAGATTTGTGGGGAGAGAGAGAGTGAGGGGTTGAAGATCATGCCTAAGTTTTGAGTGACAATAAGAGGGAAGTTAAGGGGTGGAGGGGATGGTTTTGGGGGAAAGATAATTTCAATTTTGGACATGTTGAGTTTAATGTGTCTATTGGACTTCCAGTTTAAGGTGTCTGAAAGGTACTTGGGAGATCAGAAACCAGAGGTCAGAAGAGAAGTTAGGGCAGGAAACTGTCAAGATACAAATTTATGTACAATAATACATTTATTGTACAGATACAAATAGAACATAAAAATAGTAAATTCATGGAAGCTGATGAAATCAAGTGACATAGTATAGAGGGAAAAGAGAAGAGGGACACTTCCGGCATGATTTGGAAGCAGATTCAGCAAAAGAGACAGAGGAATGGTCAGATTGGAAAGAGGAAAACTGGGAGAGAGTGGTATCCCAAAAGTTTAAAGAGAAGAGTATCAAGGAGTAAGAGGGTGATCAAGGATGTCAAAGGCTTCAAAGAGGTTAAGAAAAATGAGGATTGAGAAAAAGCCATCAGCTTTTACAATAAAGTGATCCTTGGCAACTTTGGAGAGAACAATATTAGTGGAATGAAGTCTGAAGACAGAATGTAAAGGGTTAAGAAAAGAGTGAGAGGAAAGAAAATGGAGTTAACTATTGTTAGAAGGCTTTTTGAGGGGCTTAGATACAGGTCAGAAGAGATATAGGAAAGTAATGGGGATCAAGGATCAAGTGAGGGTTTTCTTCTCAGGATAAGAGAGATGAGCATATTTGTAGGCAATAGGAAATGAACCACTAGAGGAGAGATTGAAAATAAATGAAATAGTGGAGATGATAGAGCAATTTGGAGGAGAAAGGGTGAAATTGGATCACTTGAAAAAGTAGAGGGGTTATTAGCCTCAGCAGCTAGGTAATTAGACTTGGAATTGGGAAGACTCATCTTCCTGAGTTCAAATATGTGACCCTGAACAAGTGATTTAAAAATGTTTGTCTCATATTTAAAATGAAATGGGAAAGGAAATGGAAAATCACTTCAGTATCTTTGCCAAGAGAAACTTAAATGGGGTCATGAAGAGTTGGGCACAACTGAAAAAAATGACTTAAACAACAAAAAAGGAATGAGACAAGAATGAAGAAGGGGAGAGTGGCAAAAGATATCTTAGTGATAGGAGATAAAAGATGAGAAAAGGGAGTTCACAGTGAATATCCTCAAATATTTTTCTGTAAAATATGAGTCAACTGAAAAAATAAGGGAAGAGGAAATCATGGAAGATTTGAAGAGTGATAAAAAGGTTGGAAGAATGACTGAGGAGAATAGGATAGAGAGTTGATAAGGGAATTATGGTAGGATTGCCTAGCCCAACTCCTCCAAGTTGGTCATTGACTGAGGAGAATGAGTGAAGGTACAGCTAATATTGGACTGGATAGTCAGAGCAGTGTCAGGTATCAGTAAGAACTAGTAGATTAAAGAAGTGAGAAAGGAATAGGTTTAAGATAAAGGGAAATTTATTGCCTATGGAACGGGCATTCCAGAAGGTACAGTGGAAGACCTGGGTAATGTTTGAGGGTGGGACAATTGAGGGGGATGGGAATGAGGAATTGGGTGGTGGTGAGGAATGTGCTTTGGATGAGGATCTATAGAAATTCAGAATTATTGTGATATGACATGACTAGGTGTGAAAATGTTCATTGTTGAGTAAAGGGAATTACTCCTTCAGAGGATAAATGCAGCAGAAGATAGGAAGCCAGTTGAAAGGAGGGCTGCTCTTTTTGTACAAAGAAGGTTATCTACATTCCAACTGGGAGACTGGGCTGATAGCAGAACGGGGCAGATGCCTTGTGCTGGCACAGCATTCTTTGGGGCATATGGAAAGTAGTTAGCCTGGCCCTAAGCAGCCTTTCTTAGCCTCTCAGAAAATGGAAGGCTCAGAGCACATGTACATGTGTGGTTTGAGATCTTCTCACCTGAGAAATCAGGGTGAATGAAATCGTTTGTGCAGATAAAAGCATTAGCCTAGGGGAGGTACCTCAGGAGTCAAGGGATTAGAGGCTATGGTATAAATAAAAACTAGGACTTGATAAGGGAAGTCAGAGAAATAGGTGGGAAACCAATAGACATGGTTTATGAATATGGAAGTGGTACATCTGTGGTGTGGAATTGAGGGTAGGTCATGGTAAATAAGCAGGTTGAAGAACTGAGTGGTTAAGGCATTTGAGGAAAAGTCAATGTGTATGTTGAAGTTCTCAAGTAGGAAGGCAACTGTTGGAAAAAAGAGACAAACTGGGAGCCAAACTTATTGAGGAAAGAAGGGGAGTGATCTGGATGTCTATAGTCAATAACTACAAGAATTTTGATTGATCGATAGATATAAAATACATGAACCTCAAAAGAGGAAAGTGATAGAGATAATGGGAAAACCTGAAAGTGGCAATTAGGAGCACACATTTTTCTAATCCTCCCTCCCTCCCTCTGCTCCCTATCTTTCACCAGTGAGCAATGGTGTAGCCAGTAGTGGAAATGGGGGCCAAGTAGGTGGAATCATCATAGAAGACAGATTGGGAAAGGAAATTAAAACAGAAGTTTGCTATCTATGGAATGGGTGTTCTACAAGGCACAGTGGGAGAGGTAAGTGACATTAAATTGCAACACTGGGATGAGAGGATTGAGAGGAATAAGGGATTGGGTGGAGGAAGATGGGGAATGGGATTTGGGTGGTGATGTTCAGGGGTTCAGAACTACACACAGTCAGATGTCACATTGGAGATACCATTTACTACTTCTTTTTCCTCCAAAGACTGGAAAGGAACCAGAAAATGGTCTAGTTGGAAGTCCTTGCTCCCCATTAGCTTCCCTTTTCCTCTACTCTCAAGGGTCTGCTACAGATAGAAATCACTCTGCTGGATTCTAGATCCTTCAAGGGATGTGCACACAAAAAATGGAAACCTTGGGGTCAAAGGAAGGTCTTGTTCCTCTTCTTACCCATGGCCGAATATGAGGCAGGTACAGCAGGAAGTAAAATTCTTCTGGTGCAGGGAAAGTCATTTGGGACAGATAGAAGTCACTTAGCTGGGCCCACTGCTGCCTTTCCTCAGTGGACATGCAGAGCAGCATCCTTCCCATCTTGGACAGTTTAATTGTGCTGGGAGTTTTTCCTATCATTTGGCACCACTTCATATTTCTTAGTCTATAGTTATTTTAAATGGAGTTTTTCTCTCTTGTTGATGGACTTTGTCAGTAATATATATATATATATATATATATATATATATATATATATATATATATAAATGCTGATAATTTGTGTGAGTTTATTTTGTATCCTGCAATTTTGCTAAAGCTGTGAATTGTTTCAAGTAGGTTTTAAATGATTTTCTAGGATTCTCTAAGTATATCATCATATCATCTGTAAAGAGAAGTAGTTTTATTTCCTCGTTGCCTATTCTAATTCATTTCTTTTGCTTTTTTTGTTGCTAAAGCCAACATTTCTAATTTGATGTTGAATAATAGTAGCCCTAATAATGGGCATCCTTGTTTTACCCCTGATCTCATTGGGAATGAGTACAGCTTCTCTCCATTACAAATAATACTTTCTGTTGGCTTTAGATAGATACTTCTTATTATTTTAAGGAAAGCTCCCTTTATTCCTATGCTCTCTAGTGTTTTAAATAGGAATGGGTGCTGTATTTTGTCAAAAGTTTTTTCTGCATCTTTGAGATTATTAAATGATTTCTGTTAGTTTTGTTATTGATTTGGTCAATTTTAGTAATAAATTTCCGAACCAGTTCTGCATTCCTGGTATAAATCCCACTTGATCATAGTTTATTATCCTTCTAAAAAGTTGCTATAATCTCTTTGCTAATATTTTATTTAAAATTTTTGCATCAATATTCATTAAGGAGATTGGTCCGTAATTTTCTTTCTCTATTTTGATGTTTCTGGTTTAGGTGTCAGTACCATATTTGTGTCTTAGAAGAAATTTGGCAGGACTCCTTTACCTGTTTTTTCAAATAGTTTGCATAGTTTTGGAATTACTCTCCATATTTTTAAAGTAATTTTTGTGTTTATTTATTTTTGCACCACATATACTTCCTGAAGAGGGGATATATCCCTTCTTGTACAGATTTTTTAATGGAAAGAAGAAAAAAACTTCTGCAAAACTAATCAACATATCAAACTAGTCTGATGTTATATGCATTATCCCACTCTTATGGTCTCCTACTCCTGCAAAGAAGAGATACCTTCTCATATTTGTAAGCCTGGGCTATTCAATCTTGTTAATTTTATTTCATATTACTTTCTTACACAGAGGACTAAACTGCTCTTTGCCTGAATATCCTCTCTTCCCCTTCTTCCCTGTTAACTTCCTAACAATCTGTTAAAGCCCACTTCATATGCATTTTCCATGAAAATTTCCCCTGATGATTCCCTTTGTTCATAATAACCTTTTTCCTCAGATCTCAGCCAGCAATGTAGTTTTTCAAGTCTTTAATAGTTAATTATTTGTGTTTTGTGTCTTATTCTCCCTTTATTTTACCACCACACCCCTTTTCTCACTGCCTTAGATTATAAACTAGATTATGTGTCTTATTGAAACTTTTTATTTTTCAGGCATCTGCAAACTTCTGTTAAGAAGCATTTAAAGATCAACAGACCAGTGTGCCACAATGTCCTTTTAAGCCATCTATCTAAAAAACCCAATAATTTTAGCTCTGATTGTTTAAGAGTTCAGTTAAAAATACTTCCATGTTGGATAGTAAATAATTGACCTT
Source organism: Sarcophilus harrisii (assembly GCF_902635505.1). Lineage (NCBI taxonomy): Eukaryota > Metazoa > Chordata > Mammalia > Dasyuromorphia > Dasyuridae > Sarcophilus > Sarcophilus harrisii. The sequence goes on along the minus strand of NC_045427.1, from coordinate 587,542,799 downwards.
TTCTGGTATTGTTCCAGAATAGATACCAGTTGCATTTTTTCATGAAACTGTTGGCATGACTCCAGAAACATGGAGCAGAATACAAGGTAATATAGAAGGAATTGAATTAAATTAAATGTTACTCTTTCTGAAAGGCTTCCCAGATACAGGTTCATTGGGCAAGGGGAGCTGTAAATTCAGGAATCAAACAAAGTTGAAATTTTCTATGGTGCTTTTAAACTCTGTCCCCTTCAGATTCTATAATTCTTAATGAGTCTCTCTCCATTTCTGTCTCTTTCTTTGTTTCTCTGTCTCACTCTGTTTGTGTTTCTGTCTCTTCTCTCTCTGTCCTCTCTCTCCCTCTCTCCCCTCTTACTTTCCTTTTCCATATATATGAATGTATGTGTGTGTGTGTGTGTGTATACAAAGAGAGAAAGAGCAAAGTGCATCTTAATATAACTAATTTCCTTTATAAACCTATGTATTTTAATTTATTCCTTTGAAAGCATTATTTAGAAAGTGGTTCCATAGTTTTCATCAGATTGTCAACGTGATCTGTGACATTAAAATATTCAAGAAACTCCCCCACTCCCATAGTATTACAGAATTTTGACAAATGATTCTTAAGAAAAAAATTTCATTCTCTTTAGGTATTTGATTAAAAGACACACAAAGCCAGCCTTTAATAAAGGTGATTTATATCTAACCAGATTAGATGCTCTATGACATCCAGGGACAAATGTAAGGATTTTTCTAAAAAATTTTTTTTACGGTTTACAGATTTGCAATCTGGGCTTTGCCCAATTTGCAGACCTCTGCTCAATAGATAATTTGGGTCATTGCTTTACCCAAAAAAAAAAAAAAAAAAAGCTTTAGCACAGAATCAGTTCAATAGCCACTTTTTACATGATTTCAGTGCAGCCACCAATGGTTTGAGGAACAATGTTTTTTACTACCTTTCCATGTTATTTCCAGGAAATGTTTTTATGAAATAGAAACCTAACTTTTTAAATACTCAGCCCTTGTTGATCTATGGAATATTTATAACCCATTGTAAACAGTCTTTTTCTTCTCTCCACTCTGTATTATCCCTTTTAAAAATCATTAATATCAAAGGATTCATCTTCACAGTAGTCATGAATTGGGACAACAGCTTTTAGGGATCTACATCTGTCAAAAAACTTCTAGGATTTAAGAGAAGGGATTTTCTAAGAAGTAATTGAAGGAAAAACTCTAAACCAGAGAGTGCTTTTAATTCTTTCATTAAAGTAAAGTTTGGGGGCAAGTATGGATAGAAAAGACCTTTGCTTCACCCCTTGGTCATTACAGATTACTTCTGAAAAGGAACAAGAAATCTCTACTTTTCTTCTGATAGATGGTTCAATTCTATTTTTGCTAGTCTTTGCTAAATCTCTAACAGCACTTAGCCAGGGACTTCTAAGGAAATTTCTGTTTTTTCCCTTAAAACTTTTAAAATGCTATCATGAAGAATAATTTTAAATAACGTTATAGAAAGTTATTTTGATTACTATTCAATATGGGCCATATCTTCTTTCTGAAACTGAGAAATCTTCATCAGCCTTGAGTGCTGAATTTGTAAGCCCAAATATAAAGCAGCAAGGGTTGTCACACTTTCCATGGTGTCATTTGGCATGGATGATAAAACGAAACTCATTTTCCTCATAGCTACTTTTGACTTGTAATCTGACATATTGATTCTTCTGTTAAGAATTTATGGTCAGGTAAGCAGAAGATGGCACCATGATAAGCTAATGTAGGAGAAATATCTTAGTACTAATAGAACATGGCAAAAACCTTTCAATCACGCAGAATCACAAAATATTTTCCTTCCTTCCTTCCTTTCACCCATTCTTCCTTCCTTTCTTTTTTCTTTCTCTCTCTCTCTTCCTCCTTTCCTCCTCCTCATTCTCCTTTCCTCTTCTTCCTCTTTCTTCTCCTCTCTTCTTCTTCTTCTTTCTCACTCTTCTCTTTTTCACTCTTCCTCTTCCTTCTCATTCTCTTTTCCTTCTCTTCCTTCTCCTCCTTTTCTTCTTCTTTCTTCTTCTTCTTTTTTCTTTTTCTTTGTTCTTATTTCTTCTGCTTTCTTCTTTCTTCTTTCTTTTTTCTTCTCTTTTTCTCTCTTTCTCTCTAGCTCTCCCTTTTTTCTTTTTAACTTTCTATCTTGTCCAGAATAAGCACACTAGAAACCAAGTCCTGTTTGTTAATACAGGCTATCCCCCCAAATCTGATGCAATATTAAACTTTATTTACTTAAAGTTTTTTTAAAGCTTAAATCTGGATCTAAGCTTTGGGTACAGTTTATTCTAGTGATTAGAAAAGAGAAGTTTCATATGAATTTTTTTTGAAAGTCTCACCTTTTGGAGCTGTGTTGGCTTCTTCCTGTTTTTTCTTTTCTTCTTCTATCACCTTCATTTTTTCTTCATATTCATCAGCTCGGGATTTCCACTCTACTCTGTTGTTTTGAAGACCATTTAACATTGGTGTAATTTCTTTGTGAAACCGGGAGAATTCCTAAAGAAATAATTGTTAGTGGAAAATGTATGATTCAAATCTGAAGCTTTAGTTTTGCTTTAGAATGACAGGTATCCCTTGGGAGTTAATAAGCCAGAGTTCAGGGCTGACAGAAGTATGGCAAATTTTGCTTTTCTCTACAAAGGAAGGGTAATATATGGAATGAACAAGAACTAGGTTCAGATTCCTAACTTCTTTAGATCTTGGTGACTCTGAATAGTCTTTTAAGCTCTTGAGTATCAATTTTCTTATTTGTAAGGAGAGGATATTAATACTTGCATGTAAAACACAGTATTCCAAAAGTATTAGTGCAGTCTAAATCTTATTGTTGCTTAAAAGTGCACTAAGATGTTTGAGATAGTCTATAAAAAGGAAAGCTGTTCTTTTTTCTTTAAACATGGTAATAGAAGGCTAATCAAATTGTCAACTGGGCATCTAGGTGACTCAGTGGATAGAGTGCTGGGCCAGGAGGCAATTCAAATCTGGCCTCAGACATTTATTAGCTGTGTAGTCCTGGGCAAATTATTTCATTCTATTGTTTCCTCAAATGTAAAATATACTGGAGAAGAAAGTGGTAAACTACTTCAGTGTCTTTTCCAAGAAAACCCCAAATGGTGTCACAGAGGGCTAGACATAATTGAAACAAGTTAACAACAGCAACAAAATGTCAACAGGTTAAATATTGTATCTGTTCACCCTCCCTCTAGATAATAAGTTTTTTGGTTTTTTTTGGTTTGGCTTTTTGGTATTTTTTTTGGGGTTCTCTTTTAAAATGAAGGACAACAACAAGATAATGTATTAAGATGGAATAGCTAGTATTAATTATTGTCATCTATATAGTACCTTAAGGTTTATGCTATGACCTACAAATATTATATCAATTTATCCTCTCAACAATCCTGGGTATTTAGGTGCTATTATTATCTCCATTTTATACATGATGAAATTGAGGCAAACACAAGTTAAATCCTCCCCCAGGTTCATACAGAAAGTAAACATCTGAGACTGGATTTGAACTCAAGTCTTCCTGAATCCAGATCTAGTGCTTTATCCACTGTGCCACCAGCTGCTTCTGAATAATTTTAGAAGCTCTCTTAAAAGTAAGACAGTTGCCAAAATAGTCTAGGGCATTCGGTGCTCAAGTAATGTCTTCCTGGGTGTACCTTTGAAAGATCTCTTCATTTTAGCTGAAGCTTTGCATGAAGAAATTACCTTTCCAACAGTGATAATCTGAACAAAAGAATCAAATCAGGCTTTCTTACCTTGTATACAAAAGTACACACAAAATCGATGAAACCAACTTGGAGCTTGGGTAGTTCATCTCCTTTTTCTCTGTCCATCATAGGCTAGAAAGGAAGAAATTCCCATATTTGCTATTTCTAATTTTTTCATTCACAAAGAGACTGTTATTACAATCGTATTTTGAAGAATCTGATGCTGTAATACTTTATCTGTGATTCATTGTGGAGTTCCCTTTTCCACCTACTTCCTCTGTTCCTTAGCAGGAAGGTCCCTGGGAGTGATGTGGCTAAAAAGCCCATCTCTCTCTGATGCTGTGGACAGAGCGAGGCAGACATACTGTCCATCACTAAAGTGGTTCTCGCTCTCCAGCTAGCTAGGATCCAGCAGAGATAATGCTTTGCTGGCATTTTTGGAATGCCCAAGCTCTCCACCATACTGAGATAAGGCATCAGAGTAGGCTATTAGTGAAGACTTTCATACTGATTTTAGATTTTAATAGAATATCAATGCTGGTTAATATATCAAACCTCTTACAATTGGTTTTTGTTGCAATACTCTTCTCTCCAGATCTCCTTGTTCCCAAAATTCATTTGCAACCATAAGGGCTACCTGCAAATAAGAAAGAGTTTATTTACCAAAAATTGATTATTAACAAAAAAATATCAATAGTAAAGGCAGGGCTTGAACACAGATTTTTGAGACTCCAAGAAACTTCTATATTTTGTTCCTAGTTCTAAGTTCCAAGACTACTTAGGACAAATGTAATTTCTTTTCCACTCATGAGGAAAATAAGCTTCTTGAGGGCAGGAAAGACACTTGATTTATAGTTGCATCCTATCAGTAATTTGTAATGATTTGATATAACAATTTGTTAAATAATTATTAAATGCCTCATTTAAAGTGTTCACTTTAACATGTATATCAATGTGTCTATCTAGATATCTGGTGTTTATCTTGCTATTTATATGCTTTCCCCCTTCCTCATTAGAATGTAAGTTCCTTGAAGGCAGAAACTTGTTTTTGGCTCTTTTTGTACCCCTAGTGCTTTGCACAGTGCCTAGCACATAATTAGCACTTAAAATTTGTTGACTCCTTGAATCAGTTTGACTAGACTGCTCAGAAAATCTGCGTGGGGGTGGGGGTGGGAAACAAGCCGTCAAATTAAAATTTTGGTTCTTTTATAATTTTATTATTAAAATTTTTCCATTAGTTTTTATAATTCTCTTTATATAGGATTATATGGCCATATTTATTTAGAATTAAATACATATATTTTATTATGTTACATATAAATTAAATATCCCTCCTTTAACCCAATAACAACCATAATATTACTTAATAGTCATGTCTATCATAGATGAGTTCCCACGAATCCTACCCAGCTCTGGAACTCCTTGCCACCAGGGTTCTATGTGATTGTTTAGATAAACATATCTGTGCAAATATAGTTTTTTTAATGTTCATCTTCAGCTGTTCCTGACTCTTTGTGACCCCATTTGAAGTTTTCTTAGCAGAAATACTGGAGTGGTCTGCCATCTCCTTTCCCAGCTCATTTTAGAGTAAACTTGAGGTAAAAAGGAGTAAATGACATGCTGAGGATCACACAGCTAATAAGTATCTGAGTCCAGATTTGAACTTAGGAAGATGAGTGAGTCTGTCTGACTTCAAACCTGGCACTCTGTGCACTATGCACCACCCAGCTGCCCAAATTAGCAACTAAAATATAGGTACAGGTTCTGAATGCATATATGCATTGAAAAAAACATGTCCCTGTAAAGAAGATTTTAATTAAAAAAAATAATGTTTGAATTAGAACACACAATATTTTTTGTTTATTCACATTATTCATTTTATAAGAAACCTCACTATCTGGGTCTCTCATCCTAGCAGAGTTAAAATAATAGTGATCTAGAAGGTGAATAAATATGACTCATAATTGCCAACATTTATATGATGTTATAAGGTTTGCAAAGCACTTTACACATTTTACTTCATTTCATTCTGACAATTCCCTTTAGTGTAGGTGTGATTATTGACTCCACTTTAGAGATGAGGAAATTGAGCCAGAGGTTGTTTCTGAGATGGGATTGAAACTTCTGACTCCAAGTCCAGTGCTATTTCCACACCATCAAGCTACGTAGTAACAAGCCTTTGATATCATCTTGACTGGAAAGGTGGGTCTACTTCCCTTTTTTAGCCCCTTCAACCATCATATTCCTGAGACACCCCCACACAAAAACACTCCGAGGCATATTTTTTTTAAAAAGGCAAGAAGAAAACATCTTGTGCCCTAAAACACAGGAAAGTCCAAAGCAGAGATGATGGATGTTCTGAGAGAACCACATCCCCCTCCAAAAAAAAAAATAGACCTTTTTTATCCTTGATGAATTCAAGTGAAATGGCTGAGATGAACTGTTACCTAGGGCACTGAAGGAAGTAGCCTTTTGATTTTAATATCTGAAAGATTATAGAAAACAAGAGTAGGGACACAGAACTGTGGAAGAACAAATGTCTCATTTTCCAAAAAAAAAAAAAAAAAAAAAAAAAAGAGAGTGAGAAAATGGAGTTGGCCAATTATAAAGCAGTGAATTTGACCCTACTGACTGAGAACATTTTAGAAAGATCATTTAAAAAATAATGAACAGCTAGAAAAGGAAGTAGTGATTACAAGAAATGACCAGACTAACCTCATTTCCTTTTTTTTTTTTTTTGACTAGGTTGCTAAACACTCAGATTGAAAGAATGCTTTAAATATAGTTTATCAGGATTTTAGCAAAGCATTTGCCAGAGTATCTTACATTATCTTTGTAGGAAAGTTCAAATCTGATGTCAGTTATGTAGTAGCTGTGTGAACCCACATAAGCTACTTACTCCTGTTTCCCTCAGTTTCCTCATCTGTAAAGAGAACTAGAGAAGGAAATAGCAAACCACCTCAGTATTTTTGCCAAGAAAACCCCAAAATGGTATCACAGAGAGTTGGACACAACTGGAACAGCTGAATAACAACAACCACAAAGAAATAGGGGTAGTTTTCAGCACAATATATAGAACTATGGGCCTGGAATCTGTAAAACTTAGATGCTTACTAGTTGAGTGACCCTGGAAAAATCATTTAACTTCTATTTACCTCAGTTTCCGGATCCATAAAATGGGATACCTCTCAGTGTTGTGAAGATTAAACAAGATAATAACTAAAAAGTATCTGGTGCATAGTAAGCACTATATAGATCATCATTAGAAAATATAGAGCAATATGAGGAAATGTAATACATTGGGTGGACCTGTTATTGGCTAAATGGCAAAACTCAAAGATTAGTCATTAATGGTTCAATGCCAGTTGGGTATAAGCTCTCCAGTAGAGTACCTCAGGGATGCAAAGTGCCCCACATTGTTTAACTTCTTTATCAATGCCTTGGATAAAGGGACATAGATGGCTGCCATAGGTTTGATGATTCATTAGATTTGCAAATAGCACAAAGTTGGTAGGGTTGGTTAATGCATTGGAGGACAGAAAAGATCTGAAGTGTTCCAAAGCACTGAAGTGGATAAAATGAAATTCAATTGGGATAAAAGTAGTCATATGCTTTGGTTTTAAAAAATACCAATACCCAAAGTGAAAGCTGATGATTTAGGGATATCAGTAGATTGCAAGCTCAATATGAGGATGACATGAATGTGACATGGTGGTCAAAAATACGAACGTGATCTTTAACCACACTAATAGAGGCCCAACTTCCAGGAATAAGAAAGTGCTAGTTCCCCTATCCTCTGCCCTGGTGACCCCAGAGAGGTCACACTTGTCATCATGTCGAGTACTGCCTTCTATTCTGAGCTCCATGATTTAAGGAGCATATTGATAAATTCAAGAATGTTCAGAGTAGAACAAGTAGGATGGAGAAGGGTCTCAAGTCCAGTATCAGCTGAAGGAACTGGAGAGCTTTTTGTTTGTTTATTTTTTAAGAGAAAATTCAGAGAAAAGACATGATAGCTAGAATATGTTCAAAGTGAAGACCTACTCCCATACCAAGAACAGACTTCTGTCCTTCCCTTTCTTCTCTAACCTTGAAGCCCAGCTGGGCTGTCTGAGCGTTCACAAGGCTTGGATGAGATGGGAGTCACCAGTTCTATTCCTTCACATGAGACAGAAAGCCTCTAGGCTTTACTGAATACCCTGCTAAGGAACTTTCTTTTATATGTTGTCTTTCCCAATTAAAGCGTGAACTCCTTAATAGAAAAAAATTGTCTCAAATTTTCTATTTGTACCCCAAGTGATAATACTGTTCTTGGGATATAATAAGTGCTTAATCAATCAATCAATATACATTTATTATTAAGCACATATTATGTGCCAGGCACTGTACTAAATCTCTAGGATATAAAAAGAGGCAAAAGACAGTCTGCATTGCCCTCAAGGAGTGCACAATTTAATGGAGAAGATAAACAATATATATATGCAAGCAAGCTATATGCAAGATAAATAGGAAATAATTAATAGAGAGAAGCCACTAGAACTAAAAGGGGTTGGGAAAACCTTTCTGTAAAAAATGGAATTTTAGTTGGGACAGGTGGAATTGAGAAAGAGAGTGTTCCAAGGATAGGGGACAGCTAAAGAGAATGCTCAGAGTTGAGAGATGGAGTGTCTCATTGATGGAATAGCCAAGGAGGCCAGTGTCACTGGATTGAAAATATTATGTTGGGCAGTAAAATGTAAGAAGAATGAAAATGTAGGAGCAGGCTGTATATGAAGGGCTTTGAATGCCAAACTGAATGTTCAATAAATGTCTTTTCATTCATCATCATCATCATCATCATTCATCAGCATTATCAGCATTTATCAGGAGCAATAGCAGCATTCATCATCATCATCATTATCATTAGAGATGCAATGGAAAAAGGTTTCCTGGGAATCAGGAGACCAAAGTTCTTGACTTAACTCAGTTACTAAAACAGTAAGTGATCTTGGACTTTAGTTTTCTTGTTTTGTAGAATCAAGACTTGGACCTGGACGATCTCAGAGGTCCGTTTTGGCTCTGATTCTGAGAAGCAGCATGGAGGAAGGTACTGCTTTCCATCTCTGCCTATTCTTGGCCCAATGTAACTGCTCCTCCCAAACAACTCTGAAATTCCCTGAATGAAATTCAAATACATGTTTACAATCTGTTCCATCATTGGTAATGCTTTCAGATAAGCTTTTATGATTGTTATCTAGGTTACCCAGGGAACTAACTTCCCCTCCTATTTGTCTTGGCGAGGATCTGACCTGATGACCAATTGTCTCCTTGGTGCTTGAAACCATTTCAGTGTTCTTTCACATTTTGCACTCCCTGAGGCACGATAGGAAAAAAAATATGTATGTATGTATATGTGTGTGTGTATATATATATATATATCTTCTTTCAAACTATAACTTATTTATTTGTTTCCCTCTTCTTCCTCCTGGCTGAAGAGATAAATAGCCAGGTAAAGGGAAATTATCTCTATAGTATAGTGACATATAAGACAAATGTGATTAAAATGGTTTGGAATGGTCAGATCCCTTTAGATGAGGCTTGAGTGTAGCTGAATGTCCAGAAAAGATGATGTGACAAGAGGGAGAAATAGACTCACCTGGCTTTGGATCTCCCAAGGCTTGGTTATAGCAGAGAGGTCACACCCTGTCATCATCATTGCCCTTGTGAACAAAGCAAAGGAGGGCTAAGCAAAACCATAGAAAATATAGATTTGTATATAACAGTTTGGAATTAAAGGACAACCACCTACATGATAACCTCTTTTTTGGTTGGGTCAATGGATATATACTTAATGACCTCCTCTTCAGTTTCCATTTTTTCACAAGTGTCAATAATCTTTTGAAACATGGTTCTTTTCCTACAAAAGACACAAACATTTAGATATGATAACTAAGACAAACAAGAAGAATTATCTTGCATTCTTGAGCATCATTCTTCACAGTAATACACACACATAAAATAGTAATAACAAATAATAACTACCATTTATATAGTGTTTCATATGTGTTAAGCCTTCTGCTAAGCACTTTACAATTATCTTGTTTTTGTTACCACAATCCTGGAAGGAAGGTGCAATTATTATCCTCATTTCAGAGCTGAGGAAACTGAGACAAATAATGTTAAATGACTTGCCCAGAGTCACACAGCTAGTGAGTGCCAGTTTGGATTTGAACTTAAGTCTTCCTGATTCTAGAACTTTATCCACCTAGCTGCCTTACATGTAACTTTAGCACTGGCATATCCAAGGCTGGGAAGAGTTTCAAATCCTTAGGGGCTCCCAAAAGGAAAAGGGGATCTATGATGGAGATAAAATAGGAAAGTTGAAAGATGAGGAGTGGTTGGAGATTTGTGACATGAGCAGGGTAGCATTATAGGTATAGAAAAGTAGGAAAACGTACCATATCAATTTAGAGCAAAGTGTCAGGATTCAAAATATTATTGCAACTAACATTCCCATCAGATTCCACACTGCTTTGTTGTAACTCTCCTATTGTTATGTTATATATTGTAATGAATGTTTATATTTATGTCTTATTTTCCTATTAGGTTGAAAAACTTCACAAGGGCAAGATTAGTATCTTATGAAACTTTTAATCTTCCCTAGAACCTAGCATGATGCTCTGTTCACAGTAGACACTAAATAAGTGCTTGTTGAATGAATGGTCTTACTATTAGTTCATTGTATGTGTATCCAATCAGTACCAAAGTGTAAGGTGATTTTGCCATGTAACCTATTGGTCTACCAAACTGCTCCTAAAAAAGCCTACTTAAACTGGAAGGGAATTAAAGATTTCCACTGGCTAGTCCCCCTGAAGGGTGCTCCTAGCCAATTCCCTTCATTTAGCCAAGTGTTAAATGGAACAGGCACTAAGGGAAGAGCCAAGAAAATCTTTTTTTTTTAATCTGGTTTGGCTTAGGAAGGGATCAGTAAGTAACCTAATCAAAGAGTCAAGAGTTATTTGGTACCACCCTGGCCTATGTTGGGATTTTGAAATATTTACCATATTAAGTCATTCTTTTAGTGGATTGAAAGAGAAAATTAAGCTAATTCCTACTTAATGGAAAGTTTCATTCATTATTCTCAAAATGCAATCTTGTGTTATAGTTTAATGGTCTCAATCTGTTCTAGTATAGCTTTATTTTCATTGCCCCACTTACACAATTATTTTGCCTCTTCTGGTGAGGGTTTAGATGCAGCGTTCTTATTCTTTTGTGGATCATGGACAACTTTGGGAATCTGCTGAAAGCCTAGGAATTCCTTACAACAATATTTTTAAAAGCATAAAATAGAATAAACAGAATTAACAAGAAAACTAACTATATTGATATATGGTTATCAACATTTTCAAAGAACAAGTTCATGAACACTGGGTTAAATGTCCATTATTTTAGCTAATTTCAAATGGTACAAAAAAGAAAAAGGATCTTTTTTTGGTGGGGGTGTTAATATTGAGAAGTTGGACCTGTTCTTCTTTTTCAGGATAGAATATTCAGAAAATAGGAAACCCTATTTTTGGTACTCAGGGCCAAGCTGGATTTTTATACCTTTGTTTATTAGTTAAAATTTCTTTTAAAGGACATTATACTTTAGCAGGATTAAATGCAAATGAAAATTGTCTTTAATTATGTAAAGATTTGTCCAGTAGAAGAGAGATTAGGTCTGACAGCTCCAAAGGGCAGATTTTGGCAATAATTTAAGGCTATCAAAAGCAGAAAGAAATACTTTATAGAGAAGTCAAGAGGAAAATAAACAGGTCTCTTTGCTTCAGAATAATGACTTTGTAAACAGCAGCTCTACAAACCTCTCAGGGAAGAAAAAAAACTTTAAACTAAAAAACATGTCAGTCTCAGAGAGATGTGCAGGTAAACTTGGAGAGACCTAGAGACTTACTTGAAATATAAAGCCAGGTCAGTTGCTATTATTGCCACTTCAAATAGATGAATAACGGTTTCAAACTGGCGCTTATTGAGGTTCTGGAAGATGTTTAAACTCTGTAAGATGAAAGGTCACAACACAATGTGGTCAGTCATGTGTCTTCAGTTCTTCAAACCAAACCAATTAATGATAGTAGCTGATATTACCACAATGCTCTCAGGCTGGCAGAGTACTTTGCATATGTGATTTACATACATTCGTGTATGGAAGAGCCCTAACAGGTAGGCAGGATTGAGTGGATTTGGTTAACCCACTCAATAGTATCAGTATCTCTATTTTATGAGAAGTTGAATGACCTGTTACAAGCCAAATGGATGACAAGGGGCAATGATGGGATTCTGATTCAGGCCCACTTGGCATCCAAATCACTCTATGTTGTCAATTGATGATTAATCTGATCATCAATTTTTGTGGTTGTCGAGTCATTTTAGTCAAGTTCGATTCTTTGTGACCCCCTCTGGGGTTTTCTTGGCAGAGATACTAGAGTGGTTTTCTGTTTCCTTCTCCAGCTTATTTTACAGATGAGGAAACTGAGGCAGAGTTAAGTGACCTAGCCAGAGTCACACAGCTAGGAAGTGTCTAAAGTTAGATTTGAACTTAGACCTTCCTGACTCTAGGCCTGGCACTCTACTGCACCTCCTAGCTGCTCATAAATTATTCTATAAATTCTTAATAAAAGTTTATTAATTGGTCAATAATGGCAGTGAGGTGGCAATGCATAGAACACTGAGCCTGGAGTCACCCTCAAACACTAACCACCTATGTGACCCCAGGCAAGTCACTGTTGGCTTCAGTGGAGAAGGAAACACTCCAGTATCTCTGCCAAGAAAACCCCAAAGGGGGGGGGGGTCACAAAGAGTTGAACTTGACTGAAATGACTTGACAACCACAAAAATTGATTGACAAAATAGTTCTTGTTACAGTCTAGAGAAGAAAAATCTCACCTCTTTGGTGAAAATTGGAATTTCCTCTGAGGAATGAATTAGAATATCCCTATACTTCATCAGTGCCTTAATTTACACTTTCAAAGAATGAGGTTATGAAAGTCAAGTGAGCCAATAATCTGTGGATCCTAACTAAAAATAGGTTATTTCCTAGAATGAAGGTGTCTGTGCACGCAGTTAAATAACATTACCATTAATGGGGTGTAGAGCACAGCAAATCTGAAGCCAGAAAGGCCTGGATTCAAGTTCCACTGCTGACCCAGATTGACTGTGTGATGCTGGGCAAGTCTTTTGACCTCTAAGCGTCCCAGACAACTCTAAAACTTGTAAGTTGCTGAGCAGGTGTTGATCTGCTTGTGCAGGAGGCTAGTCTTCACCTGGAAATCATTTGTACCAGGGAAACCACAGATGCATTCTCTTACCCTATGCTAAAGTATCACCAGCCCTGGGACTATATTCACTGCCTTGGATGAGCAAATACTAATTGTTTACATATAGTACTTTAAGGTTTACAAGGTATTTCCCAGAAGTCTAATTTGAAGATGAGATAAGATGGTCTCCTAAGGGCCTCCCTGCCTCCTCTTTCCCCAGCCTCCAGAGTCCTGCCAGTGTAGATCAGGCACTCTCCTTCCCATTCAACAACTTTAGAATTTCTCAATTGCTTTAATGATAAAATATAAACTTTGGTTAAACCTCTTCACAGCCTGGTTCCAACCCATGTTTTCAATCTCACTGATCCTGCTCCCTCGACCTTTGATTTAGCAAAACCATCCTCCCTGATCATCATAACACAATGCTCTATCTCCCATCTCCCACCTCCGTGCCTTTGTACTGATCATCCATTTGGCATGTAATCTCCTCATCTCTGCCTCACAAAACCCTTCTCTTTCCTTCAAGACACAGCTCAAACACCACTTTCTATGTGAAATCTTTCCTGTTTCCCCCAACTGCTGGTGCTCTTACTCCTTGAGAACTTTGTAGTTAAACAATGTATAGTTTTTCTCTCTTCTCTTTATACTCTGTGTACACTTATATGTCCTTGTTGTCTTCCTTGTTAGAATGTGAGATTTTTTTTGGGGGGGAGAGGGATTATTATTTCTTAAAAATACCTTCATTAATTTTCAACATTTACCTTTATAATATTTTGATTTTCATTTTTTCCCTCTCTCCCCGCCTCCTCCCATTACTTTTTCTTCTCCAAGACAGCAATCAATCTGGTACAGGATAAATGTGTACAACATATTAAACATATTTCCATATTCATCAGGTAAAAGGTGAAATCTTTGAGAATGGTAATTTCTAGTCTTTGGAGAAAAGATTATGAAAAGCAGATGGGCAGCTAGGTGGAAATGGCAAACTACTGCAGTATCTCTGCCAAGAAAACTCCAAATGGGGTCATGAAGAATCAGACTGGATTGAAAAATGATTGAACCATGGAAGCCAGTAGGTTTCCCTGGGCCTTAAATCCTGGTTTTATTGAGTCTGAGATGAGCTATCTACTGTCCTAAATTGCCTTTCATATATATTTTGTGTAAGCAAAATATAAATACAGTAATTAGAAGAGGGAGGACACTTTCAGAGGAGGTAGTAATCCCAAGAGGTACATGAGAGGAAGAGATAGGAAGGGTGGTGGAGAGCCTGTGCAAAGGCCCCAGAAAGACTGGAGAAGGCTGACATATACAGAAAACAGCAAATAGATCAGTCTCTTAAAGCAGGCAGTTTGTGAGGGGGAATCGTGGGAAAAGACACAGGCAGCTTGGTCTAGTGAACAGGGGGCTTGCCTGGCAGTCCAAGGCCTGGGGTTTGAGTCCTGCTTTTGCCAAACACCAGACTGATGGTGGGAGGGTAAATAGACTCACCCTTGTGGGTTCCAAATTGCCCTGACAGATGAGAACATTGGACAAGATGATCTCTCACCCTGGATCAGAAATCATGACATGGTCGGCCACAGACCAGCTCCCCGGCTGGGCCCAGACACTCAGCTTACCTGCATGGGGGAGATCAGGTGAGACTGCTCCCTGACTGTGTCAGACCCTACTCAGATCTGTAAGTATGTAAGTCAATCCTTTCACAGCTTTCCATGCTGGATCACCTTTGTCAAATGACACAAGGCTCTCTCCATATGGATGTTTGTAAGTATGTGTGCATACCTGTATATATCTACTGGTATATGTAAATACAAAGGAGTGTGTATTTATATATTTATATATGTTAATACAAACACATTTCATGTTTGCATATTCCTATATGTGGATGCAAGTACGTGTACTTGTTTGCACTGCAATATATGTGTGTATGTGTGCAAGTAATTGTATGTGTGTATATAAATGTGTGTGTGTGTGTGTGTGTGTGTGTGTGCAGAGCCCAATTTCCCATCTTTGGGAAGATTGCCTAGAAGTAGAAAACTTGATGGGGAAGATGCAACAGAGCTGGTGTGGAGGTGGGTTTGCCTGGGCTTGGTACTTAATATGAAGAGAGATGCAAAGGGAGGAGTCCAGCATCATTCCAAACAGGGCACAATGAATCACCACTCTGTCCCTGACAGAAAGAAGGCATCTATTATAGTTAAAGAACACCCAAAGGCAAACCTAGGTTCACTGCTTTTAATTAAGAACTCTCTGGATCCACCAATTAGCTGTTTGTTTACTCAGTTAATGGAAGAATCACAAAGATCAAAGTCTTAAATTATAATCTTCCACTTCATGTGAGAACCCTGATTATACATTTATTTTTCTAATATAAGTACTTGCCACTTCAAGAAATCAGATTATAGTTATAAAACTTGGAAAACAAAATCCAGCTTTATAAAAATCTATCAAGTGGATTTATCTTCCTTATAAAAGTTTTATCCCTTTCTTTATATAAAAATTTGTCACTGGTTTCTTTTTTTAAAATGTTTTCAAAGCAAAAAAGAAAGCAGTTTCTCAGATGGGACAGATTTAGAAGTAGAAGACAATAGCAGTATAGAAAAATGAGATTACAGATCTTTTTGACTGTTTCATTTGAAAGTTTATTTTTATGTTTTATGTTGCTGTGTAATTTTTGTACTCTTGGTGGCTAGTTTTTTTTTTGTCTAAAAATCATTTTGGAATATTGCTTAATGTTTTGATTTTATAATAGTGAAGCTTATATTTAGTGAAAGTTTACATTTTTATGTTTTATGTTGTGTAATTTTTGTACTCTTGGTGGCTAGTTTTTTTTGTCTAAAAATCATTTTGGAATATTGCTTAATGTTTTGATTTTATAATAGTGAAGCTTATATTTAGTGTTTTATCAATTAATATTATAGCTTGTAATGAAAGCAAAAGAAAAAGCTCAAAAAAAGTTCCCAGAATCACAGAATATGAAAGTTGGAAAAGATCTCATCTTTACATCCAATCCATATATGAAAAAGAAACTTTTCCTTAACATTGGATCATAGAATCATTGATTTTAAAGATGGCCAAACAGTTAGGTGTGCAGCTTCTGCTTAAAGATCTCCATAGAAACTAATATGGCAGAAACTAGGCATTGATCCATACTTAACACCGTACACCAAGATAAGGTCAAAATGGGTTCATGACCTAGGCATAAAGAATGAAATTATTAATAAATTAGAGGAACACAGGATAGTTTACCTCTCAGACCTGTGGAAGGGGAAGGTCTTTATGACCAAAGCAGAACTAGAGATCATTACTGGTCACAAAATAGAAAATTTCGATTATACCAAACTGAAAACTTTTTGTACAAACAAAACTAATGCAGACAAGATTAGAAGGGAAGCAATAAACTGGGAAAATATTTTTACAGTCAAAGGTTCTGATAAAGGCCTCATTTCCAAAATATATAGAGAATTAACTCTAATTTATAAAAAATCAAGCCATTCTCCAATTGAAAAAATGGTCAAAGGATATGAACAGACAATTCTCAGATGAAGAAATTGAAACTATTTCTAGTCATATGAAAAGATGCTCCAAGTCATTATTAATCAGAGAAATGCAAATTAAGACAACTCTAAGATACCACTACACACCTGTCAGATTGGCTAAGATGACAGGAAAAAATAATGATGATTGTTGGAGGGGATGTGGGAAAACTGGGACATTGATTCATTGTTGGTGGAGTTGTGAACGAATCCAACCATTTTGGAGAGTAGTTTGGAACTATGCTCAAAAAGTTATCAAACTGTGCATACCCTTTGATCCAGCAGTGTTACTACTGGGATTATATCCCAAAGAGATTATAAAGAAGGGAAAGGGACCTGTATGTGCACGAATGTTTGTGGCAGCCCTTTTTGTAGTGGCTAGAAACTGGAAACTGAATGGATGTCCATCAGTTGGAGAATGGCTGAATAAATTGTGGTATATGAAAATTATGGAATATTACTGTTCTGTAAGAAATGACCAACAGGATGATTTCAGAAAGGCCTGGAGAGACTTACACGAACTGATGCTGAGTGAAATGAGCAGGACCAGGAGATCATTATATACTTCAGCAACAATACTATATGATGACCAGTTCTGATGGACCAGGCCATCCTCAGCAACGAGATCAACCAAATCATTTCTAATGGAGCAGTAATGAACTGAACTAGCTATGCCCAGAAAAAGAACTCTGGGAGATGACTAAAAACCATTACATTGAATTCCCAATCCCTATATTTATGCACACCTGCATTTTTGATTTCCTTCACAAGCCAATTGTACAATATTTCAGAGTCTGATTCTTTTTGTACAGCAAAATAACGTTTTGGTCATGTATACTTATTGTGTATCTAATTTATATTTTAATATATTTAACATCTACTGGTCATCCTGCCATCTAGGGGAGGGGGTGGGGGGGTAAGAGGTGAAAAATTGGAACAAGAGGTTTGGCAATTGTTAATGCTGTAAAGTTACCCATGTATATATCCTGTAAATAAAAGGCTATTAAATAAAGGAAAAAAAAAAAAAAAAAAAAAAAAGATCTCCATAGGAGAACCCAACATTTCTCAAAGTAACTGTTCCATTTTTTAAAAGTTTCACTTGTTAATAATAATGATATTAATAATAATAGTTATAATTCACATTTATATAGCACTTATTCTGGGCCAGATCCTGTGCTAAGCCCTTTACAATTACTATTTCATTTTATTCTTACAGCAACTCTAGGATATATTTTCCACATTTTGCGGATGAGGAAATAGAATCAGAAGTTGAGGTAGGTGTTCTCATTATCTCCATTTTACATGTTAGGAAACTGAAGCAAACAGGGGTTAAGTGACTTGCCCGGATTACACAATTGTTAAGTCTCTGAGGCTTGATTTGAGCTGTTCTAGCCTCTGGATTACCAGCTGCCCTCCAGTTTTCCATCACATCCAGGTTAAGCTGGTCTCTTTGTAACTTCCACCCATTGCTCCTGATTTTTCCCTCTGACTCCAAATAAAATGTCCTATCCTTTCAATACATTAGAACCCTTAACCAAACAATATAGCTTTCATGTCCCCTCTTCTTTGGGCTACAGAGGCCCAGTTTCATCAACTGATTCTCATAAGACACAGAATCAAGAGCCTGCTCTGGACATCCTCCAACTTATCAATGTCTTTCTTAATCTGTGGGCTCCAGAAAGGAACACAACTAGGGTCACACAACTGATAAGTGTCTGAGGCTGCATTTGAACTCATGACAATGAGTCTTCCTGATTCTAGGCCCAGCATTCTCTATTCTCCATCTAGCTGCCCCATTTTATCTTATTAGATTCAGCCTAATAAATCCTGATTAGGATTTTGGATCCTGACCCTGTTATCTAAGGATGTATTCTTCTTTGTTTCTGATATATAACACAATAGACATACCTTCCAAGCTTGAGTCCCCTGAAAATGTGATTCCCTTGCCATCTGTGCTTTTATCCAAGTCACTGGTAAGACTGTTAAATACTTTTGGCTTTCTGGACCAAGAACAAATCCCTGATGGACTCTGATGGACATCTCCTTCCATAATAACATAGAACCATTAACATTTTTCTCTTGAGTCTGGCTATCCAATCATTCTGAATCATATGATTTTATTATTCTCTGACCATTTCTCTCCATCTTCTCTATAACCACAGTATAAAATATTTTAGTAAAAACTTTGTTAAAATTTAGGTATGTCATATCCATAGGACATATCATATCATATCCATAGGATTCCCTTATCTACTGGCTTAGCTCTCTTGGAGGTTCAATCCACCAAAAAACAAAAAGTTATTATTTTTGGAGATTGCTTTATATATGACCAGAAGAGTTTCTGATTTCTTTTTTCTGCCAAAGTTCTTTTTCTGCCTATCTATAGCAAACAGACCCAAGTGTCTTTTTTTGTTTAATACTGGTTCCTCTTAGAGAAGATGAGACTGTCCTCTTAGCCTAAAAAATTTGAAACAATTTGGAGAGAAGGTAGCATTTTCCACATATACCCAGCGATGTTTGCATATACTCATATATACCACATGATGAATTTTTTCTGTTCCACTCAGTGATTTTCTCAATAATTTGGATGAAGGTACAGATCCATATATAGATGACATGACACCAGGAAGAAATGGTCTGTATAACAGGGGACCAAATTAGAATTCAAAACCCAAAATTCAGACTGGGATTTTGTGCTAGGTCAAAACCAACAAGTTGAAATTTCCTGGGGAGAAATACAAAGTTTTGCACTTGTATGTAACCCCCTGCTTTTCCAGCCTTCTTACACCATCTACACTTCAGTCCGGGGGCACTGGCCTCCTGGCTGTTCCCTGAATCAGATTCTCCATCTCTCAGTTCTGGGTATTTTTTTTTGGCAGGAATCTCATCCCTGGAATTCTCATCTTCCTCAAGACTTCCCTGGCATCCTTTAAGTTCCAACTAAAAATCACATCTTCTATAGGAAGCTTTTCCCAAACCCTTTTAATTCTAGTGCATTTCTCTGTTAACTATTTCCTGTCACCTGCATGTAACTTGTTTGCATATATTTGTATGTTGTTTCTCCCATTATTATAAGCTCTTTGAGGGCAGGAAATGTTGTCTTTTGCTTCTTTTTGTTTCCCTGTCACTTACCACACTGAATGGTAGACAGTAAGTGCTTAATAAACATTTATTGATTAATTGATTTGCTTAGGCTTAAAAGCTAATTATGCAAATACAAAACAGGAAGAGATCTATTTTGATAATAGTGTTATGTGAAAAAATACCTTGGGGTTTTAAGTTGACCAAAAGCTCAATATAATAACTCAGATAATACAGATACTTTAAAATCAAAATAATTTTGAGCTTCATTAATAAAACATCCATGTCAAGGAAGATTACAACTCTATTGGCCTTCAAAAGACCGGTCTTTTAGAAATGAGATTTGGTTTATAGTCAAACCACAGTTATAGAATAATCTTCAGTTCTAGGCATCATATATTTTGCACAGCAATCACAAACTGGAGGAAGTCCAGAAAAGGGTGGTGAAGAGTCATGTAAGTAGGTCACATAAAGAATAGTTGAAGGAATTGTAGATATTTTAACTGGAGAAAAAAATACTCTAATTGTTAACCCTAATTGCCCCAAAAGAAATGATAAATATTAGATCATCTCTTTAGCCCATTGGTTATGCAGTAGATAGAATAGCAAGCCTGGAATCCAGAATATCCAAGTTCAAATCTAGCTTCAGACACATACTATCTGTGTCACTTAATCCTGTATGCCTCAGTTTCCTTATCTGTAAAAGCTGGAGAAGGAAATAGTAAACTACTCCAGTATCTTTATCAAGAAAACTCCCAAAAGGCGTCATAGAGAGTTGGACATTGGGACAGCTAGGTGACTCAGTAGATAGAGCACCAGCTCTGAAGTCAGGAGGACCCGAGTTCAAATTTGATCTCAGACACTTAACATTTCCTAGCTGTGTGACCCAGGGTAAGTCACTTAACTCCAATTGCCTTAGAAGAAAAAAAAAAAAGTTGGACGTGACTGAAAAAAAAAGTCTGAACAACAATATAACCAATTTCTTCAAATACTTAAAAAAAATTATGACCAGAGACAAAAATTCATCAGCTATTGGTTAGTCTATAGCTGGTGATCTCCAAATTGGCACTTAGCTGGTTGGGCTGTATTTCAGAGAGGCTCTGCCAAAGTTATTATGGATTATTGATGGGAAATATTCCTTTTTAGGGAAGACAATTAAGTCATTATATGTCCATTGGAGCCAGTTCAGACGTCTTCAGCAGCAAACAGTCTGTCATTGTCCTTGGTAGGACCTCCTGCCAGACCTCCTGCCCTGGCCTTCATAACCACAAGGTGACCATGGTGGTGACCATGGTCATGCTACAGTGAGGCACTTGAGAAAACTCTGGTCAGGCTGTGGCCCATTATGTGACACAAAAGACCTATTTCCCTAACATTTCAGTGATCTAAGGGATACCAATGCAAAGAACTTGGAGACTTCTGATTGCAAATGTTAAGTATAAAAGCAAACAAACAAACAAAAATTACCCATGTAATTAAAGTACATTTCATCCATGACTGCATCCATCCTAAGAATTTACCTTTATTTTTGTTTGCTTTTTGAGAGGCAGTTTGGGTTAACTGACTTGCCTAGGGTGATACAGCTAGTAAGTGTTAAGTTTCTGACACCTGGCCATGCTCTATCCAACTGCACTATCTAGCTGCCTCAGTTTTCCTTTATTTTTAAAAAACAAAGCTTGATAAGCATAAACCAGATGCATTGGCTTTGTAATGTTAAAAAAAAAAAAAGTTGTTTACCAAACAATGTAGCAGGACTATTCAATAACTAAAAACTTCAAAGCAGTTCAGTATTCAAACCCACTCTATCCACGTCAATAAGCTTTGAATGAGCCCAGTGCCTGGCAACATTGTTGACAATGATCTCCAAATTGGCACTTAGCTGGTTGGGCTGTATTTCAGAGAGGCTCTGCCAAAGGTGTTATGGATTATTGATGGGCAATGTTCCTTTTTAGGGAACAATTAAGCCATTATGTGTCCATTGGGAGCCAGTTCAGATTCCTGAGTAAATAATCTGAACAAATGAAACACTTTTAAAACCTCCTTAATCCCATTATAAACTCTTAGACCCCAGAATGGGTACATGAAAGATGCTTGTTCTGCTGATTCCATCCTGCTATGTCAACCACTCAGTACTTGACTATTAAGCTGACTGTAGTTTTAATACAAAGCCAAACCCGTGTGGACTAAAAGAGAAATGATATCGATAATTTTTGTGATTCAAAATCAAAGGATTTTACAGGGGTCCTCAAACTACTACGGCCTGCGGACCAGATGCAGCAGCTGAGGACGTTTATTCCCTTCACCCAGGGCTATGAAGTTTCTTTATTTAAAGGCCTACAAAACAAAGTTTTTGTTTTTACTACAGTCCAGCCCTCCAACAGTCTGAGAGACAGTGAACTGGCCCCCTATTTAAAAAGTTTGAGGACCCCTTAAATCATCAAGGAATTGATTCTCCACAAAACATTAGGCAAGGCTTTATGTGACTAAGGGCAATATGCATGAGTGCCGTATTTTATACTTAAAAAGAACTTCCGTATGTATTCCCATCTTTAATGTTCCACAACCTGGCAAGGTAGGTAGAACAGGATTGATTATTATCATTTTACAGAAAAAAAAAACCCAAATGCTAGAAGAACCCAGATATCCTATGAATATTAAGTGATAAGAATGACTACACTAGGGCAAATTTTTGGTCCATTGACCATTATCCCATCTCCTTCCTTACCTTGACTCTATTTATCCATTAGTAACTAATTCTAGAGCTGCTATCTATGATTCAGTGGACAAAGAACTGTTCCCAAATCCAGATATTCTAGATTCAAAGGCTGTCTCTAATACAGACCGGCTATTTGACCCAAGGCAAGCCTCAGGTCCTTGGAGCATAAGGAAAGGAGGTTGGATAGGATGGGGTCTAGTACCTTCTGCTTTAAATGCATAATCCATGCTCCTATCACCTTTTTGAAAGTATAACATTTTCAAACAGCACCATTTCCGTAAAGCAATAATTTCCATGAGTTTTACTACCCATTATGTAAAATCATGCTTCCTTAAATTTGTCCCACATTTCCCTATTTCAAATTGCAGGAGGTAAATTTCCTCATTCTAGTGTTTCAAGGTCTGATAAACAAGTCCATATTCACCTTAACCACTCCCTTTGCAATTTTCTAGACTTGATCATACTTCCCCTGTGCCTTGATCTTTCCAGATGGAAGAATTCTCATCCCTTTTTCATCTGGCCTCCCATGTCCCTTTTCAGCATCCTTCCTATCATTTCAACTGCCGAATTTGGACCTTCACTAGCATTAAAAATAATAGCTAGAATTCATATAATATATTAAGGTTTATAAAGCATTTTACAAATACTTTATCAACACAACAACCCTGTGAGATAGGTGTTATTAATAGATCCATTTTATATTATGGGGAAACTGAGGCTTACAGAGGTTAAGTGATTTGCCAAAAATTTCACAGCTAATAAATGCATGAAGCAAGATTTGAACACAGAGGTTCCTGTCTTCAGGTCTAGTACTATATCTACTTTCTCAAGATCTGTGCATAGAATTCTAGGTTAATATGCAATGAAACATTGAAGGATAGATAGCAAGATATTATTTTCAGTTTTGTTCTCGCATCTTCTAATGATGTTTTGAGTGTTGCTGGCCTTTTGAAGCCACTCAGAAAAACAGTATGGTATCATGGAGAGTGTTTTGACTTGACTCCACCCATGTGATCCATAGGTAAGGCTCTCTCTGAGCCGCAGACAGTTCTCTAAAATTTACCTGCTAAGATTATAACTGGGCTCTGATTTTTCTTTAATAGAGAGAATTCACACTGGTGATTGCTTGGTATATGCTGATGGGAAGAAATACATTAAAAAATTGGGATAGAGATAAATACATAGTTAACAATCATAATCATGAATTTGAATGGGATGAACTCGCCCATAAAATGGAAGCAGATGGCAGAATGGATTAGAAACCAGAATCAAACAATATGTTGTTTACAAGAGACACACTTGAAACAGAAAGACACATACAGAGTTAAAATAAAGGACTGGAGCAGAATTTAATATAGTTCAATTGAAGTTAAAAAAAAAAAAGGCAGGAATAGTGATTTTGATCATAGACAAAGCAACCCCCCCAAAAAAAAGGATCAATAAAAGAGGTACTCAGAGAAATTACATTTGGCTTAAAAGTACCATAGACAATGAAACAAAATAAAAAATATATATATATAGCAAGTTTTTCTGAGTATAGAATTGAGTCAGTTTTATAAAAATAAGGGCCAATCCCCAATTGATGAATAGTTAAAGGATATAAATAGGAAGTTTGCCAAAGAAGAAATCAAAGCTATCTATAATCATAGGAAAAGAATGCCCTAAACTGTTACAGCAGTATTAGACTAGTGAAAGGCAAGTTAAAATAACTCTGAGGACTACCTCACACCTATCAGAATTGATAAAAACTGGAAGGGATGAGAGAAGATAGGCATGTTAATGAGTTGTTGGTAGAATAGTGAATTGGAAAACTATGGAAAACAATTTGCAACTAGACCCAAAGGATTGTAAAAGCCATAGATGCATTGACCCAGCAATACTACTTCTATTTCTGTATCCCAAAGAGATCAAAGAAAAAGGAAAAGGACTTATAAAAATATTTATAGTAACACTTTTTGAAATGGAAAAGAATTGGAAATTGAGTGGATGCTCCACCAATTGAGGAATGATTGAACAAGTTGTGGTATATGATCATGATGGAGTACTATTATACTATATGAAATGATGAGGGGAGGATTTCAGGAAAAAACATGGCAAGATCTATATGAACTGATGCAAAGTGAGGGGAGGAGAACTAGGAAATCATTGTGCACAGTAATAGCAATGTTGCAATGAGAATCAACTGTGAAAGACATGATTGCTCTGATCAATACAATGATCCAAGACAATTCCAAAGGAATATTGAAAAATATTGAAAAAATGCTATCACCTCCAGAGAGTTCTCTCTGATGAATTCTGAATGCAAATTGAAATATAATTTTCTTACTTTGTTTTTCTTGCTTTTTTTGCAAAATGGCTACTATGGAAATGTGATTTGTATCACATTTCATATGATATAATTGATAATATATTGCTTGCCTTTCCAATGGATGGGGGAGAGGTAGGAGGGAAAGAATCTGGAACTCAAAAGTTTTTAATGTTAAAAATAAATTATATGTTAAAATGTTAATTTTTTAATGTTCAGGAGACATTAGATGGATAGAAGGAGTACCAAGAGAAGGTTATATCAGAAAAACCCAGAACAGAAAGAGGATCCAAGAGAAGTTGCTGGTCAACAATGTATAGTGAAGAGAGTTTTAGATCAGGAACTGGAGGTTGTGAGTATGAACACCATATCCGTGACTTGGAGATAAGATGCACCCTCCCTCTGGTCTTCAGGATCCTCTTCTGTAAAAATTTGACTAGGTGACCCATTCATAAGAATGACTTATATTCTTATAAATTTGATTCAATTCTCTATTTTAGAAATGAGGCCTAAATTTGTCAAAAATACTAGTTATAGAAATTGTTTTCCAGCTTTCTGCTTTCCTTCTGATACTGGTTGCATTGGCTTTGTTTGTGCAAAGGTATGACTTATTCTTATAGAAACTATTGCATTTCCCATAGGAAATATGTCTCTATAATTATTCCTTAATTATTTCTCAATGATTTCTCTACTTTCATCCCAAATCCTCAAAACTAAGTGAAGATCTGAATCCAATTCTCCCTGTGCAACAAGAGAACTGTTTGGTTCTGCACACATATATTGTATCTAGGATATACTGTGACATATTTAATATGTATAGGACTGCTTGCCATCTGGGGGAGGGGGTGGAGGGAGGGAGGGGAAAAATCGGAACAAAAGTGAGTGCAAGGGATAATATTGTAAAAAATTACCCTGGCATGGGTTCTGTCAATAAAAAGTTATTAAAAAAAAAAAAAAAAAAAAAAACCTAAGTATAAGAGATACTTGTCTCTCTTGTATTTCATGAAGGAAGGCACTTTTCTTAAGTTTATATACAAAGTGATTCTAAGACAGAGAGATAGAATTGTTGCCTTTAAATTGTGGAACAACACAACTAATACAGAAATGTGTATTTACATGATTGAATATTCATATATATACATGCATAAATGATGAGGTATAGATCGTGTCAGGAATATGGGTTGGTATCCTAGTTCTCCAGAACACCAAGTTAGGGTGGGTTGGAAGCCAGAAATTCGCTACACAAAAGGCTGTGATAAGAAAAGACTTTTTATTAAAGACACCAAGATATTTTCTCAGTGGGCAACAGCAAAAGATTGCCCAGAGACATTTTCTAAGGGCTTACTTTATACCGGAACAAAACAATAGAAAGCCATTTAAGTTTTTTGCATCCAAAGAGGAGCATACTTTAGATAAACTTTCTTCCTGCTTCCAGAGGGTGTGGGAAAAGAGTCTTTCTCAGAGTTTTTTCCCAGAGAATGTAAATGCACTTAAGTTGTTCTGGGCGAGGCTGTCGGTATTGTCCTCATCATCTATCTATAAAACATATGAAATTGCTTACCAGCTTACGGAGGAATGGGAAGAAGGGAAAAAGAAAATTTGGAACTCAAAATATTACTTTTAAAATATTTTTAAATTGTCTTTATGTGTAATTGGAAAAAATAAAATATTACATAAAAGAAAAAAATTATTTAAAAATTTAAATTATGGAAGTGCAGAAAAGAGTGACTGCTGAATCTGAGTCCTACTAGAACTTTCTCCTAGACTGTGGGGTTTAATAAAAAATATGGTAGATTTGAAGTTAAAAGACTTAGTATTGAATCTCAGCTCCCTACTAACCACTTCCTTCTCTAAAGTCGCTTCCAGCTCAGATCTTACAACATTACTGGACATTAAAATTTCAGGCAAATAATTCATTAATTGATATGTTCACATTTTGATATTTACTTTATGGATTTGTTTTAAGTATATTCATTAACCTAAAGCCATCTCAGGAGAAAGATAAAAGATTTGCTCCAGAATCTCAGATTTTTCCACTAGAGCAGAATTTCCATACCTCATCATGTAGCAGAGTCTTACTGAACTCCAGGTGGTGTCTCTCCAAAATGGAAGATCCATGAAGTTTGGCTAAGGGCGATGCAGATCTAGGAAGAAAACAATGTGCCACAAATTACACTTGTGCAAAAATGTGCACAAAGGCAAATTTTACAGGAATATCAGATGCCCAAGACATTTCTCTAAGCATGTCTGAAACATTCTTAGTTACACTAGATAAAGTGGTAGAACCATAGAATAATTTTGGAGTTGGAAAGATACCTCAATGGCCATCTAGTCTAATACTACCTACCCCTCCCCTCAAAAATGATTTCCTCTGCAACATATCTAATAATAGTCAATCATTTGAAGATTGCTGGCTATCTTGAAGACTCTAAAATGAGGAGGAACTTAACAAAGCAGACCTTTTCACTTATGGATAGCTCTACTTAGTTTTCTAACTAGTTGACATTGATTTTAAATTCACATTTTTGCAAGGAGATAAAGAAGTTATTTGAAAACAACATAACCTAATAAGAACGCTGTATCGAGAGTCAGAAAACCTGCCTTCATATTCTGGTACTGTTACAAATTGCATGTGTAATCTTGAACAAATAAGTTCATTTACTCCTGTGCTCCAGAGTTTTAAGTGGAGCGTTGGATCAAGTGATGTCTAAGTTTCCTTCCAGTTCATTATCCTATGATCTTAATTCTTTTTGCTTCTTGTGGTTCCAAAAGAGACCAATCCCCGAAACAATGCTTTGCAGGTAATAGATGCACAATAAATATTTGTTAAATCATCAACAACAAATTAAGATGTCTGGTCCATTACTTTTTGCATTAGAAGTGTAGAGAATTTAAAACTGAAAGAGATCTCTCAGGTAATCTAGTCAAACCCCCTATTTTACAAATGAGAAAAGCAGGGCCAGAGAGATTAAAATCATTTGCCTGAAGTCAACCAGGAAATAGAGATAAAAGGTTTGAGATTGAAGTAAAAAAAAAATCAAATGAATGGCTGTGAAAAGCTGGACAAAATTTGTCACATTATAAATAGAGAGGACTGGTATAGGGATCTCCCAAGTAAAGAAACTTCCTCCATAGATGCAGAACACCTTCTCTGCAATTTATAGATTTGAGAGTAACCTAGAGTCACCTTCCTGGGAGCTCACAGCCAGTATGTGTTGGGGGGAGGGGAGGACAGGACTTGAAGCCAGGTCTTCCTGGCTTTCATCCTACTTCTCTATCCACTACCCTAGTTTGCCTCTCACTCTAGCCAGCATAGTCTACATGTCTCCCTTTGATGTCTCCTCATGACTTCACAGTAATATCTGGTCTTTCAAAGGCAGATAGATGCCAGTGAACTTGGAGTTAGGAAGACCTGAATTTGAATCCTCCCATGGATATTTAATCTGTACAACAAGGCAGAGCCAAGATGGCGGAGTAAAGGCAGGAACTATCTATGTAACACTGGACAAGTCACTTGGAGCTCAGCCTCAGTCTGCATCTATGAAATAAGAAGATTTGATTTGATCTAAGATCCCTTTTTGCTCTAACTTTATGATTCTTTTACCCTTAGGGCATATTCTATATCTATGCTCTAAGGATCAGTCTAGCTAAGCTCGAAAAGACTTAAGTATCTACAAAATAATATATATTTTTTAGTGGCTCCCAGAGGTCATCTACTACAAGCAGCTAAATGGCACAGAGGGAAAAGCTCTGGATATGGAATTAGGAAGAACTGAGTTCAAATCTAGCCTCAGATATTTACTAGCTATGTGAGTTTAAACTAATCACTTAATCGCTGTCTGCTTCAGTATCCTCAACTGCAAAATGAGGATAATAATAACATATAGATTTTCGTTCATTTTTTCTCTCAAGGGAATGGAATTTCTGGAAGTTTGAGAATTTCTTCTGGTGGGTAGATGTAGATTATTTCGATACTTATACTTTCCAATGTTATGATAATCAAGTGAAATCACATTTGTAAATTGTTCATGAAAGCGCCTGGGTAGGTAATGTGTAAATGTTTTCCCCCCTTTCTCCCTACTAAGATGTAAAGTGGCTACATTGTGTAGTGAGTAGCATCACACATTCTTGGAATATTGAAAATAACATCTAGTTTTGAAAAGAAATCAGGATTAAATTCCATTAAAGTAAATAACTTTACCATGAAAATATCTGAATGACAAAATGATTTTTCCGGACAGCAGCCTATTTATTGTAAGCAACATTCAATATAACTAAATTTCAGGTACAGCTCAATAATTAGGTGTTCCTTAAGTCCTCCAAATTTGTGTATAGGAGTAATAGGAAAGAAAAGCAGTGGGTGGGAGGAGTCCTGTCAGGTCCAATCTAGCTCCTCTCTTCTTCCCTATTTTCCTTTATGTCTAGTGAAAATAAAGATGAATGTTACAAGATCCCTATTCTCCAGGAGCTAATATTCAAATTCTGAGGAAGCCTTAGTTAGAGAAAGGAATCTTTGCTAAAGGGCAGCAACCTTGAATATCTTAAAGAACACTTGATTTGAAATAATGTTGAAGGGAAAAAAAGGAATTGGTATTTCAAAATGAAGGGGCTCTTGACTAAGCTAGGTTTTAACAATATGTTCCCAGAATTAGGAAGAAATCTCCAGATTGGTCTGCTAAGGACTGGTCAACTTGGGGGTGGAGGGCTGCTTTGTAACTAAGGGAATGACTAAATGTCTCTACTCATTTGTAAATGGTTTATATTTCCTGAAACCTCATTCCTTCTTTCATTCATTCAATTAACAAATATAAATTGAATACTTATTAGCATCACATCCTTGTGCTAGCTATTGTGGGAAATACAGAAAATGAAACAGGATTTCTGGACCTTATCATGGAATCAGGAGTGACAAAGTATATGCATCAAATACTGTGATGCTAGTATAATAAGAGAGGTAGACAATTCATTAGTATTAGATCTTTAAAGTAAACTATTGTGTTGGTTCTTTGTTTTCTTTGAAGTCTATTCTAAATGAAGGAAAAGGTGCCCAGGAATACAGAAGCCTGA
This sequence comes from Sarcophilus harrisii, assembly GCF_902635505.1. NCBI lineage: Eukaryota > Metazoa > Chordata > Mammalia > Dasyuromorphia > Dasyuridae > Sarcophilus > Sarcophilus harrisii. The sequence continues at coordinate 587,513,082 of NC_045427.1, read as the reverse complement.
CAAAAAATGTTAGAAAGAAAAGAAAGATGAGAAAAGACTTCCTACTATAGATTTGGGTGTAGATCCTAGCTCTGACATGTTATATGGGAATTATCATTTAACTTCTCTGAGCCTCAGTTTCCCCATCTGTAAAATGGGAATAATAATAGCTGTCATATATATAAGTTTACATAGAACTCTGCATACATTATCCCATTTGATCCTCTTAATAGCTCTGAGAAGCAGGTGCTATTATTACCACCATTTTATAGATGAAGAAACTCCAATTTCAGCAGTCTCCTATAAGTCATCTTGCCTCTTATAAGATAATAATCCTATCACTACCTATACTGCTGTATTATTGTCAGGAAAGAGTTATATAAGTCTTAAACAACTCTAAAATTATAAGTCATAAGAAATTGTTGAACTGCATTGGTAGAGAGAGTTCCCTCATTGATTCTCTATACCAGTGGTGGGGTCACAAATCATAGGTCTGGTCTTTATTCATATACATTTGTGTTCGTATAGGGACAGTCTGGTTTAGTGGATAAACAGCTGAGCTTACACTCAGATCTGGATTCAGATTCCACCTACAGTGTGATCTTAGACAAGTCTCAACTTCTATGTTTCTCAGGAATTCCCTAGGACCTATTTCCTAAGTCATTTGAATCACAGATTTAGAATTGGAAGAGACCTCTGACTCCATTTTACAGGTGAGGAAAGTGAGAACCAGAGAAGTTAAATAATTTGCCCAAAGTTATCCAAGAGGTAGGTTTAGAAAGACTGAGGTTCAAGAAAGCAAAAGGTACGGATAGAGAATAGTAGATGACAAGACAAAATCAGGACCATGGAGAGCTAAGGGGTAGGTTCCTCTAGCTTTACCAGAAACTAGAATCATCCCTTCTTGTTTGGAATTCTAGCATGTGAGGAACCAACAGAGGCAGGTAGGTGCTTTGATGGGTAAAGCACAAGCCCTGGAGTCAGGACAATCTGAATTCAAATCCAACCTCAGATTCTTGACACTTTGGGCAAGTCACTTAACTCTAATTGCCTCTAATAATAAATAATAAGAAACCCTCATTTTAGTAGAAGACTTTTGTCAGGGCCAGTTCTGTATAGGTTTATCTGGTGATTCTGATTCAAAATATTTAGAATAAAAGTGAAAGCATCTCTGTACAAAGAACAATGAATCTAGAGCCCATAAAAACTGGTTTTGATTCCTAGCTCTGTAAGCCCTTATCTGTGTGACTTCGGAAGGATTATTTCTCTGAGCTTCATTTTCTTTTCTCTATCATCACCTTTACAATCCTACATTTTTGTAAAAACACGTCCCTCTTAAAAATTTTGCCAGGTAGATAGTTACAAGTAGTATTGTCCCCATTTTACAAATGAGGAAACTGAGAATCAAAGATCATGTGACTTATCCATCATCACATGACTAGTGTCAGAGCTGAGTTTCAACCCAGATTCCTTTTTATACCAGTACAAATGTTCTTTCCATTATACTACATTCTGCCTCTCAAAAAAAGATGCTGGTTCCAAAACCTTTTGATCCCATGTCTTAGATTACAAACCTTGAAGTATTTGTTGAGATCTTGCAGGACTTCTTCAAGGGCCACTGTTGGTACCTCCAGATCATCCTTTGGTTCTAGAGTCTCCCAACTGAGGTCCAGGACAATAATTTATTTTATCACTTAATCATGTGTCATCATGCATGATTACGTTAAAAGTATGGACAAAGAGTAACTATAAAATCATGATGCTGATTTTTAAAAAAATGAATAGACCAAAATTTAGATATCTTAATGAATACAATACCTTTCAAAGGAATCACCAATGGCTGCCATGTGTTTATTGCAGTAATGTTCCTATTTCTGTAACTCTTCTTTGTTTACCATTGACAGACAAAAGACAATCATCCTCATTTTGTAATAAGCATGCCTGGTTTTTTAAACCGCAAATGGTATTTTCCAAGCTCCTTTTCACCAGAATTGACTTTGAAATATTTTTAACTCCTCTGAAAATTCAAATCTTTATCTTTTGCTATGTTTTTAAAGGAGAGTTCTACACATGCTTTGAGAAGCAACAGAATTACAGGAATAAGCTTCACTAAAATACTATATTGAAAGAGACACTTTATGCTTTGAATTTCACCTATTAGATGATTCCTAAAACACCTATGCTTCATTTCTTCCCCATTTATCTCTTTGTTTATTCCATTTTTTGTCAGAAAGGATTAACTTCAGTTTGAAATCTAAATAAATTGTAAACAGATTAAATGATCTGATTTTTACTTACTGACTTTCTGCTCACTTTCTATAAATACACTGTTTGAAAATATGAAGAATGTTTGTGGAAAATCTAGTGTTTTTACTTGAATAGTCATGTCCCACAAATGAGAAATCGACATTGAGAATGTACATTCACTGAGAACATCTAGTGGTTCTGAGTGCATATTAAGATAGATGAATACATGAAAGATCTATGATTTCTCCTTCCACCTGTAGATCATAGCTCACGGGGGTAGAATGGAACAGAATATTAGATTTGGAATCAGAAGTTGTTGTTCAGTCATGCCCTACTCCTTGTGTCCCCATTTGGAATTTTCTTGGCAAAAATACTTTAATTTTTGCTCTTTTCTTCTCAAGAACATTTTACAAATGAGGAAACTGAGGTAAACAAGGTTGAGTGACTTGTCCAGGGTTACACAGCTACTAAGTGTCTTGAGATCAGATTTGAACTTAGGTCCTCCTGACTTCAGGGCTAGTGATCTATCCACAGCACCAACTAGTTGGCCCAAAATTGTTCTTTCTTAAGCACAGGTTTATGTCACGCCCAATGAACAAATTCCAGTGCTCCAAATCAAAAATAAACCCCTCTGTTTGGATTTTAGAATTCTTTATAACCTGATTCCTTTTATTTTCCAGTGTTCTTACACCTTACTCTACTCTATATACTCTGTAGTCTGGTGATACTTTGCTGCTCCTCACATAAGATACTCCATCTCCCTACCTTAGGCATTTTCACTGATTGGCCCTTCCTACCTGGAACTCTCCCTCTCCCTCTCTGCCTCCTGGCTTCCCCAGCTTTCTTTAGCTAAAGAGCAACTCTGCAAGAAGACTTTCCCAATACTCTTTAATCTTGGTGCTTTCCTTCTAAGATCATCTCCATTTTATCTTCTATATATCTATATATCTTTATCATATATATTTGTCTCTAATTGTTTATACGTATATATTTTTGTAACATAATTTTTGTCTTTTGTCACTGCCATTAGACTGTGAGTTCCTTGAGACCAGAAACTTTTTTTTTTGCCTTTCTTTGTATTTATGCTTAGCAAGTACCTGACACACAGTAGTCACTTAATAAATGCTTATTGGCCAACTAGTGCTGATACACAGCTCAGTGAGGGAGGGAGTATTTGACGGATAAGCAAAAGTCCCTGATTTGGTCCTGGATTCTAGCAGGATGTGTCAGCCTTATCCTGGTATGTTAACCTGTCATTGCAAAAGAATGGTTCTCAGAAAAGTCATAGCTCTGCTATCTGTGTGATTATGAATAAGCCAAAAAAAAACTATCTTTAAAAAATAAAAAATATCTATAAAATAAAATATAAAAAGTAATAATCTTTGCCTTTATGAGGATCAAATTACCCAATCTATAAATATATATAATGTCACTATGTTATTGAAGCAATTCCTTTTCATTCTAATGCCTTTCCTTTGTTAATTATTTCCTATTTATCTTGCATAGACTATATTTGTTTGTTTGTTAGATTGTGAGCTCCTTGAGGACAGGGACTGACTTTTGCCTCTTTTTGTATCCCACCACTTAGCACAGTGCCCTGGCGCATAGTAGGTGCTTAATACATATTGATCAATTAATTAAAGCAATGTGGTACAGTAGGAAGATTACTGGTTTAGGACTTAGTCCCAATGCTGCTAACTAACTAAATCCCGATAATAGGGTTACATTGAGAGGCAGCATGATGTTGAATTTAGTGTCTGGCTTCAAATCCTAGCCATGCAATTTACTACCTGTATAATCTCAGTCCAATCACTTAACCTCTGTGGTCCTCAGTTTTCTCCATCCATAGGGGGATTGTCTTAGATGACCTCTGAGATTCCTTCCAGCTCTCGTATTCATTAATTTTAAGACTCTACTAATAACAGTAATAATTATCAATAAGAGAAATAGATTGAAATCTTTTTGAAAAGAAAGGATTTCTTTTTTTCTTAGCACTGGTATATCTTGGTTTCAAGAGTACATCAACATAGGTCAACATATTATTTGCACTTACTTCATCTGAAACAAATTGTTGGTGCCTCTGTGATCAATATCATGGCAGAAAGCAGCTGCAATCATAGCAAAGGCTTCCAGATCGGTATAATATTTCTTCAGTTTTCCTGTCTGTTTAAGGAAACAGAGATGGATTAATGGAAATAGCCTGGTGTAGTAGAAAGAACACTGACCTAAAGAGTAAGGAGATTGAGATCTCCAGATCAGCTGTGATACCTGCTAGCTACACAATCTTAGACAAGTCACTTTATTGCTCTGAGACTTAGTTTTCCTATCTGTAAAAAGGGAATAAAAATGCTTTCATTACAGTACTTCTTCCACTTGCATAGTGGTTGTGAGTTTGTATGATTGTTGCTTTCACTACAGTACTTCTTCCACTTGCATGGTGGTTGTGAGTTTGTATGATTGTTGCTTTGTAAACCTTAAAAGACTATATAAATGTAAGTTATTATTATTATGCTCTACTTCTAGAGCCATAACTAGGATAGGACAATTGGAGTATTGTCCCATTGGGGATGCCAAAATTTAGAAGGTGCTGACAATATTACATTTGTTCAGTAGCACAGAAACAATTGATTCAACTTTATTTAGCAAGAATATTCAGCTAAAAGAGGAAACTACCAAATGGCAATGTCCAAATGAATCTCTTGCTTCCTCCCTCTCCATTAACTCATGGCAATAGTTTTCCAGATAACCTTTTTGAGTATGAGATCTTTTTTCTAGTATCAATAAAATTGTCATATCCTCTTACGTTAATATGTACAATTATTAGTTAGTACTGTTAGAATCTAATGATTCTGACTAATATGGAAATGTTTTGTACATATATAATCTATATCAAATTGCTTACCTTCTCAAGGATGGGAAAGAAAGAAGGGAATTTGGAACTCAAAATTTTTAAAAAGAATGTTAAAAATTTTTATGTCATGTAATTGAGAAAAATAATTAATAAAAATTAATGATTAAAATTGAATTTTCAATTATTTTGTGCTATTATTCATAATAGTGTTTATATCCATTTAAAAATAATAATTCATAAGATTATAGACTTAAAGTAGGAAAGAACCTAAGTTCAACTTAGTTATTTTAGAAATGAAAAAATTGAGGCCCAAAGAAGTTTTATCTTACCCAGGATCACACAGAATTTGAGACAGAATATAAACCTAAGTTTTCCTGACGTCAGTTCTAGTGCTGTATCCTCTACATCATACTGCTATGTGAATTATACTTATGAAGAGGCAGCCTAGCATGGTGAGTAGCATGTTACACTTGGAGACAAGAACTGGATTCAAATTCCTCCTTTGATATTTATTAGCTTTCTAAACTTGGGTAATGCATTACTCTTCTCTGGTCCTCAGTTCCTCTTTCAGTAAAAATAAAAGAACTGGACTAGAGAATCTTTAAGATTCCTCCCAGCTTGAAGTCTATAATCACTGTGGCTCCACTGATGATTTCTTCCATCAAGTTTTCCTTCATGCTGAAGTTCTGGCAGAGTCAGAAAGAAATTGGAAAGCCTTAAAATGCTGTAGAAATGTAGTGTTATAATTATTATTAATATATCATCATCATCAATGCCATCACCATCCCCACCATCATCATCTTCCTCATCTTTCACAATTATCTGTAAAGTTCCTGAACCCACCATTAGTAGGGTAAACATTGTCTGTCCCACATTGAATCCATGCCTCCAGTTGTGATAGGTGACAGATCGGTAACCTTTTCTCACTGTGTACATCCATCTTGTAAGGACCTGTAACCAAAAAAAAAGGGGGGGGGAGGAAAGGAAGAAAGAAGAAGGAAGAGAAAGAAAAGAAAGAAAGAGAGAGAAAAAAAGAAAGGGAGAGAGAAAGAGAGAAAGGGAGAGAAAGAGGGAGGGAGGAAGGAAGGAAGGAAGGAAGGAAGGAAGGAAGGAAGGAAGGAAGGAAGGAAGGAAGGAAGGAAGAAAAGAAAGAAGGAAGGAAGGAAGGAAGGAAAAAAAAAGAATTAGGAAGGGAGTAAAAGATTTTTCAGACTTTGGAACCTAATTCCCAAAGGCTAAGAAGGTCTGGGATGGTGTAATTGACAATCTATCTTATCTAAAGAAGGCCACTTGGTCTTGTTTAAGTAGTTTTCCACAGAAATATTTGCAAGTTAGTAATTTTTCTTCTTGGTCAAAACCCAAACAGAAAATTCACTATTTCTAAACACAGAAGACATTTAGTTTGAGAACTCTAAGAACTGCTATTCCTAATAATCAAGTAAATATCATCTGACCTCCACAGGCACTTTGAACTTTTCCACAGCTTTTATTTCAAAAAATAATTGGATCCCACATTTTATCAATCCATGCTCTGTAATGGGAAAGTCACTGAAGTGGAACTCATAAAGTTCTACATCCATTGGGTTCGGCAGCTCCTCTTTCTGTTTAAAAAAAAAAAAAAAAAAAAAAAAGAATAATATGGTCCAGATGAAATTGACCTTTCAGTACATTTTATATTCACAGATCTCAAACATTCACAGGGTGATGGAGGGCTGGTCAATGGGAGTCTCATCCAGGTATGGAGTGAAGAAGGGGCCCTCCGTTACAAATGTCTAGAACCTGGCTAAGTCTCCACATGGTACATGGCAGCAGGCCTAATACTGCATGGTCAGAGGATGGGGCTCCCTTGGCTAATCCTCTGTTAAAAACAGCAAATCAAGTTGCTTGGACAAAATATCTAAAGTTGTTAACAGCTAGTAAGTGCCAATTTTTCTTTCTCCAGTCCCCCACCTTTTCCTATAGTTCCATTGTTAATTAGAGAATAAACACTACTGAATTCAACTCAATTATTTATAATGTGCTTAGGATGGGTAAAGCACGGACCTGCTATAAAGAGTTAATATAAAGGACACAGATGAATAGTCCAAACCATCTAAGACAGTTCTTAATCTGGTGTGTGAAACTTATTTTTATCCATACATATACACACACATATACATATATGTGTATGTTATGTATTGTGTACATATACATAACACAAATTTATGTATTATATATACACATATGTAGTATTATATTTATTTTAATTTGATTTTTTGGTAATACTCTGGTTTATTTTATGCATTTAAAAGCCTTATTCTGAAAGGTTGCTCATAGATGATTGATGCCTGTTCCAATGATTTTGTGATGAAGAGAGCCATCTATACCCAGAGAGGATTATGGGAACTGAAGGTGGTTCACAACATAGCATTTTCGCTCTTTCTGTTATTGTTTGCTTGCATTCTTACTCATTTACTTTCTTTTTTTGGTCTGATTTTTCTTGTGCAGCAAAAGAATTGTATAAATATGTTTATACATATTGGATTTAATATATATGTTTAACATGTTTAACATATATTGGATTGCTTGCTATCTAGGGGAGAAGGTAGAGGGAAGGAGGAGAAAATCCGGAATACAAGGCTATGTAAGGGTCAATGTTGTCAAATTATCCATGCATATGTTTTGAAAATAAAAAAGCTTTATTTAAAAAAATTTTTAAAAAAAGAAAAGTTGCTCATAGACTTCATCAGATTGTCACAAAGGTCCATGATACACAAGAGGTGAGAAACCCCAGTTCTAGGAACTCACATTCTATTGGGTGAAAATAACTGATATCACAACATATTTATAAAGTAAGTAGGAAGCAATTTGAAGGCAAAAGAGCAAAAAGATTTTAGGTAGGTCATGCTTGATCTGAACTTTGAAAAGAGTTAGGGACAACAAAAAAGTGCTTACTATGTGAGTACAGTATTAGGCATTTCTATGATCCAACCCTCAGTCATATTTTTCTACTTGACAGCACATATCTCTTGTCTCCCCGTTAATTCTCCATAAGAAGTCTTCTCATCAATCTAGTGCCCCTTTTCTAGTTGTCTTGACATCATATGGACACCCCTGAAGGAGAAACACTTGGGGTTTTCATGGAGTATTCCTCATTCTTGCTAAGTGACTAGTTTATTTTTTTCAGTCATACACTTCCCTGATGACACCTTTTAAGTGATTTCTCTTGTGCAAATTCTTCATTTCTATTGTTTTGCTGCTGATTAATGCTGATGTACCTTTAAAAGACATTTTCCAATGAATGCTTGAAAGACATGTAAGCAAAACCAGATTTGAAATCTGTTAGATAAGTGGAGAAATAAGCTGGAGATTTTCAAGCAGAAATTACATGTGAAAAAAGCCAGAACAGAATGAGGAGGCGCTGGAATAAGAAAAGGGACATTGAGGCTGAGGTCACTATAAAGCTTAACCCTTTTCCCAAATAGATTTACATTTATTTATGTAATTTATGCTTAATTAGAATAACCATAGAGGGGTAGCATGGTCTAAAATGATAAAGAACTACCAGCCTGGGTGTCAAGAAGATCCAAATTCAAGTCCTGTCTATGACCCATACTAGTTATGTGAGCATGGGGAAAAGTCACTTAACCACTCAGGGTACCCAGACAACCAATCCAAGCTATTCAGTTATGGATGAGCTTCTGAGATGCATTAGAAAAGGGAATTCCTAAACCTGGAAGTTTCTTACATGAGAAAAAAATCAGTTTTGAATTAAAAAAAAAATCCTAACTAAATTGGGAATAAGGTTGTGGGACTTGAGATGAGGACCAGCACTGGCAAGATAGAGGAAGAAAAAACAGAGGAGGAAAATCCCTCAAGATAGGATAGAAATCCTCAGCCTATATTATTACATTGCCTCAAATATATCATTAGTGTCAAAGGACTAAGCCATTGGCAAATTGCAAAGTACCATGTTACTATGTATGTGACTTTGGAGCAAGTCATTTAACCTTCTCTCTACCCTTAAATTTTTTGTGTTAAAATAAGAAGAATGGATTAGATGGATTAGGAGATAACCTTCCATATCTAAATTTACTACTAAGTTTGAATTCCATGTCAGAAGAATATGGTCTGGATCCCATTTCCTGTAAAAACTGGAGTTAATTGCCACTGACAAATCTGTGCTTCTTTTCAGTGGGTCAGAAATGGCCAAAGACCTGGGAAAGGAAGGGTGTCTGCTTTCAGGTGCCATTAATCCTATTAGACAAATGGATCTCATGTTCTTTGACTCATCTGAAAAGCCATCTGGTTGAGATGTTACTTTTCTGAAGTCACAAAATCACCAAAGAAATTGAGATATTTCAGAGCTTTCAGGATTTTGTTGAGTTGATTCGATTTCCAAGTCCAGCCTAATAACATGGATTAGGAGTTATGTGTCAAAAGACAAAAAGTGTACTTGTTACGTAAGTATAATGGGAAATTCCTTAAACCACTGGGTATGGCAGTGTGTTGTTCATTCCTGAAAGGAAAACCTTAGAGTCATTATTTGCTAGTTTTCCTCGTTGCACGACAAAGCTAAAGAAATCAGCTGGGCTAAACTAGTTCCCTAAATGTGCTGGCTGGAGGAGTTAATCAGTAAGGAGTCATAATGTGGAAGCTTTTATCAGCATGTAGAAGATTTACTAGATTGTAGAGGGCAAAGCTTGGTAGCTCCATTCTTAATTCTCAGGGACAGAGTAAACATCTATAAGGAGAATCTTCACTGGAATGATTCCTTAAGAACATAGCTTGAGACACAATGGGGGTGGGGAGTAGGGGAGGACTGAGTTTGAGGATCCAGGAATCATTCTCCAATTCCCCCATGGAGTGAACTGAGTGGTAAAAATTTTCATAATGAGCAGTTGAACCACGCAAATCGTCAAACACTATAAATAAGAACCTAGTTTATTGTTTTGTTTATTGTACAGACATAAGAGAGAGAAAAAGAAAATATTTATAATACAAATTAAACTTCAAAGTGTGTATTGAATACATTTCCTGCTCCTTCTCTGATGAAGCCCATTGGTACCTTTGACTATTAGTGCACTTTGGAATAAGGTGGGACGTGCTAGAGAATTAAGGAAAGGTAGGTGGGCGATTTTTCTTTTCAGGAGGTTGTGATGTAAACCTACATGCAAAGACATATATTTATTATGTAGGAAAATTGGTGTGCTTCTAGCAGGTCTATTTGCCATGTGACATGAGATGGGCTAAGTGTTAGTAGAACTATAGATATTTTTGAGTACATATTCAGAGCATATGCATTTAACTTCCATTTGTTTTCACTTGGACCTCTTTTTTCTTCTAAAAAAAGAATGATTTGGAGTAGGCATATACAAAATATTAGTTGGTTGTTTGATGTTTTATAAACAGTATTTAGGTTCTTGATCATTCCTACAAAATTTGTCTTACTTATAATATATAATATAAAATAAATATAAAAATATTTAAATAATCTATAACATTATTTAGTGCCATAGAACCAAACTAGGAAAAATTATGGCAATTCTTAAATTATCAGCCACGAAGGACAAATCAAATACAAAAATAATGTATGTTTGCCAGTTTGTGAGAAGTAGTTGAACGTCATCGTTGTTGTTGTATAAAAAGTCATTGAAGTTTATTGACTTCAATACACATATTTTGGACAGATAGAGAATATGAACAATGTTCTGGAGCTAGAACTGAGTAGGAGCAAAGTAAGAATGCATTTGGGAAATTTTGCCGTGGGTGTTTTCCATGATCGCAAACTAGACCTTGCCACAAAAGCTAATCTCATAACACCAGTATTGCCTTAGGCATCTCAGTGCTCCTTTGTGGTATGCAGGTAAATACATTTTCTCAAAGGCTCTTCCAGCAAGCCACAAATTCAGGATAGTTCTATTTTGCTAAATAAATATATAATATGATATAATATAATATAAAAAATATTAAAAAGCTTTAAGTATGGTTCTGCTAAAATAGGGATAGATATGAACAGCCCCCATGGGAGCTGGTATTTCTACACATGAAGGTTTCTAGGAGAAATTCACTCTGGAGCAGGCAGACTTGTATTTATAATCCTGGCACTTAGCAAACTGTCTGACTCATAGTAAATCCTTAATAAATGCTTTATCTAATGCAATCTACTTGCTATTCTATTATATTCTATCTTTTGCCTCTTGTGCCAGGAATGTGCTTTTTTACCTATATTCTAGAGTCCATAACTTCTTTCAAGAAAGGTGAAAGTACCATCCATTTCTTATAGGATGGCTATTATTTGTTGGCCTTTCCTCCAAAGACATTATTTGATATATTTTGTGTTTACTTGTCTCTGTACATGTTTGCTCCATCTGTAAATTATAAGCTCTCTGAAGGCAGAGGCTGTTTTATTTTTGTCTTGTTCATGGGTTTTTTTGTTCATAGATTCATAGTATTTGTCTAATTCATAGTAGAGAATAAAATAGGTATTGAACTGAAGGAGTTAGTAACTGAGTGAGTCCTGGGCACAAACAATTAGTGTAAACTATATCAACATATTCCTAAACTGCAAATAGAGTTAGTTGGCTCAGTGGATAGAGGGTCTGGCTTGAAATCAGGATGACCTGTGGTCAAATCTAGCCCTAGACACTTACCAGCAGGTTCAGTTTTTGATTAATAAAGGTATTCTCACATTTTGGGTGATAGGTCATCTGAGGAACTAGCAAATGATAAGGGGAACTATTTCTTTTAACATACGACATATAAGAGTAGCCTTTTTGCCTCATGAAGCCACTAAACATAATTTGAGAGTACTTACCAAAATCTGGATGAGTTGCTTTTCTTCACAATCGTCAATAATATTTGTATTCAACTTTTCTTTGTATTTCTAAAATGTAAAAGCAATTGAGATAGTAAATTTCTCTGAAGCAGAAATTAACCCCAACTGAATTCTTCTAATATTAGAATATTATTATATTAATAATATTATTCATTTTAAAATATTAGTGGGTTTTTAAGTGGGAGCCTAGCTTTGCAAGTTTCTGGAAGATGGGCTTTAAAAAGAAAAAAAAAAACTATTATCTTTTCACCCTGGAAGAAATTTGAGGAATCAGTCCACTGGAAAATGTTTCTTTTTGTGATCCTACAATATCATAGGTTGATGGGGCAAGCCTATATTGGATGGAACTGAAGCCAAATGTAAAAGGGTATAATTTTAAGTATTTTGTCATCTTCCTGAGGTTGCCATTTTTATCCACTTCGTCTCAGAACATTCATCTTCCCTTTCTTCTCTTGACCTTCATTCACATTCTTCCACTATTTTCAGAGAGAAATTATTTGGCAATCTTCTTGCTGACATCTAAAGCAATAATTCTCAATATATGTTCTATGGACAACTAGTGTTCCCCAAGAGTCTTCCAGTTATCATCTGAGCTGGTTCCTTGCAAGAAGAATATTTCTTTTCTGAATCTTCATCATAAAGTTATCCTTGTAGACCATGATTAAAAAATGTCATATGTTTATTCTATGTTATATTTTAGATTTCCTTTAAGTAAAAGGGAGAAGTGAGGAATTTTAAATAAGGAAGTAAGAAATAAGAGAGAAAAGATTTGGGCTCTTGCCCCTAAAATTAATTTGTTTAAATTATTGGTATTGATGCAGAAGATATGATGACTTGCTAGTTACGGAGTCAGAAATCTGGGTTTGAATATTATAACCTAGACATGTTATTCCCTACCCCAGCATGAGTTCTAGACAATTTGGCAACCCTCTAGTTCTAGGAAATTTGGGGGAATTCCAGGGAAAACAAGTAGTAGTAAGTTATCTAAGATAACCTTAGAGATAATCTAATCTAATCTTTTCATTTTACTTCTGAGAAAGTGGAAAAGACTTGCCAAGATCACATAGCAAATTCAATGCTCTATCATCATTTGGTTACTGGCTATGTGATCTTGAATAGGTTTTCCCCTTTAAATTAGAGAATTAGGAACAACACAGTGGATAGTGAACTTGTCCTAGAGTCAGGAAGTCGTCTCAGACACTTAATAGCTATGTGACTCTAGGCAAGTCACTTAACCCCATTTGCCTCAGTATCCTCATCTGTAAAATGAACTGAAGAAGGAAATGGCAAACCACTTCAGAATCTTTGCTATTTAAATCCTAAATAGGGTCACAAAGACATGATTTAAATGACTAAACAACAACAATAATATATATATACATATGTATATATATAAAAGCATTTTGAAAAGTATAAATTACTATGCATAAATATATTTTTTTCATCCTATTCTTTTTTTTTTTCTGAAGCAATTAGGGTTAAGTGATTATTGCATAGGACTTGTGTATTTCTCTATTTTATCCTTATTCTTATTCTTGTCAAAGCTCTATTCACCAAAAAAGTAAGCTCAATTTATATAGGTTTTGATTGCATCACATAGATCAATAGGAGATGATCTTCCATGTGTCAATACACTAAAGACCTGTGATTTTGTCTATGGACCTCAACACAGAGCACCTTCTATCTGTGACAACCCTTTTAGAGAACATAAGCTCATTGAGAATAGTGGGTGATTTCCCAGCGCCTAAGACTGTGCCTAGCACAGAATCTTAATAGAGGCTTGTTGATTGATTGATGTGACTTACTAGATCAGTCACATAGCTGTGTGAAGTTTAGAGAGATTAAATGATTTGATTATGATCACAGAAGTTAGAAACTGAACCCAGATCTTTTACAAGTCTGACATTCTATCATTACTCCATACTAGTTCTCATTTATATCATAGTATCATAGATTTAGATCTGCTTTACAGATGTCATCCTGAGATGTCAAATCACAAACTGAAGGTCAAATATTAAAATTATTACTTTTTAGCCCAACCATTATATATGCCAATTTTTCCTAGTCAATTAAAAAAATCCACACTATTTTTTCATGAATTGGGCGACCACTCTAAGCAGCCACATTATTTGTACTCTCAGGTGTTTAAATTATTGGTATTGATGCAGAAGAAGGCATGATGACTTGCTAGTTACAGCATCAGAAATCTGGGTTTGAATATTACATTTTTGTGTACTGCAGCTTATCACTTCCTTCTTTGATTTCTGCTTCCTCTGTGTATAATGAGAAGGTAGAACTATTCATAAGTTCCCATCTAGCTTCCACATTCTCTTTATTCCTCGGATTCAGGGACTAGGAAGAAAGGAGGAGAGTTAAAGGTGGTCTGTCCATTGAAGTCCCTTTTTTACTCTATGAGACGCCATTCTTTTTATTCTCCAATGAACTTCAATGGATCTTGGCATTGCTTTGTTTGATCTCCAGTTCCTGATGCCTAAGACTATAACATTTCACTGTGTTTAATGAAATTCCATTATAAAAATTCTGGGTGGTCTGATGAATTTATAATATAAGGATTTTTATCTGTAATAAATCTCATCTTGATCAGTTTAGCTCATCTCATCTTCATCTTGGAGAGAAATTACAACCTAGACATATTATTCCCCATCCCAGCATGAATTTACCACCCTCTAGTTCTAGGCAATTTGGGGGAATTCCAGGGAAAACAAGTAGGTAGTAAGCTGGAAAATTAAACTATACACTTACCAAAATAGACTCAATTTCACCAGCAGTAGCTTTGGTCTGATACATGAGCATTTCATAAGCAATGTCCCTTCTGTTTTCAAGTTTATTCATTTTATCATAAGTATCAGTATTTAAAAGAGACCAACCAAGAAACTGTGTGAGAATCTGAAATAAAAGAAAACAGTGTGCTCCTTGAAGGTAAATAAGAAATAATGGTTCTATATCAAAAACACTGTGGTCCCCAATCAGTCAATGTCCTTATTCTCAACCATCTGGTTTCTCATTTTAATCAAGCAAGAACAATCTTAATAATTATAACAGTAATTATGGTCAATCTTGATTGTAGATTGGAGGCAATTGGATTGCTCAGTGTATAGAACTCCAGAGCTGGAGACAAGAAAATCTGAATTCAAATCCAGCTTTAGACATACTAGCTATACGAGTCCTGGACAAGCCACTTAATCTCTGTCTCGTTTTTTCATCTCCAAAGGAGGGATAATAATAGAACCTGTTTCTCAGGGTTGTTGTAAGAATAGAACGAGATATAATTTGTAAATAAAGCAGGTTGCATATTTTAAATGCTGTATAAATCCTAGCTATTGTTATTCAGTGAGTCTATGACTGTAAATTCAGGAGTTTTATACTTCCAACTCCAAATTCTTTTCCACCTGCTGTTTGTTGCCAGAAGTTCCACCACTAACACTGAGCAACATTCACCTTTATTTTAAGACTTTGATCTTTCTTAGACTAAAAATACTCCTAGAAAGAGAGATGTAAGTCATATAAGCCTGAATGAATTAAGAATATGAGATCAAGTTTTGTTAGAGAAGATTCTGGATATATAGGAAGACTTGGAAAGTTGGGAAGGGTACCCTGAAATTGAGGGAAAGAGGAGGGAAAAGTGGAGGAAGAGTCATTGACCACCACCTTGACCTATTTTATAAACAAACAATCATTTATACTAAGACTGCCTCCAACAGTAATATCATAATATATTGAAAGTGAACGCTACAAAGGAATTTTCATCCATTCTTCTGAAAGGCAATTTACTTTATGTCTGCTCTTAGTAATAAAATTTGGAATATGTGATAAATAATCAATTCAATTGAAAGAATATTTATTAATCCTATATGCAAGGCATTGTGCTAAGTGCATACAAATAAAATAAACCTCAAGAAGGTTACAATTAATTGTTATAATCTATGTACTAAGGAAATTATACTAGAGGAATTGATGTCTGTCTCTAGTGAGGTGAAACAGCTGGAGATGTCAGCAAGAAAAGGAGGAAGAAAGGAGGAGGGAAAAACCAAAGGATTATGTATATCTATGTGGTAAGAATCTTCAGGGTCTTCCAATCCAACTCCCTCATAAAGTAGATGAGGAAACACAGTTTTCTTAAAAATGAGAAAGCAAGGAAGTAGTATAATAATGGAATTATAGGAAAGAGAGTGAAATAATAAGAAAGAACAGAATGACTATTGTGTGGAGACCAATATTTAAGTTTCCTGCGTCACAAGAAAAGGTAGAGCTCTCTTTTCTCTAATACCTAATTTGGGGAAACATCCTGGCAGGCCCACACTTTAAATTCTGACGACAAAATGTACCGTAGGCTGGACACAGAAGTAACAATCTGGAGAGGTGGCTATTTTGAGCCTCTGTGAATCACTACATAATGAAGCTTTCAAAGGAAATTTGAGCACACCAAAGCAGTAATTGGGCATTTATCCCACATTATTACATGAAACTCACCTCAGTGATTTGCTCATCGTATTCATCAAAGGGCTTTGCGTCTTTTCGATTGTAGAATGTCACGACTCCCACAATGTCTTCTTTCTTGTTGACAATGGGTAGGGAGAGGACATTTTGAATGACCCAGCCTGTTTCATCAACGGGTCCTTTCTATAAAGAATAAAAACTGTTGTCATTTATATTCACACAGGAGAGAAAAGGATTCAGGTGTGGCTGGGGGAGAGCTGCTGCCCTGTCCTGAAGGGCCTTAAAGTGGTGGGGATTTTTTGGGAGGCAAGGTCATTTGTTTGAATAAGAACCACCTATATCAGACACTAAGAATGGTGTGTCCAATGCTTCAAGGTAAGCAGAAATCCACTCCTTTCCAATTCTGTTGAAGTCTATTATACTATAGGCTTAAAAAGAAAAACAAACTATTTATAAAGATTTATGGTTTCATATATAATTCTCTTTTCCTGTTTTTCTATATAAACATATATGGAAATCCTTATTTACTGTTGTTTGCTAAATTTGGAATAAAAAATAATATATATGTATGTGATATATAAAATGTAATAATAGATATGATATTAATATATAATTATGTTTATATAAATCATATATAAACATAATTATATATGTATTAGATATTATTTTATTCCAAATGAAACAAACAAGAAGCAAAATAAGGATTTCCATATATATATATAAATGCTATATTCCAGACTGAGAAGATTATATTTTATCCTAAAGATAAATAAGATATCTGAGCACAAGAGTGACATAGTCAAGCTTTTGCCATAGGAAGATTATTTTATCTATGTGCATTGTGTTCTTGTCAAGTACACACATGAGCTAAGTGTGTGTATTTCTGTATATGTGTCTGTGAGTTCACATGCATATGTAAATTAGGCTTCCTAGATGTCCTAATCTAGTGACAGTCCCAAGTTTTACCTTTCTGCTTTGGGAGCTGTTAGTCCCTGATTCTATCTGAGAATGGATCTTCTAACTCTAGCCAGAAGCTTGTGAAGCATAAAAGAATAAATCCCAGATAGAACAAGAAATCTTCCCACATCAATGTCAATCATGCCTCTGACAGATCCAGCAGATCCGTGAGGTCAGCCACGATGGCAAATGGAGAAGAAAGGAGACTTGTAAGCTGAGATATTTCACCAGCTCCATGACTGAGATTTTGGGTCTTTTGAGCAGGGAGAGGTTGAAGTGGGTTCCTAAGGCCATGTCCATTCATGGAAATAATGGTAGGAGAAATATGGGGAAGATCATGGAAGGAGGTAGGGTAAGAATAAGCATTCCAAGACTACCCTGGATGAAGTGAGACCCTAAATGGGGGAGCTATCCTAAAGCAGGCAAAATGATGAATAGCATGAAATGGCACAGCATCAGGCAATGGAAGCCATATTTTGGGATATGGAGTGAAAAATCTGACAACAGCAGAAGCTCAATTAGCACGACAAAAACTAAGCAAACTAAGCACAATCAGTGCAACTGAAGTGAACTGATTTCATGATCAAGGAGGCATATTTCTGTCACTGGGAGTAGGAAAGAATGTCACTGTGGTAAGAACACAATGCCTTTTTAGGTTGCAAGGTCCTGGATGCCAGAATGAAGCAGCTATCTCCTTCCTTTCTCTCTCTCTTCTTCCTTCTTTTTACCTTCTTCCTCCTCTTAAGTACCTATATTTATAGCAACTGAGGAAAGAAACTAATTTTTACTTTTGTATCCTCATCATTGTACTTTCCTATTAGTAAGTGCTTAATAATTGTTGATCAGTTGTTAAGAATGAAACTAATTTCTATTTATATTGCTAAACCTGTCACTCACTCTATGACCAACTAATAAAATTATATGATGATCAATTCTGATGGTTCCTTCCAACAATGAGATGATTCAGACCAGGGCTCATGTGATGTCCTCTTTCTGGACCTCATTTTCCTTCTCTCTAAAAGGAAAAGGGTTGAACTAGAAGATCTCTGCTCTAAATCTTATGATCTCTTGAGAAGAATATGTGTCCTATTATGCTCTGGGACAGAAGTGGAAGAAGAAAAAGTAGGGGAGGAAGGGGATGATGGAACTGGAGTGTTCCTTACCTGAAATGTGAAATATTCATCTGCTGGTGCATTCATCATATTACAAATCTGCAGAGAAAATACAATATACTCAGAAATAGTGGAACTGATAATAATAAGAGGTAATAAAATTCAGGTCAAATACAGCAAATAGCATTAGTACCATCACTTTCAAAATTAAAACACCCTATATTAACAATTGGTCAATTAACAACACAGAAAGTGATGTACATTAATAATCAGAACCAATAGTAAGGGTTTGCTTAGGATATTTTGTTGGTTTTGTTTGGGTGTTAATCTGATGTTTCAATACAAAATTATTAATTAAAATTTAAAATTAATTTAAAATAATTGAAATAAAATTATTAATTAAAACAAAATGTGATTTAAAAGTCATTGACCATTCAGATTTTCCCAGCTTGATGAAAATTGAAGCCCATTCATTTTCTTCCAGAGGACATGAGGGGTCTTATAGACTCCTTTATGGGGTTACTTCTTAAGGAATCAGACAAATATTTCAAATAGTAGCTTATCAATGGCAAATGCCCATTGACTTCTTATTGACATTAACATTTATGCTTTTTAATTGTCATTTGTTGAAATTTAATATTATCTCTTTTGACTCATACCTCTGGATGCAAATTGATTTGTAAGTAGTTTGAAACCAAAGCACTTTATTTCTCCTGTCTAAAGAAGACAGGGATACTGGAAGTGAAGTGTGCGTGTGTGTGTGTGTGTGTGTGTGTGTGTGTGTGCTGGGGTTGGGGAATGGGATATAGTGGCTTAGTGTGGGGTAGGATAGGGGAAAGATGGTGAAAAAAATCTTGCTTAAATTGGTGATTTGTATGAGGAGATGGTGGAGATTGTATTTCCAATACCGAGTGGAATTAGGGGAAGAGAAAGCTAGGGAAAGGCTAAGAAACCAGACAGTTTCTCAGCTCCTTCTGAATTAGGTTTTCACAGAGTGACTTCATTATTTTAAATGTTGTGAATTCTCAGAACATTAGACATATTTATATTTAAATGTATGCACAAGATGATATTCCATTGCATGCTATTTTTGGTTCCTAAATAGCAGATAATGGAGCTGTTACTCATCTTTGAGTCCGTAATTACTTGCAAATTTCCTTTCCTCCTCTCCTCTCTCTGATCCTATTCATTCTTCTGTTCTGTGCTACCCTCCCACTTCCTTTCGCTGGTTCTCTCCAATCTTCTCCTCCCATCTTTTTTCACCTCTTTTTCTTTCTTTCTTTTGCTCCCTGTTCTCTCCTCCTTTCTCTTTCCCTCTCCCAGCCCTTTCTTCATTTCTCTTTATTCTGCCCCTTTCCCCCTTCTCTTCCCTTCCTCTTTCTGTCCCTCCTTCTCTTTCTTCCCCTTTTACTTCCCTTTCTCTACTAGCCCCTCCATTCTCTTCCTTTTCTTATCTCCTCCTCTCCCTTCTCCCCTTTTCTCCTCTTCCCCATTTCTCCCTCCCTTTCTTCTCTCTTCCTTTATATAACTTATTAAAGCCACACTCCAAACATAGAAAACTTACCCACAGAAGAAAAATATCACAAGGTCTAGATTCTAAATAAGTTCACACTGACTGCTTTGTAAATCTTCATGAGTCATTATGAGTCACTGAGACTCTCAGCCCAGGTGGTCAAAATTTAATGGACGCTGCTAAAGGTGTAGAGAAAATGTTAGAGAAAAAAGGAGAAATCATTCAAGTAAGCACAGCAAAAACACACTTCAGGTGTTGGGCTGTGAAGGGAAGAAGAGAATCCATGGTAACCAAAGGAAAAATCTGACTCTGGTGAACATGTTTTGAAAATGTACAGGCTCTGAGGTAGGTGAATGAGGAGTCAGAAGCCAGGAAAGTAGGAATGAACAGGAATGAACAGGGAGACCTATGACAAAGACAGAATGATTTAGGGAGGCTGAGACAAGACATTCAATGATGAGAAGAAACAAAGGGTCCTTAAAGGACTGGGCAGTGTGACATATCCGGCACAACTGTGAACCAGAATGTCAGGAGATCTGGATTCTCCTGACTTTGCGTTTAACTTGTGGAGTTTCCTTGGACAAACTCATTTCATTTCTCTGAGATATTTTTTGCATGCTACAGCACAATAGCGTTTGATCATATGGTTTCCGACTTCTGTGATTCTATATACAATGTTGTCATGACAGAGCCCTGATACTATTTGGCACTAGTCAGCACACATGGGAGAAATTGGTGCAGATTTCAGGTTTCCAAAGTACTCAGGGAATCAAGGAGCTAGAACAAAGTGCAGAAGGAAATTGAGGCTTCATCTTTCATTACCTATTAAGTGCATGGAAGAGATAATGCATTTGATAATTCATAAATATCCAGTATGGGGTGGGGGGAGAAGAAGAAAAGAGAAGAGCAAGGAACTTATAGAAGGAGACTTATGAAAGAAGAAAAACCTGAAACTGAATTCTACATAATTATGATGATAAGTTTGGTCCCAAAGAAGCAATGACAAGGTGTCTCTTTGCAGAGAAAGGGGACTATGAGTATGAAATAGTATTTATATTATCAGACATGACTAATAAGATTTTATTGTAAAGAAGGGAAGTAAGATTGGAAAAGAGATGTCAGAAAATCAAGATTTAAACACTTTTTAAAAGAACAATATAATAAGGAGGCCATTTTTAGAACATTACAGTGTCATAGAAAGGATCTTTTTGGAACCTAGAGTCCAAAGACCTAAGTTCTAAGCTTGGTTATATGGCTGGGCATCTCTTTGGCATTCTTCCAATAACATAGAGTTTAGAGTTAGACGTTTTTAAGTACCTTTATGGCATATGCCACCTTGTCTCACAGTTGAAAGAAGGATCTGTTCCAAGGCTAATTAATATGGTTCTTCCCTGATGTATTATTTTCAATCCTTTAGCTAATATCAATTGGAATCAACATTTTGATAAATAATAATAGCAGAGAAACTTACAAATCCATGTTCAGCAACATATGCTGGCAACCCACTAACAAGAGACCAGTGGTCTGCAGGAGGCGTCCTTTAGGTTTAAAAAAAAAAGGAAATTATGAGGCAGATAAATATAAAATATATGAAGTCAGTCAGTATACAAGGAATAAAACTCATTTGTCATTCATACAGCAACGTCATTCATAAAAATACTCACTGGATGACTTTGATCTCTTCTTTTCCATGCAGAATATAATCAATAATCTTATAAAAGATAATTTCCTAAATGAAAGGGACAGAATAAGAATGAGTCAGAATGAACAAAGAAGTCTCCTTAGAAGAAACCCATAGTTTGAGAAATATTTTTTTCATAAGAACATGTTAAAGCAGCTAGTCCATCATCTTTTCTACCACTTTTTCTATGGATTAAGGTTATAGTAAAACAAACAGTGTATCACTATCTAATTAGCTACACAATAAATCTTTTTTGACCAGATTTATATCTCCAGTACTTAGCACAGTGCTTAACACATAATAAGTATTCAATAAATGCTTTTTCAGATAAATATGACTTCTTGAGACCCAAGTTATTACAATGGCAGAGATAAATGAATCATGGTACCCTTAGTGGGGAACTCAACTTTCTCCAGTGCTCTGAGAACCGTAGAATATTTTAGTTAGAAGAAAGTGAGGGAGCAACTTAAAGATGAACCTCGAATGACTGTTGAACTGAGCTGGGAGTGAGAGAAGTTTACAAAGGCCTACTTGAAGTTATAAGTTGATTATTAAAGTTGAAAAGAAAGATAGCTTAAGAAGAGTGAAATCAAGTATGGCTGGTATATTTCAGATAATAAATCAAAAGCTACAGTTCCAATCAGGACAATGGGCCCCAGAGTGTTTTTCCCCCAGAATCTAGCATAGGGCTTTACCCACAATTTGTTCTGTGGGATAGATGAATAGATGAATGGATGAATGGATGGATGCATGGATGATTGAATGGATGGATGAAGGATTGGATTAATGGATAGATGGTTGTGTCTTCCAGTCTATATTTGTGTAGAGCTTCCTCCCTCACCCAAATGAAACTAAAACCTAGGATTTTCTTCCATCCAGCACAAGGAGTGAGCCAAGGAAAGACTTTCTTTAAACTTACTCTGCCATCTGGTGTCTTTGGACCTTTGTAGGGCTCTACTTCTCCAAGCTTGATTGGCCATTCATCATAGAACTCCTACAGACAATTAGGTTTGAATGTTATTCAATAAAATATTTCACAAATCCATCTACTCTAGGTACAACTTGTATAGTTGTTAGTTCAGTGTATTTCATAGTATTTCTTGTTTATAGACACTGAATTATCTAGATTATTTTAGAAGTACTGCAACAACTTAGATAAAGAAACAAGAAAAGCGATTGAATGACTAGCTAATTAGCAGAAATGGGATCAAAAGTAAGTAGTATTCTTTCTGTACCATCATACTTAATCTCTTATGTCACTTCAAATCTCAGACATTAAGAAAAAAAGATTTGTTATTAGTATTATAATGAATGAAACTCCTTGAGAAATAGTTTTCAGGTAAATTTCTTATTTAGGCTAGCCAATAATCAATACATTGATGGTCAGTGGTTTCTCTCAGTAACCAAAGACCCAAAAGGAGACTCAATTACTTTAAATCTCTTCTGAAAGAGAACTCCCAGGACTAGTTGTTAGATATTAAATAATCTGCAAGTCTTCAGCTCCTCCTGCTGAGAAAGTGGTTTGATCATGAGATTCAGCAGCCTTAAGGCATCAGGGCAAGGAAAGCCTCCATCCGTCCCTCTAGCTAGTTTTCTCCTTCATGAATAGACCTAAAGGCCAATGCAGAGGATCAAGAACTGGGGGCTCTTTCCTCAGGCAAAGGCTTGCCCAGACTGGATTCTGTTTATACTCTGAACAGAAATTAAGTTTTCAGTTGGGTGGGGTCAGACCCAATCTAGATAATAAGCATGTACTTTGGAGGCTAGGAGCAATCTCATCCCTTAGCCAAGTATTTCAGAAACCGAGTGACCTTTTCAGATGTTGGGCTTTAATAGAAAAAGCAAGATAAAAGGGTGGCTTACAAATTAATAATTAGTTACTTAAATAATATTATAATATTAATTTCTCTCAGTAGACACGGGATTTAATTATTATGGATCACAAATAGGTGCACAACAAGTTCTTTATACTTTACCAAAAGCCCTCACAGATCCTATTTTAAGTTTCTTTAATCAAATGCTAAGAGCTGCAATTTCATTTGAGACAATTAGTTGTACTCTATTTTTAGTTGGTTATTTAAATAGTTCAGGTGAATCATGAAGCTAATGGCATTTTCTATGATGAATGTGTGATTCACTGGAGACTGTAGGTGGGAAAAAAGTCAATGGAATGATGAAGACCTTTTCTTTGGTCATGTCCAGTAGGCCGATGGAGTATCTTTCACAGTTCAGATAGACTCTAATGGTATATAGGGCTTTATGAAATTGCCGTTCAATATCTGTAAGTTCTTCAAATACTTTGTTGGCTGACCATAAAAGGACCTGTGAATAGTTGTAAGAAAAAGAGAGTAAAATATACAGTCCTTAGATAAAACATTACAAGATTAGAGTAATATTATTTTTGATATTTTATGAATGTATATCCAACAGCCTCCTAATGTGCCTAATTTTCCCTTAAATAGGAGTGAGAGTGAATAATTAAAAATATATTGAAGGGACATCCTTCATGAATTGACCAAGAAAGGAACACAGTATTCTAACAAGCAGAACTGTACCTACTGAAAATTTGAATCTATAAATCTCCGAATGTACATCATAAAGTAAGGGCAAGGTGTATTAGTAAGTGTCTAAGGCCAGATTTGAACTTAGCTTTCCTGACCCTATACTTGGTACTTTATACATGTGCCACACCTATTCTACCTCCCTGCTCTAAAGTAAGTAGTGGGTAAAATAGCCATCTAGATTTCAAAAAGAATAGATCATAGCATACTAACTTTTTTGCATTTATATAGAGCAGGTAAATCAGAAGAATGTTGCGAATATGAATTTACCTCTACTTTAGCAAAGCCTTTGATAAAATCTCTCATGCTATTTTATGGAAAATGTGGAGAATGGTAGACAAGATGATAGGACAATTAGGAAGATTCCAAAACAGTTGAATAGATAAACTCAAAGAATTGTTATTAATGATTTATTATCAGCTTGGAAAGAGGTCTCTTGTAGATGATCTCAGAAATCTGTACTTGGCCATATATAATTTACAATTTTTATTCATGATTTAGTTAAAGACATAAATGGCATATTTATCAAATTTGCATCAGATACATAGCTGAGAAAACTAGCTACACTGGACAACTAGGTTGTCCAAAAAAAAGATTTTGACAAAATTGAGCATTGGTACAGGTAAGGTACCAATATATAGTTATATCATTATAAATGTAAAATTTTACTCTTGGGTTCAAAAGATCTTCAAAGACAAAAACAAAAAAGTTCCTACCCTCAGACAACTCACATCCTATTGGGAGAGAAGATATATATATATATATACACACAAAAATATGTATACAAAAGATGTACAAAATAAATCCAAGGTTATTTTGAGGGATGGAAGAGGTTGTAATTACCAGGGGATCAGAAAAGGTCTCATGTAAGAAACTGCATTTGAGCTGAGCTTTGAAAAAAACTAGACATTCTAAGAGATAAACATGAGAATAGGTGTTCCAAGGAAAGGGAAACAGTCTGGGAGCAAGCTTTGGTGACTTCCTACTTTAATGAGCCTTTGACAATGATCACATAAACATACATACTCACATGTATGGACTCTGGATTCCCTCATTCCCTTCTTCCCTTTCTGTTTTTTCAGTTGAATACAACTTTAGTCTCAGAACTGTGATTATCAAGTCTGTCTGTATTTTGTCACCATAATCCTTAAAACTAAAATCATAATAAGGAAAAAGCACCAGAACCAAGCCCAAACTCAATCTTAAGGTTTGAAGCACAAGCAAAGGAAGTCAGCCATAGTATCCATTATCTATATGTTCCCATTTCTGTATGTAATAGATATACCAGTGCTTGATACAGCACCTAGCACACAGTGGACACTTGAAAATGTTAATTGACTATTTATATTCAAAAGATTCTCATTTATTCAAAAAGCCCAAGAGACTAGACTTCAGACCCGGAGTCAGACTATAATCAACAAAACCAAGTCTGGGAAGGGGAGTAGACAGACTGCTTATTGCACTTACTGCACAGCTAAATCTTATCTACAAGGATATAAACTTGCCTCAGAGATCTTAGTCTTAATACCCATGTTTATCCCCAAATCAAGTCTTGTCTCTGGGATTTTGGAGGAATTGAGGCTCATTGTCCTTTGTTTATGTTCTTCAGAATTGTTAGCAAAATATTGGTGACTGGTTTCATGATTCCTTTACCTGAGTTTTTCGAGTTTCAATACTGTGAAGGTATGATAGGTGGTTCTGCCTTAGAACAAAAGAAACAAAACTGAGGTATTTGGAAAAAACCTACAAAGAAAAAAATAAAGAAAAAAAAATGTGAGTAGCCATTAGATTTATCTTTTTTCTTGGAAGGGTAGGAAAGATGGTCCGCATAGAGGGAATGTACGTACAATAAAGGAATTCCTTAAGTGGAAACTTTCTCCATTGATACAGATAGAACATCTGTTCAATTGTGTCCAACTCTTCATGACACCATTTGGGACTTTCTTAACAAAGATACTGAAATGATTTGCCATTTTCTTCTCCAGATCATTTTATGAATGAGGAAATTGTAGCAAATAGGGTTAAGTGACTTGCTCACAGTCACATAACTACTGTCTGAAACTAGATTTTTATTTATGAAAGTGAGTCCACTTCACCACCCAGCTGCCCTACATAAACCATTATTTATCTTTTTTTCCCTTTTTTGAAATAATTTTTTGAATTACAAGTAAAAACAATTTTAAACATTCATTTAAAATTTTTTTTTGAGTTTCAAATTCTTTCCCACCCTCCCTTTCATTACCTCTTCCTGAGATGGTAAATAATTTGATATAGGTTATTCATATGCAGTCATACAAATGTATTTCCATATTAGTCATGTTATGAAAGAAAATACAGACCAAATTTTTAAAAACACATACAAAATTTTAAAAGTGAAAAATAGTATGCTTCAAGTTGCATTCATACTCCATCAATTCTTTCTCTGGAGATGGATAGCATTTTTCATCATGAGTCTTAAAATTGTCTTGGATTATTATATTACTAAGAAGAAATAAGTCATTCATAGATGATCATTGTACAAATACTGCTATTACTGTGTACAATATTCTCTTGGTTCTGCTTACTTTACTTTGTATCAGTGCATGTAAACCTTTCCAGGTTTTTCTGAAATCAGCCTGCTTATCATTTCGCATAGGATTATTGTGTATTCCATTATATAGCACAACTTGTTTAACCATTCCTCAACTAATGGGCATTCCCTCAATTTCTAATTCTATGCTAACACAAAAAATTGCTGCTGTGAATATTTTTTTACATGTGGGTCATTTCCTCTTTTAAAAAATCTCTTTGGGATACAGACCTAGAAGTGGTATTACTGGACCAAAGGGTATGGAGAGCTTGATAGTCCTTTGGATACAGTAGACCGCCACTCATCTCTAACTTCTAGGCTTAGAACTGCCTGGGATTCTGAGAAATGAAATGTTTTGCCCATGAACATGTGGCAAAATCAGAATTCAAACTCAGGCCTTCCTGATTCCCAGCCTGGCTCTTGCCATGCTGCCTTCCATCTTGAAACAAGAAGAATCAACTGAGAATAAAATCCTATTTTTAATTCCTTTCGATTAAAAGTGGAACCTATACCTGTTTCTTGCCCCCATGCCCATCATTACCTCTTCATCCTGCTTAGTAAACTCAGGCTCATTGATTTTGTTGATAGCCATCATAACAGCAAGAACCTCCTTGCCCATCACGATAGGCATTGCCAGCATGTTTTTAGTGGTATAACCAGTTTGCTTATCCAGAAGGTCTGAAAAATGGCTGTTCTGAAATTTAAAAAAAAAAATCATTCATTATTAAAGTTGTTCACTCAGACCCATCCCTTACCTAAGGGCATTAATTAGTTCTGTGAAAACTTCAAATTAGGTGTCTAATAATAGAAGAAATAATAGTGAACTAATTTGTCACTCATCTCCTTCCACAACCCTTGATGAGTGGAAGTTACTCTCCCTTTGGGTGAAATTGTTTTTTGTTTTTGTTTTTTTTTTTACCACTCAGTTCCTCAACCTCTCTTCATTTGGAAGAATAGTTTTCTTTTTAAATTAGAGTCTGAGAAACAATGGGAAGAAATATAGGAAGGCCTCACTTTCAACCCCATCCCAAGCCAGTCAGAGCCCACCTTCTTTTTCCCTTTCCCCCAAGCCACTGATGACACAATTATTCATTGTCTAGAGATATCCTGGTACAAGTTTTGCTTTCTAACCTGGGGAGTGAAAAAAAGTTCCTTTTTCAATTCTGATTCCCCACTCATTAGGTAACTGGTTTTTTAAAATTCTGCAAAAAATTGCATTTTTAAATTTATTGCTCCTCCTAAATGCCCCCTAATTTCTCCTCTCCTATTCAATTCAGCAACAGCACACATAGATTGGCAGGTTCTCACCTGCTCCTTTCCCCAAGAAAGCATGAGAGGAGCCAAAGAAATGCAAAAGGAAAAAAAGAGAAGGAAGAATAACTACCTTGGAGTCTGTAGTGAGGATTGGGGATAGGGCTGGTTAGCAATCCAGCCTCTTCCAACATGCCACAGAAAATATCCATCTGCTCAGTCTAGTCCTGGAGTTTGGTACTGCTGGTCTCCTAGATCTGCCCCCCACTTTCATATGGGGTAACTCCTTCTTCTCTTCCCCTGCCCCATGTTTACCAGCTTCTCTGATATCCTTCCCCATAATCACTCAGAGTGGAAGGAGCTATTAGCCAAAGTTTGGTTCTATTAATCACAAGGTCACAGACAAATTCTCCAGAAGACCAAAAAGAGTGCTTTTTGCCTGAGTTCACCATCATCTTGTTCTCCTTGGCAA
This sequence comes from Sarcophilus harrisii, assembly GCF_902635505.1. Lineage (NCBI taxonomy): Eukaryota > Metazoa > Chordata > Mammalia > Dasyuromorphia > Dasyuridae > Sarcophilus > Sarcophilus harrisii. The sequence goes on along the minus strand of NC_045427.1, from coordinate 587,484,614 downwards.
CAAGACAGTGCCACAAGTGAAATCATATTATAAAAGGGGTGAGGGGACTAATTTTCTAAATGGGTAATTGGCTAAATGAAGTTAGAGTTGGATTTTGCAGATGGGTTTGAGGGCTAACTGATACAGAGCATATGTGCTCCATGGATATACTCTTATTGTTTCAAGGGAAAGCAAAGAAGGGTTCCAGTATGTTTTGTGGCTCTCTGTGGGTGAAATTATGGAAGGACATGAGCAAAAGTCTCATGGGATAAATACATTTTACAGGCTGTGATCTGCATGGTGGATTTTGGTTATAAAGGATTGTGGGGAAGCTCAAATGAGAAAAATATAAAGTCCTTTGCAAGCCTCAAAACTTTGTATAAAGGCCAGTTATTATTATTATGATATTTGATATCAAATCTAATTGTCTTGTCAATGCATCAAGCTGCCTATATGTAACATTTCTTGTACAGCTCTGTGAGCACTAATCACATTCTAAGTAGCTATTTTTCACTGACCTAAAATTTTCTTTAGTATTATAATTATCAATTTCAGAAAGGGTTAAATGGAAGCCATTCAAGATAATTCTCTAGTAAAAGAAGGCGAAAAACTTATAGGAGGCCATGTTACTTGTCCATGTTACCAGGATTTTCTTTTTCCCTGCCCTATTCTTCCTGTGCTCTCTTTTTATGCTCATTAGAGGTAGAATATATGTAGCTCTGCATTAGAAATTCTATGTTATAATTCACATTAAGATCTCTGGCCTCTCTGGGCCTCAGAGAATAATAATAAAGTAATAAAATTGTGAGACATCATTAGCAAATAGTTTTGAAGTCTGAGCTATTGATACAATAAGGGTTAGAGACTAGATCTGTGATTTCATTAGTCTAGGGAACTCATGGTTGAAGAGACTTTCTCTATAGCTATACCTTATTTTATTGTATTTTGTAGATACTATTTATTTATTTATTCATTTTTACAAATTGAAGGTTTGTGTCACTCCTGCAATGAGTATGATTACTAGCACCATTTTTCCAACATATGCTCACATCATATTTCTGTGTCACCTTTTGGTAATTTTCACAATATCTCAAATTTTTTCATCATTCTATTTATTATGGTGATCTGTGATCAATGATCTTTGATACTACTGTAATTGTCTGGAGCACCATGGAATACACCCGTATAACATGGTGAGTTTAATTGTAGTGTTCTGACTGTTCCATTGACTACCTGTTCATCTCTCTCTCTTTCCTGGAGCCTCCCTATTCCCTGAGACACCACAAAACTGAAATTAGGCTAAATAAAAGCTCTACAATGCCCTCTAAACAAGTGAAAGGAAGAATCAATGAATGTAGCAAATTTCATTGTTGTCTTATTTTAAGAAATTTCCACACACCAATCCCAACCTTCTACAACCACCACCCTGATGTGTCAGCAGCCAACCACTCAAGGCAAGACCCTCCACTGACAAAAGGATTACAACTTGTTGAAAGCTCAGGTGATGGTTAGTATTTTTTTTTTTTAGCAATAAAGTATTTTTAATTATGTTTCCTTTCTGTTGTGTACTATATTTTATTTGTCCACACACCATGTAATCCTCAGACGTTGAAATGACACGTTTTTAACAGTGGAAATTTAAAAAGAATAAAATATAGGAGCCCTTTAACAGGAATTGTATTGAGGGATGAGGGAGGGGAATAGGAATAATGTCTACTATTAAGCTAACCAAGATTATAAATTTGATTACACATATTTTTTTTCACATATTATTATTTTTGAGAGGCAGAATAGCATAGTGGGCAGTGACAGATCTGGCCTCTGATCCAGAAATACCTGATTTCAAGTCCTATTCTAAGTATCTACTGGGTGGTGTTTCTCTAGTTAAGTCACTTAACAGCTTAGTGTCCCTGGGCACCTTGGTAAATTTGCATAAAATGCAGAACAGTGGCTAATCTGAATTAGTAGAGGGAGTTTCCTCTTTAGAAGCTTCTTATGCCAGTGAAGAGACAGGTCTGGTCCAAACTATTTTCTTTGGAGACTCATGGTTTGATATATCACATAGGCATTCTCCATTAGAATGGCTTTCAGAAATCTATATATGGAGCTCTTCAGCATCTGGCTCTAGAACAGGCAGTTTATGGAGTCTGTATAAAATTAACTATGTAATAATTTGTAGGTTTCATAGTAGTTTTTATAGTAGTGTAGTGAATAGAGGGCCAATCTGGGAATTCAGGTCTTACCTTTGACAGAGACTAGTTAAATTCCTAGTTCCCCATGCAATTCTCTAATATAGTTGCTAATCTTCCTTGGTGTTGGTTAACCTACACAAGGCATTCCCTACACTGAAGGGCTTGGACCCTTGCCCGCTCTCCCAAATAACCATCTACCTTGTTAACATTTGACAAATCAGTGAGACATCAGCTTCCTAATCTGTTGAATGAAAGGACTTGGACTAAGTCATCTATGGATCTTTTCTACTCTAAGATTTTATTTTTTATTTTGAGCCCAAACCATAGTATACTCCTCAATAAAAGGCTTTTAGAATCATGGAGTAATATAAGGAAGGAGGGGGACATTTCTGAGCCTCAGTGTCCTTGTCTGTCAGAGAAGAAGTTAAAACAATTACTTTTAAAGGCCATCCCAGCGAGAATAGTCTGTAGTTATACATCATTCTCTGTAACACCTGCTGTTCTGGTGGGCTGACAAGTGACCCAGGACAGAGGAATCCTAAACTGCAAGATGTGCTGACCATCCCCACTGCACTTGTTCCCTGAACTTGAGAAACCACAGCCATTCATTATATAAAGGCAGCAGAAAGAAATAAACAAATGTTCAACAATAGTTCCTTTTTTTTTCTTATTGAAAATTAAAGGAACCAAAAATCTTTTGACTTAGTGTTTACTTAATGGTCCAATGTCCTATTAATTGTGAGCAGTAATTCAGCTAGAGATGTTATAATGCATGTGAAAATGTTCAGGATTTTCTTTTCTACGTAATGACACTGGGCAATAAATAAATAAATAAAAAGGCGCTTTCTTGGGTCAGCTTCACCAGAGAGAAGGATATGAAAGGAATCACCCATGTGGCACCTTTCTTGATCTCTGCAGTCTTTCCCCAGGTAATCAGCTTCATGAATTTAGAAGGATTATCCTTGCAGCCTGCCCAAGGCATTTCAGAGGCAGCCCAACAGAGAAAGCATTTTTAATAGAAGTCCCGCACAAAGTAGTCAAGAAACAGCAATCCTTTTTACAAGATATTTTCTTCCTATATCATCTTAATGTAAAATGCTAACGACAGTTTGTATTTATATTGATTATTTTCTTTAAGAAGTTTTAATTGTATTATATATGTTATATGTTACTATTCCCTATAACACTGAGAAGAAAGGTAGCTAACTGGAATTAGGAAAACCTATCAAAATTGGAGTCTGTATTAAAATTAACTATGTAGTATTTTATAGGTTTCACAGTAGTTTTTATGGTAGTATAGTGGATAGAGGGCCAGTCTGGGGATTGGGAAAGTTTATATTAAATGTGTGACAATAGGCAAAGTCTTTTAACCTTTCAGTGGCTCCGTAATGTCTATTCCACATTGAGAAAAGATTTTTCTATGACTGGAAATTCCCCCACCCCAACAAAATAATATAACCAGATCCTTTCCTCTTCTTTCCCTAATAAAAATTCCTGTGATACAGAGAAGTTTCAAACAAAATCACTTTTTTTTTAGTTTTGTTCTAAATTCCATATGAAAATGATGAGAACATGAAAAAACCCTGTACTTTTACTTAACATCTCACTATGAAACTTATTTTGAAATTCTATGTGCTCTAACTAGTCTGTAGACAGAACAATGTTCATGAGTGAATATATTCAATTAGACTGAAGGGAAGACTTCAGTGTTGGAGAAATTGTTTTTTTCAGAAGCATTAATAAAGAGCAAATAAATAAATGTGTTAAAAAAAAAAAAGAAAGAAAGAAAGAAAAGGAGAATAAGAGTCATTTTGGTTATTCGGTTACATCTGATTCATCATGACTCCATTTGGGGTTTTCTTAGCAATGATACTAGGGTGCTTTGCCATTTCCTTCTCCAGCTTATTTTTCAGATGAGGAAATTGAAATAAACATGATTAAATGATTACCCAAGGTCACCCAGCTAGTATCAGTAGCCAGATTTCAACGCAGAAAGATGAGTTTTCCTGACTCCAGACTCAATACACTATTCATTGCATCACCTCAATACCCTTACTAGGAGTCATAGACCCCATGGAATCCCCAGTGTACTAGGTGACTTTGGAAAAAACTGTTCAAATTTCTTTGGGCTTCCACATCTGCAAAATGGGGCATTAGACTAAATGATCTCAAAGTCCTTTCAACTTCTTCATTCTATGGTTTTGTTAAAATTCACACCTCTAAAAATAAATAATTTCTTAGTATTTCTTAATATTTAATTCTTAGTTGTTGTTGTTTGTCCTTAGTTCTCAAAGAAGACAATGATGTCTGGGGAGGTGATTCCATGACATGCAAGTGAATTGGATTTAAGTGATGGAAGGGTGTGCAAGGTCACCTGCCTCATGTTCCCCTTCAGAGCCATCTGGGTCCAGTTGCTAGATATAGATCAGGGTGACTGGAGCTGACCCTGGATGAAATGGGAGACCTTGGCCTTTTTAACCCAAGGTCTTGCACAGGTCTCAGTATGACTGAGGCTTCACCCATTCAGTTATTAAGGCTGGGTAGCAATTGAGACAAAAAAATCTTTTTCACTTAGTCCAAAAAACAAACAAACAAACAAAAAGCCCTAAACTAAATAAATAAATGAATCTGGGAGGGGAAGACTCTCTGGCCAAAACAGAAATGTCTGAGTCGATCAGGACCCAAACAATGACCACATGGTCTATTGGTAGCCAATTAGAATCGGGTTGGTTTTGGTTTAAAGCTGGTTTTTAAAACAGAAATCTAGCCAGTAAACCCCAGTATTTTTTAGTACTCAACCTAGGATTCTTGAACTATAAAAAAAAAAAAGAAGGTAATACCTAGATCAGGACTTCTTAAGCTTTTTCCACTTGTGACCCTTTTTTGTCCAAGAAATTTTTTTTTTTGTTTTTTGTTTTGGCTGTGGCAATTGAGGTTAAATGACTTGTCCAGGGTCACACAGCCAAGAAGTGTTAAGTGTCTGAGGTCAAATTTGAACTCAGGTCCTCTTGACTTCAGGGCTGGTGCTCTATTCACTGCGCCTAGCTGCCCCATCCAAGAAATTTTTAAGCAGCCCTTTCTCAAAACTGAGTTGAGCAACAGCATTCTGGTGGCATTTGTTGGCATTGCCTGGCATTCATGCATGCACAGTACAAAGTGCACATGTTGCATGTGAATGCAAGTAGCTGAAGACCAAAGTAGATCAAGCCTGTAGGTCTAAGTTTCGGTTTCTTAAAAATCATGTGATGGGGGGAAGGGGAGAAAGAAAGATTTATAGCCTCAGTTCCTAATCAGGGAACACAACCTATATAACCAATCAGAATGTATATGAGGGGTATTGGGGATGGGTCTGGGCTTTTTCTTGGGGTACTCTGTATAAAAGTTGCAAGTGCCCACTGGGTGAGTCTCTCCTGCCTTTGAACACATCCCTTTTGCTTGGAGTTTGGATGACCGCTCTGCTCTTGTGAGGTCCTAATAAAGCTTTTGTTCTATACCTTGAAATGCCCCTGAGAGATTAATTTTGGATAAAATTGTCTCACACATGTTTAGAACCAAGGTTGCAGGGAAGTAGGAGGATACAATATGCGCAAGCACTGCCAGAAACACCTTGTACTCATTAGGTGTTTGATTTTGAATTAATTATTGGTCATTGCACATTCAAAAAACTTTTACTATTGCCAAATTTTTCTCAACCCCCACATTCATGGTTTAAGAACCTTTGATCTAGACCATCCTCTTGGTAGCCATCACAAGCCAACTTAAGTCCTTCATTCACTTTGGGAACACACTCTAATTTAAAGATTCCCTATCACAAAGGCAAACTTCTCTGACATTGGGGAAAGATTTCTACTTGCCTACCTCAACACTCTCCTTTGCAGAACTCTGCCTCCATCTCACAAAAGACTGTCCCACTTCAAGAATTTTTTCTACCAGAATCATGTTTACAGATCAGAACCAATGTTAGCTACATTTTCCACAAGCACCAGAGACAATCTTCTCTCTTAGAAGAGTGTTCTTTTTCTTAGGGAAAAAAAAAAAAAACCCAAACAACTCAGATTTGTTTTTTGAGACATCTTTCGTCTTCATTGGATGACATTTCCTTAGCTTGCCCCATGGAATCCCCAGTCTGGCATCATGGAGGATTTCATAAAGCAAACAACCAATGACTTTATTCTCGACCCTGAGGAAAAATAAGTGAATAAATCTCACTAGGAAGAACTGATAATACATTTGGAGGAAACAATCTGCCAACCACAGAAGCGATGGGATGTGGGCTGAATAAACCCTCAACAGGCTCCAAGTTACTACCTATCAGATAATAGCAAAAGGATGTAGCAAATACAAGAAGAGGTATCAGTTACCGGCCCCTTCCCTACTCATGTCCAGCTAATTAGGGTTCGTCCTGCAAGAACTACGTTATGACTAGTAGGGATGAGTCCCTAATCTGTAAGTTTTGCTTTTCTGCAAGACTTTTTTCCTGAAAACAAGTACTTCCCCTACTCACTCTATGTTCAAGTCACCTACCTTGGTTACATCCGGAATATTAAAGGATTTTTTAGTATGAGCAACCCAACCCACAATCCCGTTGTCTAGAGGAAAAACAACTTCTTTGTCAGGAGACACAAGGTTGTCCTCCAGCTTAGAGGTCGGGGTGACATCGAGCAGCCGCGACGCCACCTCTGGAATGCCATTGCGCGATCGGCAAATGAACATGCTACAGCGGTCGGCGGAAAGCAATTGGGAAATCCTCTGTAGATTCTTGTGCACCACTGCCTCCATGCTGGCTGCCTCATCTTGGACGTTCTGCAGCAATTCAAAGAGCAAAGCTGATTCCTCCACTTGGGTCATCTCACTGAAGGATGTATCTTCCTTGAGGGGGACTGGGCTGCCTTTGAAGACTTCTCCCAGCACCTCCGCCCTCAGCTTCTTGTCAAAATACTCCTTTGCAAACTGAGGGTTGTTTCCTAAGTATTTCTCCACTTCTTCCTTGGTGATCTCACCCATTTTGTCTTTGCTTTTTTTCTTCTTGCCTCCGAATTGAATATGAAACAGTAACAGCAAGGGGGTGACAAATGGTAACAACTACTGAGGAATGGATGAAAGATATGTACCACTTCCCAGGGGAGACATCCTGCAGCAGCTCCCCAACCTTCTGAAAGCCCAGAGCAGTGACAGAAGGTCCTGGCTTAGCATACCCTTAGCAGGGTAGTTGGAAGCTGTGACTTTGTTGTTCGGGACACTAAGCCCTATAAGCACAATTAGCTCCTAAATCCTGAGAATCGTTTGAGCATCTTATACCAATCCGTTTTTAGACATCAAATAACAAGTGAATATGTAACAAGCAATGGTCTAGCACTGGTTAATGTCTTCAGCAAAGACAAAAACAGAATTTCACAAATTGTATTTATTCAGCATTCTCTTTGCAAAGTGTCTGCCTTTTCATTAAAGCAAAAACGACTTTTAGTTTTAAACTGCTAATAAGGGAAACGACGTGGATTTCAGAAATGTTTTTTAAGTTATTAAGTCATACTTCTTCAGGGTTTGGCAGGTTATTTCAAGTGCCCTTAATTCTAAACAAGGAAGAAGACTATTTTTTGGACAGAGTCTATTAGTAATTTGACTGTGAAATTAAGTTATGATAGAATAATAATATAGGATGTGAGTGGTACCCAGTAGAATCAACAGTATATGTGTTTAAATAAACATTTATGATATATCGATATTATGGTTAGTTATATAATACAAAATAATGCCCACAGTAGGGAAGAAATATGAACAAATCCATTGTGATTTTGTTTGCAATCATATTGTAAACATGATTTTCTTTACTTTCCATGTTTTAAGAAGATATCTATTGCTCTGGTCATAAATGGCAGGCATAATCCATGTTAATTCCTTAATCAAAGTTAAGCTCAGTGCATGGCATATAATAGATCCTTAATAAATGCATGGTAATTGAAAGATTGAATTTGTATATGTTTTGCATTAATTAATTGGTGGACATAATATATTCTCTTAGGTGGCTGCAAGCCTTGTGAAATAAGGTATTGCTTGGCTTTTGTATACCCAGTTTTGGGATAATATAAAAGCTTCACAAATTGCAGGTCGTTAATAAACATCTGTTAAATGAATAAAGTAGTCTACTTAGACTTTGTGCAGGATATCAATCCATGACATTGCTCTGAACATTATTTGATACTTTGACTTTGAATTTTAGAATATTATTGAACAAAATTATTGCTGTGGGCTATGTGGAATATTAGCACACACATATAGTGTGAAGAGAATCTTTAAGGGTACATTCTGCTCTCCTTAGCCAAATGCTTTTGGGGGTAATTAATAAAGAATAAACATGATGGGTTTTTGTATTTTGATTATATCATAATACAAAACAAAGGGTGGGCTGATCACAAAATCTTTTGATATTGAGTTAGTTTCTTGTCTTTCCAAACTAGAAAGAATCACAAATCTCATAAAGTCTTATGGCCAGGTGATTACAATTATATTCTCTATAACAATGTTTTCTATAACTGTCAATTGCCTAAATATGAAGTTTGGTTTATTATAAACATACATGCTCACACACAAAATAAAAACCAAACAAAAAAAACCAATCTGTCTATAAAAGTCTTCTTGTTCTCTTCTAGTATTTTTTTTTTTTACTAAAAATGCCTTTATTACATTAACAGACCATTCTCATAAACTTTATAAAGAAAATAAAACAGCTATTTAGGTTATTAAGGCATCGTCATGACTCAGTTCTTGGAAGCCATATAATAAATCAACAAAAGCTTTAGCCGATCTTACCAAGCTGGAAAGATTTCAAGTATAATTCCAAAAGTGTCTCCTATTTGAGGATCAGCTTCCTTAAACAGAAAGAGCCTCTTACCACAATATGAACACATGATGATGAATTTTTAGCCATAATGACCTGAAAAACTGTTTAGAGCAAAGGTAAAAATTAGAAGAAAGGATAAAAACTTGTGTACAAGTACAAACGCATTATCTAGAACTATTTAAACAAGCCATTGAATCTTCAAAGTGGGAAATGGATAAAAGTAAAGACATAGACTCTTATTATTACTAATTCTTAAAGAAATTTATAGAGTAGTTGCTACAATGAAAATGGTAAAAGAAATTAGAAACTCTTAATCTTGTCATAACTAGTGGGATGAAGTACTCACAATTTTCCTTGAATACTTTGCCTTAATTTTTCCTTGTCTTATACTTATCTAAGTGTTATACATCTCAAAATACCCCCAGAAAGAAATCAATTCCTAAGTAAAAACCTTGTCACATTTTATTTTTGTATTCCCAACACACTGCTTAATACATAGCATACATCTTTACCAAATACTTGATGAATCAAAATGAATCAAAACCTTTTTTTAGAATACAGGCTCATTTGCTAAATATTGCATAGGATGGTGATTAAGCATATGAAGTGTGTCACTTTACAAAACAGCAAAAATCAGTGAAGGGCAAAATGATTTGGAAGACTCACTTGGCAGAATGGAAAATGCCATCCACAACCAGAGAGAGAACTATGGAGTCTAAATGCAGATAGAAGCAGACCATTTTCATTGGGGGGGGGAGGGGGGGCGGTTCATCATGTTTTTTCCCTTTTGTTCTGTTTCTTCTTTCACAACATGATTAATGTGGAAATACATTTAGCATAATTGCACATGTATAACCTAGATCAGATTGCTTGCCATATTGGGGAAAGGAAAGGAAAGGAAGGAAAAAAGAAAAATCTTATAAAAAACGAATGTTGAAAACTATCTTAACATATAATTGGAAAGAAATAAAATACTATTTTTGAAAAGAAAAAAAAGAAAGAATTTGGCATGAGACTAAGTCAGACCATTCCAAGAGCATTTATAGTTGAAACTGGGAATAACACCCGAAATTAATATCAAATGGAATAGATTGGGCAGCAGCCAAATAGCATCATCAATGGTAGAAGAACCAACATATCTGGACCATAATATCTGATACCCTGGTGTATAGTATAAGGAGGTTGAAGAAAAAAGAAATTAAATTGAGTAAGAGCAGTAAGTCTTGACTATATACATACAGATGAAAACCATTCTTGAAGCTATGCTATTTGGGAGGCACTCAGATCCATTTTCAAGATATTTTAAAAAGAGAGAAAGGTCCCAAGGGAATGGAAAAGTTGTAGCTTATGGTAATACCAAAAAGTGACCACAAAATCATCAGTTTCTATAGACTCCCATGTCTACTTTCTCTATAAAATCTTTATGAAAATGATCTACATTTGCATGTAACCGCAATATTTCATATTTATTTGGCACCTTAAGGCTTGTGAAGTGCTATTCTATGAGATAGCTAACATAAATGTAGTTATCTCCATTCTGTAGACAAAGAAACAGATTCAGAGATGGTGTAATTTGCCTGGGATTATTTGTCCAAGCTGGGATTTGAACCCTGTTTTCCTGACTCTGAGTGTAACATACTTTTAGTATGAACAAACTGAACACAATAGAACATCCTGCTTTGTAATGATAGATGTTTTTGTTTTTATTTTTTTCTCTGATAGTAGAGGTGTTTAGATAAAATTATCTATTTTTTGTTTACTTGTTTGTTTACTCTGCCTCCCTTGTGACCACGTATTTTTACAAATTGTATGCTTAAAGTTAGGTCAAATAGTATGACCAGGTCAGTTTCTTCATGTTGAAAACCACCCAGTTCATCAGAGAGTAAACTGATGATCCTGTGATCTCATTACCACCACACCCTTAGCCTGGGACAGAAATATATTGCGGACATTTGTACTCTCACATCCATTGCCTGAGAAGTGCCAATGAGGGGCAGTGGATGGAGCTTCTCAACCACATGGCCCCAGGACAACTTCTAACCCAAGTTCCTAGACCTTATATTCCTAGAACCAGCTGTATAGAGGCAATGGTGTAATCTTGTAGCCAAAGAGATGGTAAACAAGAAGAAAAGAACCCTTTAACTAAGTGGTAGGAGCTCCTAAAACCCCAGCCTTTGAGTGGAGGTCAAGAATTCCGGTACTAGCATGTGGTCCTGGGAGTGAACCACAAAAGAAAGAATACCAGAACTCAAAAGAGCCTACAGCAAGCAAGCAAGGCTAAAAACAACAAAAAAGGTTGCTCTTGTTTTGATGTGGTTGTTAGAGCTGTGTTGAGGCAAAAACAGAGAGGATCAAAGAGAATATAGACCTGCTGTTTGGGACAATAATCACTGACCACAGAGAGAAGAAAGCTGCCCAATTCTCATTTTGCTTCGTTTCCTTTGCCAAAGAGAAACTCTTTTTCCTGGAAGAGACAAATAAAGATGGCTAATAGGGTATTGATGCCCATGATTTGAGCACCTGGTTTCCCTTGATCAATTCATGTCATCAGGTCCAGAAGAATTGCATCCTCAGGTACTGAAAGAGCTGGAAGGTGTGATTGTGATTCTGAAGATACAGTCAATGATCTCTGAAGATGTGGAGAGCAGCAAATGTATTCTGGGAAGGGCAACGGTTGATCTAATTTTCAAAAAAGGGAAGAGAAGTAAGTCTAGTAACCTTGGCTTTGATTTCTGGGGAAATTTTAGAACACATAATTAAAGAGCTAGTGCCTGGCATGCAGTAATCATTTAACAAATGTTTGTTGATTGATTTACATTGAACATCTTGGAAAGGAAGCAATTATTACAAGAGCCAACATGGCTCCATCAAGAGTTGACCAAACTAGGCTAAACACTTACTTCCTTTTTTTGATAGAGTTACCAAACTGATAGCACAGGGAAAGACTATAGATAGAGTTTACTTAAGAAGTCATAAGCATAGTGGATAAAGAACTGGTTTCCACGTAAAAAAGACCTGGGTTTAAATCCTAACTCTAATAGCTATTCACTTATCTTCTCAATGCTCCAGGCATTGATAATCTAAAATAGTATAAGTTTTTTTTTTTTTTTAAACAATATATCCTTATAGTTTGCCTAGATTTTAGCAATATTTTTGATAAAGTATCTTAGAATCTTCTTGGGGAAAAAAGATGAAGATATTGAGCTAGAAGATAATAAAATTAGATGACTTTGGAAGTGGTTGACTGTCAGGATTCAAAGATTAGTCTTTAGTTGTTCAATATCAAGTGTCCTAGAAACCTGGGTTTGTCTTTGCAATGTGTAATTTTTTGTTTACCAGTAATTTGGATAAAGGCATAGATAGCACACTTATCAACTTTGCAGATGTTCTTGATGCTACTGTTGATGTTATTTTTATTAGTCCTTCATTTTATTTTATTTTTTCTTTTCTTTTCTATCCATTTCTATCCATTATTGTAATTGCATTGGATCATTGAACCACAATGCACAATCTTTCTGTTACTGTGTACAATGTACTCCTGGTTCTACTTGTTTCACTTACTTTAATTCATGTAAATCTTCCCAAGGCTTTCTAAAATCAGCTTGTTCATCATTTTTATAGAACAATAATTACCATTTCTTTCATATACCATAACTTATTTAGCCATTACCCAATTGATGGGCATCTACTCATTTTACAATTCTTTGGTAGGTCCTTCGTTTTCAAAATCAACCAATAACATAAAAATTGGGAGGAATAACTCACATACTAATGAAAGACTTGAAATCTAAAAAGCTCTTGATATGCTCATATGTTGGGTTGAATTTAATAAGATGGATTTTATTTGAGATAAATGTAAAGCCTTTGACTTTAGTTCAAAAATAAGTTTTGGAAAAAAAGAAAGGAGAGAGTGTGCCTAAATTATAGTTTGTATGAAAAAGATCTAAGGGTTTTGATGCGAGTTTAGTATGAATCAGCAGTGTGATGTGGACACTTTATCTTATTTTATCTTACTGCTGAGCAGTATTAAGAGCTTCCAAGAATAAGGTGACAAGTCTGCCTTGGTCAAACTCTATCCAAAATATTATGTTCACTTCTGGACAAAGAAGAGTGACTAGAATTATAAAAGGTCTAAAATCCAAGTCATATGACAATCAATTAAAGGAACAAGTGATGTTTTAGCCCAGAGAAGAGAAGACTTGGAGGGTCATGACAACTATGTGCAAGAATTTGAAAAGCCATCATGTGAAAGAAGGATAAAATTCCTTCTGTTTAGCTCCAAAAGGCAGAAACACAAGTGCATGGAAATTGCAAAGTTGGGTTTTATATAAGGGGGAAAAAACTATTAAAGTTGTCTTAAAAATGGAAAGTAGCCTGTTCCATTTTTTTAGACAACTTTAATTATAAAACAGCTTCTAATCTCCATGGCCAAGAGGGAGTTTCTTCATTAGAAGTTCTGCATGCCAATTAAATCAGATCTACTCAAAAAGAAAAAAAAAAGGAAATGGAAGGATAATTTAAATGTTGTACTGGTACTCATGAATTGACCTAGATGAAATCTACAACATGTTGAGTAGATTCTCAATGGAAGATTTTGAGGGGAAAATATGGAAGTCAAGAAGTACTTATGAAGTGCTTACTCTGTACCAGACAGTATGCTAAATGTTGAAGATACAAATAAAGGCAAAAGTAGTCTTTGCCTTTGAGGAATTGAAACAACATGTAAACTGCTACATTTAAATAAAATATATACATGTTAATTTGGAGATAATCTTAGAGGGGAAGTATTATCATTCAAGGGGACTAGGAAAGTTTCCTAGTAGAAAATGAGATTTTAGCTGAGATGACCAAGAGGTGAAGACAAAAATCAAGAGCATTCTAGGAGAGACAGCCGGTGAAAATGTATGGTGTTGGAAGATGGAGCAGATTTTGTAATGAAGAGTAAGTATTCCAGGGACACTGTAACTCAGAATTTGTGAAGGAAAGAAAAGTGGGGTAAGGCATTTTATGAAGGGTTTTAGAAGCCAAATAAAAATTTTTGTACTTAATCTTGGAGGCAATAATGATCTGTTGGAATTTATTGAATAGTGGAGGGTAGGGATAGGGTTTGGATGGTATGTGAACAGACTCATTCTTTAAGAAGAATACTTTGAAAGCTGACTGGAGACCATTCTGAAGAGCAATTTTGGAACTATGTCCAAAGAGCTATCTAAATGTGCATACCCTTCTATCTGGGCTTATATCCCAAAGAGATCCTAAAGGAAGAAAAGGGACCCAAATGTACAAAAAAAAAATTTTTTTTATAATGGCAAGAAATTGGAAACTGAGTGGACACCCATCAGTTAGAGAATGGATGAATAAGTTATGATATATGAATATTATGGAATATTATTGTTCTATAAGAAATGATCAGCAGGAAGATTTCAGAAAGGCCTAGAGAGACTGACATGAATGAATGCTAAGTGAAATGAGCAGAACTAGGAGATCATTGTGCATGGCAACAAGATTGTACCATAATCAATTCTAATGGACATGGCTAATGGACAATGAGATGATTCAGGCCAATTCCAATGATCTTGTGATGAAAAGAGCCATCTACACCCAGAGAGAGGACTGTGGGAACTAATTATGGATCACAAAATTGCATTTTTCTCTCTTTTTGTTGTGGTTTGCTTGCATTTTATTTTCTTTCTCATTTTTTCCTTTTTGATTTGATTTTTCTTGTGCAGCAAGATAATTGTATAAAATGTATGTATATATTGGTTTTAACATATATTTTTTACTATATTTAACATATATTGGATTGTTTGCCTAAGGAAGGGAGGGAGAAGGGAGGAAATTGGAGAATTAATGTTGAAAAATTATCCATGCATATGTTTTGAAAATAAAAAGCTTTAATTAAAAAAAAAAACTGATTGGAGGATGGACTGGAATAGGGGAAAAGCTGAAACATTATCTAATCAGAAATCCATTGCAATATTCCAAGAATGAGATGATGAGAACCTGTATTAGAGTGGTGGAATTATCAAATGAGAACAAGGGGAGTATATGAAATATTAAGAAAGTAGATATAACAGAATTTGTAACAGATTGGATATGGGAAGTAAGAAAAAGTGAGGAACTACACATGACATTTAGGTTGTGAACCTGAATGACTGGGAATATACTTCTTCAGTCATTAGCAATTTAGGAAGAGGCCTCTGGGTGAAAATGATGTCTAAGAGGTGAGTCTGAAGATCAGGAGAGAAGGGAAGGTGAAAAGATAACCCATTATGATTAGATAAAGGAATTTCAGAGTTTATAAACATGGAAGTGGAACAAGGTCAAGGTTATGATCATCTTGTGTATAGCTGAAGTAGGATGGAAATGGGAAATGGAAAATGTATCAGTTGAGGAACTGGGAAGTTAATGTTTGAAGGATTATCAGTATGTATGTTGAAATTTTTAAAATGAGAGCAGGAGTTAGAAAGGAGAGAGAGAATGGTGAGACATTGTCATTAAGGAAGGAAGAAGAGTATCAGTCAGAGATAGTTACTAGAATCTTGATATGGTCAGAAATGGATTGAATGAACCTCAAAGGAGAAAAAGGTCACACAGTGATTATAGTAGAAGAGTCTAGAAGTGACAGTGAGGAGCAAGGAATATTCCTACTCACTCACTATGACAAGTGAGTCAGAAATTTGAGTGAAAATGCAACCAAAATGGAAGCAGTATCATCAGGAAGGAGCCAGGTCTCAGTGAGTACAAGATAGAAGGAGTGAAAAAGAAAACGGTTTAAGATGAATCAAGGATCACATAAGATAAGAAGAGTCGAAAGAGTGCAAGCTGTATCAATGAAAGAAATGAAACACATTGATGAGATCATGGATCTCTTGAGATATACAAAAGCCAGTTTCAGAAAGGGAAGAATCAAATCAAAATATTTATTAAAAACTCAATACATTCTCAGAGAGGTATCAGAACATAGTCAGAGAAAAGGTTGGTCTTGAAATACAATGTAGGATTGTTGGTGGAATTGTGAATACATCCAGCCATTCTGGAGAGCAATTTGGAACTATGCTCAAAAAGCTATCAAACTGTGCATACCCTTTGATCCAGCAGTGTTTTTACTGGGCTTATACCCCAAAGAGATACCAAAGAAGGGAAAGGGACCTGTATGTTCACGAATGTTTGTGGCAGCCCTCTTTGTAGTGGCCAGAACAGGAAACTAAGTACATGCCCATCAATTGGAGAATGGTTGGGTAAATTGTGGTATATGAATGTTACAGAATATTATTGTTCTGTAAGAAATGACCAGCAGGATGATTTCAGAAAGGCCTGGAGAGACTTACATGACCTGATGCTGAGTGAAACGAGCAGGACCAGAAGATCATCATATATGGCAACAAGAAGACTATATGATGGATCTGGCCATCCTCAGCAATGAGAGGAACCAAATCAGTTCCAATGGAGCAGTAATGAACTGAACCAACTACATCTAGGGAAAGAACTCTGGGAGATAATTATGAACTACTGCATACAATTCCCAATCCCTCTATTTTTGTCCACCTGCATTTTTGATTTCCTTCACAGGCTAATTGCACACTATTTCAAAGTTCGACTCTTTTTATACAGTAGAATAACTGTTTGGGCATGTATACATATATTGTATTTAACTTATACTTTAACATATTTAACCTGCATTGGTCAACCTGCCATCTGGGGGAAGGGGTGAGGGAGGGAGGGAAAAAGTTGGAACAAAGGGATTTGCAACTATCAATGCTGAAAAATTACCTATGTATATATCTTGTAAATAAAAAAACTATAATAATTAAAATAAAAGAAAGAAAGAAAAAGAAATTAAAGGAATTAGACTAAGAAAAAAAAAAGAAAGAAAGAAAGATAAATACAATGTAGGTTCAAAGCTTTCCTCTGACACAAACATTTAACTTCTTAATGTCCTATGCAATTCTCTAAAATGAAGTTACAATTTGTGGCAGATGGAGAGAGTTTTTATACCAGAAGTTTCCTAAACTGAAAAATGAAATGCTCAGGAGATACAAAATGATATGTGAGAGACTACTTGTCCATTGCAAAGTATGGTAAAAAAAAAAAAAAAAAAAAAAAAAAAAAAAGCTCACTTTTTAATGTGTCACACTGATGTGTCACATGAGAAAGGGACAGGGACCTTTTAATTTTATTGATATGGAGGAAACATCTACTAATTCCCTAAACTAATAACCAATTTCTTTTCCTGGCCTTGGAGAGTTATCTAGAACAACAGAAGTTAGAGACAGGAGGACTGAAAATTTACTTAAATTGTCTTTCATTTATATAAGAATGAGAATCAACCTAAGACTATTTTATGGGGCTAAATCTCGTGTGGTTCAACCTTATTTTACCCACCAAAGCTAAACTAGAGTTGACCTATATACAAGTATTTGTAATCATGAAGAAATCTGAGTAAGTGTGCCAAAATCAACTCTTAATTTCATCAGGATCAACTAAAAAACACACGAATAAAGAAGATTAAATACCTCTTTCCTAGGTAACTAAGAATTACAAACATTTTGTTGTAAAAAAAAAAAAAAAAAAACAACCACATCAAAATGATTAGATTTGAAACCTAGACCACTTTTTCAAACTTCGTGTCAAGAACTTGATTTGTTCAAATGAGTCCTTTTATTATTACGGAGGTAGTCCATGTCAATAATGTTGGCAGCATAGGGGGAAGAGGGGAGCTTATGGAACACTCAAAGACCTCATTTCTTGGTCGTTTGGCCAATTCTCTTCCTTTCAGTCAAAGGCTGTGATTTCCTGGGACATTCTAAATAAGCTAGCTGATCCTTGGCTGTCCCTAGATAAAGCCAAAGCAAATCATTCTAGATTCAAAATATCCAGTCAATCTGAATGTATACTATTGTGTAGACATTGTGTAGACCCACTGGCTCAGGACATGGGTCCTTATTTATCCCAGTTAACTCCAGATGCTTCCCAGGATCAGTAGTTTTGAAAAAACCAAAACAAATTCTTGTTGAACTTTAAAATGGTTAACTCCCCTTGCTGATAGTGTTATGGAGTCGGAGGTCATCCCTGTAATTATTGAAAGCTTTCCTCTGCTGTCCAGGGTTGCACTGCTAGAGAATATTTAACAGGGGTTTTAGTGTTTCTACAGATGTTGAAAGGCCCTGACAAATATTGACCTAGGGGCACCACCACTTGCCTGAAGGAGAGAAAAATAAATCCTTTATGTAATAAAGAGCTCTTTTGCTGAAATTCTTCTAATATCCTTCATAATTTACCCTCCAGTGGGAGAAGGAAAACCTTTCACAATGTTAGCTCCATGGTTACTAATATAATGAGGACCACACTGATTTCCACAGGGTCTCTAAAGACGTAATGTTCTGAGGAATCGTTTTTCTTCTGCAAGGGTTGCAAAGGGTCTTCTGCCACTAAAGTCACGACCCTACAGATACAGACCAGGTTATGATTGAGTACAACTGTTGAAAAACTGACTCGGGGTCTTTAGGCTATTGCTAGGCTGCTTCCTATCCCTCCCCTCCTCTCCCCCCCTTCCCCCTCCTATTCAGTTCTAGCAGCAGCCTCGAGGTTCCAGCCTCTGGGTTGAGGAGGTTTGACGTCCTTCACGAACACCCCTGTGTGTGTGGCCTGGTCCCAGAGATCCGAGGGACTGTGCCCCCCAGAAGGCGGCGGCAGACAGAGGACTGTTACGCAGGCTCAATCTCCGCGAGCCCCCTACCACCTGTTGGGCAGGACTGTGCGCGCCCCCTCCCCCAACTCCCGGGTCGCTCAGTCGGTCGGTCTTTCACCCTGCAAAGTTACGAAAGAGCGGCCCACCCCGGTGCTATAAAAGGGGCGGCGAGCCGCGCGCCTCCGCTTTGGCTCTGCAGTCGGCCACAGCAACCCCGAGGACCAGCCGGACGCTCCCACTGAGCCGCGCAGCATCTGAGTGAGTGTCTCCGAGCCAGCCCCTGCGCTCGCCTCCCGAGAATCAGGCAGGCAGGAGGAGGGCACAGCCGTTTTGCTGACGCCCCCTTTCCCCTGTGCCCCCCAGGACGGACCTCAGGAGCAGGAGGATGCAGCGGGCCTCGGCTCTCCTGCTGCTGCTGGCGCTGGGCGCCTGCAGAGCGGAGCGCGATTGCCGCGTGGACAGCTTCCGAGTGATGGAAAACTTCGACAAGGCCCGAGTAGGTATCAGCACGGCCCCTGAGCCCAGCCCGCCCGGGACCCCGTGCAGGGCTGGGCCGGGCTCAGCGAGTGCTCTTTCTCCCTCTCTGCCCCCTCCCCTTCTCCTTTCCAGTTCTCCGGAACTTGGTACGCAATGGCCAAGAAGGACCCTGAGGGGCTCTTCCTTCAGGACAACATCGTCACCACTTTCTCTGTGGAACCGGAGACTGGCAAGATGAAAGCCACGGCCAGAGGCAGAGTCCGCCTTCTCAAGTTAGTCTCCCAGGAATAGCTTTGCACTCTCACTCGGCGGGCCCGAGCTCTGGGCTCTGCGCGCCAGCGAGTCCTGCGCGGGTTCTGGACCCTGAACCCCGCGCTCCGCGCCCTGCGCCCTGCGCTCTGGCCGGCGTGCGGACAGGGCAGCTTGTCCCAGGCATCTGCCCCGCCATCCCTCCGCCCTGGTGCTGGACGGTGGGTGGTGGTGAGGAGGTGCCGGGGTGGGCGGAGAAGGGACCCAGAAAGGAGAGTGCGCCGATCAATCTTGATTCACTCTCCCTTTCTGTCTCCTTTGCAGTGACTGGGACGTGTGCGCAGATATGGTGGGCACCTTCACGGATACAGAAGACTCTGCCAAGTTCAAAATGAAGTACTGGGGAATGGCGTCTTTTCTCCAGAGAGGAAGTGAGTATTGAAGTGATTTGACAGCCAGAGATCCAGGATTTGTGGGGCAAAGATTCAGCGCTCTGAATATTAATATTGCTCCTTGGGGAAAGAGTTAATGATGAGCCTGAGATTGGAAGTGGATGGGAAACTTGAGAAGAGGAATTGGCATGATTTCTTGGGAGTGTTGTTAGGTTTTTGGATTATTCAGACTAGTTCCAGAACCCTTAATCCCATACCAAGATATAGTTGCAGATGGGAGACTGCTGGGCAGTCGTCTTCCTCATCCACTATATCTTTAAATATGGAGAAAGCACAAGTTTACTGGCTTTTCTTGGAATTCCATCCTAGTTGAAAGAGTCACCCAACAGTGTCTCAGAATGATGCCTTCAACTGTATTTATTTTGACTATTCACATTTACTAAATGACTTCTACATATCATCGTATTTGATGATTCCACGAGGTACTTCAAACAGGCATCATTCCCATTTTATAAATTTATAAAGTGAGGCTTCTAAGGGTTAAAAGAGCATTCCTAAATCACACAGCTGGGAAGTAGCAAAGCTAGGATCCTAGCTCCTACCTTTTGATTCCAAGCTGAATGATCTTTATGTGGGAGCATCTCTACCAGCCACTTACTAATATTCTCATTTGATGTTTCCCCCACTCCTTGCCTAGGCTGGCCACTGAGTTAGTGATACAGGGAAAGGACACTGGAAAATATCATCTCTGTTTTTTCTATAAGTGATCACTCTTTAAAAATAGGCTTCATGTTATCACAGCTGCATTCTCTTTAATGTATTTTTCCATATATACTGTTATCAGTGGATCTTGAATTTAGGGAGCCTTGAATTAGTGTGCCTTGCTCAATACTGAAAGGAAAATCACAAAATCATAGTCTTTTTGAATAGGAAATGATCATAATGATTATCTAAAGCAAATAATATGTTCATTCATCCAGGGATATGGGGGATAGACCCCTGAGTCTGGAGTCAGGAAGGTGTTTTTCAGAAATATCCAACTCTTCAATGACCCCATTTTGAGGGGTTTTCTTGGCAAAAATACTGGAATGGCTTAACCATTTCCTTCTCCAGCTCATCTGGCAGATGAGGAAACTGAAGCAGAGTTAGGGAACTTGCCCAGCATCACACAAATGTCTTAGGTCAGATTTGAAGTAAGGTCTTCTTAACCTGATTTTAGCTGTTTAATGGGTACCCCAGGCTGTAATGCACTCTCGTGATCTTTAACCCTGTTTTCTTGACAATTCTTGGACATTATCTTCTGGATAGATCTGCCTCCTACATTTTCATGTCTTGTCCTTTCCTATAAAATGGAGATTCAGCTAGCTGGCATAGTGAATAGAGTGCTGGGTCCCCAGCAGGACTTGAGTTCAAATTCAGTCTCAGACACTTACTAGCTTCAGTTAAACTCAATTGTAAAATGTTGTTAATATATAACACTTACCTTGGGGAATTGTTGTGAGAATCAATTAAGATAATTCTTGTAAAGCCTTTAGTACAGTGCTTGGCACATGGTAGGTGCTATATTTCCTTTCCTATTTAGTATCATCCCAGTATTCTGAAGCTACTTTCCAGAATAAATGCATTTGGAATCTGTTTTATAATTTACTATATAGTAAGGTGAAAAAAGTGCTAGCTTTAGAACCCAAGAACCTGAATTTGAATCCCAGCTTTGTCACTTACTACCTGTTTCTCTCTGTGCCTCAGTTTCTCTTCTATAAATAAAGGGGATTGGCCTAGATAGCCCCTGGAGTCCCTTTCAGTTTTAAATCTGTGCTCCTTAGGTGTCTATCAATCCATCCATTAGACAAGTTCCTAAAAAGTTATGTGTTTGATGAAAAAAAAAAAAAATATATATATATATATAAATTCATTTTAGCAGTATTTTACATTTTTAAAAAGGAAATGCATTCCCACAAGGGAAAAGAAATTTCATCTTAAGAAATAATGGAAGCACATTAAATAAAGTAGGAAAACTTTAAAAATAATTCATCTAGGAAATATATTTAAAATGACTATACATATCTAGCCTA
This sequence comes from Sarcophilus harrisii, assembly GCF_902635505.1. Lineage (NCBI taxonomy): Eukaryota > Metazoa > Chordata > Mammalia > Dasyuromorphia > Dasyuridae > Sarcophilus > Sarcophilus harrisii. The sequence continues at coordinate 587,462,724 of NC_045427.1, read as the reverse complement.
TATCAGATTGTTTGATAGGGAAGTGGGAGGTAAAAAGGGAAGGGGAAAATTTGATACTCAAAATCTTACAAAAATGAATGTTGAAGATTATCTTTACATGGAAATAGAGAACATAAAATACTATTAAATGAAAAAATATATACATTTAAGAAAAAATTAAATTTTCTAATCAAATAATATTACTAAAAATGAATTATGACTAAAATTCAGCTGAGATAGTCTGAAATGAGAAACAATACTATTGCAAAAGTTATGCAGTTCGAATGACTTAATCATTAATTCCTCCTGATGTTAGTAAGGTACCTCTAAGCACAGGAAATATTAAAAATGTAGAATCACAGTAGAACTGACAGGGACTTTAAAGATCATCTTTTGTGTTCAATTTTATCATTTTTACAAAGGATGAAACCAAGGCCCACAGAATTTTTTAAAATTATTTCAAGACCACACAACTTATTAATAGCATATGTTAGTATGTTCTTAAACCTGAGGTTGGTGAACTTTTTTTTTTTTTTTTTTTTTTTTGATAGCCATTATCAATATAATATATAATATTATAATATAATAAATTTCCTTTGTAATTCTATGTGTTTATGTATTTAGCAACATTATCCTGATAAAAACTCCAGAAGGTTCACCAGATTGTCAGAAACAAAAAAGTTAAGAAACCCCATAGTGGCACTTGAGTCCTAGAATTTGAATTCATTCTTTATATAGATGATTCCCCTATTTTCAAGCTGCCTGAAACCCTCTATGAATTTTTGTGTGCTTTTGCTTTCACCCCTATGGGTTTTGTTAGGTTTGTATTCTCCCAAACACTTCTTTTTTCCTTAGTGAAGAGAGACTTGGTGTCAGAAAGACCTGGACTTGAGGCACCAGCTTAGCAATCTTGGGGAGATGACTTAATGGGGCTTAGTTTTTTCATCAGTAAAATAGGCATTAAGAATGTTTGTCCACTTTGCCTCATAGGATTTCTATGAGGAGCAAATGAAATAAAATCTATAGAATGCTTTGTAAATCGTAAAGCTCTATAAAAATGTGAGGGACTTTTTAATATAGTTTATTTCTTTTACTTATTTATTTTTCCCTAGGTAGGATGTTATGGTGTGGAAAGAGCACTGGATCTGAAGCTAGATAACCTAGATTTAAATCCTGGCTCTCATACTTGCAGTTTGACCTTTGGTAAATCAAGGCCTTTAACTTTTAGCTTATCATGCATGGCCTCTGACCTTTTGTTTCACAGAACCTTAATTTATCTATCATCAAATTGGGGGAAGGGTATTGATCTAGATGATCTCTAAAAACTCTTTTCATATTTAAATTCTTCAATTCCCAAGATATTTAAAGAAGGAATATCTACATCACTGAAAAAATTCAAATGCTACTATTTAATCCTAAAAATATTTTTAAAGGTAAGATGCAAAATGCCCTCCCCCAAAAAATAATCTGGTTTGCAGTTAAATGTTTCCTTTAAATGAATAACTATCCTGGCATTTTCCCCTCTGAGTTAAATGTCCTTCTCTACATAGAGGACAAAGAACCTTCCTCTGTTCCTGGCCCAAAGACATCATGCTCCTATTGAGTTGCGGCTAGAGTTTTGAATGATGGGGGAAGGAGGTATAAGGAGTATGAACTTCAACCCTTCAAACACTCCAGCCCAATTGATCTGGATAACTGGGTTCAAAGTATTTTCTTTGCATTTTTTAGTCAATGCTTTTTAATTTTCTACCAGCTTTGTCTATGTATACTCTGGAGTAAACCTGTTTGAGAAGTCAGAAAAAATCTCAATCACACTGTTTGCTGGATTGACTTGACTAGTTTTTCTGGGGGAGCAAGAAAATGACAGTCAGAATAGCTACACCAAATTGTGTATGTACCAGTCAATACTTTCCCTTTCTGGATCTAAGGAAACCAAGAAGCAGATTTTCCACCATCCAGGCCTTATGTCATACCACCATTTGGGAATCAGCTCTCTGCATAGGAAAATATCATGTAGACTACCGGGACTTATACAGATGAGCATGGGAAGATGAAGTTTCAGTGGGTTATGCAGGTCTATTCTTCCTTGAATATCAGTAAGATTGTGGATTTGGTCTTTGTCAGTGGGCCATGAGCAATTGTTCCATTGAGAACATTTTTATAAAGATGAGACTTTGACCAAAATTTGTTACTCTGGCATTATTACTTAACACCATCACTGAGACATTAAACTAAAAAGAAATGGTCAGGGGAAGAGATGGGAAAGAATTCTCCCTCTTTTCTGTGGAATGATAGGGAATAGATGCAGAATGTAATATCAGACATAGGAGTGATGTACTTGCTTTTTTCTTAACCTTTTCTTGGTCATGTAGAAGCATTGTGTTGTAGTAGATGGAGAGAAAGCTTTGGAAAGCCTGGATTAGAGTACTATTTCTGATACATACTGTCTATATGACCCCAATCGAATTAATTAACTTTTTAGTACTTCTGGAAACTCAGTTTGGAAGACTCCAAACTGCAGCGAAGACATTGATCTCTGTTGATAGGGGAAGTTCCCCATATCATTGAAATCACATGTCTTGTACCTATCTTTTTTCCTTGTTTCAAGAGGAGGTTTCTTGGCTGGATAGCTGGATGGGGTAACATCTAGAAATGACTATAGTGTAAAAACAAAAAAGCATCAATAATATTTAGTTAAAAAAAGAAAGAAAGGCTCATGAGGAATGTGGTGGAGGTAAACCAAATACCCTCTCTCCTTTTAAAGTCAAGGACAGTCATAAATTTGACATAACCAAATGTGAAAAATAAAGTATATTTTGGTCCCAGAATTTTGTATTCTCCAAGTTATTTGGGAAAGTTCACAAAGCACAGATCTGCTGAGCTATTCAAGCTTGGAAAGCTTATCTAAATCAAATGTCAAAGAAAAATCTTTACCTCCATAGGAAAAATCATTTTCTTTTATGAATCATTCTAAGAAAGTCTTCAGGAGATAATAAAGCAGAATTCTCTGGGGCATGGAAGGAAGTAGGACTCATGCTCATGCTTTTTATTTTTGGCTCTGTGGCTTAATAACTAACTGTGTGATCATTGGTCATTTCACAGATATCTACCATTTCCTCCATTAATAAAATGAAAGTAACTTTATTGAACAGAAAAGTTTGGGATTTTAGTTTAGAAAAAGTAGTCAAAAAATTTACTAAATGCCTAATATATATGTCATGAATTCATTCATTATTATAAAATAGGGCCTTTTAGTTCCAATAGACTTGTAATGGAAAGTGTCATCCACTTCCAGAGAGAGAACTATGGAGATTGAATATGGATCAAAGCAAAGCATTCACTTTTTTGTTATTATTGTTGTTTGTTTGCCTCTTTTTTTTTCTTTATTGTGTTTTTTCTCTTTTGATCTGATTTTTTTTTGCATAGCATGACAAATACAGAAATATGTTTAGAAGAATTGCACATGTTTTACTTAAATCGGATGTTTGCCATCTTTGGGGAGGGGGAGGAAGGAAGAGAGGGGGAAAAAATGGAATACAAGATTTTGCAAAGGTGAATATTAAAAACTATCTTTGTGTGTATTTGAAAAAATAAAATACTACTAAAGATAAACTCAGGAAAGAAATTTTAAAAAAATAAAGTAGGGTCTTTAATGAAATTCTTTTTCCTTCCTTGTCTGGAGTAGGAAGTACAAAAAGGTGGGCCTTGGAATTAATTCCTGGCTCAGCCATGGGTTATTTCATGACAATGGATTAGGATAAGACCACATTTTATGTCTAGAGGATTGCTATTTGCAGCTAAGATATATTCATGTAGGCCTAGATGGTCCCTAATGTGTACAAGTGTCCTGGGACAAAAATTAGGGACCATCTATATCGATAACTCCCAAATCTATATATCTATCCCTAGTGGCTGCCCTGAGCTACAGTCCCATGTAACTCCCAATTCCCTATTGAACATTGTAAACTGCCTGTGTCAGAGACATCTAAAACTCAACATATCCAAAACCTAATTTATTGTCTTTGCCTCCATATGCTCCCTTCTTCCAGATTTCCCTTTTTCTGCTCTATGCCTTAGCATTCTTTCAGTCTCCCATATTTGTAATGTTGGTATTATGCTTGACTCTTATTTTCTCTCCCCCCCCCCCCCATGTCCAATCCTTTGCTAAATGTTTACTTTTTTCCCTCCACAATATCTCTTGCATATAACCCATTTTTTCACTCCCACACCCACTATTTTAATTTATTCTCTCATCCGTATTATTGCATTACATGAGAACCAACAAGAGCAACAACATAATGGAGTCAATACTCAATGATCCACAAATAGGCCAGACATATTGTTCATTTTCTATGGCAGATCCTGTTTGTAAGTTTTTATTGATAACCCCCATTCTACTTAGGTGTGAGGCAACACTGTGATCGTATTAGTTTGTTTATTGCATCTAGTATATAGTCCAGCAAAAGCCTTTTAAAGTTATATACTTCAAGGCATTTGAAGTAAAATTCAATAATTTTTTAATTGTGCTTCTTAGCCAAAAAACAAAAAGTGTGGGGCAAGGATAGCAAGTCTAGAGAAAGACAAATTCTACGGATATTAGTAATTCACACCTAAAACAGGATGCTGATAGAGATCATACATTTAGAGCCAGAAGGACCCGTAGGGGGTCAATTAGTCCCAGTTGAGGTCCAGTACAAAGTCACACAAATAAGTGTCAGAGGTGGGATTCAAATCCAGTTCCTTTAATATAGGAAAGGTAGGGGCCTTCAGGAACAAAATGGCATTCTTTCCATTCCCATCCATTGTCAGTATAATGTGGATGAGTCCAAAATGACACCACAGAAGTAGGAAGAGGTATTAAATCAGGCTACTTAGTGTGGTTTTCTCTATATGAAATTGTGAATTCCTGGAAGATTGTATCAATATTAAAATGTAATTACCAGACCACCCTAAACTACCTTCTTTCCATCTCATGTCCTCCTACTATACCTGCTATTATTGGTTTTGTTTCTTGGATGATTGAGCTGAATGAGCACTCTTATGTCTTACCAGATCAATTGACAATTCTTGCAATTATACAGTAATTTTTTATACTTCTCTTTTTGTCTAAGATATTGACATTATCCAAAAGCAAATAGCAACAATTTACACACACACACACACACACACACATCAACATTTGCTATTTATTTATAACATGAACATCTAGAGATCTTACTCATCTGTGTTATAGGGCAACTTTATATAATAAATTGAAAATGGAAGAAGTATCATTATTAGAAGCTATTATTAAGTTCATAGATGGACATTGAAGAAAATTCTTTGTTGTTTTAAGAGTAAAATAAAATTGTTTCCAGATTTTTTTCTATTCCATAAAATTATTCTGAACTTTTTGTCGTCATAAAATTTTCTGAATTTATCTTGCTGACTTCTGAGCTAAATGAACCAAATCCCATTTAGATTCTCCTAAGTCATGTTTGTATGCATCTGGAGAAGACTGCTGTTGAGCACCACTCATTGTCAGGGTATCTTCTTCTTAACCTCACTGTTAAACTTTGTCCCTCACAAAAATATGACATCATCATTTCTTTGATCTTAGATGATGATCACTGGATCGTGGATACTGACTATGATACCTATGCACTGCAGTACTCCTGCCGCCTCCAAAACCCTGATGGTACCTGTGCTGACAGCTACTCTTTTGTGTTTTCTCGGAATCCTCATGGTTTACCCTTACGTGCTCAGAGAATAATTAGGCAAAGGCAAGAAGAGCTTTGCTTAGGGAAGCAGTACCGAATGATCGTTCATGATGGTAAGTGTTTTTTCCAGCTCCCTCTAGATATATCCAGCCAGTAAGCAACATGAGCTTCAGAAATGTGGTACAGCATTATCTTGGTGAATTATGATGAAACTCTTGACTATTTTTAATAGACAGTGAGTTGGTAGTGAATCCTGTACAAATAAATGCAAGAAGAAAAGTGGGGTTTTCTAAGCTCCCCAAAAATCTTAAATCTAAATTTAAGAATAGAGTTTATCGTGTTATTTTATATTCTCTACTGCCCTATCCCTCGAGGAGCTCAAGGACTAGAAGGACACCAATACAATCAAGTGAAATTTTTTTTAAAAAATCAGGTTAGGATCTGAGATCACCATGGAGAGATTGCTTCAAATAGAAATGGCTTTCCTTGGCCAGTGTGTAGATTTTGTATACCAGAGTCCAAAAACAAGGCTATGTTAATTTTCCTTAGAATACATTCCATGAGGACAAATATCCAAATAAAATGCAAAATAACTTTTTTTTGCATTATGTGAACAAGTGGTTCTCAGACTTTTTTTCTTTTTCTTTTTTTTTTTTTTTTGTTTATGGCACAATATTTTTTTTAGGAATTATAGTGTACTGGGAGAATTGGGAGGCTCTCAGTCCAGGCAATTTTCAGCTTAAGCCAAAATTCCTCACAAAGTAGGGTGCCCCAACATGCCCTGTGAGAGGCACTAATGGAAAAAGATCAAAATAAACATTAAAGAACATCGTTTTGTAGGCAATTAACTCAGAATGTCATATACCTTTTAGTAATAACTTTTTTTTTTCTATTTCAGGCTACTGTGGTTAACACCAAGCAGTGGGAACTCATTTTATCACTACACCATAAATTTAGAGTTTGATTTAAAACATCAGAAAAACTCTCATTCAACCTTCAGATATATTTATCAGAATTACCTAGTTTTGTTTCTGAAGAATAGAGAAACCTTTACCAAACATAAATTTATAAAGGAATGCATGCTAGTTGTAACAAAATGTATGTGTTTACTATCAGTTTCTTTTAAAACATTATTGAAGATAAAAATTTCAAAATGTTCCACTTATTCCTGTTTTGTTTTTTATTAATACCAAACTAGAAGTGCTCATATCTCTTCTTTATAAGCACAGCATGGAAAGTATATTTTGATTCATGTAAAGAAATTCTTAAGTCCTGAAATTTCTCAGCTAGAGAACGCCTATGTGTGTCCCTTAGAACTGCTGAAGTTCCATACAAAATCCCACATGAAGCAGGGTTAATGGTTAATTTAAACTCTAAACCTGGTATAGTCGAGTATTGCATTTATCTTTGGAAAACCTGGTTTTCTCCACTACTTATTACCCTCTATGCAAGTTAATCAACGTCCATGGGCCTATTTGTTTACCACTAAAATGAAGGATTTGGAATACTCTTCCAACTAACTCTTATGATTTTGGTCTGCTCCCATTTCCTAAAACAAGGTTTTCCTATAATTAAGCAACTGACCCTTAGTACTCCATAGGTGGTTCTGTGCTTCTGCCCAACTAGGAAGGCTGACTCTTTAGTCTACATTAAGACCTTGGATAGAATTCACTTACTCCCTTTTAATAGGTTTGGAGATTTAGAGTTGGAAGAAGCAATCTAGTTTACCTTACTCATTTTAAAGCTATGGAGATTGAATCCCAGAAAACTTAGGAGTTTAAGGTTTCTAATGGTATCAAAATTGGACATCCAGCTCTTAACCCTAGAACCATTTCTTTCTCCATCATAAAAAATAAATGAAAAACTTCCTCGTTTCTCTCTCCTATTCAAGTAACCCCCCCCCATGTCCCCAGAGAACACACCTGTTGTGCCCTGATATGGAATGGGGTACCAGACCAGACCAGAGGGTGGGGGGAAGGAATTGGTATTTGTATTAGATGTTTCTATAAGGATCAAAGTGCACTCCCCTCTTTCCTCTCTCCCTGGCATTATGATAAATAAAGGATGACAGAAAGGGCTAGGGTTGGATTTCGGTGCTTTGGGGAAGAATAAGGTGCTTAGGTTAGTGCTCTGCTCAGGCAGATAGTTTAGAGCATTTGCCCTCCATGAGAGAGGGTGAAAGTCCTGCCTAAATAAAAAATTCTGAGAGAATCTGCTAGGTAGAGAAGCATGCCATGAGTTGATGTGCCAAAATTTGTAGAGGGCAGAACTCTGGAGAAGTATACTTGAAAGAAGGTGTTAACTCAATGGAATTGATGAGATTATTTAGTTTACATATATTTAGTTCTTAGCATGGTGATGTAATAGTTCTACAGTTGATGTAATTGTAATAAGGTATTTAAACTGAGGACAAAGTCAGCCACAGATATTCTATCTTTGACCAGTGGTGACTCTCATGCCTCCTGCACTAAGATCAAGACTGGGCCAGAATAAAGAATCTATACTCTATTCTTGACTACTCTCATAGTGATTATTCTGCTAAGACCAAGGCCTGTCCCAAGGCCCTCCAGAAAGCTAGCCTGGACATTGCAAAAATTATCAAAGAGTACTGAGGGGCCCACAAATGAGAAATACACCCAGTGATGATTTATGGTCATTTAACCTGCTTTCTGAAAGGAAGAAATGCCTAGGACAATCTGGAAGGGTCTCCATTTTAATTTCTATACCATACCATTCTAAAAAACACTAATTAGTTGTCTTCATGTAGATACCTCCAGATCACAAAAGAAAATGCATCAAACTTTTCACAAAACAGTTTTAATTTATATTCAACTACATTTTCCCAAAAATATTCCAATTTTTTTTGTCATAAAGTTTCATAGCCACAATGACTGCAGGTCTTATTTCATTAGAAGTCTTTTATAAAGGAAAATCAATTAGAAAAATTCCTGGGGGACAGAGGAAGGGTGGGACCAAGGTGACATCATGGTGACTGGGTCTGGCTTCTCAACTGTCAGCAAATTACAAATACCTATGGATGCCTAAGCTCCAGTTGTACCTCATGTCTAGAACTTGGCTTTCTGGAGGCAACCACTAGCAAACAAAATCTAGTCATTTCACAGGCTGTCAATCCATATCCTCTGCCCTCGCTTTCCCTGAGTGCTGAATTTTGCATTAAAGTTAATTATGCTTGAGAAAGTTCATAGAAAGTTTTGAGAAAACCAGAGACACCCTGAGGTAATCGCTGGATTGGGGGGAAAGTGGAAGAATGGTTGTCATGGAGAACTATGATATCCAGGGAAAGAATGGTTTGAGTTGGGTCTGAATTCAAGACCACTGATGTGCATTACAAACTTGGTACAGCCAGGAAGATATGTCTTATTAAGTTTAGAGTTGATAAAAATTGGAGAAATTATGCATTAAATTAGATAGTTATATATAAATCACATTTTGGAAAACAATCTTATTTTTAGTGCTCCAGGCAAATCACAAGTTAAGGGGAAAATGTGATGGACCGGAGCAAAGAACATTTGTTATGGTGAATAAGCACCTACCCTCATTTAAACATTTCTGTTAAAAAAAAAAAAAATCAACTTTCGTATAGCAAAATGTCTTAAAGGAGGGCATATCTGTACTGAGGGGCGCGACCACCACATGGAAAACCTTACCTAATGCACTCTCAGCCCCCAAACTAAACCATGCTGGTATAAACTGTGTACAGTCCCTCAATATGCACATGGGTGAAAAAACCCACAACCAGTGAAGTCATCAGCCTGTAACCACAGACAAGTCATTTCTTCTCACTGAAGTGTCCGTAGCCATGTTGTTCTTCTCAGGCAGCACGGAGCAGGAGAAAAGGACCCTCCACCATTCCTTCTGAAAGTGGGAGGCGCTGTACAGAATGGGGTTGACCGCCGAGTTGGCAAATGTAAACACTACGATCCAGAAGAACAGGGATGGCCATATCACCAGGTCCTGCTGGAAGTTCTGGATCAAGATCAAGAAAACAGTGATGATGATGGGGCTCCACATGATGAAAAATGAGACCATGAGCACAAGGAGAGTCCGGAACAGTTTGTAATCTTGTTGGGAGACCCGGATGTGGCGGTCTTCCGAATAGGCCAGGTTGACGTTCAACCTTTTTCTGGAAGCTTTTGTAATCTGCAACATCAAAACAAGGTGTCAGGGGATGCTGAGTAACATTTGAGTCCTTTTTATATTAAGGAATAACCCCAAAGAACTGGCCTCTGAAAATCCTCTTGTCTATAACTGAGAAACATGACCTTCTTGAAGAGATCTAAGAGACTTACAACAGCCTGAAAAACTTAAAATGTCACTGAGGAATGTTTAACAAAATAAATAAACATACACTACTACACACATAATGTTAATTTATAGTTTTCTAAGTCAGGGCTTTTTAAACTCTTTCCTTTTCACCCAAAAAAGAAATAAGAAAGTTTCTTTCTGAGCCTGGCACACTTGTTTTACATCATAAATGAGTGATGCTGTTTATAGTGAAAGGGAAAGGGAAAAAAGGAAAAAGAGAAGAGAAAAAAAGGAAAAGAAAAGGAGTTCAAATTAGAAATAGGACATAGGGTTGAGTTAGTGAAAAAGAAAAAAGAAAGGTTAGTTGGATCACTCAAGAAGATAATCATCAGGTTATTTCAACTAAATAATATTTTAAATTGTATCAGAAGATTTCAGAGCAGCATAGAACAAAGGCAAGAATTCCACAATGGGAACTGAACTTGGGTTCAAATCCTGACTCCTCTACTAATTACTTATATAACACTTAGCAAGTCAATTAACCTGCCTAGGCCTTCTTATCTGTAAAATAGTGGGTATTTGAGGCTAGAGTCCTTCAAAAGTACCTTCTACCTCTGCTCCTGCAATGATCTGCAAAGTACATTACATCAGATCATTTCATGAGGTTTTCTCTCACCAAATGCAAGGGCAATAAGGGGGAAGAGGAAGGAATTCAGAGAATTCTGAATATGAACAGGTGAAAGTGGAATAAGCAGAATCAAAAGAATGATACACAAGATTATAGCAATCTAAAGGAAATTGCTACTAAAGGAAATTGAATTAGGAGTCTCTAAAGAACTGATAATTATTCAGAAGATAAGATCACAAAACAAAGCACTCTTCACTTTTAGTCCAGAGGCCAAAAAGAGAGATAGGAGCAGAGATGGGAGAGAAATAGCCACAGATAAAGAGAGATAAAGACAAAAACAAAGACATAGATGTAGAGACAAAGCGGAAGAGAGAAAGACATAAAGAGGAGCAAAAGACAGAAAGTTAGAGAGAGACAGAGACAGAGAAAGTGGAAAAAGAGACACACAGAGAAAGAGAGAAGGAGGGAAAGAGAGAGGGAGGGAAAAAGAGAGGGAGGGAGAGAAATATCAAGAACACCAGTTTGCTATTTATTCTCATATTCCTTGAGGTCTTTATTCATTTAGAGCTCTATGGTTACAAAATACTTTAAAATATCCTTCCAACCACCCCATAATACATGACTAATGCAAGAAAGAACTCACTATTTGACAAAAATTGCTGGGAAAATTGGACTTTCACAATTTACAGATAAGGGATGTGAGGCTATTAGAAACTTTGCTTATTTCATAAACCTATTAATCAGCATGCTCTAAGTCCTTTCTCTCCTATATATCATGGTACCTCCTAGTAGAATTAACTAGGCCATGCATGGTTGCTGCTTTTTTTTTTTTTTTTTTTTTTTTTTTTTTTTAAATAAAGCTTTTTATCTTCAAAACACATGCATGGATAGTTTTCACATTCACTCTTGCAAAACTTTGTGTTTCAATTTTTTTTTCTCCCTCCTTTCTCCCCACTCTCTCCCCTAGATGGTAAGTAATCCAATATATGTTAAACATGTGCAATTTTTGTATACATATTTCCACAAATATCATGCTGCACAACAAAAATCAGATCAAAAAGGAAAAAAATGAGAAAAAAATAAAATGCAAACACACAACAACAAAATGAAAATACTATGTTGTGACCACATTCAGTTTCCATAGTCCTCTTTCTGGATGCAGATGGCTTCTTCATCACAAGTTTATTGGAATTCACCTAAATCACCTCATTGTTGAAAGGAGCCATGTCCATCAAGTTGATCATCATATAATCTTGTTGTTGTTGTGTATAATGTTCTCTTGGTTCTATTCAGCATCAGTTCACGTAAGTATCTTCAGGCCTCTCTGTATTCATCCTGCTGATCGTTTCTTACAGAACAATAATATTCTATAGCATTCACATATCATAACTTATTCAGCCATTCCCCAACTGATGGGCATCCATTCAGTTTCCAGTTTCTTGCCACTACAAAAAGAGCTGCCACAAACATTTTTGCACACGTGGGTCCCTTTCCCTTCTTTAAGATATTTTTGGGATATAAGCCTAATTATTCCATAAATTTGAGTCAATTCTCTATATATTTTAGAAATGAAGTCTTTATCAGAGACCTTGGATGTACAAATTTTTCCCAGTTTAGTGCTTCCCTTCTAATATTGTCTGCATTAGTTTTGTTTATACAGAAACTTTTTAACTTAATATAATATAATTATATAATAATATAATATAAAATTATCTATTTTGCATTCCATAATGTACTCTAATTCTTTTTGGCCACAAATTCCTTCCACAGATCTGAGAGGTAAATTTGTTCTCCTAATTTGCTTATAGTATCACTCTTTATATCTAAATCATGAACCCATTTTAACTTGATCTATAGGATGTTAGTTGTGAGTCAGTGCCTAGTTTTTGACATACTAATTTCCAATTTTCCCAGAAATTTTTGTCAAATAGTGAGTTCTTGGATTTATCAAATGCTAGAATGCTATAATCATTGACTATTTGTCTTGTGAACCTAACCTATTCCACTGAGCAACTGTTCTATTTCTTAGCCAATACCAAATGGTTTTGATGACCGCTGCTTTATAATATAGTTTAAAGTCTGTAGACCAGGGCTTCTTAAACTTTTTCTCACTCATGATTCTTTTTTGTCTGAGAAATTTTTACTCAGCTCTGGATATATAGGCATATAAAATAGTTATAAAAACCAAACATTTGCAAAAAAATTATAATTTCATGACTCTCACATTCAGTTATGCAATCCACAGTTTAAGAAATTTTAAACTAGACTACAAGGGCTACTAAGTTGCCTAATGCTACCAGCAATCAGGTATAATAAATATCACAATGACTGGATCTGAATATGGATTGATTAAAATGGTACAGCCTATCATAATATCCCACTTGGAATACCCTGAATTGAAATGGTTTTCACACATTTGATGGGTTTAAATGTGGAAAAGGGAACACTTGTCCTGCTTAGAATTAGGGCCAACAGGTAGAAGTTCCAGGGAGATAGATTTTGGCATTAGGTGGGAAAATCTGCCACCAATGAAATCCATCCAAAAGTATACATAAGGGCTGCCTTAAATGTGATAGGAGCAACACCTCTTTAGGAAAGCTGGGCTAGTTCTTTAAAGTGGCAAGGAGGCAAGTTTGCTTCCTGGGGTATAAAAAGCCCAAGTTGGAGGAAGCTGGAATAAAAAACTTTTTCTTATTATCCTTGTGGGATATCCTTGTGGAAATGTTTTCCCAGTTTTTTGTTCAGTTGATAGTACAAGTAAAGCTAAATATTTTAACTTTGTATTTTTAAAAAGTGTGTTTTTCAACTTTATTTGGTAAAGAATTGGTTTTTCTAGTCCACAAGTGCTTATTAAAGCACATTTTAAAATTCTGAACTTGAGTTTTGGGGCTAAATCTAATTTTAGCTTGGCTCTGAAGACCAAGTTGCAAACTCTCCATTTACAAAGGTCTTCAGGTAGAGGTCGATGACCATTTGTAAGGGATGATGCATGTGGAGGGAATTCTTATGCAGGGAGACTCAGAGCCAGCATGCTCAGTGGGAAGAGCCCAGGCCCTGGAGTCAAGGATTTAAACCCCCCCACCCATGTTTTTTAACCTGTGTGGTCTATGCTAGCCATTCATCTTCCCTTCCAAAATTTTGGTTTTCTCATGTACAAAATGAAAAATCAGAGGCAGCCTCTCAACTCCTTTCTGATTCTCTGGTCCTGTGATCCTTATCTGTTCCAAGAAATTGGTAATATATGAGAACAACAAACATACCTGTAAGATTTTGGAGTAACTTATCACAATAACCAATCCCGGCACAAAGAAGTTCAAAATCGCAAACAACACATCCCAACAGATTTCTCCTTGGATGCTGGGCCAGACCAATGTACAAATCTGAACTTCCTATTGAGAAAGAACATGGAGAAATTTCTGGATTAACTTATTGCTCTTAACCCACTAAAAGGTGGTAATTTGCAATTTTTTTTTTTTTGTTCTTTGTAATATACAGTAAATCACATTGTGACAGGTCAAGAAAGGGTCTCAGAGATCACAATGTCCTTTCCCCTCATTTCAAAGAAGGGAAAACAGAGCTTTAGGGAGAATCTATTCTTCCTATAGAACCTGGTAGAATATGCACACTGATAATGTCCGTGAGATTTATTTAAAACCTTTGGACAAAAGATTTAACTACATTCCTAGTAGTCCGAAAAAGCAGATATACCTGCTAGGGAAATAAAGTCCAGACAGGAAATAGCTTTGTGGAGGAATATGACTCTAAGAAGCAGAGAAGAAAGCTGGCTATGGATTTAAGACAGAATAGATCCTGTCAGTTAGGAGTTGAGCTGAAGAGATCAGATGATCAATCTGCTCAGCAGAGACAGGATACCTTGTAGGAATCATAAGAGGACATCACAAGAGGAGAAAGCTCATTGATTGCTGCAGTCCCTAAGCCATGAGTTGCTTTGGCAATATGTATTTCCCAAGTGTGTTCCTTACACATTTATGTGTATAGGGATAAATGTGCTACAAGTATATGCTGGTATTCACTCTCCCCACAGGTGAACCACGAATTTATGGGAGAATGTGCCCCAGATTTATAGGTGGCAAGAGGGAACATTTTATAGCTGTTATTAATGCCTTTGCTTTAAGCTAATTGTGTCTATGAGCTGACTGTTAAAGGGAAGAAAACTGGTAGGGGCTCATAAGCTATAATAGGAGGCTAGATCAAAAAATCCATGTAGGAGTAGTCATCCCTTTTGACTCAATCTGAAACATGCAAGTACCTAGTTGGGGAGGAATCCCTAAAAGACTGCTATATGAAACACTTCCAATTCTAGGCTACCACAAAAAGTAGTCAGTCCTGCCTCAACAGAAGTTATCATATAAAGGGTAAATGATCACTTCTTGGGAATATTGTTGAGAAGATTATGACCTCTGAGTTCCTTTAATTCTGAAGTTGGGTTTTCTGAATGAGAAAAGCAGGAGTTTTCTGGGTAAAAAAAATATCATTGGGCTGGAACAACAGACTGAATATAACAAGGTAAAGCTAATAAGAATAAATGAAAGATCTAGAAGTCAAGTTCAACAAATCAATTGAACAAATACAGTGTGGCATGTGGGAAGAACCTGTTTCAACAGGAACTGGAGATAGAGGCAAGAACTGGGAGTATTATGTGATCTGCATGCCCCGTGAGTCAACAGGATGATGGCTTCCTGAAAAAAAAAATCAATATAACTTTAGACTCCAATGATAGAGAAGGTAGTATGTCTGGGAAAAGAAAGGTACCATCCCACTGTGAGAAATGCCAAAAAGTTGTTTTTCCACAGTGTTGCAAGCTTTGAGGTAGTGTGGGATAGTGGGTACCACTGACTAAGAGGTTTTCAGAATCTGAGAGGTTAAGGAAGATTAGGATTCACAGAACAATTAAATGATCAATAGAAGTCTTGAGCAAACAAGAAATTGAGGGGCTGGGAAAGCACAGGGGGATTCAGCCAATCAGAAAGAGTCTTGTGGTTTTGAGAAAACCACAAACAAGATAATAGCCCATTCAGCCCAAGCTAGTTGGGGTCAATAATGGGACTTGACCAAATCACAACTGGGCCTGCTTAATAGGCTAGTTGTATATTAAACAACACACTCCAGAGGAGGAATTTTCTGCCATTTCTGAACATGGGATATATGGGGGGGGAGGGGGGACATGTTTTATACATATTAAGGGGAAACATATAGTGGGCGTATCAGAAAGACTGTAACACGGAAGAAAGAGACCATCCATTCTCTGGAGGGAAGGACTGCTTCACACTAGCAAATATAAAGGGTCCCCCACTTCTGTACTCAGTGCTCCCTTTTCCCAAAGAGAAAGGGGCCCGCTTCTGACCATAAACGTTAAGATGATTCCTTAAGATTATTCTTTAATAAATTTTCCTTGATATCTGACTTTCAGTGTCAAGAATGTTATTTTTTTCTTTTTTCCCCTTGAGGCAATTGGGGATAAGTGACTTACCTAGGGTCACAGCTAGGAAGTGTTGAGTATCTGAGGACAGATTTGAACTCAGGTCCTCCTGACTTCAAAACTGGTGCTCTAACCACTGTACCACCTAGCTGCTCCAAGAGTGTTATTGCTAATGATTTTGGCGCCCAATGTGGGGCTTCATTCGCAGACCTCAGGCAGAGTACGGTAAGACTCTTTGGGAAGAACACTCCCGTTGATTTCAACAGTCTGGAGGTTGAACCCTGTTCCTTTCAAACTCGGGACTTCAAACTATAAGCTTGAGGTGGCCTGAGAAATCTTAATGATAGGGAGCCAGCCAGCAGACCACTCAAGTCAAACAAAGGTAAGAAACAGCCTTTGTTAGTCGGGAAGGCTGAAGTGGGCAGCTTTGGACTGTGCTGGCCTTGCAGAAACCATCTAGCAGAAATCCACGCAGAAGTCTCCAGCCAGCTCCAAAATTTGCTGAATTTGCAGATGGGAGAAATGGGTCCTAGGCCTAGGGAAAGGGGACTAATCCCTGGGAAGGGATTGGGAGGACATTTCCAGGAGTAGGGGCAAGAAGAGACTCTGTGTGCTAAACTGAAGGAAAAGAAATTTAAAAGGAGTGTTGTGTATTGTGTGTGTGTGTGTGTGCGCGTGTGTATGTGTGTGTGACAGCCTCTATTTTGTCTTCTCTGTGTGTGAATTATAAAGGAAAAAGATCTGGCCATTGAGATTTAAAAGCACTTGTTTTGTACAAAATTGGATTTATGCAAATAGTTTTTAGCTAGAGAGAGGAAGGATTAGTTCTGAGAAAGGGAAAGTTTTTAACTACTGCATCAAAAAGAAAAGAAAAAAAAACTTGATACATTTCTGTGGACAGAAGACTGGCCAATTTGTATCTGCTAAAATAGTTAAGGTTATAGAACTATTAAAACATTTCAGCAGATTCTGGAGTTTTTGCAACTAATTATTAAGTTGCTTGGCACTGTCTCTCAGTGGGCTCACTGGAGTTACTCTACTATATTTTTAAGTAGGCCTAATTTACATGCTTAAAAGCCTCCAGAGGGTCAGAACTAGTGACTTACCAGAAAAAAAAAAAAAAATTCCCTGGTGAAATCTATCCTAGCTAGGCTGGCGTCCCTCCCTGTGTGTATTTTTTTGAATTTTTGTACTGGTGCCCCAACATCTTCTACATGGCCCCCCTCTTTGGCATTTCTAGCCTGGAGGGTAGGCCAGTCACTGTGCCACAGACCTGCAGCTGGACACCTGGGTCCAAATTTCTCCTGTCCTCTCCGCCAGGGTCTTAAAGTCCTCCAATTTCTTAAAGCCTTGTTAGCAAACTTGAAAGAACTGTTTTCTACTGTCTTAAATTTGGTGCTGTGTGTTTGTGAATGTTTATTCTGGTATAAGATTTTAGAAATAGGTGTGCATTTATATTGAAGTATTGCTAGAAATTTAAATCTGTATTTGATTTGAAGTTAAAAAAAATGGGTATTGAAACAAAATTCTCTGGTTATTAATCTAAAAAGGCCACATGTTTGTGTTTCCTAATTAGATGAAATATATTTAAGCTACCATGTCACTCTCTAAATTGTATATTGGGTAATTTGTAAAAGTTGTATGGGCTATGCTGTAATATTTTGTCAGCCCTGCTGGATATGTGGTATAAATTTTGTGAAATTTGGTCCAAAGTTATTTAGGATATTAATCTTAAGGTTTGTCTTACCTTCTCCCTTTAACAAAGAAATAAAAGCAAGAAAATTTGGTATAGTCAACAACGATACTGTATGAAGATGTAATCTGATGGAAGTGGATTTCTTTGACAAAGAGACCTAATTCAGTTTCAATTGATCAATGATGGACAGAAGCAGCTATACCCAAAGAAAAAAACACTGGGAAATGAATGTAAACTGTTTGCATTTTTGTTTTTCTTCCCGGGTTATTTCTACCTTCTGAATCCAATTCTCCCTGTGCAACAAGAAAACTGTTTGGATCTGCACACATACATTGTATCTAGGATATACTAGGACATATTCAACATATATAGGATTGCTTGCCATCTAGGGGAGGGGGTGGAGGGTGAGAGGAAAAAATCGGAACAGAAGTGAGTGCAAGGGATAATGTTGTAAAAAAATTACCCTGGCATGGATTCTGTCAATAAAAAGTTTCTATAATAATAATAATTAAAAAAAAGTCAAAAAAAGTCAAAAAAAAAAAAAAAAAAAGAAAATTTGGTATATAGGGATATGCATAATTGCAGAACAAAATGTACCTAAGTATGGATTGATAGAGACTAATAATTCTGATAATGAAACACTATTTGGTGTGGAAATAAAGTACTATCACATTTTATTTGTCCCAGAAGCAGAAGTAAACCTATTGGGAAGAAATTTAATTCTTAAATTAGATCTAGAGATAAAAGTGGTATAGGAATGATTGGCTATTAGACTACATTTGGTAAGTACTGAAACCTATAAAAATATTAGACCAGAAGGTTGGGTAGGAGAAGGGAATCATGTGGGGATGAAGGTTGATCCAATGGAAATTAAACTAAAGAATTCTCAGGCTGTTAGCCTGTGTTAGTATCCTATCCTGATGGAGGGAAGGAAATGGCTACAAATGGTTATCAATCAACTATCACAGGAAGAGCCAGAGCAGTTAACATGGTTAAAAGAGAAGGAAAATGTTTCAACAGGTAAAAGCAAGTTCTAGTTACAGCTCCAGTATTGGCCCTGCCTACCCTTAACAAACCTTTCCATCTGTTTGTTACTGTAGATAAAGGAACTTCTTTGGGAGTTCTAACTTCATTGTGGGCTAGAGAAAGGTAACCTGTTGCCTTCTTATCTGAAGTACTTGAACTGCTCTCCAGGGGATAGCCTGAGTGTATACAAGTAGTAGCCGCAACTACCTTGTGGGTAGCAGAAAGTTGAAAATTGACTTTTGGGGAACCATTGATAGTAAGCATCCCACATCAAGTTAGGTCATTCTAAACTAAAGGGCAGGTCGTTGGCTGACTAATTCAAGAATCTTAAAATATGAATCACTATTGCTGGAAAAAGATGATTTGGTTTTAAGCACTGAGAACTATATCAATGCAGCCACCTTCCTACAGAAAAATGAATCAAGTCAGGCAGAACCTGAACAGGGTTGTCTGAATGCAATAGACTTCCAAAACAAAGTTAGATCAGATGTGAGCGATATTCCTTTTGAAAGAGGAGAATGATCGTTTATAGATGGGTGTCCACGAGTGTCTGGAGGAAAGAGAAGGAATGGTTATGCAATCATAAATGGGAAAGATTGGTCAGTCCAAAGGTCTGGATCCTTGCCAAAGAACTGGTCAGCACAGACATGTGAACTCCATGCTCTAAGTCAGGCCCTTAAGAAACTGAGTGGGAAAGAAGGAACTCTCTATGTCTGTGGGGTAGTCCATACTTTTGGAAACATTTGGGAGGAATGGGGCCTCATAAATAGTAAAGGAAAGGATTTGGTCCATGGTGAACTGATCAAACAAGTGTTAGAAAATTTGCTATTGCCATCAAAAATTGAGGTGGTACACAAATAGTGGTGGTCACCAGAAGGAAAGCTCACTGGAAGTGAGGGGAAATAGACTTGCAGATGAGGAAGCAAGGCAAACTGGGCTAAGTGACAGAGAAAACCCTGTGTTAGTCTTAATGCTTCAAGGGATCATCCCAAAGTGATCCCCGTCTTTAATCAAAGGGAAACAGAAGAGTTGTCTGAATTAGGGGCTACTTAGAATAGTGGGTACTCCCAAAATGTTAAGCAAAGGGATAACAAGAGAACTGATAGGGGAAGTTATTGGGGAACCAAGGCACTGTGGGATATGATTCTTGAACACTTTGAGTGTATGGGATTTATACGGTAGCAAAACAAATCCCAGAAAGATGTGCAATACGGCGGAAGGTTAACAAAAAGATCCCAAGGAAACAAAATGGGGAAGGGAAATCTTGTTAAGACATTTCCAAAGAATTCAGGTGGATTTCACTGAAATGCCACTAATCAGGAAACATTTACTAGTAATTGTAGATCACTTAACTGGGTGGGTGGAAGCCTAACTCTGAGCTTAGCCCCAGCAGTTGGAGTCAACAAAGTCCTCCTAGAACAGATCATTCCTCCATTTCAGTTAGTGGAAAGGATTGACTTGGACAATTGGAACCCATTTTACTGCTAGGGTATTACAGGATGTCATGATGTGTTTAGGAATTAAATGGGAATTTCATACCCCTTGGCATCCACCTTCCTCAGGAAGAGTAGAGCCAATAAATCAAACTTTGAAATAACAGATCATTAAACCGGGCATTGAAACAAGATTACCTTGGATGAGATATCTGCCACTAGTATTTCTCAGTCAGAATGGCCCCTGATGGGATATTGGATTATCACCCTTTGAAATGCAGTATGGAATGCCTTACCCAGGTGGGGAAAGAGAGGTCTCATCAAAAGGGGTCCACTTAAGAACTTTCTAGGATGAATTTTTCTTGCTGTTATTAATGTAGGATTATAAATACTTATTTAGGATATATGATCCTTGAGAACTAAATTCACCTAAAGCTTTGATTGATGAGAGCTGCTATTTGAGATAAATCTCTTGGGACTCTAGCTGATATTGTTTAGAGTTTTGAATTCAGATATGATTGTCTAACAAAGTTATCAAGTCAGTAATCTACCATATGAGAGAAATGTGCCACAATCTACTCAGAGGAATGTGATCTTGAACTGTTACAGGTGGAGGTTAATATCTGGGCAAAAGTTAATATCTGGGAAGACAACCTTGAGCTCTGCTTAAGATAGGATCCTTTTGACTCAGTTTCCCAGTTTTCAATAAAAACCCATTGGATTATTCCTGAGTGGCTATAAGGTGGAATTGTTACTGTATAATTGGCTGTCAACTGTAAAACAGAGCTAATGATGCTTTATCCTATCATGTATGTGCTCTCAACCTGAGGTCTAAAGGACCAGCTTTTGATTGTTAATTATGTCACAGCTTTTTCCTCTTATGACAAGATTCTTTAATCAGAGTAAGTGATCAATAGAAATCATGAGTACAATACAACTATGTCGAATCTTACAATTTTCAATCTCAAAAAAAATATGGTCATTATATCATAAATAAGTAGGTAAGTGAATATTTGGCCTTGTCAATCTATATGTTGATAGATGCATAAATCTGTATGAAATAAGGTCCTTAAAGATTTACCCTGTAAAATGATTCAGCTCTATGCACCTTTCCAGGTTGAAGTAGTCAGGATTCCCTTAGGAGACTGAGATCTCTATCTCTTGTCCCTAGAATTCCATCATCCGAAAAGACAGAAGGGGAATGATGGGCTCAAGCTGAGTATCTACTCAGAACTATGTACCTAATTAAGGATTGTGGAACATATTATTGTTTTATCTTCTTGTTTGGGCCAAGTTTATTGTATTCCTTTGTTAGTTTTATTCCTTTCAGGTGTTAGGATTCTTACAAGGTACTAAGATAGTGGAATTGATAGAGACAATAATTATCTAATTTAGCATGGTTCAGTATGATTGATTTTATCTTACAAGGAGTTGTTATGTGTAAAGGGCTGAAACTCTTGAGTTGATGCACTGAGGTCTGACAACTGAGCACTTAAGGCTAACTACTGATTGGACAATACTCTATTAGCATATGCTTGGAAAATGGCCCTTCCTACTATCCTGTGCTGATTCAATCTTTTGGTGTATACAGAGAATTGTGGGAAGGATTAGGGGGTGGAGTAAGACAAGCCAGAGTCACTTGGGCGGTGGAGGTGGAAAAGGAAGGTATCCGAGATCCTGTGTCCATTCCCTTCACTTTTACTCCTAAAGACCAAGAATAAAAACCAAGGACTTTTGCTTATCCTGACTCTGGCTGATTCTAAGATATCCAGGGTGCTAACTCGGCCTTCACATTTGGTGCCCAACGTGTGGACCAAAGACCCTAATTTTATTGAAGTCCCTGGTGACCAGAAAATAGAGTGAGTATTTTAATAGACAAACAGGGAACTTACTTTGTTAAGGGCTAAACTAGTAACCTTTTCTAGCTGAAATGGGGCAGATATTAGGAAAAGATTCTCCTCCAGCCCCAGCCCCAACCCCACCTCTGCCCCGACAGGGTGCTATAGAAAACATACTTAAGTTGATCCAGGGACAAGGCTTAATTGTAACCTGGGTGCAGATAGCTAGACTCTTGGGTACATTAGAACGCACGTCCCCTTGGTTCTTAAAGGAAAAAGAAATAGGGCCAGATAATTGGAAACTAGTAGGAGATTAACTATGTGAATACTACAATGATAAAGGTCCTCATTCAATTTCCAAGGAAACATTCTATATATGCAACATGATACAATGGCCTTGACCCTGCAAGTTACAGAAAAAAAAAAGTTTTAAGAACAGCCAGATGAGAAAGTGTGAGGAAAAAGAGAAAGACAAAGAACAGATTAATAGCAATATCACCAGAGGGCATGAGGAGTTAAGTGAGGATGAAGGGCATGGTGAAAGGCTTGATGATTCTCACGTTCATAAGACAGCTTCAACCCCACCTACAGAGCAGATTATTGACATGCCCCCATCAACTTCACTTTCTGGGATGGAGGGAGGAGGAAGAGTGGGAGGGGCAATGATATCACCTGCAC
This sequence comes from Sarcophilus harrisii, assembly GCF_902635505.1. Classification (NCBI taxonomy): domain Eukaryota; kingdom Metazoa; phylum Chordata; class Mammalia; order Dasyuromorphia; family Dasyuridae; genus Sarcophilus; species Sarcophilus harrisii. Next base: position 587,440,041 of record NC_045427.1, on the reverse strand, counting down.
CTCCCCCGCCCCCCCCCCCCCCCCCCCCCCCCCCCCCCCAGCAATCACCCCCTCCTATGACTAGATTGCAAAAGGCACTACTTAAAGCCACGGAAGAAGGGCAGGATTTAGCTTATTTGAAACTAGGAATGTATCCTGTGATTCAACAGTTTAACTCTTCAGGTCAAGAAAGTAGAAGATACACTCCTTTAGATACAGAAATCCTCAAAGACCTGAAAAAGGTTTGCACTCTTTATGGGGCTATATCAGCTTATGTTAAGATGTTATTACAGAATTTGGCTTATAAAGTCTTAATCCCCACAGACTGGAAATCTATAGCAAGGACATGCTTAGAACCTGAACAAAACTTGTGGCTTTCTGAATATAGTGAGCTCTGTGGGATACAAGCCCAACAAAATAGTCATAGTGGAGTTAATCCTCCAATCACCCTATAACCAACTAACAGGTATAGGTTCTTATGCAGAAATTTCAGCACAGATTAATTACCCCATAGCAGCATATGAGCAAATTGCTGCTGCTGCTATCAAAGCATAGGCTTTTCTCCTCAGTAAAAACGACAAGGGTGAGGCCTTCACAAAAATTGCACAGGGCCAAATGAACCTTTTGCTGATTTTGTGGGACGTTTGCAGACTGCTGTCATACAAACTAATGGTGAAAATGCAGTAACAGACATTATGATAAGGCAACTTGCTAAAGAAAATGCTAATGAGGTTTGTAGAAGAATTATACTAGGACTATTCAAGAATGCTCCTTTAGAGGAGATCATAAGATGCTGTGCCACAGTGGGCCCAAATGCCTTTTATAGCCAGGCTATGATGCAGACTTCCCAAGATCCGAACACGGGAAGACAGGGTCTCTTTTGGCAAGAGACTTCCAGAGAGACTTGTCATTGCTTTCAATGTGGTAAAGTAGGGCATCTGAAAGCTCAATGTTGGCATAGAGGCAGAGTGAGAAAACAGGGTGGGAGGACAAGACCCAAAACCCCATGTCCAAAATGCAACAGAGGCTTCCATTGGGCAGCGGAATCTAGACTGATTCAGGGATAAGGGATGAGGGGCCCAGCTCCAGGGTCCAAGACAAAAAATACTTGGAGCATGATGGCAGCTAATGCTACACCCAGAGAGTGCCTATAATTCCAGTACCCAGACATGACCAATTAGCCAGGAAGCCATCTGATGGGAGAAAGGAATTATACAATCAATCAGCCAGGAAGTAACCTGATGGGAGAAAGGGATTACAATTGGGGAGAATAGAGTTGTATGCAGCTGGGACATCTGAGATATTCCCTGGAGAGGTGAAATCTGTTCCTCTCCAGCCTATGGATCCCTCGCCTCCAGGCACAGTAGGCTTGACCATTTCACCTCATGAGAGTACTTACAAAACAGTGTCCATCCTTACACTGATGTGGAAAACTGGGGAATGTGTAGTTAATATCCCAGTCACTAATACAGGTAGACAATGTGTGACTTATTAACCAAGAGAAGTAGTAGCATCAGGTTTACTGATACAGACTCCTAATAAGCAATCTGGTGATAGTTGCCCAGATTCTGACTCCAAGCAACAAAATCCAGGAATATTCTGGACTGTAGCAGTTATAGCTGAGGGACCTATGCTCACTATTTATATAAATGGCATACCATTAGAAGGATTGGTAGACATTGGTGCAGATTGTACAGTCATTAGAAGTGCCAACTGGCCCAGCCACTGGCTAAAGATTAAGGCAGCCACCTATATGTCTGACATAGCAGCTGAAGTTAGTGCTACCCCTTTGAGATGGATATTTGAAGGTGAAACAGGAGTTTTTACTCCTTTTATAGTTGAAAAAATCCCCAACAATCTGTGGGGAAGAGACATTTTACAACAATTAGGGTTAAAAATGAGTACTTTGGTTTTTTAGGCAGGGCTGCTATTGAAGGCCTGCCAATGCTCTCACCTGTTCCTATCCAATGGAAAACTGATACACCAGTGTGGATAGAACAGTAGCCCTTAGCTAGCGATAAAATTCAGGCCTTATTAGATATAGTACAGGAGCAACTTGACCAAGGACACTTACAACCTTCTCTAAGTCCTTGGAATTCCCCAGTATTTGTTGTAAGAAAGAAATCTGGAAAATGGAGGATGTTGACTGATTTAAGAAAAGTAAATGAACAGACAGAAATTATGGGAACGGTTCAGCCTGGACTTTCATCAGTTGCCCATTCAGTGGCCTCTTTGGGTTATAGACATTAAGGATTGTTTCTATTCTATCCCTCTAGATAAGGAGGATATGAAAAGATTTGCCTTTTCAGTGCTCAGTGTTAATTTAGCTGAGCGCTATAAAAGATATGAATGAACAGTTTTGCCACAGGGAATGAAAAACAGCCCTACTATGTGTCAAATGTATGTTGCTGCTGCTCTTACTCCAGTAAGAAAAGCATTTCCAAAAGTAATATTACATTACATGGATGACATATTGGGATGGGCACCTGAGGAACAAATGTTAGAAGCATGTCTACAAAAGACCATGGAAACACTAAGGTACTATAAATTGTACATAGCTTCAGAAAAAATTCAAAGACATGCTCCTTTTCAATATTTAGGATATGAAGTATACCCTAAGGTGCTTACAGTACAAAAACTTTCCTTAAGAACAGAAAAGCTAAAAATCTTAAATGACTTACAGAAATTGATAGGAGATATCCAATGGATGCATCCAGTGTTAGGCTTGACTACCTATCAACTGCAACCATTATATGACATTTTAAGGGGAGACAGTGCTTTAAACTCACCATGCCAGATTACAAAAGAAGTTCAAAAGGCTTTGAGAGAAGCTGAACTGGCTTTATCCAATGTGGTTGAAAAAATCACTCAAAAACCCTTGGAAATATCAGTTTTTGCTACACAAGAGGCACCCACAGCAGTCCTTCAAGAAGGAGACAGTGTGATAGAGTAGGTGAACCTCCCGGCACAACCAGAACAAAGCCTTACTCCTTACCCAGTGCCTGTGGCTAGAATTTTATTAAAGGCCATTAAGTGAGCAGTACAATTATCTGGGACAAGACCTGACAAGATATACACCTTTTATACTAATGCACAAATTAATGTATGCTGTGAAACCATCCCAGAGTGGCAAATTTTATTAGCCATGACTCCAAATTTTACACATGGGTCTCCATTAAAGATAACCAGACTATTACATAATTGGCGATGCATTCTTGAAGAAAAAGTTTCTAAAGTTCCTCTTAAAGGACCAACTATCTTTACTGATGCATCCAAACATAATATTTGTGCTGTATACTCTTGTGACTTAACTATAAAGAGAGTAGTCAGAACTCCTTTCAGAATGAATTGTATGCAATCATTCTAGCTCTTACTTATTATCCAGGAGATATAAATAAAATATCTAATTCAGCTTATTCAGTAGGTGTGGTACAAAGAATTGCCACAGCTCAAATGCCTCTAATATATATCAGCTCTTTAAGGACCTTCAAGAGCAAGTGAGAAAGCATCCAGGTAAGATTTATATCTTGTATGTCCACTCTCATAGTGGACTTCCAGGTCCTATTTTTGATGGCAATTCAAAGGCAGATAGCCTTCTAACTATATTGGCCAATACTCTTTTATTTCAAGAAGTCCAAGAATCTCATTTTAAATATCATCAGGCTGGTCGAGCTTTATGTTTACAATTTGGAATAACAAGAGAGGAAGCTAGGAGCATAGTAAAAGCCTGTACGGCTTGCATTCCTTTCCATGCTCCTACACTATCTCCAGGGAAGAACCCTCATGGTTTGAGACTCAATGAAATCTGGCAAATGGATGTGACCCATTATAAATCTTCTGGTCATCTGTCTTTTGTCCATGTTGTGGTAGACACCTTTTCAGGATTCACTTTTATAATACCAGCAGCAAAAGAGACAGCCTGAGTGGTCACTGAATTCCTTGTACCAGCATTTGTAATCATGGGTGTGCCACAAGCCATAAAAACAGACAATGGACCAGCATATACTTCTAAACATTTTGCACACTTTTGTGCACAGTATAAGATTTTACACACCACTGGCATACCCTTTAATCCTCAAAGACAGGCAATAGTTTAGAGGAGAAACAGAGATATTAAGACGCTCCTCCAAAAACAAAAGAAAGGGGGAGCCACAGGAAACCCTAGAGAACTGCTAAAGCTAGCTCTTTATACTATTAACTTCTTAATTTTTGACAAAGATGCACTGGCTCCAGCAGACAGGTTTTATAACCCACCCAGAAGGGCAGTGTCCAGTGCGAGAAGCTCCACTATCTTTAGATAATCGCCAGGTCATGTGGAGAGACCCAGAAAGTAGTGAATGGAAGGGACCAGATAGGTTAACTGCTTGGGGAAAAGGGTTTGCTTGTATCTCCACAGGTGGAGAAGGAATCAGACGGGTGCCAAGGAGCTATATTCGCCTTGTCCAGTGAAGAGAGACGGAGCAGACCCTTGAAAGGAAGGAGAAGACCCAAGAAACATCAGGTGGTTCTGTTGCTGACTGTGCCCACCACTGAAAGAATCTGGCAGTTATGGCATTTGACTCATGGACATCAAAAATTGTTGGACTTTAAAACTCTCAGGAATCATTGGAATCCTTGAGACATGAAAAGACGGTTGTAGGACTTGAAAATCCTGAGAAATCATTGGATTCTCTGAGACATGATAAGACTGTTGTAGGACTTGAAAACCCTCAGGAAATCATGATGAGATTGTTGTAGGACTTGAAAACCCTCAGGAAATCATTGAATTCTCTGAAACATGATAAGATTGTTGTAGGATTTGAAAACCCTCAGGAATCATTAGATTCTCTGAGACATGATAAGACTGTTGTAGGACTTGAAAACCCTCAGGAATTATTGGATTCTCTGAGACATGATAAGACTGTTGTAGGACTTGAAAACCCTCAGGAATTATTGGATTCTTTGAGAAATGATAAGACTGTTGCAGGACTTCAAAAACTTGTGGGGATCATTGGATTCCCTGACACGTGAAGCAATGGACAATAGATTGGTTTGGGGCTGTCTCTTGGCTGCTGAAGAAGGCGTATGTGTGACTGTTGTTTACATACCCTCCTTCTAGGACTTCTGGAAATCTTTCACAACACCATGTTGATTTATATGGTTTGTTATATCACCTCTTGCATGTACAGTTCATGTCTGTTGCACCACATTGAGTCTGCACTGGCTGTGAGGAGAGTCACCACTAATAGCCTGTGCGTTATTGCTATGTGCTTGTGTACTACCTCCCATGCTGATGAGGTTTGTGCATACCTGTTTCTAATAAGACCCTTCAGCCCAGAAACCTGCTATCAACCCCCACTTCCTTTAGGTGCTTTTCACCTCCCTTCCTGAGATGACAGGGAGGGCATGATCACTTTCTTTTTGGGACTCTTACCTCCCTGAGAAGTCAGGGATGGTGTGACCACCTGTGTTCTAAAACAAAAGAAAGCGGGAGATATAAAGGGCTGAAACTCTTGAGTTGATGCACTGAGGTCGGACAACCGAACACTTAAGGTTAACGACTGCTAGGACAATAATACTATTATATGCTTGGAAAATGGCCCTTCCCACTATTCTGTGCTGGTTCAATCTTTTGGTGTATGCAGAGAATTGTGGGAAGGATTAGGGGGTGGAGTAAGACAAGCCAGAGTCACTTGGGTGGTGGAGGTGGAAAAGGAAGGTCTCGGAGATCCTGTGTCCATTCCCTTCACTTTTACCCCTAAAGACTAAGAATAAAGACCAAGGGCTTTTATTTATCCTGATTCTGGCTGATTCTAAGGTATCCAGGGTGCTAACTCGGTCTTCACAGACCTGGGCCAGAACTTGAAACAAGGTACTAAGTGGAATTGAGGAGACAGTGGTTAAATCTAGTTTAGCATTGATTTAATCTTACAACAAATAATGGTTTCCTAGTGATATAATGATTGGTTTATACTCAGTGTGGGGCATATAAGGAGGAGCTGTCAGGGCCAGAAAGGACAAGCCCACTAGAAGCTCTCGGAGGGGAAGTCAGATTCATTCCATCTTCCACTTTTTTGCTGGCTGGAGGCAGAAGCTGGCAGAGGCAAAGGACTAGTGGCAGAAGCTCTTGGAACCAAGGAGAGAGATAGGCCCCTAAGAAAGCTAATCGGGCCCAAGGAAGGAGACAAGACTTGGAAAGAGACAATAAAGGATTTGGATTTTAACTACTGGATACATTTGGGGTGATTACACTGAACTGAAATGAAGGCTGCCTCCAGAAGCCCCCTAAGAAACCTGCTCCCTGCTCCCAGAGAACATTACATTTTAGAGGAGAGTATTATATTCAGGTTATAAGTTTGTAGTTTAAAGAGAAATGTTAAATTAGGGGTTACTTTTGAGGAAGATTAAAATATAGATGAGGAATGTAAGATGATGTTAAAAGGATTGAAGAAGGGGCAACAGAAAAGATATGGAAACCAAGTCCTTTTTTTTTTTCCTGAGGTAATTGGAGTTAAGTGACTTGCCCAAGGTCATACAACCAGAAAGTGATAAGTGTCTGGGACCAGATTTGAACTCAGGTCCTCCTGACTTCAGGGATGGTGCTCTACCCACTACACCAACTAGCTGCCCCAACCAAATCTTTATTAAAAAGGAAATGGGGAGATTGTGAGAAATGCTGAAAAGTTGGGTTTCCACAGTGTTCCACAGGTAATATGGGATTGGGATAGTGAGTACCACTGACCAAAAGGTTGTTTGAATATAAGAGGTTAAGGAAGGTTAAGATTCATAGAACAATTAAATGATCAATAGAAGCCTTGAGCAAACAAGGAACTGGTGGGGACAGGGCTAGGAAGGTACAGGGGGATTCAGCCAATCAGAAAGCGTATTGTCATTCTGAGAAAATCACAAACAAGATAATAGCCCATTCTGCCCAAACTAGTTGAGGTCCATGATGGGACTTGACCAAATCACTACTGTGCCTGCTTAATAGGCTAATTGAATGTTAAACAACACACTCCAGAGGAGGAGTTTTCTGCCATTTTTGAACATGGGATGTATTGGGGGGGGGGGGGACATGTTTTATACATATTGAGTGGAAACATGTATTGGGCGTATCAGAAAGATTGTAACATGGATGAAACATTCATTCTCTGGAGGGAGGGGCTGTGTCACTCTAGCAAGTATAAAGGTTCTCCCACTTCTGTGATGGGGGCTTCCTCTTCCCGAAGAGGAGGGGGACCCGCTTCTGGCCAGAAACCTTAAGATGATTCTTTAAGATTCTTCTTTAAAAAGTTTTCCTCAACATCTGATTTTCAGTATCAAGAGTGTTATTTCTAACACCACCAATCCCTGCCTTAGTCAGAGCACATCTGGAAGATCTGTTTTCGGTTCTAGGCAAGACATGCTAAGATAGCCACATGGAATATAGGGAGGAAGGCATAGATATAATAGACAGGATACTGTTCTTGGAGTCAGGAAGACTTGTCTTGGATACTTATGAGCTATACGGCCCCCGGTAAGTGACCCAACCCCTGTTAGGCTGTTTTTCCACCTATAAAACAGCATGATATTAAAGGCTACATGTGCCATATAAACTTTCATTGAAGGCTTGTTATGTATATCAAATGAGATAATATAGGTAAAATACTTTGCAAACTTTAATCTATCAATGTTTAGTTCTTCTCCACATGAAGGAATAGATTTTATTCTGTGTAGTTCTAAAGGTCAGAAATAGGACAACTGGGTGGACATATTTTACCTCCATCACCGTTAAGAACTTCTTAATAATTTTAGGGTTATGAAAAAAATGAAATGGGTTCCCTATGTTTGGAGGTGCCAGAGCTGAGAATCCACTACCTATCAGGGATGCTTTTGAAAGGATTCCTGCACCTGACAGGAGGTAGATCAGACTAAATGGCCTATAAGGTCCAAAGCCATTCTAAAACTCTTTTGTGAGTGTATGGCTTAACTCCCTCATTACTGGAAGTACAATTCATATATTTAAAGTATAATTTTTAGTATTTATTTAGTATATATTTAGTACTTATTTACTGTTTCTCTAATTTTTATTAAAGAAAATAATAATATATATACACTAAATTTAGTATGTGTTTAGAGTATATTTAGTATACTAACACAGATTTAGAGCAAAGATATGTGTTAGGCTTTTTTTTCCCCTTAAGTTTATTGTGGCACATGTAAATGATTGACCCAGTAACATACAGGTCAATTTAAGGGGAAAGAAAAACACAACAAGCTGGACATGTAGAGAGAACAAAGGATTAATAGTCAGGAAACTTGGGTCTTAGGTTTGGCCTATAACTAACTTCTCTCTGACTTTGTTTCCTCATCTGGAAAATGGGAAGTTAGACTAAAACTTCAGGAGTTCTCTACTTGACTCTGCAAACTCTGCAAACTCTATTTTTACAAGTTTAATAACTGTATTTCAATATAACCGGTTTCTCTTGCAATCTCATGTATTTAATTTATATCTTTAAAAATTTAATTCTGAGAAAGGGTTCACCAGACTGCCAATAGGGATCATGACCCAGAAAATAATTAAGAAACCTCTGGTATAGGTGATCTGTTAGGTTTGCTTTATTTCAGGGTTAATAAAATTTCTCTATTTTTATTAAGGGGAATAATAACAATTCCTATTGATATGGCCCTTTAAAGTTGATAAAGCCCTTTTTTCACAAATATCATGAGACCTATTGAAGGCCTGACTTTTGACCTACCACTGGACTTTCATGACTCAGAAAGAGTGAGGCTGACAACTTTGGGCAACTTTGCCTCACTTTAATCCAATTCACCCACAAGTCAAGATGTCACCTGTTATGTCATCGGTCTCTTCAAAAATGAAAGAGAAACACATGACCCTTTTAGGCAGACGAGAAAGATGGCCATGATCTGCCCAGAGTCACACAGCTAACAGTGTCTGAGAAAGATATTTGAATTCATGTCTTCCTGACTCCACGCTCAGCACTCTACTTACAGAAGCACCTAGTTGCCTTAATAAAGTTCATTGGCAGAACTTGAACCCAGTTCTCTCAAAGTTGAGTACCTTATCTACCTTATGAATAAAGCGAATCTGAGAAAGATCACATGATTGAGAAGCAAAGTATGCTATAAGAAAGATAAGACTAGTTATTTCACCTTGATACAGAGGAGGAAACTGAAGTCCAGAAGGTGATATGTTTTACCCAGAGTTCACTCACACAATACAAAATCCATGGCAGAGCTATCTTCAATTCAGATCAGGTAATGAACAGTTAGGAAGAAACTGATGTAGGATTCCCATTTGCATCTTCCAAACACTACCTTTCCTCACCACCTCACTGCTCCTTTTTTCTTCTTGTTTGATCATGAAAACAAAGGCAGGGATCCCTCTCTTTCCCTTCCCTACTTCCTTTTGATTATTCTCCTTTTCCCCAAATCCTCCTTCCTCTCCTTTGAAAGACAAAGAAAGGAGAAGTATAGAGTGAGATGAATGTGTCCCAAAAGGAGGGAGATGTCTTGAGTCTGAGATACCAACTGGATACTCAGGAGCTGATGCTCAGCAGACAGCCAATCTTAGAAGAATTAAAAGACAAAGATTTAAGATTCACTATGACACAGACTAGAGGAATCCTGGCATTCAAATGCCCTTCTGATATATTTCTTAGCTATGGGACAAACTGCTCTGGGCTTCAGGTTTTTCATCAGCAAAAATAACATCCAATAACTGCTTGTCTTACCTCATCTTTAAGAGACAAGGGCTGTTTTAGGGTTTTACTTTTTATCTTTTCATTTCTAAAGCCTAATCACTGGGTAGAGTGGCTAGCCCATAGTAGTCTTTTAATAAATGCTTGCTGAATAGAATTGCAAACTTTAAAGTGCTATTTAAATGTCAGGTGTTAAAATTATCTTCACAGGGAAGGGGCAGGTGAGATCACCATGGCAGCAGCAGCAGATGAGCTCACCCAAGGAGTGTGAAGAGGGAGAAAAAAAGAAGGAGGCTTGGGACATTTGATCTTTATATCTATCCAAGCACAATAGTCTGTACACAATAGAGACATAATAAATATTTGCTGAATGAATGAAAATCTGCAGTTACCCAGGAGATAAGGTTTACAAACATTTGTCTAAAGTTAAAAGTCCAAAAAAAAAATGCTCCAAATCCCTTATCATTTTAAGAACTATTCTTAAAAAGCATACCCCAAAAAAGTAATTGTAATCCTAAACATCACTTTTATTTCCTTAATACATTGGGGTGGGTGTAGAGAGCACAGAAGAAGGAAGCTCAAAAAACCACAGAAAAAAGGCACGAAATTAAGCATTTTATGAATCCATTCAAATGGGTACCAAAAATAATAGCTAGAATCTGCAAAATTGCTTTGACGCTAAGAAAGTGCTTTTTACCTGTTAACTCCTCTGATTTAGAGATCAGCCATGTAAATACCAATATGTAATTACAAGTGTTGGGCTCCAGACATTTCAGCGATATGTGGGAGAGGCCAAGATAAAACATACCAGAAGTAGTGGGAGGTTTTAATTGTGAATTCAGGGACTTTTGGGGGAGAAGAGGGAAAGGGATCATCATATCCTGAGTGACAACTACCAAGAAAAAAATTGAAAATATTTCTTAGTTCCGTTTCATATTTTCAGAAATTCAGACTCACTCTTAACTTTATCTGTTGTTAGAAATGGAATCCGCAAATAAGTGCATTGAGTTCTAAACTGGTTTAGATTGAGGTTCTCAAAACTTTAAAGAAATGTTTTAATAATTGTATTTCAATATAATTGATTCCCTTTCACTCCTGTATTTTTTGTTTTGTGCATGATTGTGAGAAGGGATTCATACGTTTTGCTGGATTGCCAAAGAGAGTAGGTAACAAAGAAAGTTTAGGGCTCTTGGTTTGGCTGAACATTCCCATCAACCCCCCTAAATCACTGGGGCACCCTTTCCTCTTCTCTCTGGAAGGCCAGCAGGTGTGTCCCTCAGTTCCTGATTCTCTCATCTATTTGCACAGGGCTCTGAACCTTCGCTGGCCCCGGGCAGGCAAGAATAGGTGACCAGACCGTTCCCTCCACAAATGTTGACCTAGTAATAAGGACCTGGAAGATTGCATCAGGAGCCTGGGCGCGGGATGGAAAGTGTGAACGTACAGGGGTCCTGCTCTGCCCCCAAAAGTGGAGGTGCTACTGTGTCCCCTCATGAATCGGGAAGAAAAGGGGGGGTACGGGAGAGAAGCGGAGCATAGAGCAGGGGACGAGACAGCGGGTCTGGGCGCTCTGAAACCCCAGCCCGAGCGGACCGACTCGCGCGCTGCCTTGGTTACGCGAGAGAACCCCGCGCGCGGAGAGGTGACCCGGCGAGTCCCCCTCACGCAGGTGCCAGACTCCGGAGCCAGGCTCCGCACGCACGGGATGCAGCACTCCAGGCAGCCCTTCTCTCGGTCCGGGCGGCCCCCGGGCCGCCGCCCTGCCCTCGCCCCCCGGACCCCGCCGCCCTGCCCTCGCCCCCCGGACCCCGCCGCCCTGCCCTCGCCCCCCGGGCCCCGCCGCCCTGCCCTCGCCCCCCGGGCCCCGCCGCCCTGCCCTCGCCCCCCGGGCCCCGCCGCCCTGCCCTCGCCCCCCGGGCCCCGCCGCCCTGCCCTCGCCCCCCGGGCCCCGCCGCCCTGCCCTCGCCCCCCGGGCCCCGCCGCCCTGCCCTCGCCCCCCGGGCCCCGCCGCCCTGCCCTCGCCCCCCGGACCCCTCGGGGCGGCCCCGCTCACCTGGCTGCGGCCGCCGAGCGGCTGGCGGCGCACGCTGAAGAAGATGCCGAGCGGCAGCGAGGACAGGGCCGCGTAGAGCCAGATGAAGGCCAGCAGCGCGGCGCGGACGCGGGGCCCCGGGCCCTGCGCGCTGTGCTGCATGCGCACGATGCGCACCAGGCGCTCCAGGCTCACGGCGGCCAGAGACAGGATGGTGACGCTGCCGCTCAGGCTCATCACGTAGACGAGCAGGTGGCAGGCGAGGTCGCCCAGCAGCCACTCCTGGGTCCAGCGCACGGCCAGCACCGGCGGGATGGCCGTGATGAAGAGCAGGTCGGCGCCGAAGAGGTTGAGCACCAGGCAGGCGGTGGTGCCCCGGCGCCGCTGGCGCGCCAGCAGCTGGATAGCGCACACATTGCCCACCAGGGACGCCGTGAAGATCAGGGCCAGCGCGGCCGTCTCCACGACGCTCAGGGCCAGTCGCTGGTCCCCCTTGAACTCCGAGAAGAAAGGGAAGAAGGTGCGGTTAACCCCGTGCGGGCCCCGCGGCAGGGCAGCGGGCGGTGCCCCCCTGGCCGTCCCGGACCCCGCGGGGCTCTCCAGGAGCGGCAGCATTGCCCCCGGGCCGCCTGCCGGCCCCGAGACGTCTGCCTGCGCGGGCTGCAATCATCTGGCAGGCTGAAGCTGGCAGGAAAGAGGAAGGAGGCGGTTCTGACATCTCCCCTCCTGCCCCCTCCCAGGATCCAGGCACTTTACTGCTCCCCGTGGGCCCGGGAACGAGGAAGTGACTGAGGGGGGAGGGCTGGGTACTCTGGCCTGGGCGGGGAGCCGGCGCCGGCTGCCCAGCTGTGGGGGTGTTGGTGCCCGCGCGCAGGGCGGGGGATGCCCCTCCGAGCCCCACGGGCTTCCACGCCCCTGACCAGCCTCCCTTTTGGCAAGGCCTGGCTGGGCTGAGCCCTTCTGAGGTCCCTCCCTTCCCGAAGAGAGCCCTCCTGCTGTAGCCCAATTTCTGCCCCTATGGGATAAAGTACGCTAGTGGCTTCTGGCTTTGCACCGCTCCTGGGGCAGTTTGGGGGACCGAGGTTCAAATTCCACTTCGGATATGTACAGGCTGCGTGACCGGTGGGTGGAGGGAGCAAGTCTCTCAACCTCTTTTCCTTTTTGTAAAATGGGGGTTATCTGTATTATTCACAGAATTGTTGAAATTCAAATGTAATGTTTGCAAACTTGAATGGATTTTTTTTTTGTCTGTCAGCTGTTTTCACTGATTATCGACCAACTCCTACTTAAAAATAGAATTCTTTTAATTCATTTTTTATTTTAAATTTTAATTCATAAATTTTTCATTTTAATTCATATTTATTCTGAATTTAACAAAAAAGTATTCCCATATATTTGTAGAACCTGTGACAGAACCTGAAACCATTACCTACAGCTTGCTAGTATCTAATAAATGTAGCTGCTTCTTTGTGATTGTTTCTGACTTTCCTTCCATTCTCTTCTCTCCTGGGGGGAGGGTGGATGGAGAAGGAGGACGGAGAGCTGCTTTGGCTTTATAGCAAAAACCTTTCTTTTCACTGAGCTTTCCATTCCTCCAAATCTTCATTTTTTCCATCTACTTCACTCCTCCAGGTCTGATTTTATCATTTACCTAGACTTATTCTTTCCTGTTTGCCCATCCTTTCCCTTCTATTTTTGAGTCTCCAAGTATGTGCGCATCTGTATAACAAGTGGGTGGATACGTTTGTCTGCGAACTACTTCTCTGAGATTGTAACTGCGTTGTGGGCATGTTTATGACAGTGTTTAGTTTGACTCAGATTAGCATTTGGAAAATCCAGAACTGATTCCAGATGGAGATTGTCAACAGTGGGTGGGAATTGGGGTGTCTGGGTCCAAAAGAGAGCCACTATGCTTCCTGACTCAGTTTAAACGTAGAGACCTTGGAGCAGCTCTTCCTCTGAGTCTCTCATCTGTATATATGAGTGGTTATGTACATATTCTTGAGTGAAAGATGTGTGAGGGGATAGAATAATCATTGGGAACAGAGTGGATCCATTCAATATAAATATGTGGAAATCAAATCTGTCATATATTATGAATATATTAATGTAGGCACTTGTATTATACATGTATTTACATGTATGTGTTCATGTAGATGATAGCCAAAAGGAGTGGGTGTGTGTGTGTGTTTGTGTGTGTGTGTGTGTGTTCAGAATCACAAAAGGATGGTGGGAAAGTATTTCCATGAAGACTGAAAATATGTTTTCTAAAAGGTTGCCAAAACCAGTGTTCCACTAGGTTTGTTATGTTGGCTAATTGAAATTGTCTCACATGGATAGTTGAAGTCTGGTCAATTCTGTCTCCATAAATCTCCCATCCTCATCTGGACAATTTGAATATCCTCTTAATTGGCCTCTTTGCTTCCCTCCTTTCATCCCCAAAGCATTCCCTGTGTATCTTCTACTAGAAGGTGAGCATCTTGAGGGAAGCTACTGTTCTATCCATCCCTAGTGCCCAGTTCAATGCTATTCACATAGCAAGCCCTGATGACAAAAAAACCCCAAATATTTTAGTTTTGTCTGCATATTTTCCCTCATGCTGTAACCCGTTTGTAATTTCAATGTCGATATCACTGGCTCCAATTGAAGGCAGGGATACAGAGTAATCTCTCATTTTGTTCAACTTTGATTAAATTCAGAAACAAGAAAAGGGATCTGCAACAGCTCATTCAGCTCTCTCTTTTCACAAATGAGGAAAGTAAAGCTCATATATGTGAAGTGATGGCAGCTAGAGATAACCAGGACTGAAAACAATGTCTCTGGGCTCACAGGAGCATTTGTCTCACTTCCCAATATTCTCCACCTTGGATTTAGCAGTTGGGAAATTTCTTTTTCATCTAGACCCTGTCCATAGTATGCAGAAGAGATATAAGTATTTGTGCCTGGGAGGAAAATGGTTATGATAGTAATTGACCTTTATATAAAATTTTAAGGTTTGCAAAGCGTTCCACATACGTGATCACATTTGATCCTCATAACAAGCTTGTGAGATGGTTTCTACAACTGTTCATGTTTCCATCTTATAGAAGAAACAGGCTTAATGAAAGGTTAAGTGGCTTCTCCAGGTCATGAGGTTAATATATGTTTGAGGTAAGATTTGAACTCAGATCTTTGTGGCTCCAAGGCCAGCAACCATCTATGAGTTAAATTATTTAAAAGCTTGTGCTTATCCTTTGTTATTCTCAGCTTTCCTCTTTGACTCATTCCTCTGTTAGAGAAATCACTGGGAAAAGAGAATGGATCTATTCAGTATAAATGTGTGATCCAAGTCTGTCTGTCACTCTAAGGCACAGGGGGTGGTTTTATAGATAGAAAAAAAAAAAAACCACACTGACTTTGAAGGGAAAAGATCTGTTTTGATCCCTCCTTTGCCACTTAACACAAATGATCCATTTAAGTTATTGTTCAGATCAATATCTAACCTATATCTGGCCAGCAGACTCAATTCTGAAGGAGAAAGTGAGGCAGGTAAGTTTGCACTACCCTTCCTCACTTAAATCTAATTCACTTGAATGTCATGACGTCACCTCCCTGATATCATGATCCTCTTTGAGAATGAAGGACAAACAACAATAACAATGGTGATCCTGTGAGATGAATAATGTCATTAGGTGATTTTTTTTAAAGGCGTTTCCTTTTCACTGTTTCTGACCAAATGGGAATAAAATACAATATCAGTTGATGAGAGCTTCTTGTTTCTCATTTGGAAAAAAAATTAAGATTCCAAAAATTTTTATTGAAAGAGAAGTCAAATTTTTTAATGTTTTATTTTTCCTCCCCAATTACATGTAAATTTTTTTAAAAATTGCTTTTAAAAAATTTTGAGATCCAAATTCTATTTCTTCCTCTTCACCCCATCCAAACAATCTGATATAGTTATATATGTGTGTGATTGTGTAAAACATTTCTATGTTAATCATTTTGTGCAAGAAGATGAAGGAAGGAAAGAAAGAAAAAGAGAGAGAGAAAAGAGAGAAAGAAAGAAAGAAAAAGGAAAGAAGGAAGGAAAGGAGGGAAGAAGGAAAAAGAGAAAAGAAAAGGAAAAGAA
Organism: Sarcophilus harrisii; assembly: GCF_902635505.1. Classification (NCBI taxonomy): domain Eukaryota; kingdom Metazoa; phylum Chordata; class Mammalia; order Dasyuromorphia; family Dasyuridae; genus Sarcophilus; species Sarcophilus harrisii. Next base: position 587,424,239 of record NC_045427.1, on the reverse strand, counting down.
ATAAAAGGAGAAGGAAAGGAAGAAAAAATGAAGAAGGAAAAGAAGAGAAATATAGTGTGCTTCAGTCTGCATTCAGATATCAGCTCTTTCTCCGGAAAGAGCTAGATACAAGCCCTAGAACTTTTTTTTATCATAAGTCCTCTTGGAATGTCCGATCATTGTATTGCTGAGAATATTTAAATCATTCACAATTTAAGAAGTAAAATGTTAACATAATCAAATTGTACTGATGGAGAAGAGTCTTGGAAACAATTGTGGTTCAAAGACAAAATTTAAAAATGAAACTAGATTAGCTCAAAATGAGAAACAGTTCAATTTTAAATTAATCATGGTCTGACCAAATGTATTTCCTGAACCACAAGTGTTTGTGTGCAACTCACTTCTATATATAGCAGACACTCAAGTATTATCATCCCATAGTCTTTCAATATATATTAGTTCATTTCCAATCAGTTATTTTTCAAAAAATAAATAAGCCTACATACCACATCAGCAAAAATTACAAGCATAGAGTCAATAGACATTTATTACTTATTATATATGCCAGACAGTGTGCTAAGTGCTGGAGATTCAATGGACCTTACAATCTAATGGAAGAAGAAAAAAGGAATTGGAAAGGGGGTGGGGTGGGGGAAAGACCCCCACCAGAGGGCATCCAGCTAAAGCATGAGATAAGAGTTGAAACTAAGTTGTATAACTACTATGAAATGAATCAAGCTGGAAAATTCTGAGGTCCTCGTTAGACTGTGTGCTCCTTCAGGGCAAGGCCTCATTTCTTTATAGAGTTTAGTACCGTGCCTGGTTCATAGTGGGCACATAAAAAGTGCTTGTTTCCTTCCCTTGGTGAGCTTAAATGGGGCACTGAAAAGTAGCTCCATCTTCCCCCTGGTGGTAGCTGCTGACAGTGCACTCTTGCATTTTTCCTGTCTACAGGGCTCCCTTTCTTTTTCCCCCCTTTCCCTGATGACAGCGATCTTAGCTAAAAAGGACATCAATGAGGCTTCATGACCATAAGGCCTAAAAGAAAACTGATCCCTTTAGTTCTTGTTTTAAAAGCTGAAATTGATATATATATAAAATATATAGTGATATATATATAATATACACAGTCTTTGACCTTAATCTTTAATTGATCCAACAGGAACCCTTGGTCTAGATGAGAGGGAAAGAAGGAGCAGTGGTGACTGCCTATGCAGGGCTTGTAACTGGCTAGTTGGGATAGAAGAGAAGGGATTTAGCATCACTGTACTGGGGAAGGGGCTGGTCCTAGATGCTTCTCTTTCTGGCCAGTTCTCTGCAAAAAAAGGAGTTTTCGCTTTCTCTTTGTCTCTCTATCTCTCTGTCTCTGTCTCTCTCATCTTGTTCATTAAAGGAAACTGGTGAACACATCTTTTCTAGCTCTCTGTGGCCTTTGGACTCTCAACCTCCCTAATGTGAGTTTCTATCTGTGGGAGGCACCTACTGACCGGCCAGATCAATAGTTCAGCTCTGAATATTTTTTTGTCATCTGTCTGTGTTGACTGGGTTTTATACACTAGTTGTGTGAGGATTGTCAACTGAATTTGTTTCTTGGGTCAAAGGGAGTTGTTTCTCAGTTTTTAAGAGTGCAGTTTGAGGAATAATACTATTTGCATTCATAGAAGTCTTTGCATTGACTGTCCTTGGATCCTTAAAACAGACCCTAGGGTAGGATTCTACTTTCAAGGTCTGTGGTATTTGGTCATGGTGGGTGTTCCTTCCATCAGTGAAGAGCACTACCTTTCTATTACTCAATAGATGACCTTTGAGAGCTTGGTGTGGTTGAAAGAATCATTTCCATCAGTCTACAATAAGGGCAGGTTGTAGCTACTTGTAAGATCACTAAATTCAACATCACCATATGCTAGGTTCATGTTTTAAAATCACTGACAACGTCTTTCATAGATAAAAGCTGACTTTATAAAATATTAACTGTTGATTTCGTGACTGTGAGTCATGGAATACTATGTTGTCTAAAAAATTGAAAATGAGCCAGGGATGATAGCACATAGCTGTCATTCTTGCTAGGGAAGGTCTAGGCTGGTGACTGCGTTGAGTCTGGGAGTTCTGAGCTGAATCAGAGGGGCAAATGGGTTAGAAATAAAGCAAGTCAAAGTTTCCGTGATGGTCAGAAGTGGGGTTAGGCCCATGAGTGCCCACTACACTTCTGTCCCAGTTGAGATAGGGAAATCCAATATTAAGAAAAACAGCAATGACAAAAAACTTTCACTCAGAGGGAATTGGAGAGGTGCATAGAGAATATGAGCAGCTGCAACATATCATAATGGACATTATCCATCATCATTCTGTAAGACTTTCTAGTTTACAGCCTACAGGGCTTATATTCTCCTGGCACAGCCTTTAACCAGGGTCGCCTCCCTGAAAGGATGAGCCATCAGGATAGGAATTTATTGGACGGAGGGAGTCAGTGTCAGCAGTTGTATCCTCATTTTATAGGCGAAGAGATTGCCATTGAAGAGGCTTCTCTCTCAGTTGACACAGCAAAGCCTGGATCAGTGAATGTTCTATTCCTTCCCAGCCCAGCAGACCCGCCAAACCTTGTGCCCTGCTGCACCCTCCATGACAGGAGAGGTTAAGTGGCTTGTGCAAATTCCTGCAGCAAGTTAGTGACAAAGCCATGACTTGAACCTGAGTCTTGACTCCTTGCTCATTTTATATGCTGAGAAGACCATCATGGCCTTAGTTCTCTCTCTCACTAGAAAATTGTCCCATTCACTCTAAGTCTATTTGATGATTAGGAAGAAGGTGGGGACATTGGTGTATACATTCAGACTGGTTAATACTGGGCAGGACCAGATGGCCAAAAGCAATGCTCAGAGCTTCACTTGGCTGCAATCACTTGCTTCCTTGGCTTGTTCCAGGACACACTTTTTTTCCTTTTCTTCTTTCTAGATTCCAGAGGAAGCCTGTAGTATGTTTTGTAATGTGCTCACAAATGATCTGAGCCCAGGTCATACTAGGAAGAAACTCTTTGGGGAGCAAAATTAGGGGCGATCTTCAAAAGTGACTCCCAACTTCCTAGGGATTTTTCTCTTCTTCATGTAATCTGCTGGAGATGTTCTAGATATCCCAGGAAAGTCCTGGCTCTCTACTGGATTTTGATCCTTAGCAACATTTAGAAGCCTCTAGCTTTCTTCTCTTTGTTAACGATCTCTACTAAAAAATTCCCTTTACTTTATCATTTATATTTACTTTATATTATATATATATTTATATTTACTGTACTTCACCCATGGAATATTAATTTTAGTCTTCTGATGTTTTAGACCAAGAACATAAATCCTCATGCTTCTGGAATGGACAGTACCTTTCCAGTACTATATTTGTGCAAGAAGGGATAATCTGTGCTCATTCAGCTACCAGAAAGAGCAAGGGTGAAACTAAAAAGTGCCCTAAGTGCAAGAGGACTTTACAATAGTTCTAGTCAGAGATGATTTCCAAAAGCAAGAATTGTTTTTTTTTCCTTTTGAGAAGTATTTTATGCAGGTGATGTAATTAGCCAAATATTTACTTTCTTTATAGCCTACATACTTGAAGCCTGCTTTGTACAATATTTGATATATATACATGCCTATTTGACTATTGAGTCATATTCCTCAGTTACAGAAATTCTAAATATATACTTTGCTTATAAACAGACAAATATAGAAATTCAATGGTTATTGTAGCTTGTAGTTTCTGATCTTTTCCTACCAGTCCTTTTGTCAAGCAAGTCTACTGAACACACCCAAACATGAGTTCTGGTAAAAGAAGGAGGGATGAAATGTTATTTAACATTTACAGAGGATGGGCTTGAATGGAAGAATAACAGAACTTTCCACTCAAAAGAGTGGTAACTGATAGTGAATATTTGAGAGCACTGAGCACCAATGTATTTCACTGTGTAAAAAAATTAATGAAGCATTTACTTCCATGCAACAAACGTAATGTAATAATCACTCAAAGCTGACAAAGTACATTTCCTGAAAATAGTAAAGCAAAACCACCTTGATATCACTATATTACATTTTTGGTGGATATAACTTTTCAGTTTTGTAGCTTATATGATTATTAACAAATCAACAAAAAGGAAATGCCCTTCTGTCATTTGCTACCAACACTGTCTGTAATTTTTGACTTGAGTTATCTTCCCTTTAAGTGCCTCTATTTACAATTATGGTTATTGAGTGCTTTCTTTTTGTCTCTGCTTTCTTCTTTCTGTACCTCTTTATACAAGTCTTACCATGATTCTCAGAAAACTTCACATTTGTTCATCTTTTTTGGTACTTAATATTCCATTATGTTTACATATTATATAAGCAATTTGTTCAATCCTAAATGCTTTAATTCCCAGGAATATATTTGGCTTCCATATTTTTGTCATTACAAAAGATACTATCACTAATATTATTTTTGCTTAAGAATCTTCCTTTCAGCTCTTTTTTTCAGTATATCAAAGCCACATGCCTTTAATTCTACAAGTTTTCTATTATTTTCCTAGATGTTTTTTAGCTTTTGCTCTTCCCTGTTGATTTTATTATTATTTTATCTAATTCATTAAAGTATTATCTGAGTAATTTGGTTGATATAAAGTTAAAATCTATAGATTAATTTGAATAGTTATGATGGCAAGTCACAAAGAATGTTTACACTTTGTTATAGTCTTTTTGCCATTATTTTGGTAATTATTTTGCATCAATATTCATCTTTGATACTGATTTATAGTTCCCTTTCTTTGTTTTCTCCTTCCTTGGGTTATTTTAGAACCAAATTTGTCAAATAAAAGTGGCTTAGTAGGATGGCTTTTTCCTCTTTTTCTGAGAAGAGGTTAGCAAAGGACTTTTTTCTTTAAATGATTGGTCAAATTCACTTGTAAGTCCATCTGGACTTTTTTTTTCCTTTGGGAGGACAATTACGACTTACTTGATTTCTTTGTCTAAGATTAGGTTGTTTAAGTTTCCTGTTTGGTTCATTTGATTTTCTTTCCCATTCATTATGAATTCTCCCTTCTTGTTTTTTATTTTATTTAGTTTTTATATTAAAGTATAATATAATACTTTATTATAAAGTATTTTATTTGTTTTCTTTTTAGTTTTAAGAGCCAAATTAATTAATGGCTTATTAATATTATCACATTAATATAGAATGAACTATCTGTTGAGTGGATTCTATGACATGGAGGATTTTCTTACCTATTATGGGAAATCTTTCAAACAATACAGATCACAATTCATTTATGACATAATACTTATGTCCTAGGAAGTTGTTTGAGACATATAGAGGTTAATTAAACAGGGTCACAGAGGTAGGTAGGTGTCAGAAGTATTATCTGAGTCCAGAACTTCTTGACTGTGAGCCTAAAAATCTATGTGTACCTCTATGTCAGGGTTAACCTGAGATCTGTGAACTTATTTTTTAAAACATTTTGATGACTTTATTTTAATATAATAATTTCCTATTAACACTACATGTTTTATTCTACACATTTAAAAATTGGAGAAGGGGATCCATGAAACAAAGAAATAGACAAAAAGGTAAAGAGGCCCCAGCTTTATAGTCAATCAATCAATAATCAATAAATATTTAAGTACCTACTACTTTGTGCTGTGGATGCAAAAATAGGCAAAAAAAAGAACATTGATCCTTTGAAGGAGCTCACAGTCTAATGGGCACACACACACCCCTACTAATTTTATTGATTTTTCATAGACATATCAATTCAATAGTCTTTTTGTTTTCCATTTACACATTTGATTTTTATTAAGTCTTCTTTTCACAAAGTTAATGAAAAGATCACTAAAAATAAATTGAACTCTAAGAAATAGAAAAACCAATTAAGGTCCTAAAGATGAGATAATGAAATATGCCTCCTCCTTCACCACAGGAGAAGGTAGTACTAGGACAGAATATTGTATATATTTTTCAGTCACTGCACTGGATATTTTTGCTTAATTTTTTTTTTCTTTGTCACAAGGAAGGGTTCAATTTGAAGGTACAATTGGGGATGGGAATTTACTATGATATAATAAGAAGAGGTATCAACAAAATGTATTAAAATTTCTTTAATATGTTTTGTGATTCTTAATTTGTTGGCTTTTGTTAAATTACATAATCGATTCAGTAATTTCTTTTTTATCTTTCATTAATGCTTTCAGAGATAAAAGGACTATTCCTGTTATATTCAATAATTGTTGCTTCACTGCTACCATTCTTTTTACTATAATTATTCATTGGTTTTGTAGTTTGTTCTTTGACCCATTCATGGAATAAGAAAATTTCAAAGCTAGATGGGACCTCTGTGATGAAATTAACTAAACTTTTTACAACATAACCTCTGCTTGAAGAGTTCCAAATGAGAAGAATTGCTTCACCTCCCAAAGGAGCCCATTCCAGTTTTGAATTTTTGTAATTATTAGGAAGTTTGACCTACATGAAGCCTAACATTACCTCTTCCACTACTTTTGCCCTAAAGGAACAAGCAAAATGAAATGTATCTTTTATAGAACAGCCCTTCAAATACATGAAAACAGCTATCTTATCCTATATCTCTTGCAGTTGAAATATCTTCATTTCTATTAATCCTCATATGATATGATCTTGAGACCCTTCACTATACTGATTGCTCTCCTTTGGACAATGCATTTATTATTTATTATTAGGATTCCAAATGACTGGTAACTGTACTTCTAGTCTGCCAGAGTAAGGAGAATCAGTATTAAAAAAAAAAAAAGTGGTGATGCAGCTAGGTGGTACAGTGAATAGACCACCAGCCCTGAAGACCTGAGTTCAAATCTGACCTCAGACACTTAACACTTCCTGACTGTGTGACCTTGGGCAAGTCACTTAATCCCAATTGTCCCAGCCTCCCCCCCCCAAAAAAAAAGTGAATATAGAATTCCAAACAGTATGTGTGTATGTGGTAAGTGTAGACTATAATAGGCTTATCATTATTCCTTGATGCTATGTTCTATGGTCACTTTTCTGGCTTCTGGCAAACTTGTGTTCTTCTGATTATTTTTTAAAGCTCCTATATTTCTTATACTTCTGCATATTTTGTATTGTCTTTGCTATTCATTTTCTTTTTCTTTGCTATTTATTTTCAGGCTATCCTACTGCTTTAACTTTTTTCGTTGTCTGGTCTATATTACTGTTCTCTAGGGATTTTTTTAAATTTCATATTTGTATTTAAGAATTCTAACTTATCCCAGAGGTTCTTGAGGTTATATCTACCTTCATGGTTCTAGTTATTACTCTATTACTCTTTTCTTTCAGATTGTGTTTCTTTTTCCCATTCACTATATTAAAGCTTATTTTCTCATTTCTTCATTCTCCTCTAACTTTTCTTTTTCATTGTTCTGTTATTTGGTATGTTTCTTGAAGTTGGAGGTGATGAAGGGGAGAGGAGCTTAGATATGAGAAAATGAAAGAGAATTGTAATGCCGGAGAAACTGAGGCAGGAGAGAGATTAGAGAGCTTTTTAATATTTTATTAATTGGAGAGTATAATTGACTGGACAGGACTCTAGTCTCAAATTATCCAGTCAGACAGAGATAAAGATATACTGGGATCAAAGAAACCATGTTGGTCCCAGGGCTGGAATCCAGCAATCAATAGGAGCTGCCTAATTCTTTAAATAACCCCTAAAAACAAAGAAGCAAGAAGCTCAGGAAAACTTCTGTCAGGTTGGGGGAGACCATAAATCCTAGAAGCCCAGAGACAGGCTGTCTGAATACCCAGAGATAAAGATGTCAGTGAGGTATCTTGGAATATTTTAGAGGGATATTGTAAATTCTTGAGAACAGGGAAGGGTCAGGCAGTCTGCTCTTTTTGTTTGTCTTGCTAGCAATTTATAACCTTAGAGTAAATGGTTCCCAATCTTAATGGACCAGAAGGGGAGGTTAACAGCTCAGGGGATTGAGAGAACAGTTAAGGAAACTGAGACAAAGGAAACTAGTTCAGGGAAACCGAGTCAGAACAGTTAAAGAGAATTGTGGCATAACAGAATAAGCATTTGTATAGTACATACTATGTGCTAGACAGGTTGTTTTTTTTTTTTTTTTGAAAAGCAATTGGGGCTAAGTGACTTGCCTAGGATCGCACAGATAGTACTGTTAAGTGTCTGAGACTAGATTTGAACTCAGTTCCTACTGACTTTAGAGTTGGTGCTCTATCCACTGCCCCCCCCCCTTTTTTTTTTTTACAAATACTATGTCATTTGATAAATATAATCACTAGTGAACCTTGATGGAAGTCCATGAAGAAAAACATTTTTGCTCATATTTTTCCAATTTCTTTGCCCCTCTTGTTAGGATGGTTGGTTTCCCCATACAAGTGTATGCTGCTAAGCCCTGAGGCCCCTCTCTAAAGTAAATCAAAACTATGCTTTAGAATTCCAAGGAAACACAATAAATACTCCCATTTCCCTTGCCATTTCCTTTTGGAATGGGAATTTTCATAACAATGAAAACTATGGGAAGTTAAAGACTGTGGCTCAGTGAAAAAAAAAAAAATAGCAAAATTTGAGTCTTTGGAAAACCCCCTGAATGGAGGGAGGGGAATAGTAAGACAAGAGAGAAGAAGACATATAGGATCACGAAGAAGCAAAGATTCTTAGAATCCCTACTGAAAATCTTTGTGTGATATAATTCATTTTTCTGCCTAACAGCATAAAGATTTGTTTCTTTGAAGGATACTTTCTGTGTTTGGGGTATTATTTTTCAATACAGAGCATTTCTTCTAAAGTGCTGAGATTAAGAACATCCATCCCAGAAGAACTAGAGAACATTATGAAATACAAAATGGATGATTTTGGTTATATTAAATTAAAAAGGTTTTATACAAATAAAACCAATAATACAACCAAGATTAGGAGGAAGCAGAAAACTGGGGAAAACATTTTACATCCAAGGGCTCTGATAAAGACCTCATTTCTAAGATATATGGAGAACTGATGTAAATTTATAAGAATACAAGCCACTGTCCAGTTGATAAATGGTCAAAAGATATGAAAAGGCAATTTTCAAATGAAAAAATTAAAGCCATTTCTAGTCATATGAAAAAAAATGCTCCAAAAAACTATTGATATGCAAAATAGGACAACTCTGAGGTACTATACACCCTTTAAATTGGCTAAAATGACAGGAAAAAAATGAAAAGATGAGGAATGTTGGAGTGGATGTGGGAAAACTGGAACACTGATGATGAGGACAATACAGCCTCACCCTAGAGAGCATCTGCATTAAAATGTTCCTTTCAGATGCTCACCTTTTTGGACGCAAACCCATCCCAAGTATGTCCCTTTCAGATGTAAAACCTATGCACCTTTTGGATGCAAACCCATCCCAAGTACGTTCCTTTCGAATGCAAAAACCCAAATTGTTTTGTTTCTGTATATAAGTAAGCTCGAGAAAATGTCTCCTTGCAATTCTCTGATATTGCCCACTAAGAGAACCTCTTAGTGTCTTTCTCTCTTTAATAAAGTGCCTTTTCTTATCATAGCCTTTTGTGTAGCATTTCTCGCTGCGAACCCGCCCTAACTTGGTGTTTTGGAGAACTAGATCATCAACCCATATTCCTGCCACGATCCATATCTCATCACTGATACATTGTTGGTGGAGTTATGAACTAATCCAATCATTTTGGAGAGCAATTTGGAACTATGCCCAAAGGGCTATCAATTTGTCCATATCTTTTGCTCCAGCAATGTCTCTACTGGGTCTATATCTCAAAGAGATATAAAAAAGGGAAAACAACCCACATTTGCAAAAAATGTAATAGAATACTATTGTTTTATAAAAAAATGATGAGGTGGATTTCAGGAAAATGTGGACTTACATGAACTGATGCAGAGTGAAGTGAACAGAATCAGAAGATTGTACTAATAGGAACAGCAACATTGTGCAATGATCAGCTATAATTGACTTAGCTGTTCTCAGCAATACAATGAAATAATCCAAGCCAATTTCAAAAGATTCATAATAGCAAATGCTATCCACATCCAGAAAAAGAACAATGGAGTCTGAATGTAGATGAAGCACTTTTTTCATTGTTTTTTTATTTCTCATGGTTTTTTCCTTTAGTTCTGATTCTTCTCTTACAACATGACTAATGTGGAAATATTTTAACATGATTGTACATGTATATCCTATATCAGATTGCTTGCTATCGTGGGAAGGCGGAAGGAAGGAGAAAAAATTGGAACTCAAAAAATATTTTTAAAAAAAGTGTTGAAAACTATCTTTACATGTAATTGGGAAAAATACTATTTGAGAGAGGTAATAGAAATAATAGAATTCTAAAAAGGGGGGAGAGATAGGGGAGTGCTGGATGAGAGATATTTTGGTCTGATTAGTCACAGGGATGGGGAGTACAAGAATGAGGGAGTCTGACATATTTTCCCAGAAGCAATAGTATTGTTGATTTGATTAGTTTCCAGAATACAAGTTAAGGTGGAGGTCAAAAAGCAGAGTAGAAAGTACCTATATTACATCTGGGTGGAGAAGGTGCCTCAATATAGGGGCTTCTCAACAATCAGGACAACATTATCCAATAGATAGAGGAAACAGAGTTGAATTTGTAACCAACTATTTTTTATTTTTTTTTTTTATTATAACTTTTTATTGACAGAACATATGCCTGGGTAATTTTTTACATTATCCCTTGCACTCACTTCTGTTCCGACTTTTCCCTTCCCTCCCTCCATCCCTACCCCTAGATGGCAGGCAGTCTTATACATGTGTAACCAACTATTAACAGTAGATTAACTTTGAAAGAAATAGATCTCCAATTGTCAGGTGTTTTTTTTTTTATTTGCCATTTACCCTATCTCATAAAAGTTGAGTAAATATGTGTAGGAGGTTCTGTGCAGCCTAACATGGCTACCTTTGTGCAAAATTATTAACTATCAGAGAATGAAGTTTCACTTTATTAAAAATCATCTTTTATTATTGAATTTGACTTTCCACCATTCAAAATGTTCTATTTCATGATACTATAAGCAGTTTCAGGCACCTTATCAGTTTCAACCTGGTTTTTTTAACTTCATTTTTAAAGCTTCTTGGTTGAGAAGGAACATTTTTCATCCTTTCAAGATTTTATGTTCATAGAACATGCTTGCAAATTCTTCATTGAAATGAATGTTTGACAAACATAACACTGGCCACAATTTTCTTCAAATTCTCCGTAAAATTTTACATTTAACCTAATTCTAGGCATAGTAATTTAATTACTAATTAAAAATTAAAAATTAAAAAAAGAGAACTCCTTTCTCTTACAGCAGGAGTTAACATTCTGTAAACCTATTCATATGAGACAGCATAATGTCCTGCTGTACTGAATTTGAAACCAAATGGCATGGGTTAAGTGGCTGTGTCACTACCTACCTGTTTAACTGAAGGAAAACAATGATAATATGAGAAACTTCATTGGACCCCAGGGAGATTTCTTAATTGACAAAATGATAATGCTACCCACATCATGAGGTTACTATGAAGAAAGAGCACTTTGTAAACTGTAAAGTCTTATGTAATTTTGGTTTTCTGTTTATATCTTTAATAATTCACTGGTCCATAGTTTGAACCACTAAAGGCAGGGGGATGGTGAGAATATCACCAGATACTAATTCTGAACCCCCATTAACCTAGTGAAACCTTTACCAAATTCACCCTCCTTGAACAGCTTTTTTCCCTTGGCTTTGGTGACCCTCCAGTCTCTTGGGTCTTCTACTTCTTGGAACACTCCTCTTTTCTTGCTTTTTTTTTTCCTCATCCTCTTTTTATTCTTAGTAATGGCACTCCTTATGGTTGTCTTCAGTTTTATGGTTGTCTTCAGTTTTTCTGTTCTCTTAAAATTCTTTCTTGAAGAGAATCTATCCTTAAGAACTATCACATAATACAACCACCAGCATCTATGTAGAGTGTTATGGTTTCGCAGAGTTTTTACAAATATCACATTTAATGTTTGCAATCCTGGTGAGTAGATATTATCCCCATTCCGAGACAATTGGTGGCACAGTGGAAAAAGTACTGTACCTCAAGTCAGGAAAACGAGTCTAAATTCAGCCTAATAATACTTCTTAGCTCTGTGATCCAGAACAAATCATTTAACCTGTTTGCTTCAGTTTCTTCAGTTGTAAAAAAGGGACAATAGCACCTACTTCTCAGGGATGTTATGAGGATCAAATGAAGTAAAATTGGTAAATAGCACTTAAAGTGTTTGGCACATAGCAGGGGCTTTAAATGCTTATTTCTTCCTGTTTTACAGATGAGGAAAACCAGGCAGACAGAAGTCAAACCACTTGTCTGTCACACAGTATGTATCAGAGGTCGGATTTTAACTCAATTCTGTTCTTCATGACTCCAGGACCAGGGGTCTATCTACCCCACTACTCAACTGCTTCAATGTGGTAGTTACCCAAATCTGTACTTTTTACCCATGCTCCAGTCCAGTATGGTTAAATTGAAATGGACATTATATTGACTTGAATGCCCTGCTATTCTCTTTGTATTCAATATGTCCCAAACTAAGGCATCATGATAGTCAAAAGATGAGACAGGTTAGGGCAGGGAGTTTACAAAAAAATGAGAAATGAAAAATTGAAACTCTCTTAATACTTTAGATGTAGTTTTACTAGAATGTAGATGACAGAGATTGATGAGAAAAAGGAGGCAGTGGGTCTATGATGCAATTGTCTGAGATGTTATGCCTGTGAATTTTGGTAGATGGGGTCAAACAAGTAGAGGTTTAAAAAAACAGAGGAATGGATTGGGTAGAGAAAGATCTAATAATGAAAATAGGGAGAAGTCCCTTAGGAAACAAAAAGGAATAGTTGGAGGAGTCTACTTTAGAGAGAAGGGATCATTTACAGCAGTAGGCGGCTTGAGACCTGGAGTGAGTCAGGCCCACAAGGGATAGGGAAATTGTGGTCTTGTATATATTTGAGTTAATCAGAAAACCACAAGCAGTTTATACGGCATAGGCTTGCAAGTGAGGAAATTGTAGTAGTGGCAGTGGCCATAAAGAAAGGCCCATATGAGACAATAGTTGGGTAAGAGGATAGGGCTTGTGTGGCTTAATGGCTTCAATGATACAAGAGCAAAGAGTTATATTAGTCATGTGAGCTAACTGGCTGTCCCAGTTTGCTACTTCTAGGGAAAATCAGCCAGATAGTCATAGTTCTCTCTAATAAAGGGGGTAGGGATGGAATGTAGACTTAGGAGCAACTGTTTTGATATTCTGGCCTTTGAAGATTATCAGGGCTGAAATATTCCCTTTGTGTTGATCTTTGCTTTGGTGGAATGACTAGGAATACGATGTCTTGGGAATCTAATTATTCACTAATCACATAATGAATGATTCTCTCTTCAACTATGTTAGTTTTCCAATGTATTACTTTATGTATACAATAGAAGAGGTTATGGGCTATATTTCTAGTTGTTGTTCTCTAATAACTGAAAGAGAATAGAATAAAGATGCCCAGACCCCAGCAGAAGCAATTCCCCAAAGCAGAACCTTTACCTCTAGAATTATACTCTGGAATTATACACACTGTAGCCTGACTCTCTGTTTCAGGATTAGCCATTCATGGCTGCATGAGTCAGTGGAAACACCAGAGCACAGAAAAATGATGGGGAAAAAGTGGGTGCTCTTCAGCTGAGGAAAGACTGAACAAATTGTGATTTATGAATGTAAGGGAATATTATGGCATCATTTGTTGTTCTTCAGTGGTTCAGTTATGTCCAACTCTTCACATTCCCATGAACCATCCTATCCATGAGGTTTTCTTGGTAAAGACACTGCAGTGGTTTGCCATTTCCTTTTCCACTAGATTAAGGCAAGCAGAGGTTAATTGGTTTGCCCAGGATCACACAGCTCTTTATATGTCTTAGGCTACATTTAAACTCAGATCTTCCTTCTCCAGGCTCCAGGCTTTATCCACTGAGCCATCTAGCTGCCTCTATCATTGCACCATAATGACAAAAAATAAGGAATTTCAAGAAATATGCTATCAACTGATTTGGAATGAAGTAAACAGAACTAGGAGAATAAGATGCATCGTGAAGACAACGTGAAGAGACAACTTGTATTCCCATTAACTGATCCTGGAAGTCAGATAATGAAACATCCTTCTTTTAAGAGGAGAGCTAATTAGTTATGGCTGCATAATTCAGTCAGACTTGGTGGTTTTGTTGATTGGTTCTAATTGTCTTATTTGTTGTAAGAGAATTTATTGCAGTAGTATATAAATAAATATAGAAAAGATTAAATTGAATCTGTATGATTTTTTTATTGATCTTACTTACAATTAATTGATTTTCTCCTTTAACTGTCTATGTCATGGCACTTTATCACTAAACTTGATTCAAAAATTCAGCCAGCCGGTAACATTAAGTTTAGAAATCCAGTTGTTCTGCTAACCACTATTCAATTCTTGCCTCAAGAAAATCTGTTATTTTTGAGGGATGTGGGTGGACACCTGGGAGTCTGGTCTAGTATCTTCACACCATCAAGCTATCCTTCAAGGATGTCTGGTTTGCCATCCAATGTGTGGCTCACTATCTTTTAGCAGGTGGATTCAAACGATGAACACTTCTTAGTTACTGAAAGGAAGGAGGGGATTATTGCTAGCCCCTCATTCCCAAAGTCCAACCAATTATATTGTTCCCCACACCTCAGCTATGTAACCAATCATATTTTTCTCACCCTCATAATCTCACCAACCCTATAGCTAATTGCCCCACCTGCCCTGTTTGGTTCTTTGTTCTAGTATTACAAAAAAGGAGCTGAGTTTCCATCTGTGAGTCCTTGGCAAAACTAAGGCTACCACTGACCCAATGTATTGGCAGATAGCACCCTTGTTAATAAAATGTTATCTTGCTTGGAGAAAACATGCCTCAGTATACTTTGGTTGAATTTCACTCATGACAATATGATATAAAAATAAATGGAATTGGGTTCTACAATCTGTCCATTTTGATTTTCTTCTTTAAATTGAAATAGTAGTGTTTGTACTACCTACTTCATAAGATTGCTTGCAACAATAAGATGACAGCTCAATATTTATTTTCAAAAAAGTTAAAAGTCATTTTCTTTTGATGATGAGCAGTAATAGCTCACAAAAGAGTTCTATGCACATCTCTTCATTTACCTTCATAACAACTACACAATGTAGGCAGTGTAATCATTCCTATCCCAATTTTACAAAAAAAAAAAAAAAAAAAAAAGAGGGTCATACAACTAGTAAATGGTAGATCCAAAATCAGCATGAACTGTGCTCCAAGACACAATTTTGGGGGGACACAATTACTGAATACTACTGTGCTTTAATGTTGTGCCCTCTGCAGGAACAGCGAGTGAGCAGAACAGAAGGTTTGTGAAGGGGAGATGCAACAGGAAAAGGTTGGCAAATTAGATTAGGGATGGATTATGAAGGTTTTGAATGCCAGGCTAAGCAATTTTGATTATCTAACAGATGATAGGGAACCTTATGTCTCAAATATTAATATTTTCAAAGTTAAATGTCACTAGTAATGGCTTAGCTATGTAACATGACTAGTTATTCACTATGTGTAAAACAAAGGGGTTAGTTTATATTGGAGAGGTCAAACCTGTGGCATTGCAGTTATAACACTCTCAAGTGTGGTTTGAATCAGATTAAAGCATAACTAGGAAATATTTAACAAAATAAAAATACAAGAGAATGCAGATAATATTAATATGTGGCCTGCAGGAATTCTCATAAATGTTTTAATAGCTCCTGTTTCTCTCCAAGTTTGAAATCAATAGTTGATTTCTCGTGTCCAGGTCTAACATTCTATGATTATATGTCACTCAATGTCCTTTACATACAGGGCAAATATCTGCTTGAGCTTTAATTTCAGGAAAAATTTTGCTTGCTGTCATCAGCAAGAAATAAAATCATAGAACAAAGTTTCCTTTTGTCTAATATGCTAGAAACCTTAGAGCCAAAGTATTATCTACTCACATAAGACACCTGAAAATACCTATTTAACTTCTTTGTATGAGTATTAAAATGTTTTACTGTCTGAGTATTAAAATGTTTTATTTTTTTATTGTGCTTTGATGTGTAAGCCATCTCCATTAGTTTCAGAACAGGAATACAATTAATTTTTCATAATCTATCTCTATATGCATACTGTGCACATTAAAACTTATTAAAATTATTTTATTCTTTTCTCTTTTATATTATTATGAATAACAGCCCAGTGTCAAGAATTTTAGAACACAAAAACATTTAAAAGCATTTACTTTATATTAACAGTATATAAAAAAAATATTTATTCTGAAAAGTTACCCGATATTTACATTTCCCAAATTTAAACTATAGAATGTAGAAATGCCAAGAAAAATTTTAAAATGTTTCTGGTTCAAATGAGAGGCCTAGAAGCTTTTGGTAGAATTAGTTTTAATTTTTCAGTGGACCAACATATGCTATTGAAAGTTTGATGAAATACTTTCCAGTAAATATGAATGTAAACATCATGTGCAGCTGCTTATTGGTTACTTTAGTCTCCATGGGCAATCTTTTTTACACTCTGAACATTGCTGATATATAAGGCATATCAGCAAGCAGCAAAACATGTCACTTCTGACTTTTCCAATACTACGCTATAATATCAAATAAAAATAATGAAAAATTCCACTGCAGTTTTTTTTAAAGGACATGCAAACCAGTGTTTGCAAACCATTATTTTAGTTTATAAGAGCGTGGACCAAAAGATAAAACATTCCTATATAACTGTTACAGATGTTCTACAATGTTCTTGCCAGTGTTTATTTTATTGCACCATTGACCATAAAATATTTGGTGCATGAGCACTAAAAATAATCTGAACTCTCTATGCATTTCTACTTCCCAAATGAATATTTTATAGTGCAAAATGTCAGTAGTCTCAATATACATATTCAGAAAAGTCTTATCATTTTTAACATGCCTAGATGATGCATGAACCCTGGGAAATATCACTGCAATGGAAAATAGCAAATAGCCAGAGAAATATAATGATTGACTTCTTTAGCTGGAATCTGAAAGGCAGGCAGGCAGGCAGGCAGCATCTTCTACAATTTTAAATGAAACGTGAATTCAAAATGTCCATAAGCTAATGTAAGATACAGTACTGGGTCTCTGATATGTGAATTCAAAATGTCCACAAGCTAATATAAGATACAGTATTGGATCTTTGATGCATAAATACAAGTATTACCTTGCTAGTTTTCGCAGAAATCAATATGAGCTAACAATTCTCTGTGCTGACTCGTTGGGTACTGTGCTTTACATTTAGGACACTCTAAGAAGCTCTCATCTAACAGATTGGAGCGCTTTGGTGAATCAGTTTTTAATTTTTCCTCATGTTCTCCTGGGAAAAGGTCAGATGGCTCTATGTGGACATATTCCTGGAGTTGTTTCTGAAAAAGAAATTTCCATCTGAAGCCACAGTGCATAAAAAGTAGGTATGCTAACAACTGTTAATAAACATTGTTATTCTTGCAAATGGATATTCTTATGAACCTCCACCTCTTCCTCTCTACAGCACCATAGAGACGATTCCTTAGTAGCAGGGAAGCACCAAGCACCCAATAAAGATGGTCTTCAATATCATCGTTTCCATTTTCATTAAAATTCTTAGCCATAATAAATTCCCTCCCCCCGCCCCAAACCAGGGCCTGTAGACCAATGTTAATTTGCAAAGATAATTCTGTTTGTGAGAGGAGGAGGAAAAGATCCAGCTAGAGAGTATTGAATGAAAATTAATGGGTACATTTATAAGAAGCTACATTGAGTTTGCTCAGAACATTTATAAAACTAAAATCCTGTCCTTTTATCATTTCTCTGAGGAGTTTAGAGGGCTCTATAAATAATCTCAAAACTATGAAGCAAGGTTTAAGATACTTTGTGAAGATAATGAACAGACAAATACAAAAAAAAAAAGTATAAACAATGACTGGAAGATGACCTAAGACATTCCTGAATTTTTAAAAGCACCTAGTTATGCACAAAAAAAAAATGTTATTTCATTTTTAAAATAAAATGTTAACATCAGTTCTGCAGTAACAATTGGGGTAGAGGAGAAGAGCACTGACAAAGAGACTAGGTGCTCTTATAAGGTCTTATAATTCTCTAAGACTCAAAGCTACATTTTGGTTGTAAAATTTACAAGGCTACAACTGGGGAAGAACCAAAGTGCTTTCAGTGATCTAGATTATGATTCCCCATTTCCTACCTATCACCAAAATATAAATGGGAGAACCAAAACAATCTATCATGATTATAATTTTCACAGTATGAAAATTCCATACAGTATCTCATTCAATTAATTTTTTTCTAGTTCTAATCATTTAGGACAATGTTATGTACGTACTAGGTTGCTTAATAGAATGTGTGCTGAACAAATGGAATCAATACTTCAGCTCGACCACCTTCTATTAACTGACTTTGGGCAAATAGTTATTCCTCTCTGGGAAGAGATATAACATCTGGAGATAGAATGGGACCTTTGGTCGTTTCATCCAAACTCCTCATATTAGAATTGAGTAAACTAAGGTCTAGAGAGACATTGCCCAAAGTCAGAATGAAAACAATCAACTCTGCTATAACACTTGTTTTGAAAATGCGAATCTGTTTCCAACTGATTGATATAAAATGGATAATCTGAGCATAAAGTGAATTGCAAGTTGCTTATGCTCAGTTTAATCCCAGAGAAATAGCAGAAATAAAAAACCAGAAAACTATAGTAGTTCACAATAACTCAGAAGCTGCAATCCCTCAGACTCCCACTTCCATAGCAAACTTCAGGGGTTTTATAAAAGGTAAAACTGCCATATTTATTATATGCTATTTCTTATACAGGAGGAGTGATGGGTAAAAAAAAGGATAGTCCCACTCTTCAACCAAATACAGTAAACCACAATACTTCTCATTATCCACAGCCATGAGCTGTTCCTGGACTCACTGGCTCACTCATATTGCCCTTGCACCTCTAATTGAACTCTGCCAGCCCAGGTCTAGTGGGAACCAGGGTCTAGCTGAAGGCTGGGGACCCTCCATTATTCACTGTAGCAGTTATGTATTTCTTAACTATTAAACATGTATAAAACTCTGCATTATTATATATTATTCTTTTCAATGTGTCACTGACAAAGTTTTTGAGTGTTATGCTCCTAATCCCATTGTTCTCATATGCCTCATGGTTTTTATTGAGCATTTTTGCAGGGCGATAATTTTTAGGAACTCACACATCAGGTTATAGAACTAACTACAGATAAACTTCTTACTCATAAGTTATAATTGGATGTTTTAGGTTTTTAATTTTCCTTTTCCTCTAAAATTATTTTTGCTTTTAATCTTCACATTATTTAAGAAGTTCAATTGCATTATCTTTTTTTAAAAAAAGTTTTGTGGCTTTTTCAGTAGATGCTTTAAAGTAATCACATATTTGTGTAACATCATTAATTGGTTTCTTGAAAACATGAATATTAGTGTCAAGGAGCAGAATTAGAACTGTCCAAGTAGGGTCCAGAAGTTTCAATCACACTGGTGGTAAGCCTGAGGAAATTGTCGTGGGAGTTGGGATGTTAAAGATGGGTATAGTAGGTTAGGTCTCAATGATAAAATCCTTGTGTTAGTTGGGGCAGTGTTCTGTAAAGTATGACTATGCACACAAAAGGAGACACACACACACACACACACACACAGAGACACATATAGACACTTCCAACTTATAGATTCAAGTTCCAAATGTCTCTAAGTTGGTTGTTTGGAGGTTGTAACACATTTCCCCATTAAAAAAAAAATGGTGCCTGGGTTTCCGGTATAATCCCATAAAAACCTACTGAACTCACAATGTAGCTGAGATGTCATAACAATAGTACCATTTCAATTATATGCTCATTTAAATGTTCTGTTAAGAAAATGCATTTTAAGTTTCTAACAGGAGGTCTGAAATCTCTCTAATTAAGTGGCTCTTCCAGTAGAAGCATCTGGGAAGGGACTCTGTCGTGCTTAAAGCATATATCCCTGGATATTGTAAATCTATTAACTTTCTATTATTCTATGTTAGTATGCCTTGAATTATAGAACAAAAGGCAGTTGTGTGCACAGAAGTATGGATTCTGGGACACTTTCTTCCCTGCCCCTCACCCAACATATACAGAAATATATCCCAACAAAGGAAGTTTATTACAATTCAAAATGAAATACTAGTTTTAAGAATTCAAGACTCACCAAAGGTTCCAATCGGGTTATTTGTTCCCTTGCTCTTCTTAGTTCCTTAAGAACTTTATGCAATTGATGCTGCATGTTCTGACGATCAAGTTTTTCATTCTCAAAATCTATAGTACAAGCTTGGATCTGGTAAACCCCAAAGACAAATAATTATGGAGTTACAAATATTATTGAAGTAATAATTGCATTATAGTTTTCCTTGCTGTTTATTCATATAACTGATAAATAACAAGTACTTTTTATAAGTAGTAAAAAAAAATCAGTTTATTTCAGAGAAATCTGAAAACAAATTCCAATTAGTAAAAGCCATAGAACATCCAAGGAGGAAAATGATTGATTGCTTGAGGAAGGGATGAGGAGAGGAAAAATACTTCCACCATTCTTTCCTAGTAAGCTTGATTCTGTTCCTCTACTCAAAACTGGGTAGAAATAGTCCCAAAGTGATTCTCTCCCAAACTCTTCTTTTTACATTTTTCTTTATTAAGGCCCACAAACTCCAAGTGATCACATAGGTATATGTGGTTAGGATTGGTCATTTGAGAAAGACTGGTCGGCCAAGTTAACAAGTCTTTAAGTGTTGATTAAACACTATGATAAGTGTTGCAATGTTAGGAAAAATGTTTTTGGTTTTTGTGGAATTTGGAATGAAGGGAATTATTTTAGCTCTTTTTATTCTCTGTCTCATACATCAAATGGAGGAAAAACCATGCTCTTTTTGTCTTGTACATTTTCCTATAGGGTTTTTCCTGATTTGGAATTAGTAAGGAATTGAACACTGGGAATATCTACCCCAGTAGATGTTTTTAAAGTTTGTAGAAACCTTTGCTTATATTTGTTATTCCAAGGCATTTAGGGTTAGAATTAAGGAAATTCTTTTAGGGCAATTTCCCAAGATGGGAACTGATGGAGATGGGGAAATCCCCATCTACTCCTATGAGTCACGGCTTAATAGAATTTATTAAAGGACATCTTTTTTTTCATCTGCTACCTAAGCTCTCTCTCAAGCTAGCCCCAGGTGTGTATAATGGATTTGGTCTTAAAAAATTAAAATATTTCTCATAATTGTCCATGTGTTATTGTGAAGATGAGGAAAACTTTAATCTCAGTGATGAATTCATGTTAAAAAGAATCAAGAGATACCTGTTGTTCCAATAAAGCCACCCTTGTGTGTTCCTCCTGTTGCTTTAGTAGAGATGTGTAGAGAAACTGGACCTATGGCAAAGAGAGAAGAGCTATATAACAACAGAATGTTCTATCATTTCCAGGAGTGAGGACACTCACCAAAGGAAACTTAGCAGCTCCTCTTGATGAGTTGTGTGGCTCTAAAGAGAGCAGCTATTCCAATTTGTTATTCTAACTGTAATTTGGAAGTGAAAATGGAAGCAGCAACATGAAGAGGACAGAGGGGAGGATAAGTCACAGAATAGGGAGGAAACTGAGAATAGCTTGTTGAATTATGCAGCCTCCAATATCCTTAGCCCCAACAGGAGGCTACATTTATAAGGGGAAAGATGCTGACTCCAGGGAAGACCTGAGTTCAAATCCCAGTCCTGTGGCCCTTGTCCTGGGTGACCTTGGACAAGTTCCTTACATTCCCTGACTTTTACTTCCCTCATCTAAACAATGTGGACTGACACCCCTGAAGTCTCTTCACGCATCCTTCCCTCTCCTTCTTTCTCTTAGTGGGAGGAGGGCCTAAGCTTTGCCACTAATTTTCTAAGTGTGGTGGATAATCTGGGGGCTCCTTTGCCCACCATTAAAAAGATTCTTCAAACACTACCATTACTGTCACCCCCAACAGAATCAGCTGGTTATGGTTGAAGGGAAAAACCCTAGAAGCTACTCACCTTCCCACCAATTCCCTCTAAAGGTTTGTCTAAAAGACTGGTGAATCTCTACTGCAAGTAAGAAAATGCTGAGAAGTATCCCACTCTCAAGCACCCAAGCAAGCCTCCCAGCTCTGCTCCGTAACCTAGCAGAGTCTGGGGATAATGGAGCCAGACAAATGCTCACCCAAAACCAGCATGAAGGCCGTAATGGGCACGGACTCCTCCTGAAGCACACAAGAAAACCAAATAGGGCTCACCTGAGATAACAGATCCTCAGATCTTTTTTTTTCTTCTTCAAGTTTCTCTCTGACAATTTCATTCTCTTTCTTTAACTTTTGTATTTTCTCTGTTTTGTATTTGTTATCTTCCATATGTTGTACATCAGCCTCTCTTAAAGAAGACAACAGGTTATTTAAATCTAAAATTTCTTTCTTGCTTTCTTCATATTTCCTTCGGAATTCATTAAGTTCAAAACTCAACTGGGTTACAGTTTGTCGTTCAGCCTCCAGATCCTTTCTGACATTCATCAAGAGATGGTTGTAGTATTTTTGCTTCTCTTCTTGAAGAAAGCCTAATACAAGAGACAGTAAAGAATACCTCATTTTTAGTCAACAAATTTGGTCCCCAAATCATAGCTGGAAAGAAAATTACTACAAACCACATTTTCTCACTGACTTCTATTATAATTATAGAACTTATTTCCACAACTTCTCGAACCCAATATGGAATTAAAATCACACTAAAAAAAAAAAAGACAGCAAACTTTTATTTAAAATATTTCCTCAGGATTAGATCCAAATATGATAGAACCACAAGATTTAAGAGAGGATTTCCTTTTAGATACTCTCTATACTGCTTAGCTCCATCTTAATTATATTTGAAATCTGAAAATTGTAAAATAAGCTTGTGTTTATCAGTTTTCTGTGCCAATTCGAATAAGATTAGTGTTTTATTTAATTAAGGGCTTTTTGCCTTCTGGGAACGATTAACATTTTGAAGAATGTTTTGTTCTGTTGAGATTTATGATTCTAAGTTATTTATTTATAATTAATTTCACCAATAATTTTTGTACTCTAAATCTCTTATGAGATATATGACCCAGGAAAATCTTAAAAAATTACATACTTTATTACTTCGGTAGAACAAGATTTCCTTGAATTCACAGAATTTCAGAGCTGAAAGGGACTTCAGATATCCTCTATTTCCAATCTGCACTTGATTATGAATCTCCTTTATAACGTATCCAGTAATGGATCATCTCAGGGGGTATCTAGGTGGCCCAGAGGATACAGTGCCAGATATGGAGTCAAGAAAACATCTTCCTGAATTCAAATATGCCTTCAGACATTTACTAGCAAATCACTTAACTCTGTTTACCTCCGTTTCCTCATCTGTAAAATGATTTGAAGAAGGAAATGGCAAACTATTCCAGTATCTTTGCCAAGAAAACTCCAAATGGATTCATAAAGAGTTGGACAAGACTGAAAAAAGACTAAATAAACAACAACAAAATAGTCATCTAGCCTTTGATTTAAGAACTCTATTAAGAAGTAAACCATTTGATACATTTTGACAAAAAATACTCTTAAGTCTTAAGTATAGAAAGATAATATGCCTCATATTTTATATAGTGACTAAGGTTTACAAAGTGCTTTCCTCACAAAAACAGTTAAAATATGTAATGTAGGTTTTATTCTTTCCATTTTACAGATAATGACAGTGAAGCTCAGAGAAATGAATAGATCAGTGCACAATTCTTGTCAGGGTCCAACAAGCCACCCCCTCCATATCCAGTGTAAAACTCCCGTGCACATCCTCTTTTTAGTATGCTTAGACAGCTCTCACTCCATCTTTATGAAGCCCTCTGAGAAGTTATTATACAACCATACAAACAACTGAGAGTGTGGGTATTTGTGCTTTTCCCTTCTGGTAATTCCAAAGGTTGAAGTGTGGTGTAGTGGATAGAGCACTAGACTTAAGAGTTGGGAAGATCCAAGTTTGACTCCCATAAGATATTTACCTGGTACTCCTGGGTGAGTCCCCTTTGGGCTTCAGTTTCCTCATCTGCAAAATGAGGGGACTGTTTGACCTCCAATGTTCTTTAGCTGTCACTTTACATTCCTAGAACTAGATTCCCCAAGGGCAGAGTTTTGTTGTCTTTGTTGTCTCTTTGCTCAACCCAATACCTAGCACGCAGTGAGAGCTTAATCCATGTGTACAATTGAATTGATTCTGAGGCCAAAAGGGACGAGAGGTGTTCACTGCATCCTCTCTTACTATTGCACCACTTAGCTTTCTCCCTAATATGAATACTTATATGACATCAGACTTGGGAGTGGAGAAAGGAAAGAAAAGTCATTTTTGATTTTCTCCTCTTCCAGTATAGGCCAGCTCTCCCTCAGCCCCAGCTGCTTTCTGAGCTGAAAGCAGGAATTACTCATCGTTTCATTTCCTTTATCCTGCAACTTCCTGTCAGGAGCTTGGCACACCTGCCAAACTTAAACCCTGTATCAGGTAGGGTAACTCTTTGCAAAAGGAGAGTGGACCATGTCATTCTGATCCAAATATAGCCATTGTGTCCTGCCCATTCTCAACACCTGGAAACACCTGCCAGTCAGAGGCCCTCAGAACATCTGAGCTCCTGAGTATTTTTTGATAGAAGAAGGGTCCCAATCCAGGCTTTCCCCTGGGCTATCTATTGGTCCAGGGATCTTCACATGGGCTCTCTCCAGTTCTTGCTCTCCCCAGTTACTCCTTCTAATTGTAGTAAGGTAGTCTAAAATTCATGAGCAGCCAGTTAGCTGTTTCTTTAATACTAAGTCAAATCAATAATGACTATGGAACATACTAAAAAATTCCACTCCTGAGCACAAGGTATTGGGCCTCTAAAGATGAGAAAAACATCAATAACCCTTATACTTAAAAGGAAAAGCAAATGGTTATCTGGTAAGAAGTATGGCTATGTCTATTTCCTCCTTCAATTATCATACCACTAAGCTTACTCTCCTACAAAAATCACTCAATACAGGGGGCAACTAGATGGTGAAGTGGATAGAGTGCTGGCCTTGAAGTCAGCAGGACCTGAGTTCAAATCTGGCCTCAGACACTTAATATTTCCTAGCTATGTGACCCTGGGCAAGTCACAACCCCAATTGACTCAGCAAAAAAAACAAAACAAAACAAAACATATATATATAAAACTCAATACATACACCCACAGGACTATAAAACTGTACATGCCCTTTGACCCAGCAATACCACTACTAAATCTGTATCCCAAAGAGATCATTAAAAAAGGGAAAAGGATCCATATGTACAAAAATGTTTATAGCAACTCTGGTGGCAAAAAAAACACCCCTGGAAATTGTGGGAATGCCCTTCAACTGGGGAATGACTGAGTAAATTATATGAATGTAATGTAATGACATACTACTGTTCTATAAGAAATAATGAGCAAGCAGATTTCATAAAGACTTACATGAACAGAAGCTGAGTGAAGTGAGTAGAATCAGAGGAATATTGTACACAATAATAGCAATAAGATTAATGTGGAAACATTCAATGTGATTGTACATATACAATCACCTATGTCGTACTGATTGCTGTCTTGGGAAGGAGTGAGGGGAGGAGAAAAAATGGAAATCAAAATCTTATACTAATCAAAAACTAATAAATAATAAAAAACCAAACACCTCCCCCCAAAACACTCAGAATACCTAAGTAGGGAATCAGGGAAAGATTCCAAAAGGCAGTTTGGAACAGAATTTTGAAGGAATAAAGAAATATGGATTAGTAGAAAGGCTGGAGGAATGCTGAAGGACAATGTGGCACGGGGAAAAGAGAGATAGACTCAGAGAAATCTGCCTTTGACACTAGCCATATGACCATAGGGAAGCTAAATAACCTTTCTCTGTTTCCATATCTCTATAATGGAAGTCTCAGTTTCTATATCTTTATAATATAAGCACTTTGTATTGTGTACTTCACAGGATTGTTCTGGGGCTCAAATGAAATAATCTGTGCAAAAATAGCAAGTACTTTGTAAACATGTCAGTGATTTTTAATCCAAAATTGAATTGACTAAATCTTTTCTTCATGTCTTTCTTTTTAAGTTAATATTCAAGAAAGCAAAAGAACCAGGGTGAGCTAGAATTACTAATGTGCGGGTTGGTAACATTTTTCTAGTTGCTTACTTCTAACAACAATACATTCTATTTGACAAATAATTTTGAAAAACTTATTGTAAAAGAAATTGTAAAAGAAAAAAAAAGTATCAACCTGACCTTCTGAGTCATTCTTTTTTGATTGCTGTTGGAGTGAATGAGCAGCTGCTTCTGATTGCTGTTCCAATTCAAAGATTTTTGCCATAAGTCCTCTCACATAAGCCTCTCGCTGCTGATCATATATTAGCCACTGCTGGTTCTTCTCCAGAGCCTTTAAGTGAAGATGAAAAAAAAAGAAAGAGAAGAAGTCAAAACCAAAAGGGTCAGACATTATTTTCAAAAGCCAGAAAAAAGTCCTTGGCATAGAAAAGAACTTACAAATAAGAAAACCTATTCAAAATGCTTTGCAAAACCTGAAGGGCTATGTAACTGCTTGCTCCACCAGCTGTTTTGCCTCCTTTTTGGCCCATGACTTCTAAAACTATTTGGCTTCAGAATAAAAAACTATATATATATGTAGACATATTTCCACATGCCTGTGGTTACTACAGTTAAATAATAGTGTCCTGAATTGAAAATGTCAACAATTCTGACAATTTTGGTTTATAGCTTAGACCTTGAGTTTGCATAAGTAACTGAAATTTATCAGTCATTTGGACAAATTAGTAAGTATGAAGGCTATATGGTCAAATGTGAAGGTAGACAAAGACTATTTCCATTAGAAAGGTGAATTATGATACATTTATGTCTACATTGTTCAAATTCAAGGAATATAGCACCAAAACTCAAAATACTAAAAAACCCACTGTACATGAGGGTGTTTTTGGAAAATTTTAACAAAATAATTACATTTTGATTTGCTAATATTAAAATATGATTGTATTTAATGAGGAAATACCAAGTGACTGCTAGGAAAGGTGGCTCAAAAATGTCAGGTGAAGGACAGTTGGATGGCACAGTGAGGAGAGCACCTGCCCTAGAGTCAGGGGATCTGAGTTCAAACTGGCCTCTGACACTTAACACTTACTGGCTGTGTGGCTCTGAGCAAGCCACTTAAACTCCAATTGCCTCAAAAAAAAAGTCAGGTAATTTGAAGAAGATGGACCATAAATGAAAACTTACCAGGGAAAAATGTACAAATTACTATAACTGAAAAAACTATGTACAGGTTAAAAAAAAAAAAAACGGCTAACTGTATTATGATCACTTGAGGAATGTACCAGCGTATAATTCCCTGAGTAGCAACTGACTGGTTAAAAACCAATTATTCTGCACTTTTAAAGCAGAGAAGGGGCTGGTAACATGATCCTACAAAGTCATGAAGATATGGTACTTGACCCTTCAGAAAACTGTATGCAGTTGATTATGTATCTTGGTCAAATTCAGAGTGGGTCTGAATTCATCTTGGGAGGAGAAAGGGGAAGTGATTTCCCAATGAACCTTTCTGGATCTAAGTCCAGGGTCCTTTCCCATGCAGTATTATCAGTATCAAATGAACAATAAATAGAATCTAGCAAATGTTATGTCTGAACTGCACTATTTTTAGTTCCAAACATGGGGAGAGGTAGGATGGAAGGGTAAGAAGAGAAAATGCTGGGGATGGGGAGAGCAGACTAATGCCGGTGGACTTGGAGGTTTCCAAAATGTTTGAGATTACTGTGAATGCAAATGGGTAACTAACATCCTGGGGAAAAGTCCTCTATTCATTATCCCTGTCTATATTTTCATCTCTGGGCCACCAGCCTGACCCAGGCCTCTTATGTTAGCCTGTTCTGTCCTTCCCTTACCTAGTAATCTTGATTAATATGGATGGATTGTTTAAAAAATTCTCCTTCATTCCACAGGTCTTCCTCTCATTCTCTTTCTAGCTTATAGTCCTCATGAAACATAGTTTTTGTTTCTTTTGTTTTTCCTGAAAATACTGCATTCTTTGCTCCTGCCTAACTCATCTATGCTCAAGATCTTCTGACAATTTGTAAACATGATCTTCCAAATCTAGTCAACCCCATTTATGCTTTCCATTTAACCCTGGTCATCTTCTTGTCATATGCCTTCCTGTCTACCTCCTGTTTTCCCCTTCTAATGGTTTGTTGCTCAGTCATTTCAGTCATGTGTAACTCTTCATGGCTCCATTTAGAGTTTTCTTGGCAGAGATACTGGAGTGGTTTGCCATTTCCTTCTCCAGCTAATTTTACAGATGAGGAAAATGAGGCAAACAGGGTGAATTGACTTGCCCAGGGATACACAGTTAATAACATCTAAGAAAGAGGAATCTTCCTCATTCTAGGCCATACATCCTATCCATTGTGTCACCTAGCTATCCCTCTACCTCTAGAAGTATAATTAAATCACTCCTGCCATTACTCAAGAGAAGTAATAGGATATAGGGGAAAGGAGCGCAAGAAGTACCATCAGAAGACATGGAATTAAATCCTGCCTCTATCACTTATGATTGTTATAAAATTGGACAAGTCAATTGACCTTTCCAAGCCTCAGGGTTCTTCTCTTGCCAAGTGAAGGCATCAAAATAGATAAACTTCCCTTCATCTTTTTATCAATAATTCTATGATCTATTACTTCAATAAACCCCTTTATGACTCTTTCATCTAGTGTATCATCCCTGTGATTTTTCCATCACAGGACCAACTCTTTGGCCACCATCGTGTCTCTAGGGCTCACACAATGTGTGGTGCGTACCAAAGACTGTTAGCCCTTTCAATCAGCGGATCTGTCACTACTAAGTGAAAGTACATGAGGGTGTTTTTGGAACATTTTAACAAAATAATTACATTTTGCTTTGCTAATATTAAAATATAATTGCATTTAATGAGGAAATATTCCTGACTGGACCAGAAATGAAAACTTACCAGGGAGAAATGTACAAATTACTATAATTGAAAAAAATGTACAGTTTAAAAAAAAAAAAAAAGGCTGACTATATTAGGCATCTCATTGCCCCCATTTCACCTTGTACTCTGGCTTCCATATCTATCATTCTGCTGGAATCATTTTCTCAAAGGCTGCCAATGGTCTTATGGCAAATCCTATGGTCTTTTCTTAGTCCTCATTCTCCCTAATCTTAATGCAGTTCTTAGCAGTTTATTTCCTTCTCTTCCTGGATACTCTCTTCCCTCTGGGCTTACAGATCACTATTCTCTCCTGGTTCACCTCCTACCAATCTGACTGATCCTTCATGGCCCCTTACCCTAACTCCTCAATTATGTCCCATCAGCTAGTGTTTTCTGAGGCTCTCTGTTCTGGACTTTCTCTTTCTGCTCAATTTCCTGTGGTGACCTTCAATCACTCCCATGGGTTCAATCAATTTCTCTAAAGAAGAGGCCTCCCAAATCTATCTATTCCTATCTCTCCCTTGATGTTGAGTCTTGATCTTCAGCTACCTCCTAGACCTTCCCCCCTTGTTATTTCACTGGCATTTCAAACTCAATATGTCTAAAAACAAACATCTTATGTTCCCCCTAAAGCAAACTCTCAAAACTTTCAATTAAAATCTTTTGGTAGTAAGACCATCTCCCCAGGAACTCACTCTTATTAGAAACCTTGAGATACATACTTGCCTCTCCACTCTCTCTTCCCCAGTTATTCAATCAGTTTCTAAAAATCTGTTAATTTTGTCTCCAAAGAATCTTCTCTTTATTCATGGCACCTTAATCCTTCACCCAAATCTTTACCTGCTCTTTTCCTTTGCTTAAAATTGTCTCTCTTCAGTATCAAGACTAAGTGTGACCTTTATATCAACTGTGATCCTTGTATTTACATTCTGAATCTTTCCCTCTACTAACATTCTCCCCTCCCTCTACTTGGAAACATGTTAACACTCTCCAAATCTAAAGATACTTCTCTTCCCTCCTCCCCATTTTTCCCGTAAGTTATCTTGTCATGTCTCTTCTCATCACCACTAAACTTCTAGAAGTATTAATGGAATCCACATCCTTGCTATCTATTGAATCTTCCTTCTACCTTCACCTGTTTTTATAAATTTCTCTTTCTAGACTTTTATCTTCTGTAAAATGTGACTCAGTGATTACATCTCTCAGAGATGGAGCTCCTTCCTTTACTTCAGTGACAGTGCATTCTCCTGTTTCTTCTGCTACTTTGCTTGCATCCTCTGATAATATTTCTTTCTTCTCCCATGCTTCAAATATAATCATCTAGGGATCCCTTAGCATAGCAGTTGGAAGGACTTAGGGTCAGGCTGACCTAAATTCAAATCCCACCTTAGATATTTACAAGCTTTGTGATCAAAAACAAATCACTTAATTTCTCTTAAATTTCTTCATCTGTAAAATGGCAAAAATCACATTTTGCTGTATCTACCTAATGGCTATTTATAAACTAAGAGTTTTACAAAATTTTAAAGTGCTTTAGAAATGGAAATTATTTTTCCCAAAGTTCTGACCTTAGTCTTTTCTATTTATCTCTTGATGATAGTCTCCATTCACAGCATCGACAGTCTCTGTGTGACTATCCAATAAACCAAAGTTACAATCCTCCATTTCTTCTTTCTGATACCTCATATTCAATATGTCCAAAACTAATTTTTCCTTCCAAACCCACCCCTTCTTCTAACTTCTCCAATTCTGTTACTGACATCCTTATTCGTCCAGTTTTCCAGTCTTGAAGTCTTCCTCTCTGTCGTTCCCCACATCCAATCAATTGCCAACACTTATAGATTAGGGGATCACAATGAAAGTAGGAAAGAAGAAAGAAAATTTAAGAGATACTCTTGAAGTTGAATCATTAAACCTTAGATAGAGAAAGGAAAAACAGGAATCGAAGATGATTCTGAGGTTTCAGAACCTTATAAAATATAAAGACATTTATTGTATTACTTCATATGATTTATTGTCAAGCATTAACAAATATGGTTATAGGAAACAGTGTGATGAATCAAACAAGGGCATTAGTGAACCAAACAAAGAGGAATGTACAAATATGGGTGTGTGAATTTGAGACCTTTTTTCAAGCTCCTGTTTGGCAATAGGGACATATTAGAGAATCTTGTAAAATAGGGCAAATGTATAAACCATCTGTAGATGAGGTGGGTAGTAGATCTTGATGTCATCAATAAAAATTTATAAAAAGGAAAATTGCTTTTTTATTGTTTACAAAAATATCATATTAAAATATAAATCTATATTTGCTATTACTTTTGGAAACTCTAAGCAAGGGAGAATACAAATTGTAAATCTCTAAAGGCTTTTCTGTCAATAGCTGGGGGAAAAAAAAGTTGGGCACCACACTTTGGAAAAAGGTCAGGAAAGGGGTTGAAGGAGAGAATGGCTGAACTACTTATAGATAAATGATTACTCTGAAAGAGAGAGCGCTATTTGAAAAGTTAGAAGTAGCTTTGCCAGCTGATACTAAAACATGTGAGGTTCTTATGCACACAAATTAATTCACAATCCTCACCACAAACATCAAGCCAAAGCAGTGTTCCTTCTCCTACCCTTCCACACACACTTCTCAGACTGATGCTGTATTAAAATTTCTTTTATCCTTCCAGGTTGTCCTTGAAATTTGATATATGCTGGTCTAAACCTATTTTATGTTAAAATGCTTTGTAGTTTTCCCAGCACTTCACCTTAAATAGGGAATCACTGGATTGCTGTTCAATAGCTTTTTTTGCTTATCTTATTTCATTGATCTATTCTTCTTTTTAACTAACATTATATAGTTTTGATAATTATCAATTTACAATAGTCTGAGATCTGTTAATTCTTTGTCTCTTCCAGATTTGATTTCAGTGAGATAAGGAAATGAGAAGGATCTATGATTTTGCCAGCTTAAGGAATTCCCAGTGTAAGGATTTCCTCTTTGAAATCCTTAAAAGATCAGAATCCACCTAATATTAAATCAATTCCTCAAATGGTATCTGAGGCACTAAGAGCTTAAATGATCTGCCTAGGGTTGGATAGCTAATAACTCTTAAGAGGCAGAATTGGAAGCCAGTCTTTCCAGTTCCAAGCCACTACCACCATGTAGCTTGATTTCACCTGTGTAAGCACATGGTAATGATAGCAGGACAGGGGACAGAGAGAAAAGAAGTAGAATTGAAGGTGGGTTGTTTGGTTTTTGTTTCTTTGTTCTTTTTTTGTTTTTTGTTTTTTGTTTTGCTTCGAGATACAGACTGCTGTACTTAACTTTGTTCCTGGAAAAATTCTAGAACTCATTATTAAAGTGATAGTTTCTGAGTACTGAGAAAAGAAAATAGTGATTACCACAAGTCAGTGTAGGTTCACCAAGAAAAAGTCACAACAGACTAAGTCTTCATTTCCTTTTTATCAGGATTATCAGGTTTAAATTTCAGCAAAGTGTTTGACAAAGTTTCTCATGGATAAGATGGAGAAACAGAAACTGGATGATAGTAATTAGATGCATTTTAGTTGAAATTATCAGACCCAAGAAGTGGTGATTATCTATATCAAGTTGGAGATCTATATTCAAGTGAAGTATCATTGGCATCTGGTTCTGTTCTGTCCATTTTTTTTTTCAATGACTTGAATAAAGATATAATTATTTGTCATGTTTGCAGATTACACAAAACTAGGAAGTCTGGTTATATAATGTTGGATTTTTTTTTTAATTTGATGAATTTGTTGAATGATAGGGAATCTAAAAGGATTCAAGAGATTAGAATAATGGGCCCAATCTAATAAATTTAAATGTAGTAAAGACAAGTATAAAAACTTACACTGTAGTTAAGAGTCATCTGCCAGAGGCAGTATGATTTTTAAAAAGTGTGTGAAAAAAATCTGTGTTTTATTGGATTACAAGGTTAATGTGAGTCAACAGGGTGATATAATGCCATAAAAGTAAATGTTATCTTAGACTGCTTTAATAAAAGCTGGGTATCCAAAATGAGGGAGATTAGAGTTCTGCTGTACTCTCTTGGCCACACTGTATCTAGTCTGGTTTCAATTTGGCCATATTTTGAAAATTATGAAGAAACTTGGAAAAAAGAAGATTTAGGGGTACACAATAACAATGGTGGTTATTTGAAAGGCTATCATAGAAGACAGATTAAACTTGTTTGGTTTGAATGTAGAAAGCAGAACTAAGAACCATAGAGGAGAAGTTAGAGACTCAGATTCAGGTTCCATATAAGGAAAAACTTCATAACAATTAGATCCCAACAAAAGTGAAATAAAAATCCTTAAATGGTACAGTAAACTTTGCATCCTACAGAGAGTGGCCACAGACATTTTCAGCAATGTTACAGAAAGTTTTCCTTTGCAGATGTAGGTTGGACTAAATAAATATAGCTGTTGCTTACAATTCTGAGAGTCTGTGAGAAGTGACCCAATGCGCCCCTATTTCATGGGAACTGATTTGCCAAGTAATATCAGAATCCTATTCTTCCTAGCCATAACTATGAAAGGCATTATCTTCTGTTCTCTAATATTTTAATGATGTCACACACACATGTACACACGTATAAATGTATGTCACATCCATTTGGAGTTTATTGTAATATATAAAGATGTTAGTTTAAACCTAATTTCTGCTAAAAATCATTTGAAGTTTTGCCAGCACTTCATGTTAAACAGGGAGTCACTGGACATTTTCTTTTGCATAGTCTGTTTCATTCATCTATTCTTTTTAACTAATATTAAATAATTTTGATAATTATCATATAATAGTCTGACATCTGCTAATGTTTTGTTTCTGCCGTTGTTTCCTCCTTATTTTTATTGTTCCTTGAGATTTATTCTTAAAAATGAATTTTAATATTATTATTATGTTGGTTAGTTATATTACCAAATCTACAAATTAATTTAAGCAACATTTTTATTATGTGGACATAACAAGGAAGAAAAACAAAACAATCCCATCACTAGACCTATATCAGTATAGACTTCTCCAGTCTTATTGTGCTTGGTGGGACCCACTAGTATTTATGCTTTTTTGGATACACAAAGCCCCAGGGTTATCTTTATATCATAAGGCATCAGAATAGGACACTATTTTATCTAGAGCTTAGCACAGTGCCTGTGCTTTATATAACAGGTGCTTAATAGATCCTTACTGGATGACTTTAGCTTATGCAAATCTTAATGTATTAAATAAGTGAATTGTTTTATGTTAGAATGAGACTGGAACCACATTGCCAAAATATATAAATGAAGTTTTCAATGGTTTAAGTATGACAAACATGATAGATTTGTATGAACTGGTTGAAGACTAGAAAATTTCAGAAAAGGTTGATTTCAAGGACATTTAAAAAGGTAATAAACATGGATCACTATCTACTTAGTTAAAGCAAATAGAGAAGGATGGAGAAGATCACAATACAAGTTAAGGTGAGAAGTTGAAGGACTATCTAATAAGGAATATCTATGCCGTGTAGGCACATGCACAAAATATATAGAGAGGAAAAGGTTATATAACTGAAGAATGGCTATTGTGGTCAGAAGAAAACCTGCAAAAATCAACAGTGCTAAATTGGGCTTGGAATATAGATGGGCCACTCCCTCAGTGAGTTAAATTACATGGGAAATAAAGTTGTAACAATGCTTTTTAAATAAAGCATGTGTGTAAGGAGGGTAGGTTAAGATGGAGATAACTACTGGAAAGGAAATCTAGTGCAATAATCTCATTTTACAAAGAAGGAAACTGGGTGGACAATTAAGTGACTGTCCAAAGACTCAAAGCTAAGTTAATGTCAGAATTAACAGAATCTAGGTCTCCTGATTTTCAGTGAAAGACTTTCTCAAACATCACATTGCTTCTCAAATGTGCTCACTTAAAAGCTTCACATAAAAGATACAAAATAATGGGTGTTCTCATCACTAATCACTTGTTTATACAGCTAACTAGTTGATAAATGACTCAATATTTTTGGCAATCACCATTGCCATTAAGTACCAAATAGAGGGATGATGCCTACTTATCAAAATATTTAATATCAACTATCACTCCACTGCAAAGTTCATGTATAAGCTCTTAAATGCTCTTGACTTAAAGAGATGTAAACTCTTCCCTTAGAATGTTCCCAAGGCAGATGGACCATGGATTTATATAGGCTACACAGGGCAATTAATACTATAGATTCTTTGCATGTCACCATGTTCTCTGACAACTCATTGAGGTAGATTCTTTGGTTTTGTTTTCTTTTTAGGACAAGAAATTCTGAATACAGCTTTAGGCATATATAGGCCAAAGATATATGTGACTTTGGCACTATATTAAAGGCTCAATGTTTTGCTATAGTTGCTACTATGATAGTCCCAGAACTGCTCTGTAATAAGATCACAGATCTCAAGAGTTAAAAGATTTTAAACACGTAGTTTATCCCCTTTATTTTAGAGATAATAGAACTGAATTCCATAGTGATTAGACGATTTGAATAAAGTTACACTAGCAATAATTTTGACATAAATTCTCTGACTTCAAGTCCAATGCTTTTTTCTACCATAACATTCTATATCTTCTGATAAAAAAGAATGCTAAATTCAAACAATTTTAGGATTAAAGGTTCCTGATTAATGTGTCTGGATAGGTTAACATACTGCTAAGCCTGAATAGCCACCAAATAGTAGTTAATAATAATATTGAATCAAATCCAAAGTTAACCTGAGAGATTGTCTTGATTCAACATTTTATGCACCTTTAACAGAGCAGTACAGTATATAGCTATAGCCAGTCAGTTCAGCCTGAAGATTAAATTTGGGTTAGCATTTGTGGCATTGACAGCCTTACTAGGATTGTAAAAGTTATAATTCAGATGTCATAGTATATTAAGGCCATCTTTAAATAACAATCCACCACCCATAATATGTTGTGCTTATTTCCATGGGCTGAAACATCGAGGTTATCCTTTCACATAGAATAAGGGGAGAACTAATAACTTCCAGACTTAACCAAGCCTTTGTCTGAAGTTTACTTAGCATGTGAGTGATGCATTGAAGTAATAACACACATACACTACCAAAATGCATCATTTAAAGTCTTAAAAAGCAGTATTCTAAAAGGCCACAAGAGGGTGGTATTATTCTAGAAAAGCAGAAAACTTCTCACTTTGGTTTAATCTTAGATTCATAGATCAAAAAGACTGCAAGAGACCTTCGAGGTGATCTAGCTCTATCTTCACATTTCACAGATGATAAAACAGGAGTTTTACATGCCTTCTGTTTTTCTTTCCCATCTCTTTAAGTGTCTATAATGCAGAACTGATTTTTTTTCTTACATATTGATGAACTGTTTAAAAGTACAGCTAAATAAAATATTTTATATTTCTTGTGCTTTAAAAAACCCTACCCCAGACTTCTGAAGAATTATGTCACTCAATATAGGTTGGTGGTCCCAGACAGAAAAAATGTTCCCAAACTTTCACAGTAAGTAATGACTGCAGAATTATCTGTGTAGGTGATAACTATGTGAGTCAGATTTTACCAACATTCAAAGAATGCTACAGCTGAATCTTTGGAGAGGCAACCTTTAACACCAAAGACTTTCCCTATATTAACCTAGCCTTACAGAATAAAAAAGTATTGGGAATCAAATAAGGGGATCATGTAGGAAATTTGAGAGAATTGTGAAGGCAAGAATTGCAATATAAATAGTTAATTAATAGTATTAGTGAATGGCCAACAATAGGAATCTGTATTCCTATTCTACTTTTTTCATGGATTTTTGTAATATATATATATATATATATATATATATATATATATTCCTTCTGTTGATAATAGAAATAAAGGGAAATCAGTGCTACAACTCTTCAAATAGCTATTTGGCAGGAGAGAACAATTTTTACTATTCAAGATCATTGCAAGATTAGAGCAAAGGAGGTACAATATGATCTCAAAAATAAATTGGGGCAGCTAGTTGGTGTAGTGGATAGAGCACCACCCCTAAAGTCAGGAAGACCTGAGTTCAAATCTGGCCTCAGACACTTAACACTTCCTAGCTATGTGATCCTAGGGAGAGGGAACCATTCCAAACTACTAATAAGAGAAATATAAATCAAAACTGTGAGGTTTCTCCTTCTATCAGTATGGTAAGGATGATTAAAAGACAAAAAGAAACTAATATTAGGATGCAATACAGGAGGATAGTTCACTAATGTACCATGGATGGAGCTGTGAATTAGTATAACTGTTGTGGAAGATACATAGAATTATGAGGAAAAAAATCACTAAACTCTCAATCTATTCTTGTATAGCTCCATTCACCATCCCTATAATTTTCTCAACCAAAATACCCATCTGTGACCACCAAATCTTTATAATTAATTTTTTAAAATTATCAATATTAGTTAACATTTATATAATACTATGTAAAAGCACTATGCTAAGCATTATGATTATCTCATATGATCCCCACGATAATCTTGGAATAATCAAATATAAAAAATTATTAAGTACCTACCCTATTTAACAGATGAGGAAACTGTAACACAGGTTAACTAACTTGCTCAGGATCACAAAACAAGTAAGTATGTTAAGTTAAATCAGGCTTCTTGGGCCTAGTGCTGTACCATCAAATTGCCACATTATGCATTGTCTTTCTCTGTTAGAATTTAAGTTCCTTGAAGGCAGAGATTCTTTGCTTTTGTATTCCCACTGCTTAGCATATAATAAAAGCTGAAAAATGCTTTTTCAGAGTAAATTCTATATAGCAAAATATTAAATATTAATTGTAACAAAAAACTGGAAAGAAAGTAGATATCCATTGATTGGTGGCACAATTCAACAAATTGTGGCATATACATGGAATAGGATGGCATATAATTATGCTCAAAGAATTCAGAGGAATACTGAATGATTTGTATGACTTGATGCAGAAATGAAGAAAGTAGAACCAAGAGTAGATACTTCATTACAGTAATGTAAAATTAAAAAACAAAACAAAACAAAATACCACCAAAAGGCATGAAGTTGGAAAGAAAATTACCTACACCAGAGCCAAGATGATTAAAAAAAATCTTTCAGTTAAGAATTCGGAGGAGAAATAAGGGGTGGGGTGGTGATGCAGTAATGGATTTACTCACCATTTGGTAGCACCAAATGTTCGCTACATATGCTGTCAGATATGATCTTAATATATCAATCAATTGTGCTTAACCATTTATCTTTCTGATAAGGGAAGAGAGGAAGTGACAGAGAAGATATTGGAACATGGACCTGCTGATATCAAGAGGCCTATATAAAACCTTAAAGATCACAGGAGAATATAGGATACATGTAATTACAAAGAACTCCTGAGTACAAACATTAAAGGGGGTATAAAGTGGGGAGACATGCTCACCAAAAGGCTTTTGGCAGTGTCATGGATGATGTTCCACACAAAACACAAACAGAAGAGGAGTACCCTCTATCTGGAGACGTCTGTCAGTTGTACTAGTTATAGTATGCTGATTGTATAAAGCCCAACAATGTTAGAGTACCTCTTTAATAAGATCCAAGGTCATTTGAGAGGCTAGCAATTCACATAAGTAGATAAAAACTGCATATAGTTGAGTGGGCAATACACTAATACATGCTGGATACTGAAGATGGATAATGAGTTGGCTACAGAAACGAATAGGAAAAGGATAAGTTGGATTGCATTTTGGAAAATCATACTGTGTTTTCCAAGATCACAACTCTGCTGTAAAAGCTCATTTTTAACACCAATATTTTCCTGTCAAGGCTATATGGCTGTTAATCATGGAATACCAACACTTGAGAGTGTTTTGAGTGGCCCAAAGGACAAAAAAAAATTCACTGTAGGTGTATTTGCAGCATGTTGCCAATAACAATCTTCATGCCAGAATTAGAGTAAAAGATGTTACTGAGTATATGTATGACTGAAAAATGAGATAGGCCAATTACATACTTGTCTTTTTCAATCACTTCTAGAAGAGGTACATTGACAAAGGTTTGGCCTCTCCACTGTGAAACTTTTTGCAATGTGATAAAATGATTCCATTTCTCCTTTCAGAATGCAAAATTGCTTCAGAGAAAGTTGTATACTAACTGGTCAGAATAAAGCAGAAACCTTAAAACTCTCCCTGTACATTTTTCAGGCAAGTTATTTTTTCAGTTTCCCTGATAATCAACTCATGATACTCATTAACCCTGTGTTAAATATCAAAGCAAGAAAAGATGGCCTAGGAACATAAATTCTGTAATATCTTCTAATTTATTTGTTTTTAATCATGTTAATAATCTATGTATAATTTATTGAGAAGTCATATAAAAATACAATTTTATCATACAAATATCCATATCAAGTACATGTATGCTTTTAGAGTAAAATCACATGCTACTAAAAGCAAGTCATACTTTCTTCATAATTTTTTTCACTTTATGACGAAGGAATTTTTAAACTAGGAAATAAAATCTTAAAAATGAGACATACATGAAAAATTATTATGATATATAAATGAAAGACAAAAAGGAGGACAGATTATAAAAACATATTCTATCAATTAATTTGTACTATAGGAAATTTAAGGCATGGAACGCTTTAGGGAGAAGGAAATTTAAAGTAACCATTAATGGCAATGGACAAATTTTCTAAAACTCTCAAAGACTACATGGGGCAATACCGGCACAGGGGGTTTTTAAAAAATTCAATTCTGCTAGCTTATCAGTAACATTAAAATTAAATATACATATGGTAACAATTGCCATAGAATATAAATTCCCATTTAAATAAAGAACTCATCAAAAGGAAAATGCCCATTGAACTTACGTCTTTCAGCTGTATTTCCACTGCATGAATATTAACCACAGGGGATTCAGTGAAACTTGTAGCCATGTTCTACAAATAAATCAAATTTATTAGCTATTTAGACTAAGCATACGTTTATGAATATCTCCAGTCTCATGATTTCTATCACATACCTAAAAGTACCCATCCCAGCTGGATGTACTCTGAGAAACTATTGTGGCACAAAAATTTTCATGACTTTGAGCAGATTAAAAAGGAAAAAAATTTCTTGAAAATTTAAGTAGAGTGGAAGAATCAAGAGTTCTTCAGGTATGATGCACTCTTTTTAAATCCACAGCACAAACTTCCTTGTAAATATATCACAAATACTCTAAAGATTTTCATCCAAATGAAAATAAATGCATTATTTAAATATCTTTTGAGAGATACTAAATTATCATGTCAAAAACATAGTAAGTACCTATTTAATTTTTTTAAAGTTTCACTCCAAAAATCTATTTCTAATCCTGTTGGCTATATAGAAGATTATAAAATAATAGTTAAGTTTTCAGGCTAGATCATAAAAAACT
Organism: Sarcophilus harrisii; assembly: GCF_902635505.1. Taxonomy (NCBI): domain Eukaryota; kingdom Metazoa; phylum Chordata; class Mammalia; order Dasyuromorphia; family Dasyuridae; genus Sarcophilus; species Sarcophilus harrisii. Next base: position 587,383,741 of record NC_045427.1, on the reverse strand, counting down.
CATAATGGAAATATATTTAGGCTCTTCAAGATTTAGTAATAAAGAACTCTGTCATTTCTGACTAAAAAGTTCAAAAACTTTAAAAGCTTTCTATATTTAATTTTTTTTATCTAGCTATGATCCTGTGGCACACAATAGAACAACAGGTGAGGAGGCCAAAAATAATGCATAAGAATGGATAAATTATTTATAAATATAATTTTGATTGAGAAATGACTTTAAAATTATTTGGAACTATGATTTCATTGGTATAGGAATTCCCTCCATAGGTGCAGACAGCAACTAGTGTGTAAGCTATTATTTCACAGAGCGCTGCCTGGAGAATTGAGAGGTTAAATGATTTGTCACTGTCATTGGGCTAATATATGTTAGAGGCAGAACTTGAACTCAGATCTTCCCGGGTCAAAAGCTGATTCTGTAGCCAATATACTATATTACCTCTGAAATGTCAATATTATAAAATCCATGTAGGAACTAAAACTAAATTAGAATTTCTATTTAATAGTCAACATTTACTTTCCACATTCAAATATTTTAGTTTGGTTTTTTATAGACTGATTTTTTTTTGAAGATATAGCAATCTCTGATCTTAGATAACTTCTTTAGGCAGCACTGTAAATTATATATAAGGAGAGAGAAAAATAATTTATGTAAAAGATTAATAGCATATACATTGATAGGTAAAATAGACAACATGCTATGATATCCTAACACTAGTTGCCTCTATGTTACCAAAGCATATTTAAAAACTCTTAAAATTATGCATTCATTTAAGAAAGTAATATTTAATTTCTTCCAGACCTTTCCATGAAAATATTCAAGTTCTCAGCAGCAATATAAGTATCTTCCATACAGCATTTATTATATAGCCACCATGGACAAACTAATTCTGATATATTTATTTTTATGTAAAAATAAACAAATGAGAAATTTCAGCAAGAATAATACTTTGAATAAAAGAAAATTATTTCTGAAATTAGTCACCCTATAACTAAGTCATGAGATAATCTCCATTACATATTTTGCTATACATTTTCTAAGTCTATCTGATTATATACCAAAATAAATCAGATGTTAGGATTTCTTATTTACATTTAAGTACCTGTGATAAATGAAGTGTACTGGCTTTGCTTTCAAGTTCTGACAGTCTTGTGGTTGCTACAGACAGCTGCTTTTTCAAAATGTCGGTCTCTTCTGATAAAGACTTCAAGAGTTGTTCTCTTCTTTCCGCCTCTTTGGTTTTTTCTTCTAATTGATTCAGTAATGACCCAGTGCTATTTCTAGATTTCAGTTGTTCTTTTAATCGCTGTATTTCTTTTTCCTTCTCTACCAGATGGTAACTATTCTTCTCCTTTTCAGTTTCAAGGGCAAGTATTTTCTAGATTAAAAAAAGACTCTTACTATAAAGTTAAATCAAATATTAAGATAAATGATATAATACAAGTAAATGTCAAAATGAGGGCAAGATAATGAATGTCACCACACAATAAAGTTCTCAATTAGTACTAACATCATTTTTTTAAATTTGAAAAATATGTTAAAAAATAAACACAAGCTATGTGATATTTTATCCACCATAGTCTCATATCCAAAGTCAAAAACTTCCCACTTCTCTCAATTTTGGCCTCAATTCCCAGGAATAAATCAGTCTTCTTCATTTGATTAGAAGAGAACTAGAGAAAGGTACATAGTAGAAGTTCCTTTTTAAAGGAAGTTATAAACAGTGAACTACAAGAACTCAAGCCCTACTAAAATTAAAAGTCATAGTTAACAGCAATAGCTACTTCTTTAGATGTAGAAACATTTCCCCCCATTTTTCCTTTTTAACTATTTCAAAATTAAGATGCTAATTGAGAAAAGAAAAAGCAAGAAGCTTCATCTTTCTTTAGTATGTGAATATAACAAAAAGAGAGCAAAAACTAAATTAGATAATTGATCTTACAATTAAAGGTTTTGTGTCAAATTGGAAAAAACAAAAAACTATTGCTGTTGATAACAACCTACTAACACTGTATTCAGATTTAACCTGTTGAAGTATGTCAATAGTCTGGAGTGTTAAAGGGCTCTATCCATGGTACTACTTTTGTTCAACATTTTAATCAAGTGAAGTCTTAGAAAACATCCTATCAAATTTGTGATGATAGGAAACAAGTAGGGATAGATTTTATAATACAAAACAAACATAAAAACCTTGATCATTTGAAATATATTTTTAAAGGTGGTAAAATTATGATTCATGATAATTAACAGAAAGCTATAACAACAGAATAAACAAAAAGTCTTTCATTTGGTTAAAAAAAATCCATCTCATATTATGATAGGGGAGTTAGCTTGGGCTTAGTTCAAGTGAAGAAAGACAATCTGTCTTCAACTACTTGAAAGAGTTTTTCTAGAATACTCAACTAACTGTCCCCTTTCTGAGATCCAAAAGCTGATTAAACATGTTTTATAAATGAATAATAGTTAAGCAATGACATTATGAAATCAAGACTATTTTTTTAAGTGTGGGGAAGAAATTTATTAAGTTGTTTGGCAGAAATAAAGACTCTAAGTCATTTCTAATTTAATATTTTTATTTATCTTATAAAATATCCTTTTAGTAGTTTTGAATGGGATAGTATTAAATCTATAAATTATCTTCAGTGATATCATTTTTATATTATCACAACTTAATCATGAGTACTGAATTTTCCTTCAGCTTCAGTTGTTCTTTATTTCTTTAAGGAGATTCTTGTTGAATCTATATGGGCATTGAAAGTGTTTTAGGTAGACTGACTCACAAGCATTTTATGTATGGGTACTACAATTTTAAAATGGTATTGATAAAGTATATTCAAAGGAATGGGAGGAGAGATCTAGAAATCTTGTAATACAAGGATAAAAATTTAGGGGGCTTCTTAGTCTATACAACAGAAAAATAAGGAAAACAACCTTATGGTCTTCAAATATTTAAAAATATTTAGAATTTCTCAACTAACTGCCCATTTTGAAAGCCCAAAAGCTAATTTTTATAAATCAGAATTTTATAAGACTACTTAGAAAGAAGCCAAGATGCGAGAGGCAACATGGTGAAGAGAGGACTGGACTTAGAAAAACCCAGGTCCAAATCCTCCCTTGAACACTTCCTAGATGCATAATTAGTAGGCAAATCAATCTCTGGGCCTCAATTTCCACATCTGTAAAATAGAGGAATTGGACTTAATATTCTCTCAGGTTCCTTCCAGTGGTAAATTTAGGATCAAAACTCATAATGATAACTTATGAGATAATATGTTGTTAAACACATTACATTTTCCCATGGTTAATTCAGTAATCTGAAATGAGGAGTTTTGATTCTAAGAAGTGAGTGAAGACACAGACCAGATTATGGTCATGATGAAGAATTGGATTAATTATGTATATGTTTCAGGAAAAATCAAATAGTTTACAATATGAAAATGGATGGTATTTGATAAAATAATAAAATGCAATTACCACCAAATAGCCAGTCTATGACAAACTATAAACCTGTGAAAATCTTAAATATAAAATAATTAAAAGTGGACTCAAACTTTTAGAACAGAAAAACCCAGTGAAAAATACTCTTGCAATTAAATTTAGTTAAATGTGTTATAAAGAAAAATAATAGTGAAATATTGACATTATGGAACCAAATACAGATCTTTTTTTAAATTTTAGAAACAAATTTCTTAGGTTGTTTGACAGATATAAAGGCTTTATAAATTACTCTAAAACACATTAATAAATGAGGCCTGTTGAACTTGTTAGAACCTGGGTTTAAAACCTGAGTTTTCTCCCTAATATGTATGGATAAGTCATTTAACTTTTTATAATTTCACTTCTAATATACATTCTAATTCTATATATAATATATACCATTCTATATGGATTTAAAGTTGCTTTGGATATGTTTGAAAATAAAAGAATATTCTAAGGCAGTCTTGATGTTATCCACCCTTTTCATTAGATTGCTCATTCAAGAATGACAAGGTCAATTATTTGAAGTTAATAGACTGAAGAAATGATGAACAGAACATGTAATTATAATATTCAGAAGTCAAAACCATCTACCTCTAGAAGTCTGTGTCTTTCTTTTTCTGCCAACTTTCCTTTTCCATTTGCATTTTCTTCCACAGACTTTTTAAGGGCTGCATTTTCTTTCTTGAATTTCTCTAATTCAGTTTCAGACTTGGAGGTGCTAGTCTTTAATCCCCATTTACTTTTTACGAAATCTTTGGGGCTTCTGGAGGACATATCTGGAATATTCTGCAAAAATAATAATGAAAGCATATAAAAGGATATTAAGTTAAAGATTCATTCATTCATACATTCTGTTGCTTTCAGCAAAAGTAATACCCAAAATGGAAAGGTATTTAAATCATATGTTGGCCTTCCATACATAGGTTACAACTAGGAACATTTATAACCCAGGAAAAAATGATAATGCTTTATATCTCTCTTGCACTTTACAGTTAAAAAATACTTTTCCAGACATTAACTTATTTAACTCTCATAACAACTCTGAGAGAGAAGTAGAATACTTATTATTATCCCTGGTTTTACATATGAATAGAGGATTAGAAAGGTTAAATGATTTTCACAAGCTGATATAGTTTTTAAGTTGCATTTGATCTAATTTCAATCTAGTTTCAATTCAATGTTCTTGTGATCTTTTTGATCAGGTACTCAGGAAATGATGATCTAAGCCTGGATACCATGCAGAAAAAAATGACAATACACATGGGAATCTAAAATGAAAAGAACCAAATAGACAAAAACCCAAAAGTAATGAAGAGAGACAAATGACATAAGAAAAAAACTGAATTTGGAGTCAAAAGTCTCTAACACTTATAATGAACCTTGGGTAAGTCAATTAACCTTTATTAAATGATCCTCAGTTTCTGCATCTAACACTACTTATCCCATATAGGTGTGGCAAAGCTTACAAGAGATAATATCATTAAGATAATTGAGAGCTTGATAAAAGAAGCACACAAAAAAAATCAAAGAAAATAACACCTTAAAAAACAGAATTGGTTTAATGGTGAAAGAAGCACAAAAATTCAGTGAAGAAAAGAATTCCTTAAAAAGCACAGTAGATGAAATGGAAAAGGAGGTACAGAAATTTACTAAGGTAATGGGGATATAATGACAAATATTCAATAGTTCCTACACTCAGAGAGTTTATATTAAGGCAAACAACATGTACATGAATAAATATAAGGTACGAGGGGGTGCCATTAACAGCTAGGGATAGTGAATCAGGAAGGATCAGAAAAACCTCATATAAGACAAAGCTTCTTAAACTTTTTTCACTTGTAATTCCTTTTCACCCAAGAAATTTTTACGGGACCTTAGGTACATAAGTATATAGGATAAATATACAAAGCAAACATTTACTGATAATAAATCATAATTTCTGAACTCCCATATTCAGTTATGAGATCTTATCTGGGGTTATGATTCACAGTTTAAGAAAGTTTTTTAAAAGAGGTGGTATTTTCTATTCAATAAACATTTATTAAATACCTACTTGTGCCAGGCACTATGCTAAGTACTGGAAATACAAAGAAAGGTAAAAACATGGTCCTATAAGGAACTCACATTCTAATGAAGCAGACAACAGAGGGGAAGGGGCTTGACCAAGAAAGACCTATTATAGAAGGTGAGATTTAAGCTGAATCTTGATGGAAGTCAAGGAGGCTAGAAATCAGGAATGAGGAGGAAAAGCATTCCCAATATAGGAGCAAGTCAGTGAAAAAGCAAGGAGTTGGAAAAATGGAGTAAACATATGGAGAAAAAAAAAAAAAAGGCTGATATTACTGGATCCTGAACTATATAAAGGGAATAAAAGGTAAAATGACTGGAGAGGTAGAAAAGGGTTCAAGTTGTAAAGGACTTTAATATCAGAGTACATAACAGTAGTAATGAATAAGGCTGGAAAGGTAAATTCAAGCCAGGTTATAAAAGGACTTTAAATGCCAAACAAGAATTTGTATTCAATCCTGGAAGAAATATAGGGTCACTAGAATAAACTGAATAGGAAAGCCAGATTGTCAGATCTGTGCTTTAGGGATATTACTTTGACAGTTGCTTGTAAAACTCTATTGGATCAGGAAGATATCTACAAATGGACTTTCCAATTGTCTAGCTTTCAAGGTAGGTCTTCCATGACTGGGCTTCACACTATCCACTACCTTTCCATATTTATTTTACAGAACAATTCAAATCCAGTTCTCCAAATCAGCTCCAATAGAACAGTAATGAATTGAACCAGTTACACCCAGCAAAAGAACTCAGGGAAATGAGTGTGAACCATTACATAGAATTTTCAATCCCTCTAGTTTTGTCCACTTGCATTTTTGATTTCCTTCACAGGTTAATTGTACACTATTTCAAAGTCCAATTCTTTTTGTGCAGCAAAATAATTGTATGGACATGTATACATATATTATATTTAACATATACTTTAACATATTTAACATGTATTGTTCTACCTACCATCTGGGGGAGGGGTGGAGGGAAGGAGGGGAAAAATTTGAACAAAAGGTTTTGCAACTGTAAATGCTGAAAAATTACCCATGCATATATCTTGCAAATAAAATGCTATTATAAAGGAAAAAAATCCAGTTCTCCACTCTAATCATGCTAATTTTCTTATTGCTCCTCAAAAATATTCATTTCTTCTCTTCCTCATACTGTTCTATTTTCTCTTCTGTTATTAAAACCTAGCTATCTTTTAAGATCAATTTTAAGTTCCAAGTCCCTGAAGAATTCCCTAATTCCCTAGTTCTCATGGCATTCCCCCTTGTTTTGACCTCCAATAAAAAGTCTACACCTTTAACACACAATTGAACAATTATTATGTTCAGTGGATTGTTCAGTAATTGTTTCAGGGACCTTGTCTTTTACTGAACTAGAAGTCTGGGGATCTGTGCTGATTCTGCCACTAATTAGTTGTGTGAACTTAAGTAAGTCCTCTCTGAGGCTCATTTTATCTGTAGAATGAAGGCATTGGACTAGATTGTTTGTGGTTATCTTACAGCTCTGAGATTTTATAATTCTAAACGTATGAGCTATTACATTGATTCTGCTTCTTACATTCCCCAGAGTGCCTTGCAAATAACAGATATTTAATAAATATTTGTGGACTGATAGGACATTATAGGAAAAGTAGTTTTTTCCTATTGCTAAATGCCTCCAGGGAAATCAACAATTCAACAAGAATTTATTAAATGCTTCCCATGGACCAGGTACTATGCTAAGTGCTGGGAATACAAATATTTAACCATATACTTTAGTGGAGGTGGGGGAGGGGCATGAAAATTGAGTTAAGACAGCTTCTGCCTTCATGGAGCTTATAGTCTACAAGGGAGAAGAGATACACAAAAAACAACATTAATATACAGTATTACAAGGCAGATATATTAGAGATAGAATAAAGTGTTAGAAGGAAGATCATTACCAGGGGATTAGTGAAGGCTTCATCATCATACAGGCCCTTTTACCTCACCCTGTAAAATAAATACAGGTATAATTATTCCTATTTTATAGAGGAAAAAACTGAGGCTCAGAGAGGTCAAGTGACTAGCCCATGATTACACAACTAACAAATATCCATAATAAAATGTAAACACAAGATTTTTCTTGTAAATAAAATGCTATTATAAAGAAAAAAAACTTCCAAGTCCAACATTCTTTCCACTATAGCATGCTGCTTTTGAGCATGTTAGTGGGGTTCTAAAGAATGAGCAGAAGAATTCAACAGCCAACAACAGCCAAAAAGTGGAACAGAAAATATTTAAGGTATAGGGAACAGTGAGCAAAGCTAGAAACTTAGTTCAGCCCACGGTATATTCAGGGACAGAGAAAAGTTTCCTTAGATTTCAGCGCAGAATGTGTGGAATAGAGAAACAGGAGAGGCAGTACCAAACTGCAGATTATATGAACTAATCCTTTAACTAAGAACTTAGTTTTTTTGAGCGACATGATCAGCTATGTCCAAAAGGAATCCCAATGGGTTGCATTCACAAATTGGCATATTTAAGCTTGCTCTAAGCAGAGCAACCTATTTTGAAAAGTATTGGCCACCATGCAATGGCAAAATGACCACTTCTCAGCTGTGTCCTACGAGGGATTCTTTCTCATTTGGGCTGGACTAAAACCAAGGGCTTCTTAAACTTTTTCTACTCTAGACCACTTTTTTTGCTGGAGAAATTTTGAGATGATCTTAAGTCCATAGGTATATCAAATAGACATATAAATCAAACATTTCTCATTCACTTGGGAGACCCCATACCACGCTAAATCTCAGTTTAAGAAGCTGGGGACTAAATGGCCACACTGGTCTCTTCTAACTCTGAGATTCTGTGAAGCTCATTTTCACGGTGGCATGAAATATAGGGAAAGTGCAGGCAGGAAAGTCTTTTAGGAGGATTTATCGAAAAGAGAACCGAGAGGAGAAAAGCAAAGTTAACTGAGTTGGAGAGTATAGTGGCAAGAAGATGGGCTTGAAAATCTCAAGATTACAATTTTTAAATATCTGTTTTCTCACCCTTTAGAATGGTCAAGACTCCAAAAACAGGGTCTGACCTCGAGAAGCTTACAGTTTAATAGGGGAGAAAATATACTACGCATACATACACATATATATATATATTTATATTAATACACACACACAAAGCAAGAAAATATGGCACAAGGGGGCAGAGATTGCTTCATTCTGTACCCAGACATTAATTATACATGTAATAATATTTATGCTGTGTGTTAATATGACTTGCAAAATGGGCATCATTACAGCACCTACCCCCAAGGTGGTTGTAAGGACCAAATAATATAATAATTGGGAGCACAGGCGCCATAGGTACTAATTATCAGTATCGGTCTCCGGGACAGGCTGAGGATGAGACTTTGTCCCAACCCCGCTCCCGCTGCCCCACCCCCGGTCCTCGGTTTCCTCCGCAGTAAAATGTGGACGTTGGAGAAGGCGACCAGTTATGGGAGCAGAACGGACTCGGGGGGAGGCCCTGCCCAGTGAAAGCCTCCGCGGCCCGGCCCGATGACCTCCCGGGGTCCTAACTCTCCGACTCCGAAAAACGACGGACTCGGGAGTCAGGGAAAGAGGGAGAAGTCCCCGCTCCCGGCCCGCGGCCCAGCAGCCAGGGTGGGGCCTCTCCAACCACCTCGGCCGCGGGGCGGGGCGGGGCGGGGCCCTCAGCTGAGATGCTCCGGCATTCCGCCGCCGGCTCTGACTATACCAGCTGGAGATCGGAGGGCAACCTGGTCAGGGCCGCCCCCGGTTCCTGTCCCCCGATGACCGATGGAGCCCGGGTCACCCCGACGACCAACGCCACCACCCACCTGAGACGGCAACGTAGTACACCCTCTTCCACGGCCGAGCCCTCCACAGCTTCCGGGAATTTGAATCCCGCGGCTGAAGGGGGGATGGGCGCGACGTCACTGCCTGCGGGGCGGGGTTCCGGCAGAGAAGGGGCGGAGATAAAGGAGATCTCTTTGTATTGGTTGTGAGCGCCAATGGGCGGGACCTGAACTCGTGGACATAGGTGGTGGGGATGGAAACGGGGTGGGGCCGTCAGTCCTTCCTCCCGGCCGGCCCCACCCTGTTCCGACTCGAGGGCTTCCCGCTTCGCCTTTTACACCTGTTGAAGTCCCTCATTCTGTCGACCGGCTCCCGGAAGGGGCCCCGAGGTAGACTCGGCGGGTGGAATGAGGCTGGGGTGCAGCCTCCCTCCCCCAGTCCCAGGCCGTGCCGTTCTAGCCCGGGCCTCGCCGGCTGCGGCTTCTGCCCCCGGGGCTTGGCCTGTTATTGTCCGAACCGCGGGACCCTCGTGATAGGCAGCCCGAGGCTGTGCTTTTTAACCCACTTGTAACCGTTGTCGTCCTTCTCCCCGTTTCTCCTAAATGGAGGCGGAACGGAAGGGTCCAAAGCGAGTAACTTGCTTATCGGCCTCGCCTGGCTCCCCAAATCCTCATTCCCATCACAGTAATTAGCTGCAATTCAATTAATCTGACTGAGGATCTAGCGTGTGCTGCCCTGCCCTGCCCTGCCCGAGGGCGCTGCGCCCCTTGACAAACCGAGAGAAAAGAAATAGTCCCTCCCCGAGGGGATGCGCTTGCTCACCTAAAAAAATAGTCCCTCCCCGAGAGGATGCGCTTGCTCACCTAAAAAAAATAGTCCCTCCCCGAGGGGATGCGCTTGCTCACCTAAAAAATAGTCCCTCCCCGAGAGGATGTGCTTGCTCACCTAAAAAGTCCCTCCCGAGGGGATGTGCTTGCTCACCTAAAAAAATAGTCCCTCCCCGAGAGGATGCGCTTGCTCACCTAAAAAAAATAGTCCCTCCCCGAGGGGATGCGCTTGCTCACCTAAAAGAAATAGTCCCTCCCCGAGGGATGCGCTTGCTCACCTAAAAAAGTCCCTCCCGGAGGGGATGTGCTTGCTCACCTAAAAATAGTCCCTCCCCGAGGGGATGCGCTTGCTCACCTAAAAGAAATAGTCCCTCCCCGAGGGGATGCGCTTGCTCACCTAAAAAAATAGTCCCTCCCCGGAGGGATGCGCTTGCTCACCTAAAAAAATAGTCCCTCCCCGAGGGGATGCGCTTGCTCACCTAAAAGAAATAGTCCCTCCCCGAGGGGATGCGCTTGCTCACCTAAAAAAAAAAGTCCCTCCCCGGAGGGGATGTGCTTGCTCACCTAAAAAAATAGTCCCTCCCCGAGAGGATGGCTGCTCACCTAAAAATAGTCCCTCCCCGAGGGGATGCGCTGCTCACCTAAAAGAAATAGTCCCTCCCCGAGGGGATGCGCTTGCTCACCTAAAAAAATAGTCCCTCCCCAGAGGATGCGCTTGCTCACCTAAAAAAATAGTCCCTCCCCGAGGGGATGCGCTTGCTCACCTAAAAAAAAAAGTCCCTCCCCGGAGGGGATGCGCTTGCTCACCTAAAAAAATAGTCCCTCCCCGAGAGGATGCGCTTGCTCACCTAAAAAAATAGTCCCTCCCCGAAAGGATGCGCTTGCTCACCTAAAAAAATAGTCGCTCACCTAAAATAGTCCCTCCCCGAGGGGATGCGCTTGCTCACCTAAAAAAAAATAGCTCCCATTCTGAGGGAAAGTGCTTGCCAGATACAAATCTTACCTAGTTAAGGTGCGTTAGGGTGGGAAGACTTACAGAAAGGAAAGTTAGTGTCATGTCACCATTAAGTAATAAAAGGTTTTAGATAAAAGAGCTTTTGCCAATGCATGAATATTAAGTGCCTACAGGCGTTATGCTAAGAGCGCCAAAAACAGGGTCTGACAGTTTAATAGCGGAGAAAATATACTATGCCTACATATATATTTATTTCTACACACACACAAAGCAAGAAAATATGGCATAAAAACACACATAAAGAAAAACTTCATAGGATAAAAGGAAATAATTAACAATAGGATGAAATTAAGTGGTATTGGGGAAGGCTTCTTACAGAAGCTGGAGTTGTAGATGGGATTTAAAGGAAGTCCGGGAAGTCAGAAGGGCAGAGCACAGTGGAGAATATGCCCAAAGCCGAGAGATGGGAGATCTTGTTCCTGGAACTGGCCAAGTGTTAATGAGTGGGAAGAATCTGTATTGGGGAGTAAGGGGTAAGAAGACGGGAAAGGTAGGAAGAGTAAGTTATGAAGGGCTTTGAATGCCAAATAAAGCATTTTGGTATTTGATGCTGGACATAAAAAGAGACAATAACATCATAAACTATAGTTTATTGAGTAAGGGATTGATTCAGTAGAGTTAAAATTTAGGGAAATCTCTTAGGTGGCTGAATGGAGAATGAATCGGAGTGGAGAGGGAATCTCAGCAAGCAGACCCACCAGCTGACTATGGTAGTGACCCATGGTAGTCTAGGCATGAGGTGACCAAACTATAGCAACGTCAGAGAGAAGGGGACCCGGTGGAGAGGGGCTAAAAAGGTGAAATGGACAGGTCTTGGCAAGATTGGATATGAGGGATGTCCAGGGAGACCTCAAGTTTCAAGCCTGAGTGATAGGACAGTGGTGTAGCCCTCTACACCAGTAAGAAGAAAGATAGTAGGAGGGCTAAGGGAAAGAGAGAGACATTTGTTGGACATAATGAATTTAAGATGTCTATCAGTTTGAGATGCCTAAAAATCAGTTGGAGAATCTAGAGTAGAAGGCAGCAGAGAATTTGGGACTGGAGAGGTAGTTCTGAGAATTCTCAGTATAGAGATGTTAATTGAATTCTTGGAAGCTGATAAAATCACCAGGTGAAATAACACTGAGAGAGAAGACAAGAGGGCCCAAGACTGAACCCTGAGGGACACTTATGGTTAGAGATTATGATCCCAAGGAGGGTCCAGCAAAAGAAAAAGAGGAGTGGTGGTATCCTAAAAAATACTAGTAGGATTATTAGTAGGTAATATTATTAGGAAACAGCATTATTAGCCCATTTTTGAGTTGTGTAAACTCAGTCACATGGCTACCAATTTGAGATGTCTAAAAATCAGTTGGAGAATCTAGAGTAGAAGGCAGCAGAGAATTTGGAAACTGTGTCTGAGGCACAGATAGAATTCAGGTCTTATCTCCATGTCTAGAGCTCTATCTGCCCCTAGGAATTCTAGAGGCTGCTAAGTAGTGGCCATCTCTAAAATGCATAGTCTTAGAGAATTTAAGTAATTTATCCACATGCAGAGGTTGTTTGTCAAAGACAGGACTATTGAGTTTCCTGTCTCCAAGGTTCTCAATCCACTCTGCCAAGCTTTTCATGCCCACAATTGTTCAGAAAACAATGTTGAGACTCTCAATCAGTGGGATCATGGAATCATAAACGTAAAAGCTGGAGAAATCATCTAGTTCACCCATTCATTTTTACAAAATATGAGAAATTGAGGCCTACAAATATGAAATAATTTCCTTAAAGTTACACAAGTAGTAAATGGAGAGCAGGGAGCATTTTGCAAAGATATCAATCTACAGCAAAGATTTACTAAGTGCTTACTGTGCTTCTGACAAATAAAATAACAAGAAAAAATAATCAAGGAAAATAATCCACCAATTAGCTGCATGCTCACAAGTCCTAGAAAGTACGTAGTATCACTCTTAAGAATTAAATTTATTTTATTTTTAAGTTTCCATTCTTTCCCTCCCCTGACTTCCCCTCAAAAAATGAAAAAGCAAGATAAATAATAAAACATGCATAATTGAGCAAAACAAATTCTCGCATTGTCCATGTCCAAAAAATAAATAAATAAATAAAATTCTTCAATCTGCACTCTAAGTCTATCATCTTTCTATTGGGAGATTGGGTAGCATGTTTCACCTGAGTATTTTGGAATTTTGATTGGTCATTGAATTGATCAGAATTCCTAAGTTGTACTATCATTCTTGAATCCAAGACAATGTACAACTGGAATTTGTCTATTCCCCAACAATTTCTCTACTCTGAAGGGACAAAATCGTTTGGATAATAGAACATAGTATATAACTCAGTTTTCCATTAATAAATCCAACAAGACCAATTATTACATGAAGATGTAACTGTCTGGCACTTGGGATTATAGCCTAGCCCCAGATATATTCCTCCTGATCGACTGACTGGAGAAAATCAATGCCTTTCCCAGTTTCAGTTGTACTGTCTCTGTCCAAGACCTCTGATTCATTCTGGCCTCTACCAGCTCTGAATGGAATGGGGTGAAAAGACTCAGCAATCAGCCCAACAAAGAATTCTGTTGCCATCCCACCCCAGTTGTCCTCTGTCTTTCCTTGTGACTCCCCTCTGTTGCAACTATGTGGTCTCTATTCCTGTGACCTCTTCCTTTCTCATTCATTAGACCCCAAAACTCACAACTTGAAAGAATGTAAAGGAAAGGAAGGATCAACTAACCTTTTATTATTCTCTAATTGACTGTGGTAGGCCTCAACTTTCTAAACCTCTCCTCTCTCATTTTCTTAAGTATCCTGTGTCTCCTCTTCCTTTGAACAGGAGACCTACTTCATCACTCCTCTCCAATTTCCTCAAGAACCCTGCAATCCTTTTCTTCTTTTAACGGAAGACATCATCTTCTAATTACAGGGGAAATGGAAACCATCCATCATAAGCTTGCTATTCTCTCCTACAATGTACCTCAAAACCCCTATCTATCACTTTCCTTCTCCTTTTCTTGATTCCTTTGTTCCAGCTTCTAAAGAAGAAATGGGTTTTCTCCCTGCTTTGCACCTTATCAATCATCCTCTCCTATCTCCTCTGGAATCTTGTTTGTTTTTTATCTTCATTGTCCATCGAGTAGCTTCTTCCCAGCTGTCTACTGACTTACCTACTTCATATGTTTTTAAGTAAAGATTTTCTACTGACCTTTTAAAATTCAAATAATTTCTAGGGAAAAAGACACTAAGGTATTATGAATGCCTTATTGTGTATTCATAGTAAGTCATACTTAAGGAAACATTTTGTTTTTTCTCCTAATAGTCCTGGGGCATAAGTAGTCTGTTGATTTTGTCTCTCACATGAAACAGTCAAGAAAACAGATTCAGGGAGTTTAAGCAAATTTGGTAAGTCCATCTAGTCTCCATTGATGGTAATCTATCAGTCCATCAGCAAAGACTCACTAAGCACATTCTACATGCCAAGCAGCATTTGAACAAGATGTTAGGGTCACAAAGGCTTTAAACACTAAAATTCAACTTCCCCTGTCCTCAAGGAGCTTCTCTATCAGATAAATTAATTAAATTAAATAGCTATATATATAAACATATAAAAATAAATCAAAACTATTTGAGGGAGAGAGGGAAGGGCACAAGCATTTATTACCTGTTTTGTGCTCAAGGCTTTGCAAATAGTGTGTGATTTGATTCTCATAACAAATCTATAAAGCAGGTGCTCTTGTAATCTGTATATAACAGTTAAAGGAATTTAGGCAGAAAAAAGTAAATAACTAATCCAGTGTCATCTAGCCAGCAAATGTTTGAGTAGACTTACCTACTTCTTTAAAAATTTACTTCACTTGATTCTGCCATGCCCTCAAGCTATATATGCATATTCTTCCACAGTCATGCTATATATTTATTTTCGTTGAACAGATATATATATATTTTTTACATTTATTAACAGCTATGCTTGTTGCCTCTATTTCTTCACTTCCTAATAACTTTTCAACTCCTGGCAATCTGGTTTCCGAGTAGTGAAATTTCTGGCAGTTAAATTCATTAACCTTTTCTTAGTTTTCATTCTGCTTAATCTTGATGCAGCATTTGACCACATCAATTCCCTCCTCTTCCTCTATAGTCTATCCTTTCCTGTCCTTCAGACACTTATCTTCTTGTCCTCATCTTCTTTGCTGGGTCATTATATTATTTCTTATCCTCACTTGATTTCAGCTTCTCAGATTTGGTGTGCCAAGCATCTCAAGTTGCTGCTCATTATTTTGGTTGATGTTCATTATTTGGCCCAAATCTCTTTAAATCCACACTCTTTCCTTCCCCTACATTTAACTCCAGCTGGAAGAGGAGCAGTATGATCTATTATTGGAGCCGTGAATTGTTCTGTCCATCCTGGAAAACAATTTGAAATTCTTTAAAGTTACTTGTATCCTTTGGCTTAGAGATCTCAGTCCTGGAAGATACCTCCAAAGAAGTCAAAGACATGAAGAAAAGTCTGGGCATATAGCCAGTCAATAAATATACATTTAAGAGTCCACTATATTCTAGGCACTGTGCTAAGTGTTAGGCATAAAAATATGAAAAAAGACACAGCCATGTTCAGTAAGGGACAGCTGTGCCAAGCCCTGTGCTAAGTGCCACTCTCTAATGGCAGAGACAACATGCTGACAACTATGAATATGAACTACATATAGGGAATAATAAAGAAAAGGGATTAGAATTAAGGGGAACAGAGGGAAGAGATGGGAATTCAGGAGGGCAGGGAAAACTGTTCTGTACAAAGTGGGATTTTAACTAAGTTTTGAAGGAAATTGGGTGAAGGAGACAAAGAGGGGTAGACTTCCAGCTGATGAAAATACCCAAGTTGGGAGATGGGTTATCTTGGCTAGGGAACAGCAAGGAGGCCAGTGTTACTAGATCACAGAATACATGTCTTCCTTTCTATCCCCAACATTTAGCACAGTGCCTGGCACATAAGAATTGCTTAATAAATGCTTGTTGAGAGTCACCAAACAAAAATACAGTCTGCTTTATGTACAGAAAGGTCGCTTTTCAGAGCTCTTATGACTTGCATAAAATCCAGTTTTTCAATAATTTGTATCCTGCTGGACAAAAAGACAAAGATGTATGTCTTCATCAGAAGCATAACTAGGGCAAAACAATCAAATTTTTGTCTGAGAGTATTGAAATTTAAAGGGTTTTGATAGTACTTGAGCTCCAGCAGAAGAAAACAGCTGAGTTTGGAACTTCCTAAGGGACAAATGCAGTTGACTATGAACTGACTGAAGCTGACCTCTTCTCTATTCCCAGACCACTGAATTGCTTGGTGCTGACCAGACATTGGCACTGCCAGCCTATGATTTTTTAAATAACCTCCCACCAGCTGCTAATCCATTTCCTCTGCCAAAGAGCCCTTTATAAATCCTGTTCCCAGCCCCCTCCTCAGGTACCCCAGCACATGCTGTGTGGTACTCTGTCCAATAACTCACCCAGATTACAGACCTCAGTTTTGCTATATTGGCTGTTTTATCTTGAATTCATGTTGATGATAAGCAAGACTTTAGATAAGGACTGGCCTGTGATTTCACTGGCGTAAGGAGCAACTGCCAGAGACAGTTCCTTCTACCAAGATAAACTCGCTATTACTGAAACTTAGTCTTAGAATTGCGTAGAATTCTGAGAGATTTTGTGATTGATTGAGGGACCCACATGAGGGTCCCATGTACCAGACATCGCACTTCAGCGTAGGTTCTCTGAGCTCCAAGACCAGGTCTTCATCTGCTATCTCACATAACCTCTCAAACAGGAAAATTTACCTAAAATGGGAAGCTTTCAGATTTCAGATTTCCTCTTCCTAAGAGGCACATCCTAGTTGTGCTGGAGCCAGCTCTAACTGACTTAGATTAGATTGTTAAATTTTCACTCTAAGGTTTTTCACCTTGGAAATCAATACAAATGAGAGTTCAATTTATTGTTTGTCGATTGTCTATACTTAAGAAAGTTTTGTCACCTGGAACAGATACATATTCTGGAAGTTTAACCCTTTCACCACTGGAAATTCCATCCTGGCACCTCTTGCTGTCTTTACAGGCAATTGCCTAACCTGGCTCACTATTTTACTTTACGCCCTTTCCCCCAGCTATCTTCTCCACAGCCTTACCAACCACCTTCTGACTTTGCCAAGTATCTTTCTCCACCACTCTAGTTCCATGATTAAACCAACTCTACTATTGTTCCTGGAAGGAAGATTTCACACTCTTCTTTCATGACCCCATTTCTCATCCTCAGGGTTCTATACCAGAATACTGTCTTCTGGTTACCTCTGCCCTATATGTGTTAATTCCCTCCATAAGAACGTAAGTTTCCTGAGAGCATAGACTGCATTGTATTTGTATCCCCAGCATTTGTGCTTGGCACATAGTAGGTACTTGCTTAATAAAGGCTTTTTCATTCATATCATTCATTTACTCAGGTACTAGAAATGCAATTAAAACTCTTGTTCTTGATTATATTTTTTGCTCCTGGATTCAGCTCAATGTGTCAAATTTCTCTGAACTATCCCCTAGGACTTTTATCAGCACCAGCTGTTTGTCAAATCAGTGAAATTCCAGTTTGGGGAAAAAGATGCTCATTCTCAGATTGACATACAACTTTAAGAGCAGCCAACCTGTGCACAGGAGTACAATCACCAGTCCAGCCTTGGGGAGCCCAGACATAAGGTACCAGATCTGACTATCCAATTATGATCTTCACAGCATTTAGGTTCTTCCTGGGAACTGGCTGGGGCGGTTTACCTAGTCATGGAATCTGTTGAGAATTAGCCTCTTCAATTAATCAACAAGCATTTATTAAGTACCAGGCTGACATGTACAAAAATCAATACATACAAAAGACATACAGAATAGATGGAAAGTATCCTAGAAACGAAGCACCTAGAAAGGTAAGGAGTTGTGGTGGTATGACCTGGGAAAGGCCTATTGTAGAAGATAGCACTTCAGCTGAGTCTGGAAGGAAGCCCAGGATTGTAAGAGGGAAAGGTGAGGAAGAGCACTGAGTGCAGGTGGGGACAGCCAGTGTAAAGGCTCCGAGAGAGGAAATGAAGCATCATTCATGAGGAACAGTGAGACTACTAGTATGTCTGGACCATAGAATATATGGAGGAGAGGAATAAGTAAGAAAACTGGAAATATGGGGAAAACAGGAAGGAATACCCTTGTTGGATGAAGAAAGGAGGTAGAAGCTAAAACTGACTCTTGAAAACTGAAACATAATTTGGCTAGAGAATGGGTTGAAAAGGGTAGAAATTGGAAGCCAGGGGACCATTTAGGGGTTTAATTCAATAGTTCAGGCCACATGTAAAGAAAAATGAACTAGAATCGAACATATTTTAAGGGGAGAGAAGGATAGTTATGAGAGATTTGGTGCTACAATGAGCAGGACTTGGTAACTGATTGGATATGGGAGCATATAGGAAGTAAGGTGTGGGGATGATCCTTGGGTTGCAAACCTGGATGGATGACAGTGCTGTTGATAGAAATATGAAAGTATGAAAGATGTGTGGTTTTAGGGGGGAAATGTTGAGTTCATTTTTGGGAATGTTGAATTTGAGATGCTGACGGTACATTTGGATAGAGATGTTCAGTAGGCAGTTAGTAATGTCAGCCTGGGAATCATTTGTATAGAGATAATAATTGAACCTAAATGGGAAAAGGAGAGACAGAGACAGAGAGACAGAGACAGAAAAGAGGAAAGGAGAGAAAAGAGGAGAGGAGAGGAAGAAAAAGAGAGCAGAGGGAGATACACATAGCCATAAAGACAGATTCAGAAAACGAGAATGAGACAAAGGGAGCAGGAAGGGGAAGAGAGGGAGAGAGTGCAAGCGAAAACAGAGAAGGTGAAGGTCCAGGGCATAGTCTTGAGCATACTCATTTAAGTGGCAGAAGAATTATTATGCAGCAAAGGAAATTGAGGAGTGTTCCAATAGACATGAGATGAACCAGAAGTTTCTAGAAGCCAAGGAAGAGAAAAGGTATTCAGGAGGCTGTGATGGACAGTATCAAAAGCCACATACAAAGTCAGATAAGTGGAAGGTGGAGAAAAAAATCCATTGTAATAAATCATTGGAAAAGAAACAGTTTCAGTATAGGTATAGGATCAGAACCAGATTCCTTGGGATTGGAGGAGTGGAAAGTAAGGAAATGAGGATAGAGAATAGTGATAATTTAATTTATCATTATTTTTTAGAAATTTTAATTTCTAGAGGCAGCAAAGTAGCGCAGTGAGTGGCTAGAGCACTAGCCCTGAAGTCAGGAGGACCTGAGTTCAAATTTGATCTCAGACACTTAACACTTCCTAGCTGTGTGACCCTGGGCAAGTCACTTAACCCCAATTGCCTCAACAGCAACAACAAAAAAATCAGTTTCTAAATGATAAATAAGTGATACATTTTGATGGCAGGGACAAATGAGTATTTTCTAAGAATGGAGGACTTGAGTTTATTAATAGACATCAGATAAGAAATCAGTAAATATGGAGAAATCCAAAACGTGTGAGAGTAAAAGACTATTATGACTACCAACTTCGATTATCTGACAATTATCTAGATCTTTAAGATTTACAAATATTTTGCAAAAGTTATGTCATTAAAATTCTACAACATTATATAGCAAGCAATACAGATGTAGTCTCTCTTTAAATATGAGGAAACTGAAGCTCTAAGAAGTTGATTGACTTTGCCCATGGTCACACAGCTAGGGGCAGCAAGGAGTGGAAGTAGATGGAATGAGAAGTCTGAGTTCAAATCCAGCCTTAGACACTTACTATGTGACCCTGGGCAAGACATTTAATCTTGTTTGCCTCAGTTTCCTCATCTGTAAAATGAACTGGAATAGGAAATGGCAAACCACTCCAGTATCTCTCCTAAATGGGGGTCCAAAGAGTTGGACACGACTGAAATGACTAAAATTCAACAAAACAATACAATGAGTATGAGGTGAGAAATCAAATTAAGCCTTTTGGACTAAAAGGGCAGCACTCTATTCATTATATTATTTTCCAAGGATAAAGTCTTGGTGGATCTCAGAGGGGTTGGGGTCAAGAAATTGGCCCTGGTAAGGAAAAGAGCCTCTTTCTTGGAGATAGAAGCAAAGGAGAGAAGAATCAGGGCTGATGGAGAGAACTTTTGTGATGTGGAGAAGGAAACTCAGTTAATAACTTCAGTTTCTCAGTAAAGAAAGGGAGAGGGGAGACAGTGGCATGAGAAGTATGACAGTGACATCCAGATTTCCTTATATTAGCAATTATGCCTAATCAAAGACTACTTGGTATATAAAACCCCAGATATTTAAGCTTAAAATCTTGTACTCTACGGCAATTCCCAAGTCCTGCAGAAGGGGGAGCCTCTTGCTTAATTTTGAACCCTGTAAGTAGATACCTTATGGGTGTGAGAGGGGAGAAAGGTACAGTTAATTTAACGGCTCCATGGCTAATCAAAGTTAAAGACCTTTCTCTCCAAAACTCGGGCACCTCCAAGCTATGGTGTATCTCTAGCTACCTTCTGCTTCAGGAACTGCTGCGGAAGGAATCAAACAGTAGCATCATTATCCAGTTCTTTCCACATTATTCATTGACCCTAAATCTATTTCAGTTCTCTATAGGACACGTTAATATTTTTAGTTGGAGTTTAAGAGGTTTCACTTCTGTCTTTCCGGATTTCACAAGGTATTACTACTGCCAGTTTCTGAGTAAGAATGGGGTTTGGGGGGTGTCGGTTTTCAGATTGCCTGTGGTAAATAATCTGACAGAGATCCACCCATTTGACTTTTTTTTAATTCCACTTCTCCCCTCCTCCCCTTCATTGTAAGCAAATCATTCCCTGCCTTCTTTGCTCAGCTACTTCTCCGAGGAGTCGCAAGTCCTGATGCGGCACTACCTTCCCAAACTTCATTTTCCTAATTTAGCAGCTTATTGCAAGTCCAGCAACCATGCTTCGGGTCATTGTGGAGTCTGCGAGTGACATCCCTAAAGGGAAATTTGGGAAACCGGATCCAATTGTCTCGGTTATTTTTAGGGGTAAGACAACTTTATTTCTTAGTTCCAGGATCATGTTTGGATTTTGATATTCTGCAATTTCTCCGATATAGTTAGTTGTTTCATGATTTTGATAATAAGGTGATTGTTCTGCTTGCAAAGACTGTGATCAGTGGGCTCTTGTTACCTGTATAAAAGAGGAAATGGACTTGATTATCTTGGATGCTCTCTCCTCTCCCCTCCTTCCCTCCTCCCTTCCCCCTCAGTCTGCGGAGACTTAACCCAAGAACTGAAATTTGAGCCTCCGGGGGAAAAATGATTGCTTTGCTTTTTAAAGGAACACAGTGACTTATCTATTCCGGGTTCTGTTATTAAAAAGTCTGTAGAGGTTTTAGTGGCAAATTTCAAAAGTTTTATACATAATTCCTTCTGTCAACCATAAACCTGTTTTAAAAAGTAGTCAACTGTTCGAGCAACTCATGCTCACCAATATAATTTCATGGTGGTAAATCCTCTTGCTGTTGTATTTTTGGCGATGAAAAATGGGGGTCGTAGGATCATAGCTCAAGAGCTAGAGGGGAGATCAGAAATCCTCCTCACCTTCATTATAGATGAGGAAACTGAGGCTCAGAGAGATTAAAAAAAAAAAAAAAACTTGCCCAAGGCCACATAATTAGTATATAGAAAAGTCAGGGTTAGAAGCAAATCAAAGGATCAAAAACCTCCCCCTTTTTAAATGTTTATTTATTTATTTATTTATACAAATGAGGCAACTATGTCCTAGAGAGGTTAAATGGCTTAAATAGGCCCACGAAGAGTAAATGTCTGAGGGGGATTTTGAGCCCAGATGTTCCTTTTTCCTCTAGCTATTTGTGGGTTAGTTAACTGCTATTATTTTTCTCGGCTTTTTGATGTTTTTCTTTCTAGGTGGGAGCTAACTTTTTGGGGTTTGAGGGATTGCTTGTTAAGTTCTTAATTATTCGAGGGGTTTCTTTATTGGAAAGATTCCTGTGCTACTGGTGAAAGGATGAGTGGCTGGGAGAGATCAGATTCGTCTCACTTTCCTCCTGACTTGGTGTGACCTTGGGAGGATGTTAGCCCCTCCAGGTTGTGGATTCCTCACTTATTAAATGAAAGGGTTGGAATATCTAAGATCTCTTCCAGTTCTAAACTTCTATGAATGTTTGAGAAAGTTATTATTTTTTTTCTTAAACTCCTCTCTCTGATGTTGGTGTTTGACATAGCTGAAAGTCAGTTTTTAAGTTTTTAGGGACTGACCATTGGCCATTTGCAAACACAGACACTAGATACCATAATAATTAGAGGGTAAAGGGTGAGAGGTGAAAGGTGAAGGCAAAGAATAGAAACCTAAGCCTATTCTTCTCCAGGAATGAATTTTCTTCTTTCCTTTGTGGATCTTCGGGCCTTTTCTTTTCCTCTTCCCTCCCAGGTCCAATGCAGTTCCATTTAATTCAGTCAGCTTCTTGTGGTTGTTGGTATCAACATTATTATTACCAGATTGAAGAGACATTTTTTCCTATTGTATTCAGGGCTCTTATGTGAGAGGCAGCATGGCATAGTTAGAGACCAGGCCATGAAAATGGGAAGATGTGTCAGACTAGGTGCATGGCTTGGGGCAAGTCAATTAACCTCTTACTGCTCTATGCAATTAAGGTGATAAATTGAAGAATAGGGTTGGTTTGCCTTGGTACATGGAGTTTCAATCTCAGGTTCAATAAAAAAAAAAAAAAGTATGTGGAAAAGGAGTGGGGAAGGTAACATTATGTTAGTATTATCGTCTAGAGAATAGTTGGAACCTCTTGCTAAAATATGACTAAGGAATCAGGTATGACTCTCACTTAAAAACAACACACACCTATATAATGCCTTATTATTACAAAGTACCTTATAAAAATTACCTATTTTAGTTATGATAGGGGCACAGATCTTAGAGCTTAAAAGAATCTCAGAGGCCATTTTGATCAACCCCAAATTTAATGTCAGTGGTCCTCAGTTACCTAGTCTAGAGAGTTTTTGGCAAAAACAGAAAACAGGTTTGGGGAGGAGAGAATGTGAAAAATGATTTACCCATAGTTAATCTGTCCTCCGACACTGTGTGACACTGGAAAAATCACATAATTATTTGTCTCAGTTTCCTCAACTGTAAAACAAGCTGGAGAAGGAAATGGCAAAACCTCTCCATATCTTTGGCAAGAAAACCTCAAGTAGGGTCACCAAGAGTCAAACACAACTCAACGACAATCGAGCTCGTAGGTGGCAGAACCAACACGATAGTTGTTTTTAAGTATGTGGAGGATTATCTTATGGAAGAGGAATTAGACTGTGCCCTGGGGAAGACACTGTGCGGTATGGTTGGGTGGACAGGGAGAGAATGGGAGAGAAGGGAAACCATGGATCAGCTCCTGGGGAGAAAGTGTGCTGCCCCCACTATCAGTGTGCTGGACTAAAGTCTCATTCTCCTTGACTACTCATCTATAGGGAGAAAGAAAGGAAAAGACTAAGGGATCTCTAAGATCTCTTGCAGTTCTGGCATTCTATGATTCTATAAAAGTAATCTATTTTTTGAAATCCTAAAGAATCCTAGGTTCCCCTAAGCATTTGTGCATTATATTCATGTATGTGCATAATGTATAAAGATGCCTTTACCCAGAACTGAAATTTAGAAACTACTTGGATGAAATTTGGCAAAGCATGAAAATTACAAGGGAATTACAAAATAGAGCATGTCTGACTTATTGATAGTTAAGATTCAAGACTATTATGGAAAAATGACTTGGTTCCTTTAATGAGTATGAGTTAATCTAAGGCTCTCGATGTACAAAACCAAGTGCTGAAAGAGAAATTGAAGATTTCTGTTAAAAAAGCACAGACCACCTAAATGGCCACTCTGGATTGGCATTTCACTCCATTCTCTTTTTTTCAAACATTGTCCTTGTAAATTGAGGTACAGATCCTAAGGAATCTGGATTTCTTTCCCTAAAGGAAAGAAGACCTTGGATACCCTTTTTCTCAAAAGGGAAGTATATCTGAGAGAGATTTACAAGGCCTATGAAATTAAGAGTGATCTTTATTAGCAGGTATAACTTGATCATGTGGAGCAGACAGCCTTATGCTGAAACAGCTCAATTTGGGAAAACAAGGACATGCTTTATATTATTTTCAGACAAAGGAAGGTCAGGGGAAAGGATGTGTCTCTGGCATGAAGAGAAGGGGAGTGGCAAAAAGCAGAAAAGTGTGAGGAATTCCAGGTGCAAGGACTGTGATTTTTTGGTAAGTCAAACAGAAAGAACCCAGGCAGTTCAAGGCTCGAATATAAACAACAGGATAGGAAGATGTCTCTGAAAGTCCCATAAAAG
Organism: Sarcophilus harrisii; assembly: GCF_902635505.1. Classification (NCBI taxonomy): domain Eukaryota; kingdom Metazoa; phylum Chordata; class Mammalia; order Dasyuromorphia; family Dasyuridae; genus Sarcophilus; species Sarcophilus harrisii. Next base: position 587,359,172 of record NC_045427.1, on the reverse strand, counting down.
TAGGATGTTTTGGGAATCCAAGATTAACTGATAGGTTGGGTGGTTGTCTTTCATTCCTGAAGAGGACCAAAATGACGGCATTATGTTGGAGTCAAGTTACCGGGTATCTAACTTTGACTCTTCAGACCCATACAGGCTTGGAATGCTCTCTCACAAATAATCCATATGAACATTTGGGGTGGAGACGTCTCTAAATTTGTGCATCTTGTGTTTCTTTGGAGCCACTGCAATTTTGTTTTGCTTATAGAATATCTTCTTTAACGAGGGCACGCCATGCTGGGCAGCTCTTTGTCAGCATCTCCCACATCATGCTGTCAACTCCAGACTTTTTCAGTGAGACCTTGAGATGATGGAGACAGAGATGATCTCTGCTGACCCTCTTAGTGCTTGTTCATTTTCTTTTTATTTCACTTAACAGATAGAACCTTTGACGATTCTTGTATCTCCTTCACCCCTAACTAGTTGAATGGCTTTGGGCAGGTTCTTTAAAGGATCAGAGAATCACAGATCTGTCACTGGAAGAAGAGGTATTAGACTTCCTACCAAACTGAAGGTCTGTGGAGTTGTTATGTTGACCTCATTGTTGGATGCCTGTGGAACCTGGACAGCGTACCAGTACCGTGCCAGGAAACTGCATTGCTTCCATTTGAATTGTCTCAGGAAGATTCTGAAGATCGCCTGGCAAGATAAGATATCAGATACTGAGGTCCTTTCTCAAGCTAAACTGCCAAGCGTTCCAACTCTGTTAGAGAGAGCACAACTCTAATGGGCTGGCCACATTTTTCCAATGCCAAGCTTATGCTTTTGTATATGAATTGGACTAGTTGGCCACTGGGGTTCTTTCTAACTCTCACATTCTATGATTCTGTGATCTTGCACTGTGTCCCTCAAATAGTTATGGTGAAAGTAACATTGTAAATTGCTGAACACCACAAAAGGGAAAAAACTTCATCACCTCTAAGTGGGAATAATAATTCCTCATTGGCCTACAGCTCAGAAGCTGCCTGAAGAATCTTCTTAAGTTCTGTGATTCATCAACAGAAAGCTTTGATTTGCTTTCTGTATGCAAAATGATGTATGTCTAAAGAGTTGTATGCTATTATAAAAATGGAAATTTCCTCAACTGAACACATTTCTTTCATTTAGGGGTGAGGTACAAGCAGAGTCTGTAAGGATTCTTTTTCTGATCAAGTTTCTATGACTGGCAGAGTTGGACATGAGTGACAACTTGCCATGGTTTGTGAAGGCATTCTCTCAAGCAATAGGGAACCACATTTAAGTTCTCTGCCATTTAAGAGAACCATATCGCTGACAGGACCCAGACACAGTTTTCCCAATCAGCTGGCCACTCTTTTCACTTTTAGTGCTGTGATTATCCAAAGAATTTCTGGGATTTGTTTTGATTTGACTTAAGTCTCTTTGAGCATTTGCAACAGATTATCTCTGCTCTGGTTCTGTCTGCTTCCTCTGGCCGGTAACTTCCTACCCTTTTCTAAAACTTCCATATACTTCATGTTGGAAAATTTCTCGTCTTATGACTGAACATGTGGGGCCTCAGTGGTTAATACAGAACTGTCCTTCCCTATGATATCAGAGATGGAAAGCAGTCAGGCCTGCCTGATACAGAACTTACGTACTCTTTATATAATCCTGAGTTAGTTGTCTTGGTTTGGAGGTGATGAAGGATTCAGGTGACTTGTACATCAGCTACAAGGAGTGATGAGAAGTGGCAAAACTTAACATGTCTAGTTTGTGGCAGCCCTTTTCATAGTGGCTAGAAACTGGAAAATGAATGGATGCCCATCACTTGGAGAATGGTTGGGTAAATTGTGGTATATGAATGTTATGGAATATTATTGTTCTGTAAGAAATGACCAACAGGATGATTTCAGAAAGGCCTGGGGAGACTTACATGAACTGATGCTAAGTGATACAAGCAGAACCAGGAGATCATTATATACTTCGACAACAATACTATATGAAGATCAATTCTGATGGACATGGCTCTCTTCTACAATGAGAGGATCCAAATCAGTTTTAATTGATCAGTAATGAACAGAACCAGCTACACCTAGAGAAAGAACCCTGGGAAATGTAGTATGGATCACAACATAACATTTCTACTCTTTCTGTTACTGTTTGCTTGCATTTTTGTTTTTTTCTTTTCAGGTTATTTTTACCTTTTTTATAAATCTGATCTTTCCTGAGCAACAAGATAACTGTATAAATAAATATGTATACACATATTGTATTTTAACATACACTTTAACTTATTTAACATGTATGGGACTACCTGCCATCTAGGGGAGGGAGTGGAAAGAAGGAGGGGGAAAGTTGGAACAGAAGTTTTTGCAAGGGTCAGTGTTGAAAAATTACCCATGCATATGTTTTGTATATAAAAAGCTATAAAAAAAAAAAAAAAAACCTTAGACATGTCTAGTCAAAATCATCACTGTTATTTACCTCTCTTCTTCTTAAAGACCTCCCCCACACACATATGGTATTCTTAATTGTCTCTGCCTTACTTTTGTCTCCTGTTAGGCCTCTGTCCTTCCTTTGTGTGAGTTTAAAATGTACTGTCATAAAAGCCCACGGCTTTATAAATTCATTAGCTGCCTGATTTTTTCGAAGTCCCATTTAAGTCTCCAAGTTTAGTTTGTAAGTAAGTCAAATCTTAGGATGAAAGGGAAAAAAAGGATCTCCTGAGAGTGTTACTGTTGTGGCATATTAAATACTTTTAAAAGCAACAGGATTTAACCTACTGAGTCATTAATACCACTTCCTGGAATTGGGAGTTTGGAGACTTTCCATCCAAATGGCCCAACCCTACTTAAACTTAGCCTATTTCAGAAGTCCAGTACATAGAGACTTAGTGTGCCAGCTCCTAGCTATTTGTAAAAATGGAGCGCCTTTTAATTAGTTGACTTTGTATTCTCCGTAATATGAAGCCCCTACTCTCAGCCTCTGGGTATTGTTATTTTTTTCCCCTTTTTGATGATATTGGATAAGTTTTGAGATTCATCTTCTTGCCCGTCTTTGATATTTTTATTCATTGATGGTTACAGAATCTGAAAGCTTCAAGGGATTTTAGAGATTATCTCATTCAATTTGATAGGGAAGGAAATTGAAGCCCTAAAAGATTGTCTATTGAGGGAAGTCAGGTAAGAAGTTAAGTGACAGAGCCAAAGTGAGAACTAGTCTTCCAATTTATAGAGCGAAGTCCTTCTTATTACACCACACTGCCTCAAGCATTGTTTCACTATTCTCCAGAACAATTAACATATTGTTGACAATGAATTTGCATTTTATTTTTTCACCTAGTAAACTTCTATTTTTTTCGACTATATTTTGATAGAGTATCAACAACTGACACCTGTTTTTACATAATTTTCATTTCTAAATACAGGATGCCCCCCAAAAGTCTTTTTATTTATCAAAGTGTGAAATTGCACTAAAACTTTTTGAGATACTTTCTATATCCTTTTCTCCTTTTCTTACCCAGTGAACCATCTCTAATAATAAATAATAAAAGAGAAAGAAGGGGGGAAAAAGAAAGCAGTTTTATAACCAATCTATCAATTGAATCAGATGGAAACCCAATGAGGAGAGGGAGATAAATTTTTCATCCTATTTTCAGGTCCAAATTTGGTCACTGTAATTAGACTGTGTTGAAGTTATTGTTTTGATATTCTTTTCAGCTACGTTGTGATGGTTATTGTATATGTTTTCTACTCACATCACTTTATATATATTAATATGTCTTAATGTTTCTCTGTGTTCTTAATATTTCTTAATTTTTACAGTGCAGTTATATTACACTATATTCATGTACTACAATTTACTGAAACCTTTCTCTCACCTCTTTGGGCTACATCAATAGGATCTCTGGCTCAAAGGGAATGGACTTTTTGATCACTGGTTTAGCATGGCTCATAATTTCTTTCCAGAATGCTTTATACAGTTCACAACTCTACTAATCTTATATTGATAAGCCTGTCTTTCCACAACTCTTTTAACATTGATCCTTTTGTCATCTCTGAATATCTTTTTAAAAATTATATAATAATTAGACTGGAAAGGGAATTAAGAAACTTTTTTTTTCCTTTTGTCCCAAGCCCTGAAAAGTTAGGTGACTTGAACTACAAAGGGTTATATCTCTCCCTTTATCTACTCAAGTTACGTCTATTTAAGACACCATTATAGAATCTTGAATGTGGAAGGATCCTGAAAGGAAATTTAAACAACCTCTCAGTTTTCAGACAGTATCATACTTAGATCTGTTTTTGTTGTTGATCAGTTATTTTTCACTTGTGCCTGACTCTTTGGGCCCCTATTTGGGATTTTCTTGGCAAAGGTCCTCAAGGAGTTTTCCAGTTCCTTCTCCAACTCATTTTCAAATGAGGAAACTAAAGCAAACAAGGTTAAGTAACTTTCAAAGGGTCATATAGATAGTAAACATCTGAGGCTGGATTTGAACTCAGGTCCTCCTCAGGGTCGGCTTTCTATGCACTGTACCACCTAGTTGCCCCAAACCTGCTATGTATTCAGTTATATTTAACAAAAGGTATATTCTTGGACTTTCCTAGCACTTATCCCTAAAGGCTAACAGATGAATAGAGTATTAGCATTCTTTTAAATTTTATTTATTTTTGATTTGTTTATTTTGAAATGGGGATCTGCCACCAGCTGAGCTTCCCTGGCAAAAGGGTAATTCCTTTTGTGTATGTGCTACTACTTTTGGCTGTAGTATTTCTCTGAGTTCTGATTCTGGATTTGAGAGCATTAAAAAGAACAACATGAAATTGTGCCTATGTATTTTTTAAAAATTTGGTTGGATGCTTTAAATTTTATGTCATGCAGATAATATAACAAACCAATCATTTCAAAAATTCCTACTATTATGACAGACCTGGTATGAGCAGTGGAGTAACCTTTCTAATTTGAGGAGGGGAAGGATAGGTTTTCTATCAAAGATATTTTCCTCATTTCTTGTCAGTTTTTGAAGTTTCATCAATGGAAACTCCTCCCTTTGGTTCTTAAAGATCTCTCTCTCTCTCTCTCTCTCTCTCTCTCTCTCTCTCTCTGTGTGTGTGTGTGTGTGTGTGTGTGTGCGCGCGCGCGCGCGCGCGTGTGTGTGTCTCCCCTCTTTTTTGATGATCTTATCAGCTCCCATGGGTTCAATCATGAATTCAATGAAGATGACTCTAAGAACAACTGTATATTTAATGCCATCTCTCTCCTAAACCTCAGTCCCACATCACTAAATGCCTACTGGACATTTCTAATGGCATGATCTATTGGTGTATAAAACTCAAAATGGCCAAAACAGAACTCATTATCCTTCCATAAATCTATCCTTTCCGCTAACTTTCCTATTTCTGTCCAGGGCACCAACATCTTTGCATTTATCCAGGCTTTACCAACCTCAGTTATCTTCTCCAACTCCCACCACCATATCCCCTTTGTTCTGATATTCTGAGGTCAAATCTTGTTGATTTTATTATTAACATTATTAACATCTGTTGCCCTTTCTCTACTCACAAGAGTGAACAAAGAGTTCAGCCCTTTACCTCTTCTTGCTTGGATTACTGCAATACTCTTTCCCCTCAAAATGATATTTCTGAAGTGTTTATCTGACCATATTGCTCCTATATACTCAAAGTGCAAAAAGCTCCCTGTTTTCTTTAAGATAAAATACAGACTTGGCATTTAAACCCCATACACAGTCTGACTCAAGCCTATCTTTCCAGGCTTATTATATGTTATACCTCTTCATGCATTCTCCCTAAACATTCACTTTCTTACAATATGCTCCCATCTTCTGCCTCTGAACAGGTTGCCCAGAATTCGTGGAATATACTCTTTCCTTGCTTCTGCCTTTTAGGTTTTTTAGTCTTCTTAGAATTCAAAAGTTCCTTCAGCTTAAGTTAAGGCCTTTCCTGATTGGGATTCTCCCTACTTCTTCTCCCCCGACCAAGTTGCTGGTACCTTACTTCTAAAATTATCTTTATTAACTTTGCATATGTTTTTGGATTTATTTATATGTGTATTTGTAATTTCTCCACAGTAGAATATAAACTCCTTGAGGGCAAAGACTGTTTCTTTTTAATTTTTAAAGTTTTAGTTTTATTTCCCCAGTTACATGTAACACAAAATTTTTTGGTTATACATGTACATTCATTTTTACGTATTTCCATATGAATTATTTTGAAAGAGAAAAATCAGAACAAAAAGGAAAAACCACAAGAAAAAAAACAAGAAATAAAAAAGTAAACATAACCTGTATTGATTTATGTTTAGTTTCCATAATTTGCTCTCTGGACGTAAATGGTTTTTTCCATTCAAAGTTTATTGAGATTGCCTTGGATCACTGAATTGCTGAGAAGAATCAAGTCTGCCATAGTTGATCATCCATACAATCTTGCTGTTGCTGCGTACAATGTATTCCTGGTTCTGTTTGTCTCGCTCAGCATCAGTTCATATAAGTCTTCCCAGGATTTTCTAAAATCAGCCTGTTTATTATTTCTTATAAAACAGTGATATTCCATTACATTAATCTACCATAACTTATTCAGTCATTCCCTAATTTGATGGGCAACTACTCATTTTCCAATTCTTTGTCACTACAAAAAGAGCTGTTATAAACATTTTTGTACATATGGACTATTTTACAAGGACTGTTTAAAAAAACCAATCAAATACTTTTTGTACCTAAAGCCTAGCATAGTGTTTCTTATATCAGATGCTTTAAAAAATACTTCTTGAGGAGAACATTTTACACAATAACAGTAACATTGTACAATGATCAACTATGATACACTTAGCTCTTATCAGCAATGAAATGATCCAATAGAATTCCAAGGGACTCATGATGGAAAATGCTGAAAACATCCAGAGAAAGAACAATGGAGTTTGAATGCAGATCGAAGCATACTATTTACATTTCCCCTCTTTAGTTCTGTTTCTTTTTTTACAACATGACTATTGTGAAAATATGTTTAACATGATTCCACATGTATAATCTATATCAGATTGCTTACCATCTTGGGGAAGGGTGAGTGGAATGAAGGATAAAAGTCTGAAACTCAAAATCTTATTTTAAAATGAATGTTGAAAATTATCTTTACATGTAATTAGAAAAATAAAATACTATTTACAAAAAATAAAAAAAATTGTTTTGTGGCAAAATATTTGTTGAATGAACAGATGAATACACTATTAAAATACAAATAGGAGGGATAACATCATAGGATTTCTCAGTTAAGATCTTTTCAGTAATTAGTTGATGATGGAGAATATAATGTTGTCAAATTTAAACTCAAAGAGATCTGAGTTTAAGGACTAAGTTGTCCACTTATTGGCAATGTCACCTTGGGCAAATTCTTAAATTTCTCTGATTTCCTTATCCATAAAATAGAAATTATAATGTTTGGATCTTCTACCTCATTGGGCTGTTGTGCTGATCAGTCAATCAAAAAGCATTTGGAGATGGAGATCTTTGTAAGATTAAAACATGAATTACATGAATGTTAGCTATTACTATAATCAGTTCATTGAAATCACAAGCAATGGACAACTTAACCTTAGGTATAAGGGAGGCAAATTAGAGACCAGGAGAGGAGAGGACTCTGCAGGTATAAACCCACCAAAAGCAACAAAGTGATGGGACAAGATTGTTATTTTATCAATTCAGTTCAATCTCTCAAAGGTTTATTAAACATCTATGATGTAGGTGCCACTGGGGATAGAAAGAAAAAAAGAAGAATGGTCTCTGCCCTTAAGAAGCCAAGTTTGTATTGAGAGGATACAGATTGCATATTGATAATTATGTTATTACTTGATTATATTACCATTAGTAGTTGATAAGGTAATAATGGGATCAATGGTAAAGATAAGGGAAGCTTAGAAGGAGGCAGCACTTGAGCCAAACTTGAAGAAAAGTGAGGATGCTGGAAGGCAGATATGAAAAGGGAATGATCAATGGATCCATGACTTTATTTTGGGTTGTCCAAATGATGTATATTTAATCAGTTATCTAAATCTAAGGGGGTATATTTTTAATTAATATATCTTTAAGAATCTATGGTTTCTGAGCAGTTAAGTGGTATAGTGGATAGAGCACTGGTTCTGGAATCAGGAGGATCTGAGTTCAAATCCAGCCTCAGACACATACACAAGTCACTTAGCTCCATCCAGTTGCCTCAATTTAAAAAAATAATTAATAAAAAAAGAATCTGTGGTTCCAATTATTCCTTTGAACTTAAGGCAATGTAGTAAGCTTAATACTTTCTGTCCCCTCCATCATCAAGGGCTGACCTGGTGGGAATTTTCTCTCTAGTTTTTCTAAGCAGTTAACATGTGCAAAAACCTATGTACCATAAACAATGTTCATGCGGATTAAGCCACAAACTATGAAGATACTATAGAAGTTCAGACTTTTGTGGGACCTGTGACCAATGGAATATTTATTGTGGGCCATACAAAATTATCAACTTATAGAACTCAAGCAATGGGAGGTTGCTGTACCTAGCTTTCAGTTCATCAATTTCTGAGGGTGGTTGTGCAAATGATTTTGCAGTCTGAATGCATACTTACCCACCCTTGCATCTAATCCATCCTCCTTTTAATTGCTTAATATGATCTTCCTAAAGTGAAGGCCCCATTCAATAAATTCTCAAGGCACCTGTTACTTCCTATTACTTTCAAGCTAAATATACTGTCTTTTAAAGTTCTTCATAATCTAAACCCTTCCTACCTTTCAAGTTTTTTTGCACCATATTCCAATGCGCACACTCTGCCATATAGGACCACTGATCTCCTTGCTCTTTTTGACACTAGACTGGGCAACTTTCACTTAGAAAGCTCTCCCATCTCATCTCTGCCTGTTAGCATCTCTGGCGTTCTTCAAGCCTCAGCTAAAGACACATCCTCTACAACTCAGCTTCTTAAACTGTGATTCATAACCCCATATGGGGTCTCCTAAATGAGTGTGAGGTCATGAAATTATGATTTATTATCAATAAATGTTTGATTTGGATGCCCTATTTTATATACCTAAATACCTGGTGTCATGTAAATATTTCTTGGTTGAAAAGGTGTGGCAAGTGGAAAAAATTTAAGAGGCCATGCTCTATGAGAAGCTTTTCCCAGGCTTCTTTAACCTTAGTGCCTTCCTTCTGAGACAACCCCAATTTATCTAATATGTATCTCATTTTTACATATTTGTTTGCATGTTTTCTCCTCCATTAGTCTGTGAGCTCCTTGAGACCCAGAAATGATTTTGTTTTTTCTTTATAGCTCCAGCCTGATTAGCTGATTCTTGGTACTTAGTAGGCACTTAATTGATTTGGCTTAATTTTAGTAAAAAACAACAACAACCTTGGAGGCAGTGTTCCAACATGTGCTTCTATAGGAACTAATTTTATTATATCAAGGTCCATATTAAGGACAATATTAAGATCTATATTAAGAAAAATTACTTTTCACTTAAAAGAGAGTAAGTTGAGCAGTGTATGGGGTCATGGTCCTAAATTCTGATTGGTAAATCTATAAATCAGCATACTCTTAGCAGCATAGTGAGAGCAAAAGCTAGAAATAAATTCGATGGTAGCCACACAGAATAGGCACTTTATTAGCATTTTTGCCCCTGAAACATGGCACAGACCTACAGGAAAAGTGTGAAACAGCCCAACAAGTGGCTGTCAGTGCTATCTGGTAGTAACACTTGGATCAGCTAGGAGGCAGTGATTGGGAATAAAGCAGAATAGGCAGTGTCTTAAGGTCTGTCCTGAATATTCCTAGATACATAGTATGTTGGAGTACAAAGTATATTATATTTGGAATCATAGGATCTGAGTTTGAATCAGGACTCTTTTCCTTGCTACCAGAATGATATTGGGAAGCTCACTTTCCTAATTTATAAAATGAGACAAATCTAAAGGATTCCTAAAGGGCCTTTAAATTTGAAATCCTATGATCTTATAACTCAAGAAGACCTGGGCAGTCAGGTTTGTTTCTCCATCTAGTGTCCCTCTGATTCTGATGTAACTGGTTCCACTACGTAATGTGCTACTGCAAGTAGGGGTTAGGAGGGAGAAAAGGGGCATAAAAGAGAGAAGAGGAGAAGAAAATGATCTCAGTTTTTGTTACTTGTAGATTCTGGGTGTCACCAAGCTGTCCAAGTAAAGATATCTTAGAGTCAGTTGAAGTAGAATAAGAGGGTTAGTAATTTGCCACATTCTGCCCCAAAAGTTTAATTCATTTCATGGTGGTAGTAGTGTGTATGTGTATGTATGTGTGTTCTCATCTCAGAGTAAGGGAGCAAAGATTAGGAGTTCATATTTCTTTTTAATTAAGTAGGGTTTGGTGAGATCAGCCTGCTGTTTTACTGATTTTTTGACTTGTTACACGGTGATGTGTACATAGGCCTCATTTACTTCTCCACTGTGGCATCAAAAAGCTGTGACCAAAGAAATGCCAGTCTATAAAACTGGTCTGTTTCTTCCTTTTTATCAAAATGATTAAATTGCCCAGTAGTGTTCATTGTTGTGTGTGGATCCAATCTGTAAAAAAAGAACATTAACCAGGACTGAAAAAATCCTTTCAGTATCTTTCAAGATGCAGGTTTGCCACAGGATAATAAAATTCCCTTATGCTATGTTTGACTTTAGGCTGGAGCTTGAGATTGCCAATGAACTAGTTCTTTATTAGAGAAATGGAGTCATTTTATTAGTGTCTACGAAAATCATACAATAAAATCTTAATGATGGCAAAGAACTGGAAGTTGAAGGGATGATCATTTATTGGAGATTGGCTGAATAAATTGTAATATGTGATTATGATGGAATACTGCTGTTGTAATGGGCTGAGGCTTGAGTTGATTGCACTGAGGTCCCAAGCACGTGAGGCTAAATAGTAATTGGACTATACCCTATTAATATATATGATTGGATGAAGAATGGCCCCCGCCCACTCTCTGTGCAAGTCCTGATGTGTTGTATAGGAAATGATGATTTTGGTGGGTGGAGGCAGAGAGACAGGAAGAGAAGCTGGGAGAGATTGGGCCTGGGTTCCCTGCTTGTAGCTGCTGGTCGTGTGGCTGTTGGTCTAGCTAGCTTCTTGACTCAGCTGCACACATTGCTATCGCCGATTCCCTTCCACCTCTGATCTTTCTTCACTGAGAATAAAGATTGACAATTTTCCCCTAACCTGAATTCCTGACTCCAGCTGATTTTAAAATACGTGGTCTTCACATGCTGTTATAAGAAATAATAAACAAGTTGGCTTTAAAAAAAAAAAAGTATAAATGCATGAAATAATGCAGAGTGAAATGAGCTGAGTCAAGAGGATATTGTATAAAGTAAATGCAATATTCATCAAAGAATAACTGTGAATGACTAAGCTATTCTGAGTAATCTTAATATTCAAATAAACTATTAAGGACTTATGAAGGAAAATGCCATCCACCTTCAGAGAAAGAATTGATCTATGGAAGTATATATTATATGGTTGTATACACACACATATATCAGATATTGGTCTTCTCTAATGTAGGGTTGAAAGGGAGAGAAATAATTTGGAACTCAAAACATAAACAAAATATCTTTAAAAATCAAATGCAATTTATCATTTGGTTAGCAACCTAGCCATCCTGTACTATTGGTTGAAAGGCTATAACATGTTATTTCATTCTTAGACAATGTGTCCTTGAAAAACTGAGTCCTAATTTTAAAAATTTAGTGTAAGACTATCTCATTGGAACGGGTCTGAAAAAGTTTTAGGATGTCTCTTCCAGGGCAGGTCTTCTAGAAAGCAGGATTTCTGAGGATGATGCTACTTTTTATTGTTCTTCAGTTCTCTGATGATTTTTTTATTTTTACAATCTGATTTCCTCAGAGCTAAGAATTCCTGATATGCTATGGGGACCTCTTCTACCAAAGTAGATTGCATTCCATTTATAATTAAGAAACTATATACTAGGAAATTTTGACTGAGCACCTAGAGGTACATAGACTTGTCCAAAGTCACTCAGAGGAGCCTATAGCTAGTAAGTCTTTAAGATGAGATGTCAATTTGGGTCTTCCTGACTCTAAGCCTAGCATTCTATATACTGGAATACCATGCTGACAGTTGTCACAGTACAACTTTTAAATTAAGAAATTCTCTCCACAGTCATCATTGTATACTCTTCTCCCTCCTCCTTTCTCTTCATCTGCTTGCATCCTCCACACTCCTGTCCCCTTCTGTCTAACATTGGCTACTGCCACACAAGGTTAATATGACCCACTGATCTGGTCAAATCAAAAAGTGGAAAAAATAAATCAAGTTGATTAGAATTTTATAAGAACATACAAAGGGATATCTTCTTTCAAATTCAATTCAATTCAGCAAACACAATGTAATTTACAATACAATTTATTATATACCTATAGGTATATAATATATAAGGCATTGGGAATAGACCTTGTTTTCAAGAAATTTCCAATTTAATGAGGGAAGGAAGTGTGCAAATAATTATAATACAAATGACAACAATATAACTGTAAACCCATGTGAAGTGCAATGAGAAATTTGAGGAAGGAGAGATTGTGGCATAGTAGAAAGAGCCATCGGTGCCAATCTAGTCTTGCTATTTGTATAATCTCAGTCATTTACTCTTTCTAGATCTCAGGATATTTTTTTTTCTTTCAGTAAAATACAAGAGTGGGGAAGAGTACAGCATTGAATTTGATGATCTTGAAGGTTTTTTCCAGCTATAAATACTTTGAGCCTATTATGTTTCAGCTGAGGAAGGGAAGAGAGATGAACAAGGGCCCTTAAGAAAGGGAGGAACTTCAACAGATGGTAATGGGGGAAGGGAGCCCATTGAAAGCAGGAAAGACAAAGAAGTCTGATCTGGTTAGAGGGTATAGTTGTTATTAGTCATGTTTGACTCTTTGTGATCCTATTTGAGATTTTCTTGGCAAAAATACTAGACTAGTTTGTCATGTCTTTCTTCAGTTCATTTTACAGATGAGGAAACTGAAGCAAACAGGATTAATGACTTGCCCAGGGTCACATAACTACTAAGTATCTAAGCAAGATTTGAACTCAGGAAGCAACAACCTAACTATAGGTTCTATTCATCACCTAGCTGCTCACAAAATGCATAGTACATAAAAGGTAATAAGGATGGAGGGGAATATTGGAGTTAAACTATAAAGAGTCTTGAATTCCAAGATCAGAAGTTCAGGTTATTTATCAGTGAGGTAATGTAGAGCCACTAAAGATTTTTATTTTTTTTTTAATTTGTATTAGTGAAATGATTTGGTCAGATTGGTGCTATTAGGAGAAATGACTATGTGAAACAGCTGTATGGAGGACAGATTGGAAAGAGGAAAGACTGGAGGCAGGCAGATCAGTAATGAAGTTATTATAATATTCTAGATAGTCAAAGATGACTGCAGTAGGAGTGCAGAGGAGGAGACAAACGTAAGAGATGTTTAGGAGATAGAAGAGTAGGATTTGGCAGCTGATTGCATGTGGGTGGTGGGGTGAAGAGTCAAAAATAACTCCCAAGATTATGAACTTGGGTGTGTGGGAGGATGGTGGGGGCATAACCCACAGAAAGTTGTTGGAAGGAGAATTAGGGCTACAAGAGAAGGAATATGAGTACAGCTTTGGACTTGTGGAGCATCAGATGCTGATGGGATATCCAAGTGGAGATCTATGATAAGATGTAGATCTTATCTGGGGGATAAGTTAAGAGTAAATGTGTAGATTTGAAAGTCATCTGCATAGAGTAATAACTGAAGCCATCAGAATGTAATAGAAATAAGAAAAAGGGAGCCAAATTCAGAACCTTGTAATACACATACCTTTAATGGGAGGGAAGAGCCAACAAAAGAAGTTAGGAAGTACTTAGAGAGGAGAACAAGAATTCACTGTTATGCAATTTGAGGGAGAAGTGGGTTAGAATTAGTGGTGTTCAGGAGCACACCAACTCTCTAACCAATCGAACTGATGGTTAAATTTTCAGCATGTATATTACCAAAAATAATCTAACTACAAATCAGGGATTGATTCAATGTTTTGTTGATTGTCTAGACCTTAAAAAAACATTAATAATGCAAACTGAAGGCTGGTTGTTAAACATTTAATAACACATCCTGAATTGCTCCACAAACATTGTTTGAGCTGAACTGGAGCTTGGGAGGAGACTCAGAGAATAAAATCTTTTCCAGGCTGGAAAACTGGTGATTGACATAATAACAATAACAACAACAACAACAACAACAACAATAATAATAATAATAATAATTTGTTGTTCAGCCATTCAGTTGTATCCTATTCTTCATGTTCCCTTCGGTCCTCTACTATCTCTGGAAATCTCTCCAAGCTTTTATTCATTGTTTCCAGGATACTATCTATTTATTTCATCCTCTGCTGTCCTTTTCTCATTTTGCCTTCAGTCTTTCCTAGCATCAAGGTCTTTACCTTGATAAGAATAAATAAGGCCCTGTCTTATTATGTGGCCAAAGTACTTAATATTCAGCTTCAGTATTTGTCCTTCCAATGAATAGTCACAGTTAATTTCTTTCAGTATTGACTGATTTGATTTCTTTACTGTCCTAGGGACCCTCAAAATTTTTCTCCAGCACCACAATTCCAAAATTTCAATTCTTTGGAGCTTAACCTTCTTTATAATACCACTCACAGCAGAACCAGAAGATCATTATAATACTTCAACAACAGTACTATATGATGATCAATTCTGATGGATGTGGCCCTCTTCAACAATGAAGATGAACCAATTCAGTTCCAATAGAGCAGTAATGAACTAAACCAGCTACACCCAGGGAAAGAACTCTGGGAGATGACTATGAACGACTACATAGAATTCCCAGTCCCTCTATTTTTGTCTGCCTGCATTTTTGATTTCCTTCAGTATTGACTGATTTGATCTCTTTACTGTCCTAGGGACCCTCAAAATTTTTCTCCAGCACTACAATTCCAAAATTTCAATTCTTTGGAGCTTAACCTTCTTTATAATACCACTCACAGCAGGACCAGAAGATCATTATAATACTTCAACAACAGTACTATATGATGATCAATTCTGATGGATGTGGCCCTCTTCAACAATGAAGATGAACCAAATCAGTTCCAATAGAGCAGTAATGAACTAAACCAGCTACACCCAGGGAAAGAACTCTGGGAGATGACTATGAACTACTACATAGAATTCCCAATCCCTCTATTTTTGTCTGCCTGCATTTTTGATTTCCTTCACAGGCTCTATTTCAAAATTCGACTCTTTTTATACAGCAAATTAACTGTTTGGACATGTATACATATATTGTATTTAACTTATACTTTAACATATTTAACATGTATTGGTCAATCGAGGGGAAGGGGTGGGAGGAAGGAGGGAAAAAGTTGGAACAAAAGCATTTGCAACCGTCAATGCTGAAAAATTACCTGTGCATATATCTTGTAAATAAAAAACTATTAAAAAAAACAATACCACTTACAGTCATATATTACTAGTGGAAAAATTATAGCTTTGACTATATGACTTTTGTCAGCAAGGTGATATCTCTGCTTTCTGTTATGCTCTCCAGATTTGCCAAAGCTTTCCTTCCAAAATGCAAGAGATTTTTCAATTTCATGGCTGCAGTTGCATTTTCCAGGGTTCTTTGAATCTAAGAATATAAAATCTGACACTGCTTCCCCCTATTTTCCAGAAAGTGATAGGACCAGATGTCATGATCTTAGTGGTTTTTTTGAAATGTTAAGCTTCAAACCAAATTTTACATTCTCCTTTATTAAGAGGCTTCTTAATTTGGGTTCATAATAATAGTGATGATGATAATAAAACTATCATTTATATAGTACCTTAAGGTTTAAAAAATACTTTTCATGGATTCTTTCACTTGAACTTCATAATAATCCCTGGTAAGAAGTTCAGCATGAGGAGCCAGCAAAAAACAGAAAAGACATAAAAATAAGGTCAAAGTTGTAGAAGGTTAGAACTCTGAAAAGGTGTGCTTGAATCTAGAACAGAAGAGTATTTAAGGCTAAGTATCCACTCAGTGTGAGATAATGGTTCTATAAACATATACTTAGATGATATGGTTATATGATGACTCTCCTCAGGATTGGCGCCTGCTGAATGTGGTGTGGTGAGGTAATTGTAGGGAAGGATTGGAGGGCCAAGGGAGAGAGTCAGAGTCTTTCTGCCACAGCATACTCAGCAGGGAAGACTTCAGACTTCAAACTCCAGAGTCTAAGATCCATCTTTGATAAGCCACATGGCAGTTTGCCTGCCTCCTTCACTTCTCCTCCTAAAGACCAGGACTTTGACTGATCCTGACTGACTGATCCTGAGGCCCTCCAGAGAGCTGGCCCGGACATTACAAAAATCATTAATGTCATTGGAGAGATCTTTTTCAATAGAAGGATAGAAATGGAAGGCAGATTGGATTGAATTGAGAATGGAGTGAGAGGCAGCAAGTGTAGAATACTTTTTCTAAAAGCAATTTATAGTCTTAGAAACTTGACTACTAGAATGGTTATATAGTTCATGAATGGTTATATGATTTCCCCAAGATCAACTAGTTAGGCTTAACAATAATATTTGGGGGCAGCTAGGTGGCGTGATGGATAGAGCACTAACCCTGAAGTCAAGAGGACTGAGTTCAAATCTGGCCTCAGACACTTAACATTTCTTAGCTATGTGACCCTGGGCAAGTCACTTTACCCCAATTTCCTCAGCTAAAATAATAATAATAATAATAATAATAATATTTGAATGCAGGTCTTCTTGGCTTTAGAGACTAGATCTATATCCACCAAGCCATGCTGTCTCTCATTTTATATACACAATACATATGAATATATGTATGTATAAAATACATACATATATAATATAGACATATATACATATAGTGTTATACATACACATATTTATTTATTTATTTATTACAGGGTAGAATATGATCAGGGAAAACTTATAAACATATTTCTTCATCTTATATTTTTTTTCTATTCATTCCTATTCTCCCAGGCCATCAACCCTGGTCTGACCCAAATTTTCTCCTTTAAATATCTAACATATTTTATTCATTCAACTATATAGTCTTCCATCTCTGAATTTCTTGCCTTCTCATACTTATATTATTCAAGTATTGTCAATTCTTAACTCCTAGAGTCAGTTTTTTTACTTATACCCATGAGTTGATGAATATTTCTAGTAAAAATTTCATAAAAGTGAATTGACTGGGACTACTACAAATCATGCTGGACTACAGGACAGCCTATTATGATTCTGTTTGACTCTTATGTTCCTAATGGCCTTTTCAAACTTTTCTCCTCAAGTACCCTAAGTCTTTCTCAAGAGAATCTTTCCTATTTTCTTGAGAAAATTGAGGTCCTTTAATGCACACTCTCTATTCTATACCTCAAAATCTGTCTACATCTTTACTTATCCTCTGATATGCCATCTCTGATGAAGCCATAGCATTTCTCATTGCCAAAGTCTGTGTATCCCATATGGCTCTGTCCTGAGCTGTTCTTATCTCTTAACACTCTTTCCCTTGGGGATTTAATCTCTTCCTTATGGATCAATTTTTCCCTCTACACACATGGCTGCTAAAACCATATATTCAACTAGAACTGAATTCTAGTCCCACTTGTTGGACAGCACCACCTGGTTATGTCAAATTCAGTATGTCCAAGAAAGACTAATTGTTTTATTTCTTGCAGTATTCTCCTCTAAGCTCCCCTGTTTATATCTACAAAATCGTAGATTTAAATCTATAAGGAAGAGAATTCATATCAATCCCTTCATTTTATAAATGAGGAAACAGTCTCTTGTTTGGAGCCAAATTCATTCTTTGTAATCTCACAGTATCTATTTTTGTTTGTTTTATAGCAATCATTCTTTCCTACACTGCTATAGTCAATGTATCCATCATTTTCATTGTTCTACTTATTTCATTCTTCATTATTTTACATAAGTCTTTCCGGGTTTCTCTGCATTCCCCATATTTTTTGTTTCTTACAGCACTACAGTGCTCCATTACATTAATGTGTCACAAGATGTTTATCCATTAACCAATCAATGGTCTTCTACTTTGTTTCTAATTCTTTGCTACCATAAAAAGTGCTACTGTAAATATTTTAGTGGGCTATATGTTGAACTTTTGTCAATGACTTTTGTGAGTATTTGCATAGCAGTGAAATCTCTGGGTTGAAGGGTAAATGCATTTTAGCTACTTTATTTGTATAATTTCAAAGTGCTTCCTGGAATGATTGTATAAATTTATAACTCTATCAACAGTGCTTAACCAATACATTAATTTGATTGCATTCATTTATTCATGTTTATGATGAAGTCTTTACCATCTAAAAAATCTTTCTCTAACTAGATCTCTCCTCTTTTCACTAGTCTCCAGAGTACATTAAAAAAACTAATCTACAGTATTTCCTAAAAGATGCTGGATTTGGAACAGACAGCTTTGGTTTCTTACCTTTGTTTCTATCCAACTTTGTGGATAAGATACTTAATTTCTTGTTTTCTGAGAGATAAAACAATCATAATCATAATCATAATCCTACTTCTACTTCTACTACCTGCCTCATAGGATAATTGTAAGAAAAATCCTTTGTGAATGACAGAGCACTGCAAAAATCTGAGTTGTGACTGGCAACTCCTCTGCTGATGAGTGGTATTTTTTTTCAGTACCTCAATGGTGGTATGAGATCAACTCTGGCTCCTCACTGACTGCCAGTGGAGGTTGAAATTTGGTGACCAAGTGGCAAGTCTGTAGGACCAACCTACTTAAGTCCAGAGAGACTCATTACCAGGGGGCAGCTGGATTTCAGCTGCAGAAATATTTGAAGAGGGGCAGCTAGGTGGCACATGGATAGGATGCCAGACCTGGAGTTAGGAAGACTTTCCATCACATGTTCAAATCCAGCCTCAGACACTATGTGTCTAGCTATGTGACGCTGGGCAAATCATCTAACCCTCTTTGTCTCAGTTCTTCATCTGTAAAATGAAGTAGAGAAAGAAATGGCAAACCTACCCAGTGTCTTTGCCAGAAAGAAAATGGCAAACCTCTTCAGTATCTTTGCCAAGAAAACTCCAAATGATGTTGCGAAGAGTCAGACATGACTAAAATGATTGAATGGAAGAATATTTGAAGACCACATATCAATCTATGGATGGGTGGTGATTTGTATCTGTAGAGGGACTATGAACAGAAGGGATCATGGATTCCTGAGTCTAAGTATTATAATGAAGTTTCATTTCATTAGATCCATTTCTTACAGTTAAGGAAACAGGCATGGAACATTTAAGTCATATATTCCAAATTACCCAGATTGTTTTTTTTTTAAATAATAGCTTTTTATTTTCAAAATATATGAAAAGATAGTTTCATGCAACCCTTGCAAAACCCTGTGTTCCAATTTTTTTCCTCCCATTCTTCCCTCCCCCCACTCTTCTCTTAGATAGCAGGTAATCAATATAGGTTAAATATGTGCAATTTTTCTAAACATATTTTTACAATTATTATGCTGCACAAGAAAAATCAGATTAAAAAGGGAAAAAATGAGGGAAAAAAGCAAGCAAACAACAATAAAAAGAGTGAAAATACTATGTTGTGATGCACACTCAAGTTCCCACAGTCCTCTTTCTGGATGCAGATGGCTCTCTCCATCACAGGTTTATTGTAATTGGCCTGAATCACCTCACTGTTGAAAAGTGCCACATCCATCAGAATTGATCATTGGATAGTCTTGTTGTTGCTGTGTACAACGTTCTCTTGGTTCTACTTACTTCACTTAGCATCACTTCATGTAAGTCTCTCTAGCCCTCTCTGAAATCATCCTGCTGATCATTTCTTATAGAACAATAATATTCCTTAACATTCATATACCATAACTTAATTCAACCATTCCCCAACTGATGGGCATCCACTATTTCCAGTTTCTTGCCAGTGCAAATATTCTTGCACATGTGGTCTTTTTTATGATCTTTCCTTTTTAATGATCTTTTTGGGATGCAGACTTAGTAGAGACACTACTAGATCAAAGGGTATGTGTAATGTTCTTCTCTAAAATATAATGTTCTCTGGGAGCAGGTTTCCTTGGGGTCTCTGGAGGCAGCCTTCGTTTCAGTTCAGTATAATCACCCCAAATGCAGCTGTGAGTTAAAGTCCAAATCCTTTACTGTCTCTTTCCAAGTCTTGTCTCCTTCCTTGGACCCAGTTAGCTTTCTTAGAGGCCTATTTCTCTCCTTGGTTCCGAGAGCTCCTGTTGCTAGTCATTTGCGTCTGCCAGCTTTAGCCTCCAGTCAGCACAAAGGTAGAAAATGGAATGAATCTGTCTCAGCCTCAGAAAGCTTCTAGTGGGCTTGTCCTCCTGGCTCTGAGAGAGCTCCTCCTTATATACTCCACACTGAGTATACACCAATTATAATATCACTAGGAAACCATTATTTGTTGTAGGAAACCATGTATTTGTTGATGCTGAACTATATTTAACCACTGTCTCCTCAATTCCACTTAATTAGTACCTTGTAAGAATCCTAACAGATATTTACTGTTTGATAGCCCTTTGGGCGTAGTTCCAAATTGCTCTCCAGAATGGTTGTATCCATTCACAGTTCCACCAACAATGTATTAGTGTCCCAGTTTTCCCACATCCCTTCCAACATTTATCATTACCTTTTCCTGTCATTTTATCCAGTCTTAGAGGTATGTAGTGGTACCTCAGAGTTGTCTTTTTTTCTGATCAATAATGATTTAGAGCATTTTTTCATATTTCTAGAAATAGTTTTAATTTCTTCATCTGAAAATTGTCTCTTCATATCCTTTCACCAGTTATCAATTGGAGAATGGCTTGTATTGTTATAAATTTGAGATAATTCTCTATGTAATTTAGAAATGAGGCCTTTATTAGAACTCTAGAATATAAAAATTTTCCCCCTGTTTTCTGCTTCCCTTCTAATCTTGTTTGGATTGGTTTTATTTGTACAAAAATTTCATAACATACTCTAGTTCTTCTTTGGCCATAAATTCCTTCCTTCTTCACAGATCTGAGAGGTAGATTATCCTTTGTTTTTCTAATTTGCTTATAGTATCTACTCCTTATGTCTAAATCATGAATCCATTTTGACCTCATCTTGGTATATGGTCTTAAGTATTGGTAATTGTCTAGTTTCTGCCATTATTTTCCAGTTTTCCCAGAAATTTTTGTCAAATAGTGAGTTCTTATCCCAGAAACTGGGGTTTGGCGGCTTATCACTAAATTACTAACACTAAATTACTATATTTATTGGTTATAGAATCACCAAGCTTGTTAGGCATGAGTCTGAAGCTACAAGTTTAGGTTTCCTAATTTGTAGCATTGTGCTTTTGGGAAAGATGCTGCTTGTCCTGATCTTAAGTATGTTCTATACTTGAGAAATCAGAAATCAAGTAAGTCTGTGGAGCTTGGACATCACCAATACACATTGGGATCATCTTAGGTCCTGTAGCAGTAGATTAAGGAAAGGGATATTTTCTGATAAAGAGAGTTTCCATGAAGTACTATTTTTTGTTTTTTAACATAGGACATTTTCTAAAGTCAGCAAGACTTAAAGTGATAGGGAATTGATGTGGTAAAATCACCCTCCTGCTCTCCTTGGTGTTCCAGTTTATCAGTGCTATCAATTACAGTTTTTTAAAAAAAAGGACCAAACAGTACCATGTTGTATTTCATTAGCCGCTCAGCCAAAGTTCCCTTCCTGAACTCGTTTGACAACATCACCCTTTGGTGATCAAAAAACAACTGTTTATGCCAGTTTGTTCTGAATTTCTCAAAGTGCTTCTAGAGATTAGAAAGCATTATGTTTCTTTTCCTCTTGGAACCAAAGGGCAACCTGTTTTCCTGGGGTCCAGGTGATAGAAGGGCTTCTTTCAATTCTTTTTCTGCAGTCTCTCCACCAACCTGGGCTGGGAAGTGTGGAAAGATATTCCTTTGGGCAGTTGCCAATCAAAGATGGAAGGACTCATGCCAAATGAACCCAGGCTGTTGTATTGAAGAGGTGGAGAAGAAGTAGTGGGTCAACTGAAACATATGACTTATAGACACTTAAATGTTAGGTTAGCTCACTCCTTGCAGTTTCCTAGCCCAGGGAATTGCAGCCAAGGATAGGTATTTTGTATAATATTTTTGCAGAGAAAGAGAACCTCTATCTCATTTCATTTTAATTTTTCAACAACAAAATTAATTTGGGAGAAATTTTCTTCCTGCCTACAAAATATCAAGTCTATAGTAACTTTATTGAATTGGACAAAAATAAAAGATTTGAATTGTCCATTCTGCCTCTCAAATTCCTAGTAACAACTCACATTTTTATAGCATTCATAGGTTTACCCATCTCTTTTCCTCAGAAGAATGCTGTAAAACTAGTAGCATTAATCCCTATTTTAGAGAGAATGAAATGTAAATGATTCTCTCAGCCAGTAAATACCAGAACCAGAATTTGGATACAGGTTTTCCAATTCCAAGTCCAAAGTTCTTTCTGTCATAGTAATATGGATGTGTACATAGTGAGGACTCAAAATCGTGGTTCCCCCTTCTCACAAGCCTGTTTCAACAAGGCTCAACAAATAAAACAGATCAAATTTTTGATTTAACATATTTGCTTGTACTCTTGTGAGCCCTCAGATTGCTAAGCATCCATGAATTTCTTTAACTTCCTCATAAGTAGTTAAACAGATTGTCTCCTATCTAAACTACAGAGACAATGAATAGTCTAGTCATGCAGGTATGCTTGGCAAATTGGCGTGATCATATTTTTAAGATCTGGGAAAGATCCTGGTTGGTAGATGACTGGCCTTGACAATCAATTCTATTGCTACCCTTACAGGAAAGAAAGAATAGTTCTGGGTAAGATAATCAGAAAATAGAGAATGCCCTAGAAAATAACTTATTTCAGTCCTGAATGTGCTCTAAGTTTGAACTATTTATTATTTTCTGTGTGGAAACTGTTTCATTCCTTTCCATAGAAAGAAAGCCATCTTAATAAATTTGGAGTGAGGAATAGAAGAGAGAGCTTCCTGTAATTTAATCTAATGTTTTTAGTCTGCAACTTCTGACCTTTTAAAGAAAACACAAGTGGAATTGAATAGCTAAATAATAAAAATATGTGACCCTATAACCGCTGATAAGAAAATAATTCTTAAACTTTTGAGGGGCTTGACTTATTTATATGTGAGTCTAGACTTTCAATGAAAATATAATATATATATATATATTATTCAAATTAAAAATCAAAATAATCAAGACTAACCTTCTAAGGGTGGGATTGAAGTGCCTTTCTCCTGACCAGGAAGCCTGTTCTAGCCCCTAAGAATCATCTGGGAGCCAGCCAGAAAAGTACCAGGAGAAGCAACAGGAAATCTTATTTCCCCAGCTTCCAACAGGGTAGAAGGCAAATATCCCCACCTATTCAAACAGTCATCTCTAACTTTGTCTGACTCATGCTTCTCCCTTTTGCCCCATAACAATTTGATTATGAAGTTCACTAAATTGTAGTGATCTTTATTTATTAGATTTAATTAAATTATGAACTACTCCCATCAAATTATAAACACCTTCATGCAAGTGTTTATTCTTTAAGAATACTTAATTGATGCTTGTTGAATAATTAATTTATAATGATTTCAACTGGGTTGATTATTCCCCAAAGATTTACCTCAGGCTAGGTTAGTTCATTGGCATTCCCACTCTTCTAGGAAAGCCAGGAAAAGGACAAAGCAAGAAATACAATTCTTCTAGGGACTCAGATCCAATTATGGTCCTTGTCCTATCATAATTCTAACAATCATCTCTGGAGTCATTTAATGGAGAATTAAAGGAGGATTAGAATTTCATCTTTATCTTGGGCCTGAAGCAACTTGATTTGCTGTCAAACAAATTAACTTGGTGGTTAACATGCTCTGAACATGTTCCTCCCCTCCCAGTTTCAGTAAATAGGTATTGAACTTGTTCCTCTTTGCTCAATATGCTCCCTCTTTGTACATCTATTCTATTACTTTGGTCTTTGCCTTGTTGCTTCCCTCTTCCCAATCCAACATCTGAATCCTTGACTTAGGTCTTGTGGTTTTGAATCTCACTTCTGACATTTGTTACCAGTGTTATTTTGGAAAAGTTGGTTCTTTCATTTGTAAAAATGAGGTGGGAAAGAAAAGCACATTAAGTTTGGAAGAGAGTAGACAGCTTTTAGAAATGCCATTGTATATGATATACACTCCATGTAAATGTGTCCAGTTCTTTACTGGAATTTGAGAATGCTTCCAGCTAATGGGATGTCATTTAACCCAGTCAGACAAATGTTAAAACAAACATTCTTTTCCTCTGACATAGTTTTATTCGCTTATCTCAAGAGTTAACCTTTTTCTGTAATCAGATATGCAGGTTTAGAGGTTTGGATTTTGAGTTTTGAGGTTTGGTAAGGGAGGGGAATAGTCAATATGAACATGCCAGGCTAAGTTCTAGGAAAACCCCTACCTGAAAAAAAAAGAACAAGCCAGTGACTGGGAAAAATAAACTCGGAAAATAAACACTATACATTTATCCATAAATTAATGATTTGGGAATCATATTAATTTTAGAAAGGGAGGCTAGTTTAGAATGTTCTGTCTCAAAGCAAGTGGAAAAGTTAATACTTAGCAAAGTAAGGGTAATGAGTCATAGGTTTGCTATGTTAAGCCCTTGGAAGAATGTAAATGGGTAGACAGAGAGATATGAGTAAGCTTAAAGTTTATCTTTGTATTAGAAAAATACATGGAAATGGAACATTTAGACAACACTAGAACAAAGAAAATTCAAGTCAAAATTCAAACACGAATAGTTTAGTAATCTCTAAAAGATGAAAATGGCAGTTTCATCACAGAGTTAAAGAATGAAGAAAAGAATGCATGTAGGAATTTTGCAGTTTCAAGAAAAGGCTGAATGATCATTTGTTGCGAATGGTATAAAAAGGATTCTTATTGGATTCAGATAGAAGGTCTTTTCCAACTCAGGAATTCCATAACTCCATTAAGATGTGTATAAAGGACTCACAATATCTAAATGAGTCACTTTGTAGCCACCAGCTTCTGATTGCTTTGCAGTTTATGGCTACATTTGAATTGAAGTGAAGTGGGAATATTTCCTATTGGAAGTTCAAAAAATTAGATTCTCACTCAAGTTTTTTACTAACTAGCTGTATGAGATTACACAAGTTGAAATCCCTCTTAGAACTTCTGTTTCTCCAGCTATAAAAAGAGAGGGTTGAATTAGATGATTTTTCCAGGTTCACTGAACTATGATTCTGTACAAAATTATTTAATATGTACTACCAGATAGAATAGGAAAAAAAATTTAAGCAAGGTTGTTTTCACTTGAAGATTCATGAATATGCCACAACTTTATAGTCATCTATCATTGGAAAGAGGAAACTTGTTTCTTTGATGAAATTGTTGTTGTCCCTCATTTTTTTCCCTGAGGCAATTGGGGTTAAGTGACTTGACCAGGGTCACACACAGCTAAGTGTTAAGTGTCTGAGGCCAGATTTGAACTTAGCTCCTCCTGACTTCAGAGCTGGTGCTCTATTCCACTGAGCCAGCTACCTGCCCCTTTTTCCTCATTTTTGAAAATCATGAGGGTGATGACTTCCATGTGAGTTGGATGAAGTAGATTGTGATAGAATGGAATCCAAAAGGCTACCTCCCTCTAGTTTAAGTCCATGTGTGTCAATGCAAACATATACTGGAAATGTGGAAAATCTATGTGTTTGTATGTGTCTCTCCATCAATCAGTCACTGAACATTTATGAAGTGCCTGCTTTGTTTGAGGCACTGTGTTAAGCACTGGGGATATAATGAAAAGCATATGATAGTTCTTACTCCTGGGAAATCCTGCCTCCTTTAACAGCATACAGACAACAAGGATGACATGTTTAAGCTCAATTAATCAATCAGTAAGCTTCTTCAATAATGACTGATTAATGCATTTCATTAATTGATGATTGATTAGTAAACTTATTTATTTTAATGATTACTTAATACATTTCTTGGTTGATTGAGTTTTTATTGATATATTTCATTTTTAATTTGCAGATGAAAAGAAGAAAACAAAGAAAATTGATAATGAACTCAACCCTATATGGAATGAGGTGACTTTTTAAGTTTAAGCTTTGTTTAAATATTTTCATCACCTAATCCTTCCTCTTGTGGGTCAGAAACTGACCTTGGAATTAGAGAATCTACCATCCTCTCTATGCTCCCTTTTAGGAGTCAAGCAAGTCCCTAAGGGTTTGATCTTGAGTTTCTTAGAAACTAGTGCCCTATGGAAGCTTCTGTTATATCCAAGTACATGCTTTTTTTTTGTTCAAAACATAGGGAGCATTCTGTCTTAGGGGAGAATCAGGGCAGTGCACTTTGCTTTGCCCTCTCCCCTACAGGGGAAGGTTTTGTGGGTCTATTCTCTTTAGAGTTCCTTGTGGTAACAATAATAATTTATAGAGTGCTTTAAGATTTACAAAGTGTTCTCTTCTTATCCTCACCAAAACTCTTGGAGATGGATGCTATTATTATCCTAATATTTATATTTGGAAACCAAGGCTGATAGCTGTAAAAATGACTTTACCAGGGTCTAATTGCTAGTGCCTACGATCTTGTTTGAAGTCAATTCTTGTTGATAGTGTTCTACCCAATGCACTGCCTAGCTGCCTACTTAGATGGAAAAGGAAAATGAGGCACATTGATGTGGGCATGGATAACCTAATGGGAGCTAATATTAGCTTTGCAAAAGATATAATCAATTCATTGATTAGTGTCTTCGTTAACATTTCTGTTGCCAACTCTACTTAAACTCATTTAAATGAAAAATCAGAATCTGTATTCACTGAACTATAAATATTTGTCAAAAATTGGCAAGCTTGTAAGAAAGCAACCTTTTTTCATCCCTTGGTCTGCATGGGGAGATGAGGGATTTGACCCTCAGAAATTGGCACTCAGGGATCACTTACTCCACACTGTAATTGTCATCCTTTACCTTACCAAGTAATTCTTCACCAACCCCATACCACAGTGGGATTTATTTCTAAACTTCTATTGTTAGTACCCCATCTTAGCCACCCCTTAGATATCCCTTTCTCCAGCCTTATCCTTAAATTCCCATGGGGCTTTCATCCAGACACCGTGGAGGACAGGCCACCCCTCACATAGAGAGCTCTATGTGACTGTATTCATAGTTAATTTGTCTTTTGTGCCACCATGACCATGTCCCTCTGCCCCAACTAAATTTGTCCTAGGTTCAATAATTTTTACTTACAGCTTTATTGACCACTTGATGTACTTTTAAAGATGTGAGGCATTTGATAAAACTTGTAATGACAGGATTTTAGAAGATTCCTCCTCTATAAAATAGCTGAATAACTGAATAATATTTCCTAAGGAAAACCTGGAGAAGTGATCAGAACTGGCACTCAGAAGTTAGAATTATTAGAAATAAAATCCGTGACAAAAATAATCTTATTAAGTAGTAACTACCTAAAACAATCAGCAAGCATTATCTGTAATGGGGATAAGCTAGAAACCTTCCCAATAAGATTAGGCATGAACAAGAATACCTATTATCACCATTATTATTCAACATTATGCTAGAAACGTTAGTTATGGCAATAAAAGAAGAAAAAAATGGAAGGAATTAGAATTGTTATTAAGTAAAAAACTATCACTTTGCAGATAATATGATGGTATATATATATATATATATATATATATATATATATATATATATATATATATATATATATATGTATATATTGAGGATCCCAGAGAATCAACTAAAAACTTCTTGAAATTAACAACAAAAATAATCTAACTATCCAAGAGAATGAATCATTAACTCTTCAGATTACCTGAAACCTAAAGGTGTCCTATATACAAGAAGCAAGAATTTGATATGAAACCCATAAAGAAACATACGATTTGAAACTAGAAGAAAGAAGGAATTAAATTGATGAGAGATGGAACATGAATAAAGGACTCTAGAGAAAGCTAGTGTCTGCCTTTGGTTGGGGCCAGCTAATTATAGGCAAAGAAGTCTCATTTCAATAAGACAGAATAGCCTTCAAGCAAAATTAATAGGTGAGAGAAACTGAAGGAGGTAGGGTGGGGAGCAATATTTAAAATATTATGATGCCATAGACTCCAAAGAATGGGGCAAAGGTTGTGTCCATAAGATCACTGCAGGATGATTTAAAATGCAATGAATCTTTTCTGTTCTTGGCAGGGAGCCATGGACTAGGACATAATCTAAGAGGCTAGAAAAACTGCTGAGTAGAACTGCACCACCATCTCAGACTAAAAAAGAACATCTGAGCATTCCATTCTTAGAAATAAAATATAGAAGCATGTTTTAAGGGACTCCCTGGATCCCCTCAGAACTTGACAAATAAAGCAAACTAATAGCTATTATTATAATCAAAAGGAAGAGATTGTCGAGATAATAAAGTGTTATCCTGTATAACAGAATTGTACAGAAAACTTTAATTCATGAACTTATGTGTTCCACCTCCCCAATTACCTTTACTTGGTTTAAACATAATGTCCCCTTGTGATTCTCTCCTCAAATTCATAAGTGACTCTTTCAATTTAATTTATGCTTATTATGTGCAGAACTCAATGATTGGACCCTGAGGGAGAAATAAACAATGGATAAGAAATGGTGGTATAGATGACAGAAAATAGCAAATGATCTGAAAGTAATTGCTATTTGCTCAAGGCTTAACATGATTCCTGAAACATGATAGACCTTAAATAAATGTTCATTGATTATTTGATATTGGAATGAATTATAAGATTATTTTGTAGCTAATTTATAGTTTTAATTGTTTTGCTTAGTTAACAATGAAGTTAATTTTTTTTCCTTTAGCATACATTGACTAAGCAGGAAAGAGAAGGGGAGGCAGCCCAGGAACATGCTTGACAATAGGTAAAACTAGTTTGTGATGAAAAATAGCCTATAGATGATCTCCAAAATTAGCAATGTGCAATAATTTGACAAATGCTTTTATTTGGCAATATTTATTGTATATGAGGCTAGATGATGAAGAAATATCTGTATATTGCATTTTGAATGAATTATTTGGTGTATTTAGTAATTTTGGAGAAGTAGAATGATATTGTAATTGGCCTTGGATTCAAGAAGACCTGGATTCAGATCTCTGGTGTACACTGGCAGTGTGACTCTATACAAGTCATTTAATTGCTCTCTCAGTGCTCCAAAAAACTCTCTAAGAATTCTTAGTTGGGAGTCACTGATCTATATCTATGAAGGGAGTTTCCATACCTAGAAGTTAAAATAAAAGTCTAGATCTCTCCTTCTACTCTTCATCTCCTAAGCTCTTAAGAAGTGGTTTGGTGTAGCAGAAAGAACATTGAATTTGCCATCTATGGATCTGGGTTTGAATTCTGATTCTGTTATTTTATGCCTATGGGTCTTAAGGCAAATTTCTTTACTCTCAGATCAGAGTAGACTGTAATTCCACCTCAGCTGTAAAACCAAGAAGTTGGACTAGATGACTCAGAAGATCCTTTCCAGCTCTGAATGGTTGACTAATTCATTACAGAATTGGGGTTTTGTTTACTAATTAGATCTTTACTTGTACCAAATTGATTTTTAAAAAAGAAGTGATATAGTAGAATGGAAAAACCTCTGGATATGTATTCAGAAGACTTCAATTTGAACCAAAGCTCTATGATACCCTTCCACCTTTCTGAACCTCAGTTTCTCTGTCTATAAAATGAGGTTTTTGAATAAGATGATCTTTAAGGTCACTTGTAACTGTAAATCTGTGAAAAAATGGAAAGAATATTCATTGAGAAAGCAATTATGAATGACTTTGTGATTTTAAATTAATTTACATATGTTTTTAAACCTCCCTTCCACAGATTTATATCAGGCTTAGAAAAATCTGAAAATCTCTGCATATTTTCCTAAGAAGGAAAACCAGGAGCAGCTAGATGGCACAGTGGATAGAGACTGGCCCTGGAATCAGGAGGACCTAAGTTCAAATTTACTGTCAGATACTTAACACTAGCTCTGCAAGTCACTTATCTTCAATTACCTTGTGGGAAAAAAAAGGAAGGAAAAAGTTTCCAAAAAAAATTTCAGTAATAACAATTGACAATTTTAAAGCCCACAGCTTAATGCTGTTAATTAGATGCCTAAGTTCATTGTTCTGGGTTAGAACAACTTAACATTAGTAATACTATTTGCCATTTTGAAAATTTGTTGACACTGATTTTGATTTTTAATAGCTTTATATAAATGGTTGTCCAAATCTGCTCAATGCTCACCTGGTCATTTTCAGACTGATCTTGTAATGAACAGTTTCTGTGTATATACACACCTGCTCACTCTGTGTCATGTAGGTATTGTGGGAGTATATTGCATTTAGTTCCCAAAACAAATGTATCTTTAATTAACACATCTATGAAGTGAACCTCTAATTGAAGTGTTATAATTGAGACTTTACAGACAGAAAATAAAAAGAAAGAAAGTGAAATTCTTTCTTCCAACATTCTGATTTGTGGTTATATTCCAAAATGGGCTATGGGAGCTATTTCCCATTATCAGGAAAAAGTTAATCCCGCATGAATTTGAAAGGTTCTACCAAGCTTTTCTAGCAGGTGGCCAATGCTAAACTTCATGCCTGTGATCTGAAGACCAGAGATTCAGAGGTTCATTACCAGATTGGTTTGGGGTCAATGAATTTGTCATTCACAGCCACTCTTAAAGTCTACTGAATAAATCTTGGTGGAGTTACAGTCTACATTCAATAGAGTCATTCCCAAGTGATGAAATCACCAATTCTAGAAGTATAGATACGAGAGAGAAATTAACAGTGAACCATTTAAAAGAGAGACAAAAAAAAAGGAATATTGCTTGGCAATATGTGAGAATCCCACAAATGCTTTGGAATATTATTATTTTGGATCAAATATTTCATTTACTGATATGCTTTTTGTACATCAAGGTGTATCCCTTCCAACATTCCTGACCCTTACTTACTCATACTCACTCCTAGATATGCCAGAAGTTGGGGAACTCTATTTCACTGTTATGGCTCCTTAGTTTATTAACCATCTTGTATGCCAAGAGACAGAAATAAAGTACTCTTATCTTCCCTTTCACTGTTTAAGTCAGTTAAAATTTTATTTTCATGACTGAGAAGTTTTCAGATTTAAAAGATATTGTCATAATTACTTTTTTGAATCATTATACGGGAAAATATGAAATCATAAAATCTTAGAGTTGAAAAATATTAGAGGTCATCTAATTTTTTTACAGCATGGATTTTCTCTAGAGAAACTTCAACAACTGGTTATACACTGAATATTGTAAGAATTCCCAATGATAGGATACTTACTATCTCAAGGAAATGTCCAATCCACTTTCGAATAGCTCTAAGATTATTTGGAAGTTTTCCCTTATGCAGAATTAAAAACTCTCCTCTCCCTCCATTTTTACATTAGTTAGTTATAGTTCTAATTCTTAGAGGCACATGTAATTACCACAAATCTTTAAATAGCCCAAGATCCTATTTATTTCCCCAAGTTTTCTTGTTTGAATATCCTGCAATTTGAGTCTATAATAGTGAATTACTTGGATCATTAATTTGCCTATATTCAAAGTACGCTCAAGGAAAAAAAAAACCATATTTAGGATTTAATCACTTCTGTTTCATGCTTTGGTAAGAATTTTAAGTATTCACAAGAGTATCACTAATAAAAATAATTATATGACTTATTATACTGTGTCAGTTAATCTTCCTTATTCCTTAAAATAATCTAACTTAAAAAAAACCATTTCTGTGCACAGATATTTGAATTTGACTTGAAGGGTATACCATTGGACTTTTCATCTTCTCTTGGCATCACTGTGAAAGATTTCGAGACAATTGGACAAAATAAGTAAGTTTCTTTTCTGCTATTTTACTTGTGTTATCATATTTTTATAAAAGATTATGTTGTTTTTATAAAAGATCATGTATGAAAGATCATGTTATAAAAAATTATGCTATGTATATTATGCATAGCATAACAGCAGAGAAAATTTTCAATTTTGGAAAAATTTCAATTTGATATGTATTTATGTAAATATTGATTTAACATATATATTAACATATTTAACATGTATTGGATTACCTGACATCTGGGGAGGGGTTGGGGAGAAGGAAGGGATATTTTGGAACAAAAGATTTTGCAAGGGTCAATGTTGAAAAATTACCCACGCATATATTTGTTCATTTTTTATTAAAGCTTTTAATTTTTTAAAACAGTGGACAATTCTTCAGCATTAGCCCCTGCAAAACCCTGTGTTCTAATTTTCCCCCCTCTTCCATGCCCTCCCCTAGATGGCAAGTAGTACAATATATGTTTGGTAGAAAAATATGTTAAATCTAATATATGTATACGTATTTATACAATTATCATGTCACACAAGAAAAAAAAGAGAGAAGCAAAATAAAATGTAAGCAAACAACAACAAAAAGATGAAAATGCTGTTATCAACCACATTCAGTTCCCACAGGCCTCTCTCTGGGTGTAGCTGATTCTCTTCATCACTGAACAATTGGAACTGCTCTGAATGATCTTATTGTTGAAGAGAGTCATATCTATCAGAATTGATCATCATATAATCTTGTTACTATGTATAATGATCTCCTGGTTCTCATTTCACTCATCATCAGTTCATATAAATCTCTCCAAGCCTCTCTGTAATCCTCCTGTTGGTCATTTCTTATAGAACAATGATATTCCATAACATTCATATACTACAATGCATTCAGCCATTCTCCAATTGATGGATATCCACTCAGTTTCCAGTTTCTGGCCACTACAAAGAGGGCTGCCAGAAACATTCTTGCACATGTGGGTCTCTTTCCCTTCTTTAAGATCTCTTTGGGGTATAAGCCCAGTAGTAACACTGCTGGATCAAAGGGTATGCACAGTTTGATAACTTTTTGAGCATAGTTCCAAATTGCTCTCCAGAATAGTTGGATCCGTTCACAGTTCCACCAAAAATGTATCAGGGTCCCAGTTTTCCCACATCCCCTCCAACATTCATCATTATCTTTTCCTGTCATCTTAGCCAATCTGAGAGGTGTGTAGTGGTACCTTAGAATTGTCTTAATTTGCTTTTTTCTGGTCAACAGTGATTTAGAGCATATGTTTGTAAATAAAAAGCTTTAATAAGAAAAGAAAAAAGTTATAGTGAAGTTTAATCTATGAAAGCTATTCTTCCCTACCCAAGGCCTACATTTTAATCAAAATGAATTACTTTTTGATCTCCAAATTCATCCTATACCTTTTGTTGTTAAGC
Source organism: Sarcophilus harrisii (assembly GCF_902635505.1). Classification (NCBI taxonomy): domain Eukaryota; kingdom Metazoa; phylum Chordata; class Mammalia; order Dasyuromorphia; family Dasyuridae; genus Sarcophilus; species Sarcophilus harrisii. Next base: position 587,325,758 of record NC_045427.1, on the reverse strand, counting down.
TTTGGTTTATATTATTCTATTTTCTCGGAATGTTGTCCCTTTCTTTCCATCTACCTAAAACTATTTTTAGAACTCAGCTCAGATTTCACCTAAAGTCTTTAACATTTCTACCTAATCTAAATTGTTATCATTCATGTGTCAATCACATATTCTTTATGATATCTTTTCATATTGTTGTCTTCTTGAGCTACTCATTATATCTTTATTAACTTTTTAAGCATTTATCTCATCTTCCCAATATGATACTAAGCTTCTTGAAAGTAGTTAGTATGCCTGATACTTCCTGGTAACCTTCCATAACAATATCTTGCCATAATAAATGTTCAATAAGTCTTGGTTGCTATGATTTTGATTTGATGGGAGCAGGAGTGATGTGGGCCTAGAGAAAAGCAATAAATTATACAGATATGGAATGAGCAAGGAGATGTATATTAGGAGTAGGAATAGAGATCATAGATATTCTATGGGGAAATGATTATCAGGTGGAAATCTGATGCCAGTTCAGGAGCCTGAGAAAGAATCAGTCATCTTGACCACTATTTAAGATTAAGCCTCTTAGGCAGCTTGCAGAAAGCATAGAACGAACACCATGTGATAGAACATAATAAGATTTCACTGGTATAGGGAATTCCTTGGTGAAGAAATTCCCTTTACTAACATGGGATGTAATTTTCTTTGCACTTACAGGCTTAAAGAGTTGCTTAGATTGTTAAGAAGTCAAGTAACTTGGCTAGTGTCACGCAGTCAGTATGTGTCAGAGGTGAGACTTGAAGAATTCTTCCAGGTTTGGAATCTACTATATCATACTATCTGAATAATGAAAAATGGATCAGCTGTCTTAGGTTGTTTCTATAAAATACCAAAGTAACTGATCAATTCAGCTAAAGAAATTGTTGGGTAGGTAGGAATAGACTTCCCTTTCTTTTCATTTGCATTTTGCATGGATGAACTAATTTTCTCCCATAAACCCAATTTTCATCTCTGGGCACATGATTCAGCCATAATTTTTTCCATATTTCCATTGATGTACTAGATATTCCATTAACATCTCAAATTCATCATGTCAAAAAAGGGGTTCATCATGCTTTCTCCTAATCCTACTTCTCCTTCAAACTTCTGATTTCTGTCATATATACCAATTATCAGTTCACTTAAGTTCATAGCTTCAGAATTATACTATGCTCTTCATTCTCTCACTATTTCCCCAATGTCAAGTTGGATTCAAGTCCTTTCAATTTTGTTTCTACAGTATCTCTCATGTCAGTCTATTTCTTTCCACTCAAGATACAACCTCAGTTCAGACCATTGTTCTCTTACCTAGACTCATATAGTAATCTCTTAATTGGTTTCCCTGTTTCTAGTCTCTTGACCATAACATGACATTTTCCACTTGTTGCCAATTTAATCTTCCAAAGAGATAGATCTGAACATATCATTCCTTTACTTCAAAGCCATCAGAAGTACCCTGTTGCTTCCAAGAAAAAATACATGCTCTTTTTCTTGATATTTAGGGTCCTCCAGAGACTTGGTCCAAGTTACTTTCTGTTTTTTTTTCTATTTTATTTTATTTTAAATTGTGAATTTTCTCACTTCCTTTACCCCTTCCTTACTCAATGAAAAAGCAAAAAATAAATAGGCCGTTATACACACACACACACACACACACACACACACACATATATAGTCAAGCAAAAAAAAAAAATCCTGCTTTAGCCATGAATAAAAAATCTGCACTCAGAATCCATCACCTGTCCATCTGGAGTTGGATAGTACATTTCATCATGAATTCTCTTTCTAGCTTTATTTTGAATTGCTCCGTGTCACAGTCTGCATCCTATCCAAACTGTACTTATAGCTGTTCCCCAAAGATGACATTCCATTTCAGATGCATGCTGGCAAATGTTTAACAGATGGAAAGTTTAATTTGCATTAGTAACATTTCCTCCCTTATTTTCTTAAGTCTAGGCAGTGAACAAAACAAAAAAAATCAAGCCCTGGTTTGTAGCATCTGCCCATTTCTGAAGTGCAAATTCTCACACCAAAAATTTAACAAATGATTAGGGACCCTGTTGCACTCCTTACTTTCATGAATTCAAATAAACTGTCTTCCCTACCTAGAATATATTACTTCTTCCTTGCATTCTTTCAGAGTCCTTATATTTATTCAATGCTTAGAGCTTTGGTGTCATGTCCTCCATAAATCCTTTCCTGATCTTCTCTCCCCTATCACACCCCACCTCTGTTATTAGTATTTCTTATTTCCTCCAAGTATTACTGAAATGCACATGTGTTGTATAGACTCTATGCATCTCAGGACTGTTTTGTTTTGTTATTTGTATCCTAAGCACCTAGCACAGTTCCTGGAAAACAGCAAGGTTTCAGTAAATATCTGTTCGATTAATTCATTAATAAACAGTATGTTGGCAGCCAAAGAATGAATTTTTCAGTCATAGCAACACATGACCATGGCCTTTTAAGGCCCAGAAAAATTGTGATCTGCATGAATGAAGGAAATACCATCACTGATGGACATGATGAGTATTATAAGGGAAGGGAGTAGAGGGGCCATTGTATAGGTCAGGAGCTTGAAATAGGTTTCACCCACATGGACTTTCTAACAGAAAAAAAAATCTACTTATTGAGATTTCTGATTTCAAAATTATTGATTTTATTATTCTACATATACAACAGAGCAATGAATAAACAAAAAAACCATTCAACACCTCTTATGATAAGAATATAAATGCGATGTTAGGTAGTGGGAATAGCACTGGCCTTGAAGTTACCTAAATTTAAATAGAGTGAATAAACAGGGCCACTATTTCCTGATCCCTCTTGCTTTTCCTTCTCAAGAAGCTTGCTTATTCCTATATTTCATATTTTTACTTTTGGTTCTGTGACATTTATTTGTATAATTTTTTTCTAATTTAAACATTTTCATTTAAAGTTTTGAATTTCAAATTTTATCTCTCCCCTTTTTTCCTCCCCTCTGCTCTCCCTGAGACAGTAAGCAATTCATGTGCACATGTGAAATTATGTAAAAAATTCCATATTAGTCATTTTGTACAGGAAGACTTAAAAGAAAAGAAAGAAAGAAAATGAAAAATAGCATGCTTCACTTCTTTTCAAACAATATCAGTTCTTTCTCTGGAAGCAAAAAGCATTCTCTATCATTAATCTTTTGGGATTATCTTGAATCATTGTATTGCTAAGAATTGATGTCTTTTGTATTTCTTTGTTGTATAAAATTGCTATTACTGTGTATAACTTTTTCCTGGTTCTGTTCACTTCTCTATGTATCAGTTCATGTAAATCTTTCCAGGATCTTCTGAAACCATCTTCATCATTTCTTATAGCACAACAATATTCCATTAAAATCATATACCATATGTTTCTGATAAAGATCTCATTTCTAAAATATATAAAGAACTGTGTCAAATTTATAAGAATACGAGTCATTCCCCAATGGTCAAATGGTATGAACAATTTTCAGATGATGAAATTAAAGTCATCTATAGTCATATAGATTCTCTAAATCACTATTGATTAGAGAAATGAAAATTAAAACAACTCTGAAATACCATCTTCTACCTCTTAGATTGGTTAAAATGACAGGAAAAGATAATGATAAATGTTGAGGGAATGTGGGAAAACTGGGATACTAATGTATTGTTCGTAGAGTTGTGAAATAATTTAAACATTCTGGAGAGCAATTTGGAATAATGCCCAAAGGGCTATAAAATTGTGTATGCCCTTTGCCCCAACAGTGCCATTACTGGGTTCTGTATCCCAAGGAAATCATAAAGAAGGGAAGAGGACCAACATGTGCAAAAAATGTTTGTAGCAGCTCTTTTTGTGGTAGGAAAGAATGGGAAAATAAGTAGATGCCCATCAATTGGGGAATGGCTGAATAAATTGTGGCATTTGAAGATAATGGAATATTATTACTCTATGAAAAATTGTAAACAAACTGATTTTAGCAAGGCCTGGAAAGATTTACACGAACTGATGCTGAGTGGAACAAGCTAAAGCAGGAATACATTGTACACAATAACAGCAAAAATGTGAGATGAACAATTATGAAAGACTTGGTTCTACTCAGTGGTTCAGTAATTCAAAGTAATTCCCATAAACAGAAAATGTCATCTGTATCCAGAAAAAGAACTATGGAGACTGAATGTAAAAACACATATGCTATGTTCACTTCTTTTTTCTGGGTTTTTTTTTTTTTTTTTTTTGTCTCATGGTTTTTCCCCTTTCCTTTGATTTTCTCTCCCAACATGATTTATAAAGCAATTTATTAAAAATAAATTAATTTAACTTTAAAAACCTATACCATAGTTTGTTTAGCCATCTCTCAAGTGATGGGAATCCCTTGGATTTCCAATTCTTGGCTATATATTTTTGGAAATCTTATCTTCAGACCTCCACTATACATAACTTCAGGGAGACAGATACTGTTTTATTCATTATCTTTGCATCTATTGCTTTGCTTATAGTAGGTAGTCAATAAATATTTAATTTAATTGAGTGGATTTGACAAACCAATTAAAAGTAAGGTGTAGAAAACTTGTGGGTACCATGCTTAATCCTCCCAAAGAACATTTGCATTTCAGGAGAGAGAAGGGAAGGGAATAACATGGTGTCTCGTAAGTGCCCAGGACTCCTCCTTTTCCTCCTCATATCTCATTTGATCCTCACAATATCCCTGGGATGTAAGTATTGTTATCCTCGTTTTATAGTTGTGGAAAGTGAGGCAAACAGGTTAAGTGACTTGCCTAGTGTTACACAGTTCGCAGGTAGCTGAGACTGGATTTGAATTCATGTCTTGACTCCAGGCCCAGTGTTCTGTGCACCACCAGCTGCCTCCAAGACGCCTTCAGTACTTTAAGGTCAAAAAGCATCTACCTGACTTAGAAAATTCAGACTATGGAGCATGACTTGGGCAGAGCCTCAACTAGGACTGGGAAATCTGGGACTTTGTCCCAAGGTGTCAAAATTTAGGCATCAACATGTGTACTTTTTTCAGTGGGCAGAAGCTCCAGAAGGCTCCCTGGGGAAAAAGAATAGTATAGTTGCCAAGAACTACAACTTTGGAAGAATCCTGCCCTGCATCCATCTATGTCACTTTGAGCACATCTCTGACCTCTTCAGGCCTCAAACTTATCATCTGTTAAAGGAAGGGACTTGAACTTGTTGGTACAGTGGAAAGAGCATTAGCTCTGGTTCAGAGTCCATAACCGACCTGCCTGTATGACTTTGACCAAATAATTCTACCCCTCCTCTTCCTTTCCCCCCTGCCTCAGTTTCCAGAGGAAGTTGACTAAATGGCTTCAGGAGTAGTCTTCAGCTCTAGATCTATGATTCCATGTCCACTAATTGCCCCTCCTGTACTAAATCTACAATCTTAGAAGGTCTGGAAGCATCCCAAAGTCACCTACAACCTGGATGTTCCAAGGACTTCAGAGTTTCTCTGTGGAGTCTTGTTTCCTGAGATTCAAAATTTCTTAACTGAATTGGATTTTAAAAACTGACTCAAAGAGAGAGCCTAGGGCCTCAGTGCCTGAAAGCACAGAGATGCTGGGAAAGACCTTGGGCAGAGCAGGGCATTGTTAAGTTATTCAGAAAAGTCAAATCAAGTAACAAGCATTTATTAAGCCCCTCTATGTGCCAGGCACTATTCTGCATCCGCTGGGGATTCAAAGAAAGGCAAAAATAGACCCTACCCATCAGGAACTCACAATCGAATGGGGTATCAACAATTAGACAACTGTCTAAGAAGCAAGATGTGTACAAGATAAACTAGATAATTTCAAAGAGAAGACATTGCTGAGAGAGAAAACACGTATTTAAATAAGTATATCCAAAGTAATTTTTTCTGAGGTAAGCAATAACATGAGTGGTAAGTGAGGAGAGGAATCCAGGAAAGTTTCATATAGGAGGCCTCTACAATGAAATACAGTGGCATAATTGGGAAATTTTCTGGATTATTCAAATTCTGACTGGGAAAAATAGATATTTTGTTGAAATTATTTGTTATTCACTCTGAAAAAAAAACCTTTACTTCCTTATTAGATTGTTGAGAGAGGAGTATTCACTGGGGTAAGGTTTTCCTCACCTGTCATATCCCTGGAAGCAAAATATTCCTTTAGCATTGGAAGGCATGTCCCATATGTTATAGCTCAAGTTATTGGAAGATAATGGATTAAACTCTTAGCAAACAGTTGCTGTATTTGACATCTGCTGTGCCTGCAATTATAGTTAAACAGACTCAGTCTTGAGGGGATGGGTAGAGGTACTTGGTCACAATTGTGTATGTAAACATGTATGTATGTATGTATGTGTGTATAGTTACACACACGTAAAGTTGTTGTTCAGTTGTTTCAATCTTTATTGTGTTCAAATCTTTGTGACCCCTTTGGGGTTTTTTGGTGTAAAGATGCTGCAGTTTCCTTGTCCATCTCATTTTACAGATGAAGAAATTGAGGCAAATAGCATTAAGTGACTTGCCCACAGTGACAGTAAGTCAGTAAGTGTTTGAGACTGGATTTGAACTCGGGTCTATCTGACTTGAGGACCAGCACCCTACTGGAATTGTGCCAGTTAGTTGCCATAGATAGAAAAGGTTCCTGCCATAAGGAGCTGGTGACCTTCACCTCATTCCTTCTTTAGCTGTGGGATGAGAACAGGATTCTCTCCTAATCCTACATGCATCCCTCCTTTATTCCCGTGACAGTGATGACCCAGCCCAGAAAAGGGAGGAGTGTTAACTCTAAGCTGATTATTTGAGTTGAAATAGCTGAATGTCAGGATTTCTTTCTCCCAAGAGTTGTAGCGGTTCCCCCTACTGACAAGCAAATATGCAGGAATTTTGGAGGTCATCTCTTTTTTGGCTGAGAAATGGACATTTTTTTTCCACTCCTGTTTTAAGTAAGAAACATATTTAAGCACATGATATTTGAGGCAAAATGATGAAGAATAACAGTAATGACAGCTAATGGTGTTTGTATGGAGTTTTAAGACTTTAAAAAGTCCCATACTGATATTATTCCAATACATAACAGCAACGTTGCTGGGTACTTTCTAGGTGAAATTTATCATGGGTGTTCTTCTGCCCTCTATTTCCTGATACCTGCTCAGACTGGTTCTTTTTAGGCTTTGTCCTTTGTTCCAAGTCTATCTTTTCTTATTTTGACCCACCTTAGATTGCTATTCAGCTGATGAAAGGAATACAAGAAATTATTTAGTCCAAGCTCCTCATTTTATAGATGAGGAAAAAGAGAGGGAAAAACTAGTTTAATTCAACTCATGACAAATTAATGACATAGCCATCTTAGGAAACCAGGACTCTTGACATTTAATCTAATGTATTTAAAAGTAATGAAACTGGGGTGTGGGGGTGGGAAGCACCTGTTCTGGACAAATTGCTTAGCTGAGTTTTCAGGATCTGCTCTTTTCCAAAGCTGACTCTCTTCTCTACTGCTAGGGATCATACTCCTGAAAGCTGCTTGCAATCATGAGTCTGCTTTTTGGTATCTTTGTCTGGAATACATACCTCTGATCAGTTGTGCTTTGAACTTACTTGGACCAATGAATGAACCCTTGAACAGCTGACTGGGTATCTCTTTCTCCTTGGGAGGGAGATGAGTAGGGAAAGAGGGAGAAAAAGAAATCTCCTACAAAGTTCTCCTGAGCTAATACTACCTAAAAATTCCCAGAACTTAGTTATTAAAAGCTCCCTAAAGATGAGCAAATTTTGCCTACCAATGGAATTTATGCATTCTGTTATGTTCAAGGGACTTGTTCTCCTTTTATAAATGTATGGCTGCAATTTTAGCTCAATACCATGCTACTGTATTGAAATTTTCATTTTTTTGTTCAATTATTTTGATCATGTTTGACTTCTAGGAATTTTAAACATCTGGAATATAGTCTTAACTTAGAAACAATTGTAATCTTTAAAAGTCTTCTTTGCACAAAGAAAATACATTTCACAAAGCTCCATAGAAAGAGATATACTCAATTATGAGCTGGAAATAACCTTAAAAATCATCGAGACCAGTCATATAATTTTTAAAGATGGGGAAACTAAGACTAAGAGAGAATAAATAACTTTTTCAAGGTGATATGGAGTTATTAACAAGGCTAGACCAGCATTAAAAAACTTCATTATCTGTTTACCTTAAAGCATTTGGCTCTTCCTAGGTTATATCACATTGAGCTTGGAGATACTTATAGAGTGTCACAGATAGTGGGGAAACTCTGGAAGAGGTATAAGACCTGAAAGTTCTGAACCATTAGGAGCAGGGTTTGATAAAAGGTGATTTTCTTCCAATGGACAGGCGCCTTATCCTAAGGATAGAGTAGAAGGAGTCTTTTTTTTTTTTTTTTTTTTGGTGACCTAAAAAATGAAATGTTAACTTAATTATGTGTGACTCATAAAGAAGCTTTTCTGTTTGTTGAAAAGCAGTCTGTCTCCCAGAGTTTGTTTGCATTTCTTTCTCTTCCCTCTTAGCCACTTTCATCAATGTTTAGGGCAAAGTTAAAAACAGATCAGAAAATGGAGGATATTGCCTTGTCCACTAAGGTGAAGTTGAGGGGAGAGCTGAATATAATTCCAGATTTAGAATGAATTCCACCTCAATTCTGCCATGATCATGTTTAGTTTAAGGCTGAATTCTGTTTCCTGATGAAACGCTTCAAACTTGAAATCTTTGGTTTGTGGCCATCAAAAAGGTCTTAGGACACTCCTTTGAAAATAATAAAGATTCTATAAATATTTATTGATTTGATTTGTCCAAAAGAATCTATTCGAGCTGGGAAGGTCTGCTGCAGGGGGAAGCAGTGAAGAAAGTATTGTGGACATGAGAAAAGAAAATTTTGCCTAAACAGGCATAATTTTACATACCAATTCATAGACAAAGGTTTTAAAATTAGAGAAAAGAGCGTAACTGTTGTTTTGGATGAAATAAGTTTTTGTGGAGATTTCTTTTTGGCTTATTAATAGCTCTAGAAAGTTACATTCTAGATTTTAGAAAGTTTATATATATTTTTCATATCAAGTTTATGTATCATGTATATTTTTTATCAAATTATATCTAGTTTTCACAATCTTATTAATTTCTTCTCCATATAAAACTATGACCTGGCAGAATATGAACAAATTGCTTTTATTTCTATAAGTAGTCTTCCATATCTTTTTTTCTGTGAGCTGGGCTAATTTTATGGAAAGAAAGGCTCCCAGCAAGATGCCCAGTCAGAAAGTATTAAAGGCATATTTTCCTAATTGAATGACTTACCCTGCAACCAACATGTGATGAAAATCAAATGCAGATGTCTACTTTTGTTAGCCAAGCACAGCTTTAAAAAAATTCTGACTTATATTTGGTACCCAAGTATCAATAAAGCAGACATTCCACACCTGAATAAAAGCCATTCAGGGTTGTGTTAACCCTAAATGCCAACTACAAACAATAAATCTTTATTAAGAAGGCTAAGTGAATAGAACAGATAGACAATCCGCCTCCAGTTGTGCTATGGGGGCATAGAGTTGACTTTTTAAGGCTGCTCTATTTGAATGCAGGTCCTATAAAGTCAGAAAGACTTCAAAAATGAGCCTAAGCACAAGCTTACCTTGATGGAAAGAACCTTGTCATCAGAAGATTTTCCACTAAAAGATGAATTTTTTCCATCATAAGACCTGATGAAGATTATTTCATAAAGTATAGAAAAGAGGCCATGTTGCTCATGGGTAATGGGAAAATCCATACTATTTAAATCATGGATCCTTGAAGTTTTGATACACCTTGAATCAATTCAATAAACTCCCTAGTTGCATGTTCAGACGCAATTAGTTCAATATTAATGGTTCCATTGCGTCTTAGCAGAAGGTCTATAGTAGAATGTCCCAGGACTCTGCTTAGCTCTGTGCTTTTTACTATTCTTATCAGTTACTTGGAATAATGCATAAAAAATATGCTCATTTGATTCTCAGATGACATCAAGATGATAACATATTGGTCAACAAAGTCAGAATTCTAAAAGATTTCAAAACCTAGAGTATTGGGCTTAATATAATAAAATGAAAGTCAATAGGAATAAATGTAAAGTCTTAAGTTTGGATTAAAAAATCAACACTACAAGGACAAGAGGCATCTTGGGTAGCAGTCTATCTGAAAAATAAAAATCTGGATGTTTTAGTGGCCTGCAAGCTCAATATGAGCAGAAAGATATGGTGGCCAAAAAAAAAAACAAAAAACCTAGCATAATATTGAGGTACATTAAGAAAGGCATGGTATCTAGGAAAAAGGAGATGATAGAGCTATTGTAGCCTACTTTGCTTAGACTATATCTGTTCTGAGCATCACAGTTTTAGAAGTCTCCTATGGAGTAAAAAAACCTCAAGAACAAGATTGGTGAAGGACTTCAAGCCCATGCATATGAGAATTAGTTAAAGAAACTGGGGTCATTTAACCTGGAGAAGAGAAGACTTGGTAGAGCATGATAGTTCATGATAGTTCAAGTAACTGACAATATTGTATGGATTAAAGATTAGGTTTCTCTTTGGTTTTAGAAGGCATATCCTAGAGTACAGGGTGGAGATTATACCAGGTGGTATAGTAGATAGAGTGCTGGGCCTGGAGTCAGGAAGACTTGCCTTCCCAAGATCATGTCTAGCCTCAGACATTTACTAACTGTGTGATGCTGGGTATGTCACTTAACCCAGTTTGCCTCAGTTTCCTCATCATTAGAGAAAATGGCGAACTATTCCAGTATCTTTGCCAAGAAAATCCCAAATGAGATCACAAAGGGTTGGACACAATTGAAAACAATTCTTCTTTGGTTTTGGAAGGCAGAACCTAGAGTACAAAGTGATATAAGCTGGATCAGTTGGCAATTGAGATCTTTTCCAATTCCAAAATCTTTCAATTCTCTGAATGAGCACATCCCTTTGGGTGAACACATTACATTTATTAGGAGTACTCTGTTAAAATTCAGATTCCTGGGAGAGGTAATAAATTAATTTTGTTGTAACCATTAAAAGATTGTTGCAATTGTTGTGTTATTATTATTTAGGTTGAGGGTAGGAAAGAAGAAAAAAATGAAAAAAAGAAGTTACATGATAATTTTATTACATATTTTAAAAGAATAGCAAATTGTATGTAATTGATTAGCAGTTTCATATGCAATCATCTTTTTTATTATATTGTGTTATGAAAATGCTTGTTTTATTTCATAAATTAAAATTTCAATATATAAATTTTTTTTAAAAGATCATTGTAAAACAATTTATTAGCTGGTTTTTCAGTTAATAGGAGTTAATAAGAGAAGGAGGAGATGTAAAGGAGAATTCATGATTTTTGTCATTTGCGAGAAGATAAGATAGAAGGATAGATACAGAGGATTGTAGTGCATGAGATAAGGGTGGACCCAGGAAAGATGCCATAGTGGGATTCTTTGGGCAGCCGGAGAAGAGTCATGATAGCACAGGATATCTTGAGTTTCTTCACAATTTGGAATGGGGAACATGTGAAATCCTAAGAGTGAAAAACGGCATTGAAGATATTTTTCAAAGACTTCAAAGATCTACCTGTAGTTGGCCTACCTTATACTAGTCTATTTTTTATTGTTTGCTCTCTGCTCTTATACATTATATCTATTACAAAAGTTTCTCTTTTGTTCTTAAATATTTCTCACATGGAGCTTTGTGGTCTCTGTCTCTGTCTTTCCCATTTACTGCTGACTCTTGGCCATCCATATGTCCTTGTCTTTTTTCACTCTTGTATCTATTTTTGCTGCATCTAAAAATAGACCTCACCCCCCCCCCAAATCTCCTTATTCTCTCAGTCCTAGATAATGTATGGGTAGCATGGGAATAGGACTTCCTGCCAACTGGTACTTCTGAATTTCTGGATTTCTGCATGAAGACAGTAAATACAATTGATTGCCTATAAATGCCAGTTGTTAAAAATCACTTTTTATGGTGATTATGAAAAAATGATAATAGAAACTTTGAGAAGCAGGAAGTGTAAACTAAAGAAGAAGCATATGTATGGAGAAGTTTAGTTAGGAAATGCAAATATATAAGACAATTACTAACCAGTTTTTGTCCCTAGAGAGGAAAGAAGCAGGTTATCATAATTACATTTACAGGGTAAGAGATTTACTTGGTGGTAAGAGATTATTTCCTGAGAATAGAAGTTATTAAATATTGAGGTAAAGAACCAATAGTCAGAGGAAAAAATTTCACATTTATATGTTTTAATGTTTAAAAGTTTAAAAAATCTTTAAAATTGGGCAATCTAAATAGATCCAAGATATTCAAATGAAAGCCTACATGAAGGTGGGAAGATCAACAAGATAATGCTTTCCAAATTTTCTCTTCTTTTTTGAAAATGTATGATATCTTGTCAAAATGTAAAAGTCCATTCTTCATATGCAGCCATCTACCAATCTTGTCACTTGTATATTTGCATCTTTCCATCCAAATTTATTATAGCCATAATACCATAAATATATTCATATAAACATATAGCTACATTTATATGTATATATATATGTATAGTTATATGTGTATAATTATATCAGTCATTCTCTTTCACTTAACTATGGTTAACATCCTCATTAGTTTCCATCAATTTGACTAAAAATTGGCAAAAATGAGTGAGAAGCTCTTTGTAATGAACTGACATTCTCAATGTACTGTCTGTGGACTTCAGATTCCTTTTGGATATTACATAACATTCATTTGCATGATGCTATGCATTTTTAGAAGAACTTTCATGTCTATTATCACAGAATCTCAGTGTAGACAGCTTAAAGTATCTGGTTGGTCCAATGGATAGACTGTTAACTTGAAATTTGGTAGACCAGCATTCTAATTCTGTCCTAGGTAGTTACTAGCTATGTGACCATGGGCAAATCATCTAATCTTGCTCAACCTCAATTCCTTATCAGCAAAATAAAAGGATTGCACTCAAGTGACTTTAAGGCTTCTTCCAGCTCTAAATATTTTAGTCTGTGAGATTTAAGAAACTATTCAGTTCAATCAATATCTAAACAATGATTTTGACTACAACATGCTCAGTGAGTTGAGGGTGGAAATCACTATCTTGTGAAGTAGCCCATTTCACTTTTTAATATTGATAAATGTTCAGAAGTTTGCAGAGGAGGAGATGGATAGATAGTGTCATGGAAACAATGAAAATGAACTTGGACAGACCTTGGGAGATAGGAGAGGGCAGAAGGGCCTATTGTGGGGTCACAAAGACTTGGACATGACTGAATGATGGAACAAAAAGAACAAACAGTTGACTGCACCTTTTTCTCGTATCACTTCCACTCACTGCTTCTGTTTCCATCTTCTGAGGCTTAATAGAACAAACTTAATATATTTGAAGACAGCTATCAAATCCTTTTTATCCTGTTTCCCCATCCCTATGAGTTTTCTTTTCTTCAAGCAAAGCACCTACTGTTCCTTTAACTCATTCTCATCAAGAATTTCAAACCCCTTTATCATCCTGATTGCCTTCCTTTGAAGGCATTCCAACATATCAGTGTCCTCCCTAAAACATAGCAGCCAGAAATGAATCTAATATTCCAAGCTCATTAGAGCTTGAAACCCCTTATATCTGTGTTTAATTCAATCTTCTTTAAAAATTAAATTGGAATACTTTTCATTGTTTATGTATACTATGCCATGGAAGATGTCAAATAAAGGGTCCAACTGGAAGATGTTTAAGAGTGAGGTCCTCTTGATATTTATAGAATCATAAATTTAGATCTTTTGGGAACCTTGGAAGCCATTTAATCCAGTTCTTCATTTCATAAATGAGGAAACCAAGATCCAGCAGGGCAGTGACTTATCTAGGATCATAAAGATAATATGTGGTAGAACCTAGGCTTTGAACCTAAAACATCTTATTTTAAATTCAGTTCACTTTTCAATGGACCTCTTGTTTGTAGATTATTACATTGTACTGGTTGCATTAAGCCCAAGAATATTGTAAAAACTTGTAAGTATGATGTAAACCATTCAGAAGAGTTCAGTCACTAGGAAAAAACAAGTGGATGCATAATTCCTACCATCTAGACTATGATTTACTTGGTTTGTCAGTTTATATACACTGCAAAGCCACTGCAGATGAACTGTCCCAGAAGTCAGTAGGAAATAAAGTAGACTAGATTGCTTTTAAGAAATTATGAAGCTCTACACATCTATCAGATTGGATAAGATGACAGAAAAATATGATAAATGTTGGAGGGGATGTGGGAAAACTGGGACACTAATTTATTGTTGGTGGAAGTGTGAACTGATCCAATCATTATGGAAAGCTATATGGAACAATGTCCAAAGGGCTACCAAACTGTGCATACCCTTTGATCTAGCAGTGTCTTTACTGGGCCTGGATCATAAAAAAGAGAAAAAGATCCACATGTGCAAAAATGTTTGTGGTTTTTTTGTAGTGGAAAGTGCAAGAAACTGGAAACTGAGTGGATGCCCATCAGTTGGAGAATGACTGAATAAATTATAGTATATGAATGTTATGGAATATTATTCCAGCAAAATGATTTCTGAGAGGAAGTCTCTGGAGAGACTTATATGAACTGATGCTAAGTGAAGTTAGTAGAACCAAGAGAACATTGTACATGGCAGCAACATTATGCAATGATTAATTCTGATGAACCATGGCTCTTTTCAACAGCTAGGTGATTTAGGCCAATTTCACTGGACTTGTGATAGAGAGAGCCACCTGCATTCAGAGAAAGGACTGTGGAGATTGAGTGTGGATCACAGCATAGCATTTTTACCTTTTTGTTGTTGTTTGCTTGCTTTTTGTTTTTTCTCATTTTCCCCTCTTTGATATGATTTTTCTTGTGCAGCATGATAACTGTGGAAATATATATAGAAAAATCGCACATGTTTAACACATATTGAATTACTTGCTGTCTAAGGAAGGAGGTGAGGGGAAGGGAGGAAGGCAAATATTTGGAATAAAAGGTTTTGCAAAATTTAATGTTATAAACTATATATGCATGTATTTTGAAAATAAAAAGCTAAAAATAAGGAAAAAAAGAAATTTTGAAGCTTTTAATTACTCCCATCTTTTCTCTGACTACAATTTCATCTTTTTAACTCCAACATTTTTTTGAATGGCATTGTCTGTTCATGAACAATTGGTTTACAGTTTCTAAGAGAATTGCTAGTTGTCTAAAGGGCAATAGAGATATAAAAAAACTATAGCTAGCTGATGCATGGATAGAATGCCAGGCCTGGAGTCAGGAAGAACTGAGTTCAGATCTGACTGCATACACTTACTAGCTATGTGATTCTGAATACTCCATTGTATTTATCAAGAAAACTCCTCACTAGAATCATGAAGAGTCAGACTTGACTGAAACAACTGAAGAACCACAATATAGTAGGAATAATGAATTGTTAGTACAAGCATGGAAAAGATATCTTCAAAGGCATGTATGGCTGGAAAAGGAGATGGGGTGATCAAGCAGTGAGAGTAAAGGATACCCAATGGACAGCTTGCGGGCTCTCTTGGTGTCTACACAATATCAAGAAAGCTAAAGGAAAACTCCCAGAACATCAGGTGTCCTGGTCAAGTAACAAGGGGTTGGCACAGTGGATAGAGTACTGGCCTGAATCAGGAAGACCCAAGTTCAAATCTGCCCTCAGATACTTGTCTATCAATCAGCTATCTATCTAAGGACCCTCGAAGTTATGAAATCCCATGGTCCTAAATTCTTTCCTCACAACTCTGTGTAAAAGGTAACAAGTCATTGTTATTCCCATTCTACAGATGAGGAACCCAGAAGGGCTCGGTGCCTCATCTATAGTTATAGACAAATAAGTTTTGGAGTTTAGGCTCCTACCCAGGTCTATCTTTCCTGCTTGAAACTTTCCTTTTACTACACAAGCCCAGTGGTGTAGTGGAAAGAGTGATGAAGTTGGAGTCGGGAGGCCTGGGTTTATGTTTCTTGGCTCTTGACTAACTGGGTGACCATGAATAAGATGCTTAGTTTCTCCGGGACTCAATTCCTCCATCTCTAAAATGGGGTAATGATCAAATGAGGTCATATCTGTAATTTACAAAACTCCAAAGCCTAACAATAATGTCAGTTCCCTTTTCTAGAGTTATTAGGGAACCATCATTTCTTCTGGCTTTTTAAAAGAAAATAAAGGAATTATTCCTTCTGACTCATGGAATCTCTCATGGAGAATAATCTTTATTAAAAATGATGAAGAATTTCCTGTCAAAGGGAGGGACCTTAAAAGGAACGGAAGCTTCCATTTCTCTAATGCAGTTTATTTTCTCAGCTCTCCTTAGAATTTCAAAAGAAGCATAAAGCTTAGTACAAAAGCCTAATTGGTTAGCTCTTTTAATACTCTCTAGCTTCAATCTTATTTTGTCCCATTAGACAAAGGCATCCTCTAAATTTCTATATCCTGCAGCAAGGACTCAGTTATTCCATCCTACTGATGATTCTGTTGAAAAACATTGTCATTACCAAAGGAAAATCAAATTTGAATTTTTTGTTTCTGAAGGAAACAAAACATAGTGTGCCATATGATTTCTTCTCTCCAGCCTTTTAGTTCCTGATTATTTTTCTGGAAGGAATTTCCAGCAATTCATGTGAGCTGATCTCACTGTTATACAGAAGAACAACTTTATACGAGTCATCCTCCCCAATCATGAACTCTGCCAGCAAGTTACTCACTACTAGGATATGCTTCTATAAAATTTATGTTAAAGTTAATAGTGAACTTGTTTTTTTCTATTTCTTTTCTAGTCATACTTTGCTCTGTACCTCATTAAAAGAAAACCACTGGTAATGAAATTCTTAACCAATTCATTTAAAGTCATTTATAGCTAGAGGTACATTATGGATATGTACATAGTTTGAATAAGTATAATTATATATGATTATATATGTTCATATATACATATTTGTATATACATACAAACCATACAACTGTGTGTACATGCTTTCTAAGTGACCTTTTTGGATTGTTTTCTCTAATTAGAATGTAAGCTTTTTGGGAGTAGGGATCTTCTTGCTTGCATATATTTACATTCTTAGTCCTCAGAACAGTGTTTGGCACATAGTAATATTACTTAATAAAGGTTCTTTGTCTTCTGACTGTCTGTCTATACATCCATTTTCCATTCATCTGTCTGTCTGTCTTTGTGCATACAACACCAAGTTATTGCTATTTTTGACAGTCATTTTGACATCGAATTCCTAGACAAGAGATGCTTATACATGGTAATCAAACTGGTTTCTCAAGCTTCCAGGTTGAAAGCACAAATTTTGGATGCTGAGAGAGGGCCTGAGATCAAATTCCATCAGTCATTACCCATGTGATCTTGAGCAAATCTCTCAATTCTTCTAGAATTCAGCTTAATTATCTATAAAATGATGAAGCTGGATTAGTTAAATTCTAAGGTCCCTTTCAGCTCTAAATCTATGCTCCTATGTGATGAGATAAATTAGTGGTGAGATATTTAGGAAGACAATAGTTAACTCTCCTCTCCCCTTTATATTTTTTTTTCTGAAAACATTTGTAATTTATAACCTCACTGAGCATAGCTAGACAGCCTGATGTCTATAATCTCGTTTCCTGAGAAGAAAGCTAGATATCTTGTATTTAAGCTGGACCCTAGCTTAATTAGGCTGTCTTATTCTACTGTAAAACTATAACAATAACAATAAAAACAACAGCATTAAAGTCCAACCTCCAACATGTCGCCATATTTTAAAACACTAAAAAGACAAAGGAAAAAGTTTCTGATTTGAATGTGGCTTTTTTTTTTTTTAAAGGAAGTCAGTTTGTGGTCAGATTGAAATGTTCTTGTCCCATGTGTAGGAGGCCAAGTCATCATTTTCCAGACTCTCTGAGTATTTTGTAGCTAGGCAACGTTTTAGAAAATAGGCCAGGGAGGCCCTTAGTCTCAGCCATGGAGTACAGACTTCTCCAAAAGGAATGTTTTACTTCAGCATGCATTGGTTATAATCTTATTAAAAGTTATAGTTATATACCTACATTCTTCAACTTAAGCTGTCTCTAGAACTATTTTTAATGGGAAAGTTTCTAAAAGAAAGTAACCTCTTACACTGAGAATTAAATATGAATTGTTTTTACTCTTCACTTTGCAAAGGATTAATAATTTATGAAAGAAAATTGCTTAAAGCTTAGGAAATGGGGTGCAGTGCCTCCCAGCAAGGGACAGAGCCAAAAATTAACTTCATGTTTATTTTATTCTTTTCCCAGTCAACTCCCCTCTTATTAGAAGGAAAAGAGAGCAGATGTGGGCTGAGTCAGTAAGGAGAAAATGTGAAACTTTGTGTCAGTGATGAGAGCAGAAACCACTCAGCATAGGATTGGCTTGGCATTCTGCATGTGTATATGTACTTTTAAAACTGTTGCACTGTATTTATTACCAAACACAGACACATAGTAAGTAAATTTTTGTAAATTAAAAGTTCAAAGACTTCAGGAGAAAGAGAACAGGAAATCTCTGGCCTTGAAGCCTGAGATGCAGTTTCCTAAATAGGTAAATACTGTCTAGAGAGGCAGTGTGGGGGAGTAGATAGGAAAGCAGATTCATAGTCAAGAAGATGAGGGTTCAGATTCTACCTCATTTGCTTACTATTGGTGTGACTTTGGCTAAGTCATTAATCCTCTCTAAGACTCAGTTTCCTTTTCTGTAAAGTAAAGAGACAGAAAAAGATGCCATTTAATGTTCCTTCCAGATCTAGGTTTTCAGAAACCTAAGAATGAAGGTCTTGATCTAGAATTTCAGAGCCAAGAAGGACCTTAGAAATGATTTAATTTGCCCTGGAGGGATTTACAGTCTAAAAAAGGAAGAAATTTCTAAATTAGGAGGTGAAACAAAATAAAACAACATAAATACAAAAATGCAGATTCACAAATGCAAAATATTATGCAATGAGAATCATAGAATCAAGAATACTCCAGAATTATAGATCATAGAATTAAGCTGGATGGCATAGTGGAAAGAAGGTTTGTCTAGCAACTGGGAAACCTAGGCTTTAGAATTGACTTTACCACTAATTAGCTGTATGAGTTTGGGTGAGTTGTTATATCTTTATAGACCTTACTTTCTTCATCTTTAAAATAAAAAAGTTGGATGAAGTGATCTTAATTGAATGTGGAGATTGCAAAATTATGATTTGTTATCGATAAATGTTTGATTTGTATTCCTATTTTATATATTTATATACCCAGGGTCACATAAAAATTTCTTGGGCAAAAAGGGGCCATCAGTAGGAAAAGTTTAAGAAGTCCTGATGAAGAACATTACACTTGGAAGGGACCACAGAGATGAATCTCTTTGTTTATTTTATAGATAATGACTTACTTTTCCCTATCACTTTAAAATTTACTTTAAAAGTCCTCTCTGCATTGCATCCTGTAAGACTGTCAAAAGAGGCATTTGTATTGTCTCAGTGATGGAGCACGGGACCTGGAATCAGGATAGCCCTGAGTTCAAATTTGACCTGATACTTACTAGCTATGTGATCCTGAATAAGATACTTAACTTCTATTTGCCTTAATCTCTGGAGAAGAAAATGGCAAAATACTACAGTATTTTTGCCAAGAAAGTCCCATGATGGAATCACAAAGAGTTGGACATGACTCAATAACAACAAAAGGGCAGGAAAGTATTACCATTTCCATATTAGGAACAAGGAAACGGACTCAGATGTTAAATCATAGAATCCTAGATTTAGACCAGAATGGACCTCAAAGTCTAGAGGCTGACTACTTCATTTATCTTCTCATCTGATGAAGGAGGAAACCAGGCACAAAGAGTTTAAATGCTTATGAGAGTGAAGTAAGCAGAAGGAAGAAAACAATCTGGACCACAACCGTACAAAACAATGAAAAGTGAATGTTGAGAAATTAAAAAGAACAAGATGGTCCCCAAAGAGCTATGGGAAGACTCCTCCCAGGCCTTTGCAGAGAAGACTCCACAGGGGTGGAATATTGAATGTTTTCAGATTTTTTTGATATATTGATGGGTTTGTCTGATTTCTTTTTTTCTTTCACTTTATTATTTTTTTCTTTAAAAATATTGTTTCTTATATGGATGGTTCTCTGGAGGGAGGGAAGGGATACTTGGAGAAATTCTGGCGATATAAAAGCAAAAGATGGTAATAAAAGTTTATTAATTTAAAAAAAGAGGCTAAGTGACTGATCTAAGATTATTCAGTATTTGAAGTGAGATTTGACTTTAAAGGCTAGTGTCCTCTTGACTTCAAGGTCAGTGTCCCATTTTCTTACATAATCCTGTCTCTCTAAGAAATTAACCATCTTGCCCCAAGATCACACAGTCAGCCAGAGGCAGACTCTGTACCAGAACATAGTTCTCCTGATATTAATGCCTTCAATAAGTCTCAGTTTCCTTTCCTGTAAAATAAGGAGACAGAAAAAGATGTTTCATTTTTCATATTCCCTATCATACATATTATATGTGTAGTGTGCATATTTTCATAAATAACAGTTTTTTTCTTTCCCTATAGAACTCTTTCCCTATATTTCATTTTGGAGACAAAAAAAAAGTCACAAGAAAACAGTTCTTATCAGAGATTTGTTTTTAAAATCCAACTTCCAAGAGATGTCATGGACTCGGTCCACATTCAGCACAATTTCCAATAACTTTAGCAGTACTCAGAAGAATAACCCATAACATAGAAAGAATCTTGAATCTATTCAGTGACTGATGCTTCTTAGGGCAAGAAATAAAAAATTTTTAACATGTGTTTTTAAAACTTATTGAGTTCTAAATTCTCTCCCTTCCTTCCTCCTCATTGCTCCCTTCATTGAAAAGGCAAGCAATTCAATAGTAGTCATATTGTGAAAGAAAATATATATTCCTCCCCCCCAAAAAAAATGAGAAAAAAAATTTTAAGAGTGTGCTTCATTTAGATACCATCCATTTTTTTCTCTGGGGATGAATAGCATATTTCATCATAAAGCCTTCAGAGATGTCTTAGATCATTGATTGATGAGAATAGCTAAGCTGTTCATAGTTGACCATCTTACATTTATTACTTTGTACACAATACATTTCCCTTTGTATCAGTTCATGTAAGTCTTTTCAAGTTTTTTTTAGAGCTTCCTGCTCATCATTTCACAATAGTATTCATAATCACATACCACAATTTGTACAGCCATTTCCAAATTGATGGGCATCTTCCCAATTTCCAGTTGTTACCAGAAAGGGGCTGCTACAAATATTTTTGAACATATAAGTCCTTTTCTTAAGGCAGGAAAAGAGAGTAAAGGTATTTTAAAGATATTTTTAAAACAAAAGTTAGAGCAAAAAGGCTTCCTTTCTCTGGTCCCTCAAGTCTTTCTCCCATCTCTGCCCTCGTATGTTTGGTAATAACTTCTGAATCTTTCTAATGTATCAAGTATGGATTATTGTATGTCATAATTATTGGTGAATAGCTTATTCTCATAGAGCAGAAGTTCTTAAAACTAGGGACCATAGACTCCTAAGGGATTTGTGGATAGATTTCAGTGGGGTCCATGAACTTCACTGAAAAAAAGAAAATTACATCTTTGTTTTCTTTTTTCTTTTCTTTCTTTTTCTTTTTGGAGGCAATTGGGGTTAAGGGACTTTTTCAAGTCAGACAGCAAGTAAGTCTACAATTATGAATTTTAAAGCTCAATTATTCTGAAGAATGACCTGTTTTCTTTCTCTTTTCTCCTCAGATTGATTGGCACTGCAACAGTATCATTGAAGGCCTTGACAGGTGGAGAGAGTCGATCTCTTCCTTATAAAGGAGTAACTTTGGTAAATGAAAGGGGACAAGATACTGGGGTAAGTGATTGCCTCTTTACTAAAGTGTTCATCTCCAATGTTCATATTAAAGTTTTTATATAAGAAATATGCATGATAATGGTAATGTGTCTGTCTATTATATATAAAGCAAAAATATAGCTCCAGGATGAATGAATGAAAAAGCATTTATTAAGTGCTCCATGTGTTCAGAGCACCATGCCAACCGCTGAGAATACAGATAGAAAAGCAAGATAGTCCCTGTTCCAAAAGAGCTCACATTCTTATGGAGTGAGGTAACATATCCTGAAAGCATCAGCCACAAGTCAAATGGAAAGGTCCCCTGGTCCTTAGAGTACAGCAGCAAAATAGATGTTAAGATTTTAACGCCATTTCCATTAATTAAATCATTTAAGTTTCTTGAACTTTGATAGTGCTCATGATTTTGGAGGCAAAAAAATTATTTTCTAGGTCTTCAGTCACTGTGACTGTTAAGGGCTGCAGGACCTGCAGAAGCAGTTGCCCAGCTGCATCACCAAGGAGGGTTACTTTTCCAGATATTGACTGTAAGGGCTGGAGTGAGAGCAGAAGTAGTCCTGGTGCTGCATGCTGCCATTTTGGGCTGCTTGGACTCAGCTGTCTATCAGACTGTTCTGAGGAAGACAGGCTTGCTCTTCACACCCAATTTCTTCCCTCAGTGATTATTGTCAAGCCTAGGTTGGAAGCAGAGCCAGTGGTCTATAAGGCATCAGTTTTCTCAAGGCCTTTGGGTTCAAGGACTGGTGGTAACTCCATTGAAGTGGGTCAGTCAATCAGTAAACATTAGTCAGATGTCTGTTTTATGGCAGACTCTCTGCTAAATGCTGGGGATACCAAAAGAGGCCAAAGGCAATTTCTATCCTCAAGGAGTTTATAGTCTAATGGGAAAGGTGGGCAAGATGGAGCAAGATTGGCAAGAGCCCTAAGCAAAATCAGTTGGTTTCAGAATATATCATCAAAACAATCAATTAACTAGTTTACAAATTCCATGAGTCTGAATTATGATTCTGTATAATGAGAAGAACCTATATGTGGCTGTATCTGTGTATGCATGTTCACATGGATATTTGTTTATCTTTGCAGGAATATACTTATGCTTGCTTATTTCATAACAATTCCCAACATTCTATAGCAAGTTGTTTTACTTTTGGATACATATGATAACCCTTTTTTATGGTATTTGTAACTCAGCCTAGTTTGATTTCATAATGTGTCTCTCATTGGATAAGTAGATTACAGTAATACATTGTTAGAATAGAAATTTCATTTAGAAACACTGTGTATTGTGTAGGATCACCTAATATTCAAAAAATGCACATGAAACTCTGTCCTTCTGTCATAGTTGGCTCTGCATCAGCCCCATCGTTGACTTTTCAGCATATGTACCATTAAGTCCTGCTAAAAGAGAAATCCCATCTGGGCTGTCCAGGCTACACTCATTACAAGTTCATTCATGCTTGCCTGTTCCGACTATTTCTAGTTTATAGGACAATGTTCCCATTCATTCATCTCCTAATGACTCCTTAACTATGTGAACATTGGACTTTCATACTTTTGGTGCTTCTGCCTTCCTTGCCCTTTAGGGTTCATGACCTTGGGACCTTTTTTTTTCAATTGGGAAGACGGCCCATCATATATAAGATATGTCCTCCCTTCCCTGGCTATCTTCTCTTTCTTGAAAAGTGCTACTCCTGCCATGTAGAACCCACAGCCTCTCTGTAGATGTCAGTAGGGAGATGCATTTGTTCAAAAGTTCTGACGTGCTTACTGATGCACTGACTCTGTCTGCCATTATTTATTCCTACTCAGGCCACAATTGATCTAGTGGTTGGCTATGATCCACCCGCAGCAATGACTACAAATCCAAATGACCCAGGTGGGACCAATGTAGAAGGTACTGGAGGTAAGCTGAATTTTAATCTGCTGGTATTGAAAATGTAAAATGAGGGTAATTCCTTAGAGTTAACTGACATGTCATGGTTTCTATTACTCTCTCCTATTTATTTCATTTGATTCTCACAGCCACCTACATATGTCAAGGCAGGTGTTATTCCCATTTAATAGACATAATAGGAAACTGGTTTAGGAAGATTAAGGTCAAGATTATTTAACTTAGTAGGTCATGTATATCTGATCAGAACCCAGACCTTCTGACTCCTGAGCCTTCTTTCCCATGTTGCTCCTCTTTATTATCTTTCACCATTTGCCATCTTCCTCATAAATGTTAATCTTGGCTTCCCAACTGGACTTAAGTTAAGAGCAGAAAGCCTGTATTTTGCTTACACACACACACACACACACACATACACACACACACATACACACACATATGTACATATACATATATATATACATTTATTTATTTATTCATTCATTTATTTGTTTGTTTATATCTCATACAATGCCTAGTAAATACAATATTGACCTTAATACAGAGATGTTTGCCTGTAGGTGAATACACTTTTCTCTTCTCCTTGACAGTCTTTTTTAACATTATGCCTAGCTTAAGCTGAAAAGTCTGGGGAGGAGGGGAATCTAGTAGGTGGGAGTGTAGTGTTACCTGATCCGTGACCTTGAAGCATCCTTGGGACTGCTCAGGATATTGTGTCTGGGCTTCCTCTCCCCCAGTAAGTAGCTACATATGCACATCTGGACTTTGAAAGCTGATTTCAGGGCACATTTTGTGAAGCTTGCCCCAAGTGCCCTAATTGCTATATATGGGCCCCCCAGCCCACCACTATTGAGCCATCTTTTCTTTAAATATGTATCACCTCTGGAGGAACACACCTCATTCCAGAAGGAGGGATGGGGCTATGCTGAGTCATCCAGACCCCTCCCCATTTCCTTTGGATCAAGGGCTCTTGGGAAGCTCTGGGTGAAGTGAACTCTCTGCGGATCAAGCCCACGCCCATTCTCCCTGGCACTGAGCTCTGCCCGCAGAGCTAGCTGGCTCGGGCCTGTTGGGGCAGGGGCCCTTCTCTCAGAAGGGCGTGGTTTGCAGAGCCTGGGGAGCTGGCCTGGATGCAGGTATTTTGTACAGTGAGGCCCCAGAAGGAAATCTATGAAAATGTCAGGAACATGGAGGACTGGGGTAGGGGAGGGGAGAGGATTCCCAGCTGAGATCAGGGTGTCCCTCCCTGATGGGGAGATGGCCAAGTCTTCTCACTTCAGATCCAAACTCATTCTCCAGGGATGTATTTGTTCAGTGCCAAACAGTTTTCTGTCACTTTATGGGCAAATTTCCTGCTAAAAATGTGTCTTTGCTTTTCATGTTCGGAAGCAGCAGAAATAGCTGGGCTTGTTCTTCCCCTGAGTGCTCCTCTGTGCTGATATCTGAGCGGAATGGTTGGACAATAGTGCTGTGCACAAGCAGGCCAGCCTGAAGCCTTCATTACCTGCCTCCCTCCAGCAAGACAAATATTTATTGTTGTACATTTAGCACTGCTAAATTCCCATCTTTTTTCCTCCCTTCATCCTAAGCTCCTCCAAGAAAGTAGGAGTAGAGATGGAGCTTTTTTTCTGCCTGTTCACCCTTTCCTGAATCTGAGGTTTACTGCATTGGCAAAGTTCATGATGAAGGATCCTCTGCTTCTGAGACATAAGCCACTTCCTCTTAGGACCCTCGCTGCCCAAAGGAGCAGGACAGGGTGCGGGTTATCTGGAAGCTACCAGACTCCATCTTTTGGAGATTCTCTGCTTCCTCTAGTTTAGCTCACAGAAAAATCTTGGTTCAAAACCTGGTTCTTACTTACTACGGGCTCCTTATCTGTAAAATGAGAGTGCTAAGTGATATTTCTATTGTTTTTTTCTGTCACTGCCATCCTAGAAACCCAAAAGTCTGTTTCTTGATATATGAAATGAGGAAGTTGGACTAGATTAGGTTCTTAAACTATATTCTGTGAATTACACATACGTATACACACACACACACACAAACACACACAATTTCAACACAGTACTTTGTAATCCCATGCATTTATTTTTTGCTTATAAAAGCATGATTTTGACAAGGAATTCATAGGCTTCAACAGATTGCCAAGGTGGTCTTAGACACAAAAAAAGGTTAAGAATCCCTCACCCAGATCATCTCTCTGTCTGTCTCCTTGATTCATTCTCTCTTTCTCTTTGTATCTGTCTGTCTGTCTGTCTCTTTCTTGCTCTATGGGTATGTGTGTATGTCTCTCTGTCTCTCTGTATCTCTGTCTGTGTCTTTGTCTCCCCCTCACCCCCCATCTCATCTCTTTTATTTCAGAATCTATAATACTCTGAGCCAGATTATCTTAAACAGAACAAAGGGATCCTATTGCTTTTTCCACTCATTGGATATAGTCACTGACTTCCTGTTCAAACTTGGGGAGGAGAGGAGAGATTCCCCATTGTCAGCTTTTATATTCTTTTTTCATTTTATTTTAAGATCTGCTTCCATCAATAGCTCAAAGGGAATAGGACCAGATGACTGTCAGGGAATGAGATCAGAGTCTTCTATAATTTTTAAACTCTGAAGAGCTCAAAAAATTTGAGAACTACTAGTTGAAAGGGTATAGATGATTTGCCCTATCTCTGTAGTTGAGAGTTCTCATAGGGTAAATAAATCTCACAGGATTTGGAACTTCAGGGGCTCTTAAGGTCATAATGTAACCCAAGGATTCTTTTTTAAAAACATATTTCCATATTACTCATGTTGTGAAAGAAGAAATAGACCAAAGGGGAGGGACATATGCAAAAAGTTGTAGACTTCAGTCTACATTCATTAGTTCTTGCTCTAGATGAGAAGAACATTTTTCATAATGAGTCCTTTGGAATTCTTTTAATCCAGAGATTCTTAATCTTTTTGTGTCATAGCTTTGACAATGTGGTGAAGCCCATGTCAAATGGCATATTTAAATGCCCTTCTCAGAATGGCATATTTGAATATAGTAATTTAAAATATTAAAATTATAAGGAAACTGATTATATTGAAATATAATTATCAAAGAATTTTATTTAATAGTTCAATAATTCCATTGAAGAAGCTCTAATCTTGTTCAAATCTCTCATTTTCCAGAAGTGGGATCTGAGACCCAGAGAGGGGAGGGGGGCAATCTCAAACTTGCACGGCAGCTAGCTCAAGATTCACACCCAAGTCCGTTGGTACCAGATCTAGTGCTTCTTCCACTATTTCATGAGTCAGGATTATTAAGCTTTACCAAGGAATGAGGAAAAAAAGATAAAAATAAAACAAAACTAAGTACAAAGTTCCAGATAGTCAAATTTTCAAAGACAGAGTTCTTTACCTTAATCCCATCTGTGGACATTAGAAAAGCCTGGCCAAACATTTTCCTCTTCATTGCTCCCTGAAATTCCCAGTCTTCTCTCAAATCATTAATCATTGGGACAACCTAGGAGCCACTTAAGGATGACTCTCTGTGGGCACTGCCCCAAAATATTAAACCTATAGATAAGTACATTTACAAATCAGCCATTTCCCAAGATACTTTGTCCTTGTTTACACTTGGAGAAATTAAGAAAAATTGAAAAGAAAAAAAAAAGACCCAAAAGGGAAATCAATCTTTTCTTGGGGTTATCATATAATAGAGAGGAACATGGAATAGGTGGAGCGAGGAGAAGAGGCCCTAGAAAGGGAAACCATGTCCCACATAGGACAGAGATGGGGAAGGGGCAGTTAACATCTTACTGATTCTCTTTCTGTCTCTCTGTTTCTCTGTCTGTCTCTCTGTCTCTGTCTCTGTCTGGCTTTCTATATATATTTCTTTGTCTCTGTCTGTCTCTCTCCCTCTCTACTTTTCTCATAGAACCCAGGGCATGCTAGCATTTTTTTGTAAGTAGTTCTTGTAAAACCCTCTAGGGCCTTCCCAGGAAGAAGCTGTTTTCTGGAGATCAAAAGGTTTTTGCCTTCCCAAGCTTTGGCTATGACACATGCTAGAAGGATTTGCAAGAGGAAGGAGGGAAACAGAATGTTTGGCCTGGTACTTGCAATAAAATTGCAAATGTTTCTGCCGTTAAGATATCTTAGAGATACAGAGGAATGGACAATAATGGATAGAGTATTGATTATGGATTCAGGAAAACCCAGATTTCAATCTAACTTCAGATATTTACAGGGTGATCCTGGGCCATTCATATCCTCTCTGTACCTCAGTTTCTTTATCTGTAAAATGATGAGATTGGGTTCAATGGCCTCCAAGATCCTAAGTCTCTAATCCTCTGATATTTTGATCTTGCCTCTTGTGCTTTCTTCCAGGCTCTGGGATTTCATAGATGTGAATACTCTTTTAATCATATAGATCAAAAATCCCTTTAAGGCGTATCCCATAGTCTTCCTGACTTGCTGAGGCTATCCAAGCAGTGACTAGTATGTGATCAGAGTATAGGACTTAGAATCAGGAAGGTTAGGTTTAAATTCTTCCATGGGCTAGTTAATCTCCTCAAGTCTCAGTTTTCATTTCTGTAATATGGAGATAATAATAATTCTTGTTGATACCTACTGGACAGAGGATTTGCCTCAAAATGAGAGAGACTGAAGAAAGAACTTTTTTCTGCTGGTCCTCTCTCTCTATCCTGGTGCTTGTAGTCAGTCTTCCTAGCTTAGTAGGAAGTTGTGTTTAGCTGCAATCAGCACAGAAACTGGGTCATCTCCAAACTATGACATGACATCAGAGGAAGATCGTAGCATGTGGATGGATGGAGTAGTGTGGAGGGCGAGTTCAGAAGCCACCTATAATTAAGAGCTATCAAAGTTGTCAACCCTATTTTTAAATAGATGCTGGTAGTTGTTTCATAGCCAAAATCACAGAGCTGAAAGACACCTTTGGACACCATTTAGTCCAACCCATTCTTTATTCCAAGTAAGGTAACTGGAATATAGGGAGGTGAGGTGATTGGCCTTTGGGCAGTGGAAAAGGTAGGAGCAAGGTCTTTGAGCTAAGTCAATGTCTATGTACTTTAGTAAAGGTTCGAAATATTTTTCATTAGATTTTAGCTGCTGCCCATCTCAGCCTCCTTAGTGCTTCAAGTCCCCTCCAAACACATAAAAGGAATTTATATATAAAGGAGTTGTGTGTTGTGGGTGTGAGTATGTTGAATGAAGGTGAAATCTGGCTCATCAAATTTCTTGTTATCCAAGAATTAATGACCTAGTTAGTGAAGATAGTGATGTATTGGAAAGAGCAGTGAACTTAAAGTCAAGGAACCTACATCTGCATTTTGGCTCTGCTACTTTTACAAGCTGTAAAACATTAGATAAGTTGATAAATGTCCTGAAACCTCAGTTTCATCCTTTGCAAAATATGAATAATGATATATGTGTAATTTAGCTCAAGTTGTGCAGGTGATGGGAAATGTCAAATGAGATAATGTCTAAATACTAGTTTTCCATCTTAAAGTCCTATGTAAATAAATGACTGTAACTGATGGGTGTGTGCGAGGCATCATAACATAGTAGAGAGACAAAGGCTATGTTCTTGTGCTTCATTGCATCTGGGCATAATAAGTGAATCAAACTGAGAACTATAGAAAACTGTTTCTGTCACAGAACTCTGTGCCCTGGGGAGGGGATGGTTCCAGCTCTCAAGATATTAGATAATTCAAGAATTTGTGTATTTGTGTCATGGGAAACTGCTCACACCTTAGTAATGTTTATATTATAATCCCCTTTCCCCTGCCTTCCCACTTATGATTTGTATATGAAATCTCTATTTTTCCTGCAACAGGTGGAGATCTCCTGCCCAGGAGAACTTCTAGTTTGCAAACTGTATTTCTTACTCTGAAAGTGATTAATTAAATAGCTACTTGATCTCTAAAACCAGTCTCCAAACCTGCTTTGTGCAGCTCCAGCCATTCACAGTTCAATACAGTAAAATTCCGTTAACAGTAACTGAGACACTGTGTAGCCAGTAAATAGAAATTGGTATCATATTCTCTACCTCTGATAATATGCTGGATGACAGAATCAGAGGACCTGAAAAAGATCTTCTCAGGCTGGAGCACTATTTGATATAATTTCATCTAATCAGATGAAATTCAATAGTAACAAACTTAAAATCATCTTGCACAGGATGTGAAAAAAAATCAACTTTGTAAGTACAAGTTTGAAGAAGTGCAGTTAAACAGTAGTTGTTTTGAAAGAGGTCTGGGGTTTTCAGAGTTTTTCAAGTTTACTCTGAGTCAGTAGTGACATATGGTGGCCAAAAAAGCACTGTGGTAGGCATAGCATTCAGGTTGGAGAAGTCGAGATTCAGAGAGTAGTGAGAAGGTTTGTGCCTCAACAGAGGCACTCTCTGTCCACTTCCTTACCATTCTACACAGAAAGTGCTGAAGAGGTCAATGGGAAACAAGTGGAAGGATAACTGGCAACAGAGAAATTCTAATTGGATCCCCACTTAGAAATCAGCTTCAATTGTCATTGTCCTTGGTCTCCAAAAGGTCCCCAGAAAACTCAGGATTAGTCCCATGATGGAAGTCCTCTAACTGAAGGCAGATCCCACTTGCCTGCAGATTGCACTGTGCTCATCTTCTCTGCTGGCTTCCTGCCACTTCCTTGAGAACATTAAGACATTCGATAAAATAGTTATTAGTGTCAGTTTCCCAAAGTCATGTCCTAGGTTAGTCCTGGAAGCTTTCATCTAACTGCATTCCTCATTTAGGAACACAGGAAAAAAATGGAGGCTGGACACAGCCATTTGTATCGGGTTTGGGCTCTTATGATCAGGCCCTTCGAAAGGAGGAGCCTTTTTACCTATTATTACAGACCAGAACATTTCTGCTCTTAACCATGTAGCTTTTTCCCATAACAGAAGAACAGGAAGATGATACAGGAGATGATGATGCTACATTCAAAGTCATTGCCCCAAAGACTCCAGCTGCAAATATTTCTGAAGCTCAGCTGGCCCGGAGGATTACAAAAGGAAAGAACACCCGGAGAATACTTTCCAATAAGCCACAAGACTTCCAGGTAATGGACAACTGAAGGTCTATGCTTTTTGTGTCCTTGGAAATTGAGCATATGTCATGTTGTATAATGAGCATGTTCTTACAAACAGAAAATGGAGTCTTAAAAAAATTTAAATGAAAAAACTTTTTCACTATATAAACTGATGTAATTGACATTATCTTCCTTCCTTCCTCCCTTCCTTCTTCTCTGTCCTTCCCTCTTTTTTTCTCCCTCCCTTCCTCCTCCCTCCCTGTTTCCCTTCCTTCTTTCTTTCCTGTCTCCCTTCCTTCCTTCCTTCCTTCCCTACTTTCTTCTTTCCTTCCTTCCTTCCTTATTTCCTCCTTCTTCTTCTTCTAGATTCGTGTTAGAGTGATTGAAGGACGTCAATTAAGTGGAAATAATATCAAGCCAGTGGTCAAAGTCCATGTCTGTGGTCAGACACATCGAACAAGAATCAAAAGAGGAAACAATCCATATTTTGATGAAGTAAGCACTAAGAGATAAATGTTCATTCTCATTTATATATATATATATATTAAAAGATACATTGTGATGAAAAGGGTAGAAAGCTGGTCTGGGAATCTGGAAAATTTGGGTTCAAATAATGCTTATGAAAGCTGCTCTGGGGACTGGGAACCAGAACATTGAATTTCACAGTGCCCCAGGTAACCTTCCAATACTGTGGAGTTGATGCTTTCACTTCCAAGATGTTTTAGGAACATATAAATTCAACTGCATTTTATGTAACAGTATAATATTCCAATGTCATAGTCATATGCTAAATGTAAATGGGTCAAGAATCCATTGTACCATATGGCACTAATTGGGAAACAGACAAAAAAGGCAGAAAGTCAAAAGAGAAAAAAGGGGATTAAGGTGAACAGGTATCATCTAATTTTGATGGAAGAGGCAATACTTCAACTTGTGAGTGAAAAATGGAGAAAACATAGTTAAGCAAGGGTTGAAGGGAAGAGGAGGGCTTTCTAGAAAGCTGGAATAGCATAAGTGAAGGGTTATATTGGGCAGGAGGGGAGGGGGATTTTCCTTATTTGGGTGAGACATATGCCTTCTTAACCAAGTAAAGGTTTGTGTTGAAGAATGATGGGGAAAAGCTTTAGACAAATAAATTGTGGCCAGATTATAGAAGGTCTTAAAAATAACACATATCAAAAGATTTATAATCCAAGCTTGATTAAAAGAGACTGACCACTAAATTCTTAAGACTTTAACAAGATTTCAAGAAGAATTTTCACATTCCTTAAAGGACCTGACTCACTGAAAAATTTGGAACCTAGAACAGATTAAGTCAAAATGAGAATTTTAGAAGTGAGCTTGATTCACATATTCTTAATCATGAAAAATATTTTATTTATTTTACCCTAGGTTACTAATTGTTAGTATTGAAATAATGAAAAAAATTAAAGGAGCAATTAAATTTTTAGAGTTTAATTTTGGGCTACATAAATGTTTGCAAAGCATTTTACAAATATTATCTCATTTGATCCTCACAACAATTCTGTGGGATAGATGCTATTACTATTTTCATTTTAAAATTGAAAAAATGAGGCAGAAAGAGGTTAAATGGCTTGCTCACTTCACATGACTATTATTATTGGAGGCTAGATCTGAACTCAGGTTTTCCTGACTTCAGCTCTAGTATTATGTCCGCTGTGCCACTTTGGAAAGCTAATAAACACTAAATAATTAATGAGTCAGTATTGAAAGAAACAACTCCACAGGCTTGTATGGTAGAAAAAGTGAACATTTCTTTTAAATTCATCCAGCCAATGACAGGAATTGGTTTTAGGGACTTTTTTATCTTTAGAACAAACAGACATAAAATATGGATTTAAACAGATGAAATGGAGAAAGAAATTGATAATGTTTTCCAGATAACATAAATCTCAGGCATAGAATTTGCCTAAAATATCCAGTTGTTTAGTGGTTGAATTAAGCAGCTACTACCCATGATGCAGGGTAGGGATAGAGTGCCAGGCCCTGAGTCAGGAAGACTCATCTTCCTCAGTTCAAATCTGGTCTCAGACATTTGCCATCTGTGTGACCCTGGCCAAGTCACTTCACTCTGCTTGCTCAGTTTCATCTGCAAAATGAGCTGGAGAAGGAAATGGCACCACTGCCGTATCTTTGCTCAGAAAGCCCCAAATGGGATGGTGAGGAGTTGAACAATAACAAAACCTTAAACTCTGTTTTTCTTGTGGGGCAGAGTAGATGGAATGCCAGATTTGAAGTCAGGAAGTTTCATATCCTTCCTCTGATTTACAGAGTACCTTTATATGGTCCTTTAGGGTTTGCAATTGAGGGAGGGTGATGAAGTGGACAAAAACCTGGCCTTAAAAAAACAAAGAAAGTCTTGGGATTTAGAGGCATGTGGGTTTGAGTCTTGCCTCTGAAAGATCTTTGCTGTATGAACATGGGCAAATCTCTTAAGCTATCTAAAGCTCAATTTATTTTTTATCTATAAAATGGTGATAATATTCTCTGTAATTTCTGTCTCACTGAGTTGTGAAATTCAAATAAGATGATATATGTGAAGTACTTTGCAAGCCTTAAAGTCCTACATGAGTGTCAACAATTATTATGTCATTTCACTATTAGTGTTTAGGATAGAAAATGGACAGAGACTGGGGCTGTGATTTCATTGGTAGAGGGAGCTTCTAGATAGACACCTTCTCTGCAGCTTATAATCTTGAAGAGCTGAATGTCTATCTGGCCCAAATGAACAACTTAATGTAATTAAATACATGACTCATTTAATTACTTGGCTCTTTTCTCGTTTTTTCTCTTATTACGTCTTACAATACAACTGGAATTCCTTTTTTCTCTTATTTTTTATCTTAACAGTTATTTTTCTACAATGTCCACATGACCCCTCTGGAATTGTTTGATGAGACAATAAGCATTCGGGTAAGAAAAAGCAAGAGCATTCTCAGACCATAGATCAGTCACTGTCACACAAAGCTGGTGACTGTGGGAATGTCTTTCTCTTCCAGGTTTACGATTCCCATTCTTTGAGAGCAGACTGTCTGATGGGAGAATTTAAGGTAGGTACCGAAAGAATACTTTCATCTCACTTCAGTGCTGCACAGAATCCCAAAGGAGGACCTCATTCTCTGCTCCATCTCAGTTTGCTCCTTTTAATGAGCCTTACATTCTACCCTGACATCATGACATTCTCTAAATTCAAGATGAAATGGTGCCAGGGGAGGGATATCAACAGAGACCCTCCAATCCTATATCTGGGTTGAGAATGAGGGCTACAGAAACAAGATGTATACCTCCATATAACATAAGAAGATGAAGACTGATCCTACATCATTTATTTATTGGTCCTATCTATAATTAATTTAGTCCTAAATTAGCTGCTTTTGTCCTAAAATTGCATAAAAAGTTTTTTTTGTCTCTGAACTTAGTTCAGAATTCAGCTGATCTGGAAGAGGTTTATTTTAGAAATCCTGCTTTCCTACTAATCAATGATCTATTTTTATTTCAAGGAATTTAGCTGACTTTGGGGCCTTTATGTGAACACAGGGAAGTCAGGCCTAATATCTTTAATCCATCAAACTATTTGTCAAGTATGTCTGGTTTGTTATTTTGCACCTTGACTCTCAGAAGGGAAGGAGAGGGTTTATTCCTAGCTTTCATTCTCTATACCTTAGCTTTGTAACTAATTATGTTGTTTTCACCATACCATATCACCTACCCTGGCTTGTTTTTTGTTCTGTATTCCCCAAAATCTATAAAAGGGAAATTGTCCTTTTATTTGGGGTCTTGGGCATAAATGAAGGCAATCCATTGACCCATTTTCTGACATGCAGCAGATCCCTGTTAATAAATATTATCTTGTGTGCATAATTACCTCAGTTTACCCTTTTGTTAATTTCAGTTACACCACAGTCACCTCTGTTGGTTCTCTATGTATTAAAGTCATTGAATGACCAACAATATGGGTTGGTTCTGTATCTGTCACTAAAATGCTTCTAGGTCAATAGAGAAGACCATCCTGCAGCCTCTTTTATTATAGCATCTTTCCATGACAATAATTATTGTCAGTCTTTCAACAGAAGTTGGTAGATAAATTAAACCAGAGAAGAATGATGATATATTTTTCTGAATAGCTGAAATCCAAGGCAAATAGTTTTATGACTAATTTAAAACTATTCTAAATGCAACAGACTATTTTATTAGGTAATGAGTTCTCTGTCACTGGATATGTTCAAGCAGAGGTCAGATGGCCATCTCTTAAGGATGATGTAAAGGAGATTTCTACATGGAGTAGGAAAGTGTTCAACCCCTACCCCTCTTACTGTATTCTCTGATTAAACATAAGAAGGGGAACAAATTTCTTAAGATTAATTTCAAAATTATTTAAAATACTTAAAACCTTTTTATTTTCAGATCGATGTTGGTTACATTTATGATGAGCCTGGTAAGTAATATTTTCTTTTCTTTTTTTTTTTAATTTTAATTTTTATTTTTATTTAATAGCCTTTAGTAATATTTTCATTACTTGAATTCTGGATCCCTGACTTCTCCTTCAGATGAAGCATTTTTGTTAAGGGCCAATAAAGCAAGAGAAGATCATCAAAGGGACAGTAAGCAAATGAACAAATGTGCTGGAGTTTAAATGGTTATGTGCTGTTGGAAAAAAAAAACTCAGTTTGTCAATACATCTGAGCAGAAATTCATTAATGTTTTATTCATTTGAGGTGGGCATTTTGACTTTACCTTGACTAATTTACAAGAGCAATTAGTCAAATGCCTCTGGCAGCTTTATCAAACTCAGACCAGAACAGGAAGCAAGGGATCATGCTAATATTTCTTCAGTGTCTTGTCTGGCATTATAATGGCAACCAGCTGTTTGAAGAAAAGCTAAAAAGGTTTTGTGGATGAGGAGCAAGCTATGTTAAATGCTTATTTTTTCTTTTAACAGCCTTAAACACCAGACCTGCCAACATTCCTTTAACTTCTCCATTTCACCCCTTCTTGGTTTTAGGTCATGCTGTCATGAGAAAATGGCTTCTTCTAAATGACCCTGAAGATACTAGTTCTGGTGCTAAGGGTTACATGAAAGTCAGCATGTTTGTCCTTGGAACAGGAG
This sequence comes from Sarcophilus harrisii, assembly GCF_902635505.1. Lineage (NCBI taxonomy): Eukaryota > Metazoa > Chordata > Mammalia > Dasyuromorphia > Dasyuridae > Sarcophilus > Sarcophilus harrisii. Next base: position 587,289,844 of record NC_045427.1, on the reverse strand, counting down.
ATGAGCCCCCAGTGAGTATTTCTGAAGAAAGGTTCGGATTTTCTCATTTTCCACACGAGGATGGTCATGAACTTAGCAAGTAGGCGATGCACAGTGAGTCAGCACTCAGGATAGTTCTTATCTGGTAGCTAGTGACATGTCAGGGGCATTGATGCTCTGGAAGTGCTACAAGGATCTTTGGATGCTTGATTGGGACCTGCAAGGAACCAAGAGACCATTCCTCCATCCCCTGAGACCCAGAGAGGATAGATCCAAACCATGGTCATTTAGACTTAAAATGTAGTGAGTGCTCCAATGACCATATCATGCCTCCTCACATCACCCTTTATCATCATTATCACCCATTTCTTTCCTCTGTAGACACAGGCATTTTCCTGCCTGGTGATGTTAACTGGCTCAATGAAAAGTCATCCTTGAGCTAAATGACATTGTGGTTCCTAGTATTCTGATTTAACCAACATTTATTAAGCACCTATTGTGATCCAGTACTAGGCACTGAATATGCAAAGACAAAAGTCAAATAGTCCCCATCCTTAAGGGATATAACACGTACCCACCCACCCCCAATAAGTCTGTATTTATACAGATATGAAATAAGTTCAAAACAAAGAAGATATTAATGATGAGATTGTTAATCAGGAAAGATTTGTGAAGGATACAGTACTTAAGTAGGACTCAAAAAAAAAAGCTAAAGATTTAAAGAGATGGAGGTAAAGGGTTAGTGCCTTCCAGACCTAGGAGACAGTCTGAACAGAGGCATGGAGAAGAGTGGTGGAATTTGTATCATGTGTGTACTAGAACAGAAAATATGGAGAATATTGAAAAATATGAAAGACTATTGGAAAAGAAGGTGGGAGCCATGTTGAAAAGGGCTTTATAACCAAGCAGAGGACTTTCCCAGCAGCAAATGTTATGCTGTAAAGATTTTTGAAGGGAATAGACATATAACGTGGTCAGATCTGTGTTTTAAGAATAGCAATTTGCTAGCTATATGGAAAATGGATTAGAAAGAGAAGAGGCGGCTTTCAGGGAGATGAATTAGCAGGCTATTGCAATAGTATAAGCAAGAGTTGCTGAGGCAATGGCATGGCCATTTATATATACAAATACATACAAATTTACATAGAGGGAAGGTGATAGATGCAAAAGTAGGATTCTCATGACTTGGCAGCTGATAGGATATGTAGGATGAGGGAAGGTAAAGGGTCAAGGTTGCTCCCACGGATGGAAACTTGGGTTACTAAAATGAAATAAGAAAGGTAGAGGAATATGTATGATGCTGATACCTCTGGGGTGGACATCTAAGGCAATCAGATAATGGGGCTGGAGTAATATTCAGGGTAGAAGTTAGGGTAGGTTTTAGGACTCCTCTACATAGAGATAATAATTGAATCTGTGAGTAGTTGAAGAGATCACCAACTGAGAGAGGAGAGGGCGAAGGATTGATCTTTGGCAGATGCCTATATCTAATGGACAAGATGAGGACCCAACAAAGGAGGCTAAAGAGAAACTGCCAGGCAGTAACCAAGGAAGGGGGGCATCCCAGAGGAGCAGCTGGCCAAGTGCTGCAGAGGAGCCATGTCCAGCCAGGTCTGACGGACTACCTCGAGTTCCTCCTAGGAACAACCTCAGGATTTGACTGACCACAATGGTGCTTCCATGACATCATGGCAGGGCCTGACACACTGTACTGATGAGATTCCTAAGAAATTGTGTTGTTCAGAGCAGTGGTGTGCAGGGTGTGCCTGGCTTCTGCATAATCTCTCTTAAACCCTAAAGACTCCTGAGTATTTTCAAGGATTATTTATCAAGACCATAATCACAACAGGGTACTGAGTAGTCTGGGGCCATCCAAGTCTCAGCAACACTCCTGAGTGTGGTCAAGCCAGATTAAAGTATAATTGGGAAATTTTTAACAAAATAAATAAAAGTGTAAGGTCTTCCTGTACACAGTGGGGAGGAGGCCACTCAGCTTCAAGGTGGATCTTCCACATGGCTATGGTGTTTCTGGGGTGAAGCTATACCCCTGGACCATCAGGGGCCTAAGACCTTTCTGGTCTTCAAGCAAGTCCTGGGCGGGGAAGAGCGAGAGGGAGTAGTTGCTTCCCTTTGAATTATTATGTGTCTCACAACTAATTCTGGAGAGGCAGCAGGGTGTATTGCTGAGAAAGCTCCCACTGGGGTTAGGGAATTTGGTTCAGGTCCCATCTCTGACGAATACTGTCCGCATGGCTATGGACACATTCCTGAACCTCTGTCCTCAGGTAACTTCCTAATAATTCAAATGGAGAGTAAAATGGAAAATTCTCTGAGGACCTTGATCCAAATTCCACCCCTGCTACTTGCTATCTGTGTGACCCTCTGCAGACAGCTTAAAGTCCCTGGGTCTCAGTTTCCTCACTGAAATGAAGGATTTAGATTAGACGGTTTCTAAGATAACCTTTTTGCTCTAGATCTGCGATTTCATGGTTCCTCTTAGTAAAGGGAATTTCCACAGTTTCCTAACAGGGATTTAGAAGCCCAGTTAATAACAAAATTTCTAGTGACTTCTCCCAATAGAAAACTTGTGTTGTTGTAGACACTTGTTGTTCAGTCATTTTTTAGTCATGTCTGTAACTTCATGATCCCACTTGGGGTTTTCTTGGCAAAGATACCGGAGTGGTTGATCATTTCTTTTCAGATGAGGAAATGCGGCAAGCAGGGTTAAGTGACTTACCCAGAGTCACATGGCTAGTAAGTGTCTGAGGCCAGACTTGAACTGAGGAAGAGGAGTCTTCCTGACTCCAGGCCCGGTGCTCTATATGCTGCACCACCTAGTTATCCTGTTGTATATGCTGCAGAGCTGCTAATTTTCCTGCAACAGCTAAGTGTTACCTCAAAGGACGTTCAATGATCAGTTGCATGTGTATCAAATGCTCTCAATCTCATGCTGTATCAGTCACAATGGAATTGGGAAATATTTAACAAAATAAATAAAAGACAATAAAATACAGATAACATTAGCTTTTTAGACAAAGTCAATATGTGGCCCTTAGCCTCTTAATATGATTACTGTCTCCCCTGTTCCATTTTTATTTGAGTGTGATCTCACTTTTTTAAAGATTTAGGAGGAGAGTTCCTACGGGTGCATGGACTTCCAAAAGCAATTAACATTAATGCCAAGAACACACATATTTCACTAGATGGATGCTCACCCAATCTGCAAAAGCACACATTATTTTCTGATGTTGGAAGGAAGTATGGCATAGTAAATGGGACACCGGATTAAAATGAGAGGATCTAGGTTCAAATCCTGTCTCTGCCACTATCATCGTTTAAATCACTCTTTGTAACTTAGTTTCCCCTTTAAAATGAAAGAGTTGAATTAGATGGGCTCTGGGCTCCTTCTAGTCTAGATCTCAAAAAATCTATGATCCTATGATGTTTGGGGGACTTCACCCCTGGAAAGTATAGATGTGAGATGGCAAATTTGAAGATGAGAAAAATGGTGAGCACAAGTATTAGCCTGTAACATAGAACTTCATCAAGAGAAGTCTCAGAGTTGGTTTTGCATTTGTAATTTCAACACATACATGGCAGGTACTACATCCATAATAGGAATTTAATGTTTATTTGATTGGTAAAATATGATACCATTTGGTTCACTACAGGTGGTGCTTTCTATAGGTGTAAAATTCTGGTGCATAATTTGTAACTGTGTCCCCAACAGACAGAGAAGGGAGATCGAGATAATGACAGTGATGACGTGGAGAGTAACTTGCTACTTCCTGCCGGGATTGCCCTTCGCTGGGTCACTTTTCTCCTGAAAATTTACAGAGCTGAGGATATTCCTCAGAGTAAGTACTCACTAAATTGAGATTGTGGGGCAGTAACCTATAGAATAAAATATAGGTTGTGTTAAAGAAAAAAAAAGGATTTGTGTTATCAACAGCCACAAACATATACACACATACACGGAGGTGTTTTTTTTTTTTTTTTATTCTAGTCCTTCAAGCTAGCTGTAGGACTTTGAGCAAATAATTTTATCTTTGCAATCAGTTTCTTCCTTTAAAAATAGAGGGAAGGGAGGGCAAGGGGAAGTCCACCAAGACTGTAAGGCATAATGGGAAGGCTGATGGACTCAGAGTCAGATCCAGCTTACAGTTTTGGTAGTCTGTATTAACCACATGGCAGTGGCCAAATCATTAACTTCTGAGTCTATTTTCTTATCTATAAAATGCAGGAAATTGTACCTGTCTTGCTCACCACCCAAACGTTTTATGAAGAAAGTGCTTTATAATCTAGTGAATACTGATGAAAGATGGGCCGTCAGCATTACCAACTTCTCCAATAAAATGCAATTCCTCCAGGATTCTGTTCATTTAGTTAGTCCCTGGAGAAGAACTCCACATTAGAAGTTCAAACTGTTTTACTAATGTTTGTAGACAGATTAAAGTTTGTATGATTCTTAGCTTTCCTCACATGCTTAATTTTTTTCATATTTAAATATTTCCTTTGGTTTCTGTGGAAGAGGGCCACAATATTGCAAACCATCTTATATTTTGGGGGAGGGGGATTTCATGGGTTGCTATGGCCAAAAAAATTCACTGAAGGATAAGCTTATCAGTAATGAGCCTCTTCTTACTTAAATTAGATGATCCTCAGAGAGTTAGCCATCTGTTCCCGGGAGGGTGCTCAAAGCAGTTCCACAATGGTTAGAGCCTGGCAATGTTTATTCAACTGGTATAAACTTCCAGAACTTAAGCCTGTCTCTATGTTCACAGTGAGGCATCAGAATTAGACTTTTAACCAAATAATTCAATTGCACAGACAAATCTCTTTTCTCTTAAAATGTTCAAGAAAATTGGAAAGAAGCAATATTACTAATATAATTGAGCTCTTTCATTGAAGCATGAGAGAATATCTTTGAAGTCAGGAGAATCATTCCAAATGATGGCACTTGTATTTGTGAATGTTTAACATAAAAATTCCCATTTAAAAGTATTCTATCCATTAAACCTACATTGTTATTTATTACTTAAATAACAACAGCTAGAAGACTAGATCACCTTGTCAGCTTGCTTCCTGAAGAAGTCTGGTTTGAGAAGAGGAAGTATCTCCCTCTCCATTCAATTTGGAGTTATAGATATAGATACTATATAGATATAGATATATATATAGTATCTATAGATATAGATACTCCTATAAAGAATAGGCAGGCACATCTATAACTTGCTAAAAGGACATTTGGCAACTCCTCAGGGTTTCCCGAGACTGGCCTCAGACAATTGATTGGGTTGGCTTTTGAACCAACCTGTAAAAGAGGATAGAGTAATTTTTTTTTCTCAGTCACCCTTTAGCTTGCATCTTTCTAGATATCCCCCCAAGGAATTAATGGTAATTTATAGAGAGGCAGAGAGGCATATATAGTCTATATATTGCCAAATATTAAACATTTACTAGCATTCTTTTATATATTTCCAACTCTTGCTGCTTCTAATGACAAATTCTCCATTCATTCAAAGCATATTTGTTAGTAATTTCTATGTTTTTAAGATCAAAATTACTATCTCCTGTCTATATTTTCATTTCTAGTGGATGATGCCTTCTCACAGACTGTCAAGGAAATATTTGGAGGCGAAGTAGACAAGAAAAACTTAGTAGATCCATTTGTAGAAGTTTGTTTTGCTGGGAAAAAGGTATGTATGGCATGATGTGAATAAGGATACTTATAGAAATAAAAACTTTGCTACCTAAAACTGATAGTTAAACATCAGTCAATGGCACTGTTAAACTGAGCCCAGCAAGAATATTCCGATTGTTGGCAGATTTGACAAGTCTATGCCCTTATGACTGGTTCATTTGGAAAATGGGCCAGGCTCCAGATAATCCCTCCCCCTCCCCTGCTCAGGATCTACACTTTCAGACACTTCACCCCAAATCATCACAGCAGCCCCGGCAGTCATAAGGCTTCAGTGCAATTCAAAGAAACTCTTCCTTAGGTGGGATTCTCTATTGTAGGGAGAAATGTAATCATTTTGTTTCATTGCAAAGATCCCAAGAACTGCAGGTAAGATTCTGCTAAAACATAATGTTATACCTTAAGTAAGTAAACTGTGGTGGAGAGGCTGGAAAGGTAAAGCCAGAAGACAAAGTCTTGTCCTTTGACACATCTTGTCTATGTAACCCTGGGTAAGGCCCTTGACCTCTTAATGTCCTACACATCTCTCAGTCTACAAATGGCAAGCTGGATGCAGATCTGCATTGGTAGAAGGAATTCCTTCACCAGAAAGGTCCATATGCTGATGAAATCACAGATCTAGTTTCTATTCCCTATGTTTTAAAGACCTGCCATCTCATTTCTTAATTTTGCTAGCAAGCTTAGACAGCTTAAACATCTGTAATTTCATGTATTGTTTTTCCTTAATTTTGTTATTTCTCATGATTATCACATGAGAAATCTGAGGGTTAAAAATCTATAAGCAACACACCCAAGAAATGCTTGGCATAAAACAATGATGTGGACTGATATAGACTATTTTTCATACTTGATAAAATTCCCTATTTCATAATATATAACTGACAAATGAAGAAATGTCTGTACATATTATATTATTAGAGTTCAGTGGAGCTAAATCTACAAAATGATGGCACCAAACAGTAGGTGCAACAGTCTATCAGGGAAATTGTAAACTTGAATTAATGTTGTTTTACGCTGGTAATTTTTTCAGGTTTCCACAGACATAATAGAGAAAAATGCAAATCCAGAGTGGAATCAAGTTGTCAGTCTTCAAATCAAGGTTGAGTATTTTTCATCTACTTGGAAAGAATTTTTAAAATGTAAAAATTGCCTAATTTTAGAAATGACATCTTCTTTTCTAACTCTTTTTAACAGTTTCCTTCAGTGTGTGAAAAAATAAAGTTAACAGTGTATGACTGGTGAGTTAAAACTTCTGATTGGTTTCTATCTTAATCTAAAAAATTAATTTCAACTGGAGCTGTTCCTTCCCTTTCCAAAATTTCCTAGAGAACTTTGTCTGGATCTTTTTTGGATTCCATCACACCTAATCTAGTTCTTCCCTTTACTACCCACCTCATCTACCCCCAGGAGCATAAGCTCCATGAGTCCAGGAACTATTTAATTTTTGTATCTGTCTCCAACACCTGGCACAACTTCAGGCATATAATAGTCTCATTTTACTGATTGATTAATATTTATCTGTGTACGTAACTTCTTTGGACTGTATAATTTAAAATATTTTTTATCCTTTTATTCCCAATGCCTAGAGAGAGTGCTTTGTACATAATCAAGACAATAAATACAAGGAAGGGAGGAAGGAAGGGAAACTTTAATGGTACAGAAATTCATTGAAGGGCAATCTAATGCAATAAATATAGAGCTAGGTTCTGAGTCATGTAGAGTTTGATTCTTTGCTATATTGGCTGACAGACACTGGGCAAGTCACTTAACTTTGCTTTGTCCTTTGACATCTCTCTGAGATGTTATGTTGCTGGAAAAGGGCTGATTTGCATTGATAGAAGGGATTTTTTCACTTAGAGGCTCCTAAACTGATGAAACCACAGATCTGGATTTTACTTCTGCTCCTCCCCTCACCTAAAAAAAAGTGGGAACCCATCGTTAAATAACCATGACAGGATCTTGTTCTCATTTCTTAGCATACTCTACCTTACTTTCATTTCTAGCTTTATGAATATAACAATATAGCCCATAGCAATGTAGAAGTATAAGGGTGGGGTGGGGTGGGGTGAGGAGAACCTTTTCTCTGCCTATGTCTTTGGATTTTGCTGTAAAAAGACTGGTTATCCCAGTTCTCTCTATTATAACCAACCTACTGTCTCCTGGGAACTGAACCAAAAGGCAAGCTAGTCTTGATTATGTAGCTAGACAAACAGCTAATTGAAACAATAGTGAGATGCTGCCCAATTGGATATAACAAAGCTTCTTTGCTAGAAGTTATGTTCACTGCCAGTGGGTACAATTAATTATTTTATTTCTCCAGCTTATGATACTCTATCTTTGGAAAGACACACTCTTTATGCCCACCTGGAACTTTGCCAGTTGGGTGTGTCCAGGTTGGTGAAATAGAATGGATCCAATGTCCACACAAATTTTATAGTGAACGTATAGAATGTGATTATGGAGCAGAGACATACCTTTAGACAAAAATTCAATTTAACTCAGTTCAATTCAATTCGATTCAACAACCATACCTATTATGTGCTTTCAAAGAGCATAAAACCTAATGGGAGAGAAAGATATACATATGGTATAAAAGATATGATAAATATAGATAAATAGGGTAAATGTAAGATAAGGTATGATGCTAAAAGCAGTTAAAGATGAACCATTGCTTCTATTGGGGGCAATCAGGGAAAGTTTTAAGGTAGATGGGAAACCTGAGGAGAACCTTTGAAGAAAATGGAAGATTTCAATAGATAAGTAGACTGCCTGAGACAGAAGAGGGAAGAATAAGAATAAGGCAAAAGAAAAGATACTTATGGAAGGAATGTGGAGTTATACTACTAAAGTGACAGAATACTGGAAAAGTAGGTTGCAGCCAGATTGTAGGGAGTCTTGTATACTAAGGTCAAATAAATTTATACTTAGTTGGGAATGGGGAGTCACTGATGATTTTGAGTGGAATAATTCAATATAACAGTAGTAAGATTATAGTGCCAGTTTTAGGGATGGTAAATTTGAGTGAGTTTATGACTGAAGCAAGACCAGCTAGACAGTTGTTATGATAGGCTAAACAAGCAGAAATAAGGGCTTGATAAGAACAGAGTGGTTAAATGGAAGAAGAAAGGAAGGGATGGATGAAGAGGTGTAAAATTAACATCAACAGAGCTTTGTACATCATGTAAAAACATGAGAGATGATGAGAGCTAGAGATGATGACTCCAAGGATTGAAGCCTGGAGAAGCCTGGAGGATGGTTTTGCCATCAATAGAAATAGAAGATTGGGTGAGATTGGATGTGGGGCAGTTTGTATCTAGAAATTATTTACATATAAGTGATACTTGTAGCCATGGGAATGGTTGATAATGTGGGGGAAAGATATAGAAAGAATAGAACTATAAGCAAAGGACCTTGAGGGAAGTGTTTGAGAGGCAGGAGAATGAAAAAGAGCAAACAAAAGAGACAAAAAAGGAGTAACCAAAGACCTAAAGGGGAACAAATCTGGCTCCCACTTATCTCTTTTATCTCTTGCCATTTCCTATACGACTTTTCTTGACTTTTCTCCAGTTATTTGTCTTCTCTTCCTCCTGATTTCCTTTAAATTTACTACACTGAAGCTTTATATGTCTTTTGCCATATACACATTGTATTTCCACCCAGATGATAAATTCCCTAAAGTTCCCTAAATAATAAAGAATTATTATTTTGTTTTTGTTTTTATATTCCTATATTTGGTACATAGGTCCTTAACAAACATCTGTTAGATTGAATTGTTGAATGGAACAATGGGAATTTAGTGTCATGGAATCCAAGGAGGGAAAATATATGAAGAAGGGGGGGATATAGGAGGGAAGAGGGCAATTAAATGTTCATTTCAATAATCACACATTGCATCAATCTAGTATCATCTAGAAAAGTTCCAGAGACTCAGGGGTCCTCCAATGATATATTGGTTTGGGAGACTATCTCTTAACCAATAGATAGGATCTGTCTCAGGTCCAAACCTGTCCTGAAGGTAAAGTGGCCCTGACAATATGAGTTGGTTCTGACCAAATTTGGCTCCTCAAAAGCCTGGCCTTGAAACAATTTAATTATCCCTGGAACTTGACCTTTAGATGCATGCCATACAGAAACGTTTCAGTTCTCTAGGGAAAATGATTAAGTCACAGAAGGATGTCCCCTGTAAGACTCTCAAAGATTAGTCTAGTTGGCTAACCTGATATGCAGGAGAGAATTGAGCCTAATGCTCAATTCTTTGAGGCTATAACCATTTTGTTCATGCAAGTTGGGTCTTATTCTTTCTCAGTCACCAAGGAAAGGGTTTATGTGAATGAGTGGGACTATCAAAACTCCTCTGGGAACCCCCAGAAAGACATGTCACTAGATGAAAGAGGGGAATCATATGGAACTGTAATGGTCAGCAGTTCCAGTGACTGACCGTTACATAGAGTATGATTGCTGATTTTCCAAGATACTCAGGGGAGACACACAAAGCTCTCAAAGTCACCTCTGAGAAGATTTCCTGGTAGACCACACTGCCCTCAGAAATTCAGGCATGTCAAGGAAGACTTCACCTTCCTCTCATGGATGGGCCTTAACTCACAGATGTGGAGCATTATTGAACTTACTCTAGTTGAATCATCCAATAATGCACATAATTCCCACATCACCCAATGAATCCAATAAAAATTCAACTTTAAAAATTATGTAAAGACTAATACATTTGTCTCACTGTCCAAGAGGAAGGAGATAAAGCTTGAAATTCTTATTAATTTACAAACTCCTTGGTGGCAGAGATTATTTCATCTTTTGTCTTTTCATTTTCAGTGCCTATCATAAACCCCTGGCCCACAGCAAGTGCTTCATAAATCCTTGTTGATTGCTTGATTTACCAATCATAGCATCTATCTGCACAGGACAAAACCCTAATTTCTTCTTTTTTTTTTCAGGGATCGTCTTACCAAGAATGATGTAGTAGGAACCACATATCTGTATCTCTCTAAAATTGCTGCATCAGGTGGGGAAGTGGAAGGTAAGTCACCCATTCTACGTTCAAGAAAGAAGATGTAAAGACTCCACACTAGAACATTTTGTAACAGATCATTATAGATGGGTATCGAGGCTTAAAAATAAACATAGTCAATCCAGCGCACCATTTGAGCGAGACTATGGTCTTGACTAAGCAATGCAGTTAATTCACAGATAATTACAATAGTTTAAACCTTTTATGGGACTGAGTCTCCCAGCCACTATTTCTGTATGCCTTTTAATGGATCATTTCTCATTGAGGAGTCTTTCCAACTAACAGTTGGCAGCCATCCATGGGTGATAAGACATGCAAACATTGAACATAAAACAACTGTATTATGGAGATGGAGCTCCATCTACTTCTGATTTTAACAATGTTGTATTAAAACAAAGAGTGTTATAATTAAGCCTGGGTCTACTAATGATAATAGATTATATATCCATCTTTGTTTTGGGTATAGAGTTAACACTGGGTGCCAGGCCCCTAGTTTCAAGTTGGGATTTTGAAATAAGGGTTTTTTTTTTAAACAGATTATAAAGCAGAAATGAGCCATGATTCTTTAGTACTGTTTTTCAAGATTGCGTAAGACAGAAGTAGATTAACACAGCAAGAAAAAAAGAGACAAGGACCTTAGATTCCTCAGATCTAAGGAGCCTTGAGACTCCATTTTGGTTTGTAAGTTACACTGTAGTAAGGATTGATAGGGAAAGTTGTGGAAATTAGTATTGGCCATGGCCCCCATCTATTATTCATTAATCCTATATCCTGGAATACATTCCCAGATTATAGTTGCCAGGACCATTGAGAAAGTTAACAACCTTGTAAAATTTCATTTCAAGAGACGCATGTGTGGCCTTCTCTTATGGCCCAGATGGTTCATTAGTTTGTTCTCTCACTTTTAAATCAATTGCGATTGTGATAATGATGTTATCAACAATTATAACTAACATTTATAGAACACATGAAGATTTACACAGTGCTTTACAAATACTATTGTGTTTGCTCTTCACAAGAATTCTGTAGGGTAGATTCTATTATTCTCTTTATTTTATAGACAAACAGGTTAAGGGAAGATGCCTAGTTTGTGGAAGAATTCAAACACAGGTCTTCCCAATTCCCACTCTAACACTTCATTCATTAAGCCACATAGCTGCCTCAAAGGGACGGGTCTTCTGGATTTTCCCCTTTTTGAGGTACTCTGATGCTCCATTTTGTATTACACATCACATTGCAATAAGGACTAGGCAAGCCCTTAGAGAGGGACAAAACTATGTTTGGGATAAAATATTATAGACTTATGAAAATGAGAGTCAGTATGCCATAGTAGGTAGAGATCCAGCCATGGGTTCAGAAAGAGTCGGCTTTAAGTTCTACCTTTAGTGCATCCTGGCTATGTGACCCTTGATAAATCACTGAATCTCTCAATGAATCTCTTCTAAGACTAAAAGTCTCCGAACAGCTATTAATTAGCATGAGAAGAAGAAATTTACTCTGTGATTTCCCTAGTTGAACACTCTTTTTTGTGTGCAGAAATAACCATAGTAGACCATAAGAATGCTCTCAAATCCTAGGTTCCTGACTCCAAAGCAGCCAAGTCTAGGTTAAAGGGTTTTTTTTAATAAAAATGTAAGGTGCTATACCTGCCTCTTCCCAACAGAAACCCCTCCAGGCTCCTGATGGTCACTTCTTTCAGACATATTTTTGATGCTAATTCAAAGTGGGAAATCTTGTGGGGGAATTTTCAAGGGGAGGGGGACAAAAACTTCTAATTTTTTTTTAACCTTATTGACTAAATTGGTGTAAAACAGGATGGCATTATTCTCTTTGGGGTCTGAATTTGAGTTAATTTAAGTGTTGCTAAACCATCCACTTAATAAATTAACTTCTCCAGTGTTCCATAATACCTGTTTTTTCTCTTGTTGTTTAACCAGTCATATTTTTACAATATAGATTCTTCACCTTCGGGAGCTTACGCTGCGTCATACACAGGTTTCATGTTTTGTGACTTACGCCCTCCACTGCCCAGACTATCCTTCAGTGTTTGGCACACAAAAACGCATTCATTTCTAAAATGGAGCTTCATATTTTGTCCTCCAAATGGTTTTGGCAGTGGAACCATCACTGTGTTACCCATGCATGACAGTGCTGCAGAGCTGAGCTTGGCAATGAACCTGCTTCTGCAATGCTGGACCCCGCCCCCCTCCCCTACAGTTCCCTTCTGTACCTTAGATGCTCCTCCTGCTGCTTGCCTGCCCTGTGATTGATGAGACTGTTTAATTGTTTTTATAACCCATGCTCTTTTTGTGCTCACGGGCTACATAGATGTGGACACCAAGGTCAGTGGTTCTGGAATTGGAAGTAACTTTTTCACTTAAGCCCAGGACATGGATTTCATTGATTTTTCAATCTGATTGTGTTTTAATGCTTGGCTACCCAAGTACAAAAATGTGTAATTTAACACAAGCAGACTTGATGGAATCAAAAGCAGAAAATCTATCTGAAATTCCCTCAGGTGTCAATATTTTAATAATTGGATTTGAAAAAATATTGGTCAGTGGTATTAATTGGTAACAGCCATGTCAGGTGAAGAAAATTCTCCTTCCCCTCCACCATCCCTCCCTTTAAAAAACCAGTAAAGGTGGACTCAGAATGGATAGAATTTCTTCCTTTCATCTCAGAAGAAACATGGGAGAGAAGGCTCTGGTTGGCAGCTGTCTTGCTCACACTCAGTGCTCAGCCCTCAAAGAGGTTGTGTTCAGAGCTGAACAGTGGTGGGCTCTATGACTTTATGTGCAGTTATGGCCCCTACGGATCAAATTTTGGGCCATTTTAATTGATATAGAGGGTAGCTAGTAGTACAGTGGAAAGAGGACTGGGCCTGCAGTTAGGAAAACTCATCTTCCTGAGTTCAAATCTAGCTTCAGACTCTTACTACCTGGATAAGTCACTTAACCCTGTTTGTTTTAGTATCTGTAAAATGAGCAGGAGAAGGAAATGGCAAGCTACTCCATTATCTTTGCCAAGAAAACCCAAAATGGGATCAAAAAAAGTAATATGTAACTGAAAAATGACTAAATAACAACAATAATTAATATAAAAACTTTGAAGACTCATCAGATTTGCAATGAAAACTAAATGAACACCATAGGACTAAAATTCAAAATTTTATCTTTTCTAACATGAATAAAAATTGGTCCTGAAAAAAAAGCTAAAATTTTCTAGGGACAAATATGAAGCTATACATTTTAGGGCAAACTCTCCAAAGTACAAATATAGGATAAGGAAGGGCCACTATGAATTTTATCAATAAACTTTTTAGAAATACAGGAAATGCATTGTAGGAGACCACAGGATAAATATGAATCATCAATGTAAGATTGTTGGGGAAATGCCAGACTGATATTTAGCTATATTAAAAAGAATAGGCAAGGCCAAGAACAGGAATATGAACCTTCCTCTATATTTTACAATCATCCGTCTATGAATAGAGTATTGTATCCAGCTTTGGTCACGAGGTTTTAAAAAAGAATGTAGAAGAAATGTCAAGGGTTCAGGAAAGACTCAGCAAAATTAGTTAAATCAATGTAGGACTAATAGTCTAAAACCTGGATCTCTAGTCAGTTCTGCCACTTACTCACTGTGTGACCCTGAACAAGTCATTTGCCTATGTAAGCATCAGTTTTCACATGTGTAAAATGACGGGATCATATTCAATAATTCCCAAGATTCCTTCTAGCTATGACTAAATAACAGATCAATCATTGGGAAATTTTCCTATATTTGCCCAAGGTGAGACAACTATTAAGTGTTAATAATAATAGCTAACATTTATATAGCTCTCACTATGTGCCAGACACTCTGCTAAATGCTTTATAGTTATCTCATTTGATCCTCACAACAACCCTATTATTATTATCCCCATTTTATAGATCAGAAAATTGAAACAAAAGTTAAGTCCCAGAGTCACACAACTAGTAAGTATTTGAAATTGGATTTAAATGTAGGTCTTCCCAATTCCAGGCCCACTGCTTTCTTTATTCAGAAGGTAGACTATCAAACCAGGTCTAATATTTAATTCAATTAAAAAAATTGTTAAGCATCTCATATGTGCAAGGTATTGTGCTTTGTGCTGGGGATAGAAAGCGGAATATTAATTCTTCTGGGAGAGAATTTATAAAACTGTATTAAGAGGTAATTTGAGAAAAGTTTGGGAGACTTAAGGTTATCTAACAAAGATTGAGGGGTAATAATTACTATTGTATTAGACCTAACTGTGCAATATAATGTAAAGAGAAAGTAATGTGATTAATGTTTTAGACCAAAAATTAACTCATTACCTGACCCCAGAATAATGAATAATTTACCCACAACTCTGGAAAACCATCCCTTAAGTTATAGAAAGTAAGTTGCCTTAATAACAGAGGGAGTATTCACATTGATGAAATTAGGAGTCCTGGAAATATTGTAGCTTTAAGACATATTTCTAAACTTCCCTTTGAAGTTGTTGCTTTAGATCATCCCTCTTATCCAACCAGGGTTAGTTCTTTCTTAATGTGAAATCCATCCCTTCAAAGGGAAAGCCTGACAGTCAGTAAGAGATTTGGGAGAATGTGTAACAGGCTTTAAAGAGCTCCGAAAAAACCCAAAGAGAATTTTGTTCCAAAATATTCTGAGACCTAGAACCATCTTTGGAATAGGTGTATCACCCCCTAAGGAGACTGCTTTTAGGATTGCTTTGGATATCAAAGTCTCAGTTCCTTCTGGATATGATTTGGTGTCTTTGATTCATAATTTCATCTTGCATGAAGTCCACAAAATAGCACATAGTGTGTCAATAGATGCTTGATTGAATGGAATTGAACTGATGAAAAGAAAATGGCCTTAAGGAAGGAAAAATGTAAGAGAAAATTTTTTGGCCATTGGCTGGGTGATTAATTTGGGAAAAAAACAGAAAATTCACAGAAGTGTTTCTTTTCTTTCTAAAAAAATAAAAAGTCATTGGAAAAGACCTAGAATATTCATTCCCAGAGAAGGGAAAGGACAAATATCTGTCCTTACTGGTTTAAACATTTACTTGAATGATACAAGGGCCTTACCCCAGATGAACAAAGAGGAAAAGTAGAATAGTGAGATGAAGGATAAACAGAGATGAGTGGTGTCACCCCAGATCTAGGCCCCGTTCTGGCATTAGGACAAGTCACCTTCACTTTGAGATTAGGTTTCCCTTTCTTCAAGATTGCTAGATGATCTCTAAAGTACCCTGCAAATAGAGGAGTCTAGGTTTCTTTTTTATTATTTTATCATTTCTTTTTATTATCAATAGTTTTTTTTTATTTTTCCAAATACATGTAAAGATACATGTAAAGGTAGTTTTCAACATTCATATTTCTAAGACTTTGTGTTCTAAATTTTTCTTCCTCCTTCTCTTACCTCCCCTCTCCTCAAGACAGCAAGCAATCTGATTTAAATACAATCCTTTTAAATATATTTCAATATTTATCATGTAAAAATATCAGACCAAAAGGGGAAAAAAAACTGAGAAAAATCAAACAAACGAAAAGGTGAAAATACTATGCTTCAATTCACATTCAGTCTCCATAGTCCTCTCTCTGAATGCAATTGGCATATTCCATCCCAAGTCTATTGGGATTGGCTTGAAATCGTCTCCTTATTGAAACGGGCCATGCCCATTATATTAATCATCACATAATCTTGTTACTCTATGTAGTGCTCTCTTGGCTCTCCTTGCTTTACTCAGCATCAGTTCATTTAAGTCTCTCCAGGCATTTCTGAAGTCATCCCACTGATCATTTCTTACAGAACAATAATATTCCGTAACATTCATATACCATAACTTATTCAGCCATTGTCTAACTAATGGAGATCCACTCAGTTTCCAGTTCCTTGCCACTACAAAAAGGGCAGCTAAGCAGTTTTTCATGTGTGGGCCCTTTTCCCTATTTTATGGCCTCTTTGGGATATGGACCCAGTAGTGGAGTCTATATTCCTTTAGGATTTGTTCCTTTCCCCCCGCTCTCCACTCAGCCACTAAGTGTCTGAGGCCAGGTTTGAACCTGAAGATGAGTCTTCCTGACTTTAGGTCTGGAGCTCCATGCATTGTGCCATTAGCTGCCCCCAGATCTTTATTAGTATTTGTTTATTGTAAAGTAGGAAAAGAGAAATAGAGCCTGGTAGGTACTTATCCAGAAATCCTCTGCCTTATTCCATGTACTGCTGAGTACATCATGCCATTTATATTTTGGTAACAGATATGCAATAGTGGCGGCTTTTCTGTTTAGTTTATTTTCATCTTTTACACTTATTTTTTGTCTTCAATGACTTCATCATATGTGTGTGTATGATGAAAATTACTTTCTGATAAAACTGTGGCACGTTAGATAAATGTTACTCAATAGCTAAATATGGTGGGGTGCTCTAGGCCATCACAAAGAGCTGCTTCTCCTCCCAATTCTTTTGTCTCTTATCTTTTTTATCTCATTGATGGCAATGATATCTTACTATGACATAATCGCTTATCTTTTTTGTCTCTGCTCTCCTTCTGTCATTAGCATGATACACCCTGAGAATTTTCACCCTGGGTCTGGGAATCACAAAAGCCCCAGGCACACTTAGGCTGCTGCAGAGTGAAATGGTCTACATAGTGTAACTCTCTACGTTCTCAAACCCACAAAGTATTTATGATTCATCAACCTAGAACCCTGAATTCCCTAACTCTACCACCCAGCAATGGCTTCATAGTTAAGTCTTAGGGAGCTGCCTGAGGCACAAAAAGGGTCAACCCAGACACTGTGACTACACTTGAAGACGTAAAGTCACAGAATCTTCATGAAAAGGCCTTAGAATTCCTTCTAGACCAACTTCCCATACAACATCTCTGATATGATAGGTTGTCATCTAGCTTCTGATTGTACATTTCCAGGGACAGGGAATTCATTAACTACTCAGGAGCCCATTTCATTTTTTAACATTTTGAAAAGGAGCCAAATTCTACCTCCTTGCAGCTAGAATCATTGTTCTTAGTTTTGACCTCTGGATAGAGAATAAATCTACTCCTTGTTTCACATGGCAGACCTTCAGGTATTTGAAGTCAGTAGTCATGTCCTCATTTCCCCCAAGTCTTTAATGAAGCTATGAGAGTTGTCTGATGTCCAGAAAAAAACTATAATAGATGGTGACATTTATGATGATTTTAAAAAGTTTTTTTTTCTAATCATAGAAAAATCTTGTAAACTAACAGAATGGGTTACCATGTAAATCCATTAACCCTAAACAAGCAATTTTTATACAATCGTAACTAACCACTTGTCTTTAAGTACTTGCTTAAGGCTGAATAATATTTCTTAGAAAAAATAAGATAAATGTTCAACTTACTAAATTTCCTCACCAAATATAAATGTAATTACAGTTTTTGTTTAATGTCAGTGATATCTGTAATACAACGCCATTTGTAAACCAGTAGAAATATGATAAAGAACAATTTGAAAGCCTATTATTCTTCTACTTAAATGAAATTCATAGATCACAAAATTAGCACAATGTATGGGTAGCAAATAGAGACAATTGTTTTATTTATTATTTTAGAGGAAAATAGTAGCATCATTGTGAGTGCTTATAGTCTGCTTTAATGTAACTAATGCACCTGTGGAATAAAATAGTCTCACACCATTAACTAACAACTAACCTAATAGGTTAGAAATTCCAGTGCCTATGATCTAATGATGATATTTGCTTCCCAGAGAAAACAGGAGAAACAGAAGTGGGCTTCGTACCAACATTTGGACCTTGTTATTTAAATCTTTATGGAAGTCCAAGAGAATATACTGGATTCCCAGATCCATATGATGACTTGAATTCTGGAAAGGTGGGTTTCTCAATTAAGTGAATGCTTTTAGCAGTTGACTGATGGCAATGATATCTTACTATGACGTAATCGCTATAACCAGAGTTGGTATTTAGGAGAAATTGTATAAAATGCAACTCAAATCCCACTTTGCCTCCCCCACCCAATCTATTCACCTAATTGGGGTGATGGGGGGAAAGAACTCTTTCTCTGCCAAAGCATTCAGATTCTTACTGTAATTATTTAATGTATTTCCAGACTAGACACTGTTACTCCCACTGGATGAGATTTATTCCTTTCCTTTAAAGTACACACTTTCCAAATAGTCTCTTTTAGAATGCAAGTATCACTGAGAGGGGTAATACCAAATGATTGCCAATCATTTTTGTTTACATTGATTAAGTAACAACTGTGTGCCAGGCACTTTGCTAAGCACTTGTGAATTAAAAGAAAGGGATAAAATAATTCTTATGCTCAAGGTACTCACATTCTAATGGGGAGACAACAAATAAAAAAAACAGCTGAAAAGGTATGTGTGTATGTAGGGGGTGGGGTATGGGCTTACCTGGTTCAGGGGCATGATAAAGTCATTTATCCAGGGCAGGACATGATTTGAGGATATGTGAGTTTCTGAGTTAATTTTATTTTGCAAAATGATGAGTTTCTGGAATCATGAAGTTCCCAGAAAGCACCTGGGGTAGAAAAGGATGAGAATTTCCTTGAGTGCTCTCCTTAAATAGCAGAGAATAAGAGAAGAGCTCCCAGGCGTTCATTTCTCACCCTCTCCAATCAGAAATGAAGAGCAATTTTTGGAATATCTCAAGATTCTTCTAGACTGTCTTAAGTTTTAATGTAAGGATAAGCTAGATTCCCTACCTAGTTCTTACCATCCTGGTCTATTGGGTTTGGGAATCTGAAGCTTTGTTAACCCCCCCCCCCCCCCAACAAAACTAAGCCTCCTTTATATGGCAGGATTTCAAGGCATGCAAAGACGGTCAGGATATTATGCACAAGGTGCTTTTTATTGGCTTGTATTCACATTAATAATAACATGTATCATTACCTTTCAGGGTGAAGGAGTTGCTTATAGAGGTCGGATCCTGGTTGAACTGACTACTTTACTTGAGAAAACGCCCCCTAACAAAAAAGTTGAAGCCATACCTAGTGATGACTTACTCGTTGTTGAGGTAACTTCTGGAGTCACTTATCATATTAATCAAATCAAATGCTCTTAATGTTTATACAAATTAGAGGATTGCTTACACTTAAGTTGTCTTTTTCTCTTATTTTATGTTAGATCAATACATGCAATTGAGGGTTTCCTGGGAAATCAGAAGGTCAGCATTATGTTTAGAAGGTGCTTTATATAGACCATAAAATTTGGGCATCCCAGTAGTCTTTTGAGGTAGATCATTTAATGTCATTAATCCTCTTTTCTGGCTAAGGGAACTGAGGCTTAAAGAAATTAAGTGACTTATTCAACATCACAGTAAGAGGGTGTCATTTCAATACTCTAGGGATCTATGACTTCATCTGTTTGAATATTCTCTCCTTACTATCAAAGATAGTCTTTATAAATTGCTATGGCTGAAAAAAAAATGATTGGTAGCCACTCATTATCAATAGGCAATGAGCCTCCCCACATTAGCTAGATTGCTCTTTGGATAATGGACATACATGCATTCTAGTTACATCTGGTCTTGAATCTCTTTGGTAGGCACTTTTTGAGAATCCTGGGTCCATAATGAGACACAGAGCAGTACTTTCTTGGAGGAGTATATACTCTCCCATTTTCCATTTGCAGAATCTGATGGTCTGAGATGACCAGGTTAGAAGCTGGATGAAGGAACCAGCATTAAGAACAAATTAGTCTCATTCTTGTAGAGAAGATAAAGAGATGATGGATTAGATGATAATACAATTAAATAGATGTAGATTGGAATGCTGGACTCAGAGGGATAGTTCAGTATCAACATGGTAGCAGGTCTGAAGTGAAGGGCCCCCTTTGGATGTCTTCTGGAATACTGGGTTCAGTTTGGGGAACCATAATTTAGGAATGACATTGTTGAACCTAAGAGAATTCAGAAGAGAACTACCAGGAGAGTCAAAGGCCTTGAATTCATGACATATGAGAACCAATTGAGAGATTCTAGACATGTGCAACCTGGAGAAGAAAAGACTTAATGGGGCTGTCTGTATCTTCAAATATCTGAAAATTTGAGATGGAGAGGAGGGATTGAACTCATTATGTTTGGCTCTAGTGGATAGAACTAAGAATGTAAGTAAAAGTTGCAAAATAACAACTTTAGGTTTCTTATGAGGAAAAATTTCTCAACTACTAGAGTTGTCCTATAATAGAGTAGACTGCATTAAGGAGTGATGGGTTTCTTCCCAATAGAGGTTTCAAAATAGAGGTTCAATGATCACTTTTCAGTTTTGTTATAATATGTATTCCTTTTATATGAGTTAAACTAAATGGCCTCTGACATCTCTTCCCACTCTCAAAATTCTATAATTTCTCTATGTGACTCATCCAAGATCACACGGTAAGTGGTAGGATTGGGACTTAATTCTTTCCACTCTACTGAGCTTCTTTATTTTATATGAAGGAAATGAAAGTCAGGATAACTACCAGGATTACTTAAGTCAAACTTCATCTATGATCTTTTTGGAACATGAGTAATTTCCCACTTAAACAATATAGACAGAAAAGGCCACAATTAAACAACCAACGGAAACTTAAATTCATCCCACTATTTGACAGCAGAAGTGTATTGCAATATATTATACATATGAAGGATGTCTGTCACCAGAAAAATGTAGAACTGGATTTTTAAAATGGGCCTGTCACATGCCAAGAATGAGGTGTTACTGATAGATAGCTCTTGTTCTCCATTTGGATCCTCATAATGTCAAGAAAATAAAGGAAGGACCTCAAGTCCTTCACATTGGGTGGTTCACGTGGGGTGATGTTATAGGAAGACAAGAACAAAAATAATACCAAAGTCACAAGTGTTAGATGGATTACATATGAGAGAATCTGCCTATTTGGGACCTGCTCTTTACCTATTTTATGAAGGCTCTGAAAGATCAGAGGCTTTTTTTAGCTGTGTCCCTTTTTTATTTTAAATAATATTTTATATTTCCCAATATTATGAAAAGATAATTTTTCCTCATTTAGTTTTTTAAAGTTTTGTGTCCCAAATTTTCTCCCTTCTTCCCTCACCTCTTTCTCTCTGAGATGGTAAGAAACTTGACATAGGTTATACATATTCATCATGAAAAACGTTCTCATATTAGTCATGTTGTAAAAGAAAATATAGAACAAAAGAAAAAAAACATGAAAAAAAAAGAGAATCAGTTATGCTTCCTATCAAGACTTAACATTATACTAAAAAACTATATAGTTTTTTCCTGTAATAGTTGACAAAGGTTATTCTAGATAAAATCTCAGCTAGCCAGAAAATGGCCTTTACCAACAGTGAAATTTTACTGTGGCTACTCTCCCTTTAAATCATAAGATCATCCCAAGTCCTTGGACACAGTAGTCTGGTCCTGGCTGCAAGGGAGACCATATTCCTGAGGCACACCCACAGCCGAGCAGGTGGGCATGATCATGAATCACTTTACAGAGTCATTGAAGTGCTATGAGCTGGGAAAAGCCTGGGGGAAATCAGTCAGGAAATTCCTACTTGGGATCAAATTGTTCTGACTGCATTCCACAGTGGAATGCTGTCTGTGGGTTTTCTGGCTTAGGCTGCACACAGTCTAATCAAGAGACCGGGTGGAATTGAATAAATAGAATCCTGGGTGTAGATCTGGAAGGAACCCCCTAGAGCTCGACTAGTCCAAATGCCCCATTTTATGGATGGGGAAAATGAAATCTAGGGAGAGTAAAGGACTTGCCCAAGAACTCTTAAGTATTAATAACAAAGTTGGAATTTGAACCCATGTTCTGACTCCAAATCCAACATACTTTCCAAAATAAAATCTCACCCAGACCAAGTGATGGTCTGTAAAGTCACGGCAGCATCTCTTTCAAAGGGGCTGGACTGTTGGCCAGTGTCTTGAGACCTTTCAATCCATTTAACTCATGTACTTTGTCTTATCCTATCAAATGAGATACTGCATTTTGCAAACCTTAAAGCACTTAAATAAATGGCTATTCTTTCTCTTTTTTCTGTTACATTTTATATTGACTGGCAAGACCAGCTGGTGTCCAAAGCCAGTCTACCAGCACAAAAGCAAGTGCTTGGAGAATAGCTGAATGTACAGAACAAGTTGTTTCAGGCAGAGTTTCCAAACAGCTACTAAGTGATATTTGGAAGTAAGCCAGCACCTATAAAAGTATGCCGAAGAAATATCTAGCACATGGTGAAGGCTGACTTCAGAAAGCCCATGCAGCTGTAGAGTACTCGGGGAAGAGCTGGGGAGAACCGGCAGGAGGACCCATTAGGCAGGACATGCAGTCAGCAGATGTGGTGGGGACGTGGGGCAGAATCCAAGAGGCAAGGCTGGCATCATGGCCCTTGCCTGAACGTTACTATTACAGACCCCAAAGAATGGTTTTCATGTGTGCATTAGTGTGGAGGGGGCTGTTGGACAGTGTTGATTCAGTATGTCAAAAGGTCCTAAATATGATTAACAGTGAGAGTATAATCAATCAGTAAGCATTTATTAAGTGCCTACTAGGTGTAAGGCAACATGCTGGGCACAGAGAATAAAAAAATAAATGAAACAATTCTTCCCCTCAAGAAACTTCTAATCACTTGGGAGCCTTCATTGTATGAGGTAAAGACAACTTGTCCCAGAGCCAGGAGCTCAGGCTTCAAATATTGCCTCTGCTCTTAGTTATCACCTGTAAGCAAATCATTTAATTATCCTCAGTTCATATAATCAGCTTCAGTTTTTTCATCCATAAAATAGGGGGATTCACAAGATGATCTTAGTATTATCAATTTAGAGTTGAAAAAGACCTTAGAAGTCCCGTGGCTCAGTCTCTTCATTCTACAGATGAGCCAAATGAGACCTAGAAAGGTTAAAGGGACAAAATCATGCAGATAATCAGCACTGGGCCCATGACTAAAACTCAGTTCCTACTTCAAGTTCAAAACTCTTTCCACTGTTCCATGCAGAGGGAGTTGGGATAGGTGACCTCCTCTGTCTCTTCCAGTTTAAAATCTAAAATTGCTTTTATCAGTTAGAATTTACTTGCAAGAGAAAAGGTTATTCAATAATTTTTTTCTCCTATTGTAACCTATAGAAATATCAGCGCCGGCGAAAGTATAGCCTGGCTGCAGTATTTCACTCTGCAACCATGCTGCAGGACATTGGAGAGGCTATTCAGTTTGAAGTAAGCATTGGCAATTATGGCAATAAGTTTGATGCTACCTGCAAGCCTTTGGCGTCAACAACTCAATATAGTCGGGCTGTGTTTGATGGTAAGAAAGATTGTCAGCACTCACCGAATTTGAGTCTTTTCCTCTCAACTAGGTAATGTATGTGCCATTGACTGTTTAACTACTTATGAGGAGAGAGTGTGACATATAGCTTCAGCTTTTCCATAGGACCTTGAAAACAGTAATCTTTAGATAAAAATATATTGAGCAAATGAAAGAATGAATGAAAGACTTTTTACTTCCCCTTTAATATTTTTTGGGGTAAATAGTCTAAAAATAATAGTGAGGCACAATAAACAGGAACCCTCCACCCCTTCCTGCATAGCATTCTTCTTAAGTTCTTAACATTCTGAGCTGAATATTGGGGAGCAAAAGGTCAGTAAGATTAAAAAAATCTGAGGCAGATTATGCCCCAAATTTATCCCTCCTGACATATCCTGCTTTCTCACCCTGGTCAGGGTAATTTTCTTTTTTTATTATTATTACAGCTTTTTATTTACAAGATATATGCATGGGTAATTTTTCAGCATTGACAATCGCAAAACCTTTTGTCCCAATTTTTCCCCTCCTTCCCCACCCCCTCCCCCAGATGGCATGTTGATCAATACATGTTATATATGTTAAAGTATATGTTAAATACAATATATATGTACATGACCAAACCGTTATTTTGCTGTACAAAAAGAATCGGACTTTGAAATATTGTACAATTAACCTGTGAAGGTAATCAAAAGTGCAGGCGGCCAAAAATAGAGGGATTGGGAATTCTATGTAGTAGTTCATAGTCATCTCACAGAGTTGTTTTGCTGGGTGTAGCTGGTTCAGTTCATTACTGCTCTATTGCAACTGATTTGGTTCATCTCATTACTGAGGATGGCCAGGTCCATCAGAATTGATCATCATATAGTATTGTTGTTGAAGTATATAATGATCTCCTGGTCCTACTCATTTCACTCAGCATCAGTTCATGTAAGTCTCTCCAGGCCTTTCTGAAATCATCCTGTTGGTCATTTCTTACAGAAAAATAATATTCCATAATATTCATATACCACAATTTATTCAGCCATTCTCCAATTGATGGGCATCCACTCGGTTTCCAGTTTCTGGCCACTGCAAACAGGGCTGCCACATACATTTCTGTACATACAGGTCCCTTTCCCTTCTTTAGTATCTCTTGGGGGTATAAGCCCAGTAGTAGCTGCTGGGTCAAAGGGTATGCACAGTTTGATAACTTTTTGAGCATAGTTCCAAATTGCTCTCCAGAATGACTGGATGTATTCACAATTCCAGCAACAATGTATTAGTGTCCCAGTTTTCCCACAGCCCCTCCAATATTCCTCATTATCTTTCCCTATCATTCTAGCCAGTATGACAGGTGTGTAGTGATAACTCAGAGTTGTCTTAATTTGCGTTTTTCTGATTAATAATGATTTGGAGCATCTTTTCATATGGCTAGAAATAGTTTCAATTTCTTCATCTGAGAATTGAATGTTCATATCCTTTGACCATTTATCAATTGGAGAATGGCTTGATTTCTTATAAATTAGAGACAGTTCTCTATATATTTTGGAAATGAGTCCTTTATCAGAACTTTTGACTATAAAAATGTTTTCACAGTTTATTGCTTTGGCAGGGTGATTTTCTACAAATCTATGGATTTCTTCCCTATCTCATTCCTGTGCAGGGAATGGGAGAGGGAATGGAGACAATTGTATACACATTACTTTTCTGAAAATTTAGAATCCACATTAGCCTAGTTCATGACTTACTGTACTTTAGAAAGCTTCTGTGAAAGATTAGAACAAGATGTAAAAGCAAAACAAACTCGAAGCCGATTGTAACAATCCCGATGTACCATTGTATTATTGAGGTTTTACAAGCAGGAAAAAAAAAAAAACAGAAGTGGAAATTTCTGGGTTTTTTTCTTTTTTTGAAGCTGTTATTTTGGCAAATTTGTCAATTACTCTTAATCCTAGAAAAATGACTGTGAAGTTGAGTAATTCACCCAAAGACCACATAACTAGTAAAATTCAAAGGCTGGACTTTGAATCTCGACCTTCCAGATTCCTGGAATGTTGTCCTTCTAGCCATGACATCATGCTGTCTTACTGTACTTGATAAGGCAGAGAAAATGGGCAAAGATATTATTATACAAGAAAATGGGCAATGATATATTGTTAGAAGACAGCCAATAAATTATATAATTATTATACAATACAACATAATCCAATTACACACATTTTTTACAAGAGTTAAAACAAAAAGGAATTCTGGCTAGCCCCCAAATAAATAGAATATTAAATGCACTAGAATGCCTCATTCTCTGAGCATTCTGGTTAATCATTATGTTATCCTAGCAAACCCAGTGCTAAATGTTTAGGAGCCTCATCTAAAAGATTAGTTTATAATAAAATAATATTTCAAGTTTTAAATATAATGCTGATCTATTAATGTTCTATACTAGGAAATTTCTATTATTATTTGCCATGGGCCCAGACAAAGCCAGTGGTGACTCTGACTTCTTATTGGGAAGATATTAGTCACAGATTGGATGCAGTAAACATTCTTCTAGTCATGGCAGAACGGCTGGTAAGTCATTCCAAATATCTTCTTCTCACCTCTGTCCCTCTGCTATGTTCTAGAGATTTAACAAAGATCCTACCTAAAGCAAAAAAGAAGAGAATAATCAATCAATCTGTATTCACTTATTAAATATTTGATATGTGCCAAGCAATATATCAAGCACTAGGGATACAGTCAAAAAAGCAAAACTAGATCCCGCCCTCGCAGAGCTTACATTCTAACTGAACAGGCAACATGGGTACATTAGTAGATCTATACGGAGAGGATGTACGGTAACTTTAGACGAGCAGGCCCTGGGATTCGGGTAGGGGTGTCTGTAATGAGGGCTAGGAAAGTTCTATGCATGTGGTGGGTGGTTTGAGGCTTCATACCAAAGAGAAAAATCCCCCTGAACAGATGGTTGAACTCTGGTTTTCCTTCCTTTTGTAGTGATGCCTTCCTCATTAAGAGGCTGGGACTTGCTTTGGTGGAAATGCTACTATCACATTTTTATGTTCAGTTGGGCTGTGGCGGTTGGCGATGTAGGGGTTGTTTGGAGCAATGGGGAGGATTGCATGTCTAGACCCTTCGGCACAAGCCAAAGACACTACGACTATTTCTACGAGATGCGTTCTGGGGAGGACTGGTTCTTTTCTTAGCAGTTTCATCCCCTTGTTAGATTGGTCTTTCACAAAAGACTATTCTGATACTTCATGTTGAAGGGAAAGTGGCCCTGCATTCACCAAGACCATGTCAGAGGAGCATGAGCTCTGACAACTCCTTCTACACTGGAAAGGCTTTGAATGTGGGCCTGGGCACGGATGGCTCTCTGTGCTCAGAGGTCCAGCCTAGCCAAGGGCTCGAAGGATGCACATTTTAGATCACAGGAGATAATGGGAAGTGCTCCCTAAGGTGAGCAGGGGCTGTGAGCTAATGCCATTGAAGGAAGGGACGACTGGGGATAATTGTTGCTAAGGTCCAGGTTAGCAGTACCAGGGCCCAGGAGGCCAGATGGACCCGGAGACCCGAAAGCTCCATCAGGACAGAGCAGCTGCTTCAGGAAAGTCTGGGGATCATAGATACAGGGTAGAAGGGATCTTAGGGACCATCCAGTCCGAGCTACCATCTTACACATGAGGTAGCTGAGGTAAGGAAGGCTTCTGGAAGGTGAATAACATGGACATGTGCGGCAGGAGGAAGGGTTAGACCCGAATCCTGCTGCCTTCCTGGCTGAGAGAACTTGGCTAGCTGGTGGGAAACTGGCTCTGAACAGTTACTGGGGGCCTGAAGACAAAATAAAAGGTGCCTGCCCTCAGGAAGCTTATACTCTATTGTAATAAGAGAACTCTATATATGCATGTATAAGTATATACAAAAAATAGATGAAATAAATACAAGTAATTGGGGGAAGAAGCAGAAATGGCCTCATGGAGGAAGTGGCTTTTTAGCTTTGCTGATTCTGAGAAGTGTGGAGGTGAGCATTCCAGGCCCATAATTGAGGGGGTCTCCGGGGGGGGGGGGGGGTGTACAGATCCTACCACTGGGAAGTCTGGTACCAAGTGCTAGAGGGGCATCCAGAGTCTGTATCACTTACCAGGGCATGTCAGAGACCTGGCCGTGGAGCCTGGACTTTGGGAGTCCATTTTTGCAAGGACACGTGATGGCGAGGTAGGGGCCCCTGTGGGAGGATCTGCAGGACACAGCAAGACTCCGGACAGGGAATAGTTCCTGGGGGAGAAGTGCTCGCTCCAGAACCCAGGCTCTCCCATCCTTTCTCCTTATGTTCACACATGAGGAAGCTGAGGTCTAAGAGAGGTGAAGCAGTTTACCCAAATTCATGTAGCTTGTGAGGAGCAGGAAGGGCATGTAACCCAGGCCCACTTTAAGCCAGGAGATGGAAAGTAACATCGGCTCTCTGCCTGGGGTTCCTGCTGCTAAGCCTGCAAAATCAGTCATTTCTACAGGAATTGCCTTAAGATTGTTAGCATTTAGTAGTAGGTGGAAGCAGTTTTAGCAGTGAGGAAGAAGGCCAAAAGGGGAATTGGTTAGAATTGTGACTCTTGAGTTGGGCCGATGGAGAGCTTTTTATTTTTTATAGCCTGCCTTGGCTGGGTGGGCCCAAGGCCTGGGTGGGGCCCAATCTGCCACAGGCTTAAGAGGAACCAGTTGCAGCGTCACCTGAGCCAGGCTGATCATTACCTGGCTTTGTATAGAGCATGGACTCTATCTGCCTCCTCGGTGACTCCGGCCTTGGGATCCCTTCCACGGTCATTTTTGGCACTTTCTTGTTTTGGTGACTCTGTAGGAGAGTTTCCCTTCTCCATTCACTCAGGCAGTGAGAGTCAGAGTGAATCATCCAGAGACAGAAAAGCAGGGGTGCAGGCCTCTCCTCCTGGACTGCTGCCAGGCCCAGTTCTGGCCCTGACTGGAATAAAAAATGGCCTCGGGATAGTGCTGTGAATAGAGAGCTGGGGCAGCTGCTGTTCAATGCCTGAGGGGATCTAAGGCTCCAGGACTGTGCGATGGAAACTGCCCCCCTATAGCCCAGCCACAGTTAACAAGCCTGTAAAACGG
Organism: Sarcophilus harrisii; assembly: GCF_902635505.1. Lineage (NCBI taxonomy): Eukaryota > Metazoa > Chordata > Mammalia > Dasyuromorphia > Dasyuridae > Sarcophilus > Sarcophilus harrisii. Next base: position 587,260,739 of record NC_045427.1, on the reverse strand, counting down.
GTCAGCTCTACAGGAACTGCCTTAAGATGTAAAAATAGTGATTTTTACAATGGGTATTAGCTGGAAACACAAAGTTTCTCATGGTTAGGGGGGCATTCCAGACCATCAAAAGCAATAAACCAACATTTGTTAACATGTGCCTATTATATGTCAAGCACAGAGCCAGGTGTTGGGTTTACAAAGACAAAAATGAAATTGTCTCTGCCCTCAAGAAGTTTATCCCACTATTCCAATAGCATTTTAAAGAAGGAAATTAACACTGTGTGTGTGTGTTCTAAATGCACATTTATCTGGACTTCTTTTATTAAATATTTTAACCATTTATGGATTACCAATAATTTAAAGGGAGGTGAGTAAAGGGAGGAATTGGGAAAGATGAAAGAGGTCTTGGAAGACAAATTTAAGACTTTTCTGACCATTTTTCATTCTTCTTCTTCATCTTCCCCTGTTCCCCATCCCTAAATTTAGCACTTAAACTTAGAGAATTTGAAATCAGGAATTCAAGCCAAAATTCCTGGGAACCGTTTGGCAGAAATGTGGCTGAAGTTGATTGATGAACTTGTAGAAGACACAAGGTAAACTCATCTTCTAGACTTCTAACCTGAGCCTGTAGTAAATACTTTGTTGTACTCACAAATAGAGTCCTTGCCTTCTTCTTCCTCTTCCCCTACTTTGCATATGAGGAAGGTGAGGTTCAAAGAGATTAAAATGGCCTGCTTAAAGTCATACAGCAAATGGAAGAATCTGGATTTCAACTCAGAGTTCCTGATTTCCACTTAATAAGTTCAGTGCCTCTAGGATTGTTGTCTTAAAATAATAATATCAAGGGTTCTAAAAAGCCCCACTGGAATGGGAGTGGTGACTATTACACAAATACTAGGAAATCTCCAGATTCTGCCTTTGTGCTAAGTGGCCTAAGGAAGCTATAGTCAGCCCCACCCAGCATGCCCATTTAAATCTGCTTTATTCAATCTGCCCAATTCAGCCCATCCACTTCCATAGCAGGTTATAAGGAAGGCTTCATTCTTGTGTGTGGGTAGCAGGGACAGAGAGACACCAGGCCTTTCTCTCCCCAGTCCCCCACACTGATGACTGATCAGATTTAAGCAAAAAGGCTTTCTGTTTCCATGGAGGTGGGGAGTAAGAGAAGGGGCATACTTTCCCTCCTCCCCTCCCCTCTTTTTTTAATGGAACAATTTTCCTAAATTTACAAATGCACTAAAACCAAAACTTTTTAATTTGTAGTTTTATTAAATGCCTTATGACTTCCATCTCCATTAGGAAGCCTAGTTGCTGCTTGATGAGTGGGCCAGTCCTAGGTTATGACTGAAGAAACTTCTGAGATCTTTGAGGATTTTGACATTCAAGAAAAATGGAACTTGTTTCATACCCAGGCTAAGAATTCTCCTCCAAACTAGTGGGAGACTGGAATTCAGGGAAGGATTATTATACCAAACAACCAAAACTAGCCAGATTTTATTTTCTCTGAAGCCTGTTGAAAAGCCCAGGAATTTCCCTGCATCCTTGTGCCCCCTGGTGGCGTAGCTTGTACGGACAAGTCACCTTGAACAATGAAGGAAATTTGTATTTAATTCTTTGTAGAGCTGGAGCAGTGTTTGAACCATTGGGTGGACTAGAGAAGTAGAGTCATGTGCCCACTTTCATTTTAAATGTTCATTTCTGTGACTGAAACCTTCAAAACTTTGGGCAAAAATCACTGAGATGATATCATCAGACACATATTTTATAACTGATCTCCCTTTAAAACTGTGGAATATAGGGCTTTGTTAAAAAGTAACATGATGTAGTAAACAGACTCAGGAAGAGTCGGTTCAAATCCTGCCTTTGACATACAACAGCCCTTGTGACACTAGGCAAGCTATTTTATCTCTGGAGCTCAAGGAACTGCTTAGGACCCACTAAGCCAGGTATTTATTAAGCTGCCCCTATGTCCAGGTACATGGGGCAGGATGGGATCTGTGTTAGAGGTCCTCCAAGCTGGTAAAATCAGGTATTGTATTTGATAAACAAAATGTGTCACACAGCTTCTCCATCCCAGTTTATGATTGTGATATTTAAAACGTATGTGATATATTTCTACCATGTTTAACATATATTTCACTACTTGCCATCTAGGGGAGGGGATAGGGGAAGGGGGGGAAAATTGGAACACAAGGTTTTGCAAGGGCTAATGTTGAAGAATTGTCCACGCATATGTTTTGAAAAATAAAAAGCTTATACCCAGAAAAAGAACTCTGGGAGATGACTAAAAACCATTACATTGAATTCCCAATCCCTATATTTATGCACACCTGCATTTTTGATTTCCTTCACAAGCTAATTGTACAATAATTCAGAGTCTGATTCTTTTTGTACAGCAAAATAATGTTTTGGTCATGTAAAAAAAAAAAAAGAAAAATAAAAAGCTTTAATAAAGAAAAAAACTTATGTGATAAGAAATTCTTAGTTTAGGAACATGTTCAGTCATTTTTAGTCATGTCCAACTCTTTGTGAATCCATGTTTGAGAGGTTTTAGGCACAGATACTAGAGGGATTTGCTGTTTCCTTCTCCAGATCATTAACAAATGAGGAAACTGAGACAAATAGGATGAAATGACTTATCCAGGGCCACACCGCTAGTCAATGTCTGAGGCTGGATTTGAACTCAGGAACATCACTCCAACCCTCCACTGCACCATCTAGCTGCTTTTAAGGATATACATACTTCAAAATAAGTAGAACTTCCAGTCTGCCAGTAATTGGAGGGCAAAGTATCTAACATTGCGCAAGGCAAGAAATTTTGACTATGCTAATATCTTCCTGAGGGTGCCTCCTTCTCTTCCTCCCTCATCACCAGCCTTGCCCAATTGCATCCTTCCTCCCCTGAGCAGCTCTTCCTCTGCTGGAATCATAACCTGCCATGTGCACTGGCACCCTGCCTCCCTGCCTCCCTGCCTCCCTGCCTGATTAGCAGTCACGTCTTTAGTGATGTAAAAATTTCAATATGTTACAAGGGATGCTCTCTTCCCTTCCTGAGTAAGCCCAACCCCACTTTCTCCAAGGGACCACATTGTAAACTATTGATCTGTTGCTAAGAATTGGGAGCTTAGGGAGTAGAATTCTGGGGACTGATCACAATGCCCCTTTATCATCCAGGGGTAATGTGATGAGAACAGCACTGGAGAGAGTGGCAGATGATTGACATCAAAGTCCCTTCCAGCTGAGAGAGTCAGTGATTGCATGAACCTGTAAACCCAGAGTTAAAACCTGTCTTTGCATTATCTTGCTATATGACCAAGTCGTTCACTTAATCATTCTGCCTTCAGCTCCCTCATCTTTAAAATGAAGGGGATGGTTCCTTCCTCTCGCTCTGACCTTCTTGGATTCTATTTTGAAATGGGACTATTTAAGCAATTTACTTACTCCTCTGTTAATCTGGGAAGCCTATATTTCTGGAGGTAGTCATCCATTTCACTTAGGTTATCAAATTAATTGTCATAAAGTTGGGCAAAGTAACCCCTTATTATTTCTTTAATTTCCTCTTCATTGGTGGAAAGTTCTCCCTTTTCATTTTTAAGACTACTACTTTGATTTTCCTCTCTCCTTTTTCTAGTCAGATTTACCAAAAGTTTATCAATTTTATTGATTTTTTCATAAAACCAACTCTTTTATTATTTCAATAGTTTTTTCTTTATTTTCAATATTATTAATTTCTCCTTTTAATTTTAGAATTTCAAGTTTAGTAATTGATTGGGAGTTTTTAATTTGGTCTTTTTCTAGCTTTTTAAGTTGTAAGCCTAATTCATTGATCTTCTCTTTCTTTATTTTATTCAAGTAAGCCTCTAAGGATATAAAATTTCCCCTTCTTACCGCTTTGGCTGCATCCCACAAATTTTGGTATGATGTCTCATCGTTGTCATTATCTTGAGTAAAATTATTAATTGTGTCTATAATTTGCTGTTTCATCCAATCATTCTTTAAGATGAGATTATTTAGTTTCCAATTACTTTTTGGGTTATTTACCCCTAACTTTTTGTTGAATGTAGTTTTTATTGCATCGTGATCTGAAAAGAAAGCATTTACTATTTCTACCTTCCTGCATTTATTTTTGAGGTCTTTATGTCCTAATACTTTCTTGGATTCTAGAAAGCCAGAAATGGCATCCACAATCATCCCCTGATGCCCTGTTTCCTTCATGTTTTCAGACTACATTAGACAAATGGGATAAGTTAGATTAAAATCAGCACCCTCCGTCCCACCCTCAGAGGTCTGAGACTGTCCCTGATGTCAGACTTAGATGTTGTCAGATGCACTCAGCTTTTTACCCTTTTAGAAATAATCTGATTTAGTGGGGGCAGCTGGGACAGAGTGGATAGTGTCTCTGTCCTAGAATCAGGAGGGCCTAAGTGCCCATGTGACCTCGGATGCTTAGGAGCCTGTGACCCTGGACAAGTCACATAACTCTGTTTGCCTCAGTTCTTCACCTGTAAAGTGGTGGAGAGGGAAGTGGCCAACTCCTCCAGCATCCTTGTCAAGAAAATCCCAAATGGGGTCAAGACAAGTAGGACACAACCAAAAAGTAATTGAATAGTACCTGCATAATGGAAATTGTATGAAGCCCTGGGAAACTGCATGGCACAGCAGATAGAATACCAGGCCTGGAATGAGGAAGACTCATCTTCCCAATTTCAAATCTGGCCTCAGACACTTACTAGCCTGCAAATTTAAACTCATTAAAACTGTTGGCTCAGTTTCCTCATCTATAAAGTGAGCTGGAGAAGAAAACAGCCACCATTCCAGTGTCTTTGCCAAGAAAACCCCAAATGGAGTTACCCAGAGTCAGACATGACAAAACAGCAGCGATGAGATTCTGTATAATTTCAGAATATTTTGTTCATATCATCACTACTCAGGCAATCTTTCTGGCTTGAGCTAAGACATACATGATACTGCGATGATGGCTTAGGAAAGAGCAGGTATTTATTCTAATGTTATAAAATTTCAAAACAGAATATATTTCATATGTCCAAGTACTGAAAGATTCTTGTTGAAAGAATGTTATTCTTCCTTTTCTTTTTGTCTTTAGCATACCATTGCCTCCATTAGAAGGAAAATCAAACGTCACCATTCTAGACACTCAGATCCAAAAGTTACGTCTTAGGTCCCTTTTCCAGATCCAGGAAGCAGCTACAAAAATGAGGACTGAAGCTACAGATGTAAAGTCCACTTTGACAGAAATTGAAGATTGGTTTGATAAACTAATGCAACTTACTGAAGAGGTGAGAACTTTAAAATATGTAAAGTTTATCCATCAGAAGGGATGCTTCTGTGCAAAGATATCAGCCATGTCATGTTTATAAAGAGTTCATAGGAGCTTGCATTTTACTGAGGATAAGCATATGAATGGTAGGAAAAGGAGTGTCTTACATCCTGACCTTTAAAGGTTGGAGGACAATTCCAGGAGTGGGACATGATCTAGTCTGGTCCTCTCTGGCCTAGTTAGGAGAGGCCACACTGGAGGATGAAGGATATCCTTATCAGCTCCATGGTTCCGGACCAAACTGGACCCTGGGGTCACTTCACAATCAGATCAGATCTCTGGGTCTATTATATATATTTCCAGACTCAGTCACTAGTCAGGACCAGCAGTCCTGGGGCTGACCTGACAATGAACTGCTCTGCAGGGGATGGACAATGGTGGCTCCACAAATTCATTAGCCCACACTCACCTGACCATGTGGGATAACATTCCAGTCTAGAATTTTAATATTAGCTGCCAGTGAACTATTTGGTGGGAAGATTTATATAACCTCAGAAATAGGGAGATTCAGGCCAACAGAGCTGAGGAATGAAAAACAGGAAAGGAGAAAAATGATTCTACCTTCTCAGATTAAACTGGAGCAAAGGGTTGGAGGAGCCCCCTCCCTGATTCAGAGCATTAGTAAGGGAAGTATTGAAGTGGCTGGCCATTGGGGAAGGATAACAGGAAACCGGGATCCTGTCCTATGAAGAGTGCTTGAAATAACTGGGATTTTTAGCTCAGAGAGCAATAGACTTAGTGGGGACATGAAGGGTCCTCTTGTGGAAGAGAAAGTAAATATATTCTTAAATCCAAATCCAAAGGACAAAACAAAGAATGATGAATAGAGAATGCCAAGTTAGTTTTTTTTTTTCATATGAAGAAAAACATTTAAAAAGATTTAAACTATAAATATTCATTAAGTGCTTCCTTTAAGCCAGGTACTATGCTAGGCACTGAGAATACAAAGAGGAAGAATGAAATAGTCCTTGATCTTAATGAACTTACATTTTATGAAATAAAGTTTCTCTCTCTCCCTCTCCCTCTCTCTCTCCTCTTCGCTCTCTCTCTCTCTCTCTCTCTCTCTCTCTCTCTCTCTCCCTCTCACACACACATATGTATGTATACATATACAAACATGTATATATGTAAATATATATAAATAGCAAAGGATAATATCTGTCAAAATAGGCAGATTTAAAGCACACAGAATAAATACAAGGTGATTTGTATCGGAAGGGGTGTGTGTGTGTGTGTGTGTGTGTGTGTGTGAATCAGAAAGGCCTCTTGAAGGAGGTACCCTCTAAACGGAGCTTTGAAGGGAGCTAGGATGTTTAGAGTGGAGATGAGCAAGGAGTAGGAGAGGACATTCCAAATGTGGAGCTTGGCCAAGGCAAACACCTGGAGAGAGGAAAAAGATGGATCACCACATGAGACGAAGGGAGAGAAGGCCAAGTTGCCTGGATTCCAGTGTGGGAGGGAGGAGGGATAGCCAATGATCCTTGAAAGAGGTGGATGCCCAGGTTTGAAGGGCTTTTAAAGCTAAGCGTGGCCATTTATACTTTATTCTAGAGTCAATAAGAAAGCACTAAAATTTTTTGGGTAGGAGATTGCATGGTTAGATTTGTGTTCAAGGAAAATCACTTTGACAGGTTGTGGAGTGAGGCAGGGAGGACATTCTGGAGGCTGCTGCAATTATCTAGGCAAGAAATTTGTATCTAGGATACAAATTGTACAAAATGGCCTCCAAGAGCCCTAACTCTTCTGAGATTAGGAGGTTTTTTGTTTAGACTATGTAAGGCCAGTGAAGCCAGAAGAGGCTAAGACTGAAGGATGGAGAGGGGATAGACTTGGGAGAGCAGGTCACAAAAAAAATAAGAATCAGATTCAGTAGGCGTGAGGAAGCAGGGGAAGTGAGGAAGAAGATTGTGTTCACAGATTCAAGCTGGGGATTTTGTAGGTAAAGCAAGTTACCATGCAGGCCTCCAGGGTTGGCTGGACCACTGTCATGGGGGTCACTGGAGTCAAGGAAGCTGACTGATTTCAATGTCAGCTTGCCAGAAGATCCTCGAAAAAAAGCAATGAAAGTTCTGACCATACCACAAACTTGCTTAAGAAGCTCCAGTCACTTCATATTGCCTGTGAGGTAAAATAAGAACCCCTCTGTTTGGTGCCTAAACCTTGCCACAATCTGGCTCCAGTTCCTCTTTCCAGGATGAGTCCATATTACTCCTTTTCATGCATTCTGTTGTAGCCAGATTTCCTGACCGGTCCTTATTCATGCTATCCCATCTTCCAGCTTAGGATCTTTGCTCAGGCTCTTCCCTCAAGCCAAGATGCTCTCCCTTAACCCTTCTAATTCTGTGAACTCTTAGCTTACTTCAAGGCTTGATTCAAGAGACCTGTTCTGATTCTTACAGTTGTTCCCCAATTCCTCCCTCCCCCCCCCCCGCAATCGCTTTGGTAGTAGTTTTGTGCTAATAGTTTTATTAGTGATTACCTGATAAACAGTAGGTGCTAAATAATTGCTTGTTGATGGATGGATAATTAGGTGACTGCTAGACACAGTTGAAAAGAAACATATGGGCCAAATGCCGAGCTCATTGAGGAAGGCTGAAATTAGCATGAAAGATAGTAGATTAAAGAACTAAGGACTTGTAGTACTAAGTATAGTAGTAAAGATTTGGTGAAGACTTCCCATAGGAATTAGAATGATGGTGGTGGGTCAGTGGTCAGGAAATGGTTCTGGGAAATAAAAAATAGACCATTGAGATGTGAAGAATGAATGATATTAAAAATCACTAGGTTTTCAGTATAACAATTCAAAGATTTTAATTTGAAAAATGAGTGAATAGAGAATAATGGACTTGCATTTGATCAGCCAGTCAATAAACATTTATTAAGTGCTTACTATGTGCTGGGCACTGTGCTAATAGTAGACTTGCAAAGAAATGCAAGAGACAGTCCTGCTGTCAAGGAGGTCACAGTCTAATGAGAGGAAACCACATTCAAATAACTATGTACAGACAAATTATTTACAAGATAAATTGGAGATAGTCAGCAAAGGAAATATACTAACATTGAGAGGGATTAGGAAAGGCTTCCTATGATAGGTAGAGTCTCAGCTCCATGTAAACCTATTTCTAAGTCCCTGGAATGAGGCTCAGAATATTTAAACTTGGCCAGGGGGAAGTGGGAGAGGAGAGTCTTGCAAGGTCTTACTCAGCTCCAGAGTGTCCAGGCTACACAGAGCAAAAGGAGATGCTGAAGCCGACTGACTGGATTGATAAGAAACACAATCATAGCAAAAGCTACTAATTCCATTGACTTAACTCCATACTTCTGTATAGCATAATGGAAAGAGAGTGCTGGACTTGATTTCAAATCCCACCTAGCTTTTCCATTTAGTACCTAGGTGATGTTCCCTGGGATTCCAAGCCTCTAGGATCCTTTCCATTTCTATGACCCTATCATATATATATATATATATATATATATATATATATATATATATTTAGCAAAATAGGTAATCTTGTTTTTGTTTTCTTTTTTCTATTCACCAAAATGACCAGCCACAAAACAGTATGCCTGATATTATCATATGGATGATCCGGGGAGAGAAAAGATTGGCCTACGCTAGAATTCCTGCCCATCAGGTTTTATATTCTACCACCAGTGAAGAAGCTTCTGGGAAATACTGCGGGAAGACCCAGACCATCTTTTTGAAGGTAGAGAACTTCATCCCTCATGAAATTTAAAACACTTAAATATAAAACCTGTTTCCCAGACTAAAAACTGCAAATATTTCCCAAAATAGTTGTTTTGAAAATACATGTCCTAAGTGCCCAGAAGAAAGTAGGAATCATGCTGTGTATTTATCTCAAGCTAAGTGAGCCAATTTTATTTTTCTCCTGCAATTTTCCTTAAGACAGAATAGGAAGTAGCATTATTCTCAGCATGAGTTAGAACAATCTCATTAATGGATTACTTTCAGAATAAGAAAAATAGGAAGGTACCACTTCTTTTGTTTGTTTCTGTTAACTTCAGGGGGGTGAATCACAGGATATTGTTTTGTTGTTACTGGATTCCTTAACTCTTGCCATTGTTCTATTTAGGGGAAGAGAGAAGGACATTCTTTTTCTGTTATTATTTTTCTGTGGGGTCAAGTCAGTTGAAAATTTAGCTTTAAAAAATGTTATCCTAAACTTTGAGGGATACAATGCCCTTCCCTGTATCAAGGCTTTTGTTTTAATGTCACTGCTCAAGACAGCCCCTAACTATTTACCTTTTGCATTCCAGTACCCGCAGGACAAGAGCAATGGCGTGAAGGTTCCAGCAGAACTGCGTGTTAACATTTGGCTTGGATTAAGTGCTGTTGAAAAGAAATTTAACAGCTTTGCTGAAGGAGCATTCACCGTCTTTGCAGAAATGGTATATTTCTCTAATGTAACCTTTTTTCATCTCACTGCTGGAAACTCAAATTCCATCGAAAGGCCCAGCAAAAGGCATCCCTGGCAGGATCTGACCTGGGTCGTTTTCAAGCATCCATTTGGGGGAGTTTAAACCCCTTCATCAATTTCTCTGATTATGTGACTGGGAAAGTGACAGCATTGAGTGTATCACATGACAGGATCCTCGGAGAGCTCAGATTTCTGTCCGGATTGTTGCTTTCCCCCTGGCCTTCGTGTGACCTCCTAAAAGTTTCCCAGAACTCTGATGACATTTCATTCATTCAGCAATGATTCACAAAAGCAGCAGAGGCCTTGGACCTCAGAGGATCTGAGACTTGGATCTCCAAGGAGTCAGACATTAAAGTTTTTGAAGACCCTTGGGGGAAAAAGGCTTGGGTTACTTTTGGAGGAGGCCATTCAGAACCAGAGTTATCAACATACTTTGAAAGAGGCTTGATCATAAATATCAGGTTGGAGATATATGCCAACATATATATATATATGTATATATATACACACACATATATAGGGTGTATATATATATATATATATATATATATATATATATATATACTGATGTAAAATAATCAGAATAAAGGGACTTTAGTTGTTATTCAGTCCTCAAAAACCTTGCTTGGATACATTTGAAAGGCAGAAAACTGAGTCCAGACTTGAACAGGGATTTTACTTTTTAAAATGATATTTATTCTGTTTACCTCAAGCCAGAGCTAATACTTCTACTGGTTTGAATGACATTTGTCTGGAACCCTGAGGCTGACCCTGATATAGTAGAATATGATTCTGACTAAGAGGACATCTGGATTCTTGTTACTAATTAACAGAATAGCCTCGAGCAATTCCTTTGTCTGCTCTGAGCCTCAGTTTCCTCCTTAATCAAATTAGTACAATAATACCTATCATGCCAACTTCATCAGGTGATATGAGATATATATAAAAGGTCTTTAAGATGATAAGGCATTATACTAAATTGAATAATATTAGTCCCTGCAAATTGAGTAGGTTTTTTTTAATATGTGAACTGTCACACACCCATGTGTTTCAATGTATTTTAATGAATTAGTAGTGCTAATAATCAGTTATCTCCACAGTTAGGGGAGGCATTGGGCTCCTTATCTACTATCAAGACAAGCCCCCTTCCCTGAGTAGAAAGCTACTTTTTATATTAATGATCCGCTGGTAATCTATTTAGAGATGATAGGAAGTGACCTGTTCATACATTTTTATTCTTAGAAATCTACTTCTTACATTAGTGATCCACTATTTAGAGGTCACACAGATTAGGAAGGGACCTATTCATATGTCTGCTACTAGAAAGCTACTTCTTTTATTGGTGATCCCCTGGTGCTCTATTTAAAGGTCACACCTAGTCTGAAGGGACCCATTCACATTCTTGCATTGGTTGATAGATTAGTTGGTACCTCAGTACGTTCTGTACACAGGGTGAGTTGATAAGTGTATTTGACTCCTTAGCAGATGATTGTGAGGATGAGGAGAGATCATACAAAAGAGCAGAGACAATTTGGGATAATGGAAGCAAAATCTGAACCGGCACCGGGAAGACCAGTACCCACCAACTGAGTGATCATGAGCAGATCACTTCATCTTCTCAAGCCTCTTTCAGTTTTCTTATCTGCAAAATGGGAATGATTATTGTAATACATATGTCAGGGAGTCATTGTGAGGCTCAACTGATTTAATGTACAGAAACCCCTTTGTAAATCTTAAAGTGCTGTTTAAATATTACACAAAAAGTCTTTGAAACCGTAAAGGGCCCCCAACATTAGGCCTTGTAGAATTATTATTGTGCTGTGCATCTCCAGGAACATTCTGAAGCGGTCAGGGCTGGCAGAACTTACCAGCCAATGGGCATTAATAATGTGAGTTTCAGTTCCCCCACCCTACTCTTCTAAATGGGGAAATTGTAGATGTAGTGGACAGAAGCAGGGCCTAGGCAGGCCCCAACCTCTTAGAGTTTGTCTCTAGTCTAGTGACTAAGCTGTATTATACTCATCAATGATGTATTGATGACCTGTGTTAAGATGTGCAGAGTTAGGGACAGAATAGTAGATAAAGAGAATAGGTGAAGAGGTAGGAGTTCAGTGAATAGAAATAGGCAGAAAAATAATGCAGTTCCCAATTTAGAGATGAGTAAACTGAGATTCAGAAAGATTAAGTAAGGTCAAAGTCTCCCATTTTGTTAATGGTGCAACTGAGGCAAACATTAATATTCTCTCTTGGTATGTATGTCTATATGTGTATATATACATCTGTGTACAGGCCATAGATGGACTGACATCAATATCTAGGGATCCTTTTTATTAAGAAAATAAATCATTAAGAACAAAGGAGCTAATTCAAAAATAATGTCTCAGTCTTTTAAATACTGCATCCTAAGACTAGAATGAGCACCATGGCCACATGCACACTCTAAACTCTCACTATGGCCACACTCAGATGGGATGGTATCAGCCAGCTTCTAAAACTTTTAGCTTAGGATCAGAATTCAGTGTGTTTACTTATTCTGCACATAAACCTGAGGAGAATGTCCCAAGAGGGAGCCCCAGGTGTTGAGGTTAGCCCCGATCACCTCTATAGCCCCTTCTGCCTCTAAGGGTCTGTGGCTCAAAGGTTCTGTGAATATAGATTATTAGAAGGGAGGAAGCCCTTTCTTTATTTCTGTATCTGGGAAGATGTGTTTTCTGCAGCTATGTTGGAATAAGGTCTTTAGGGAGGACACCAGTTAAAGTCGTCCTACCCTAGAAGGACTTTTAAAACCCACAGGCTGACCTTATTCCTTTGCCTCTTATGTTTTTTATATATACATATGTATGTATATACATACATATGTATATGCATATATTTATATGTATATATTTTTGTATTTTAATTTTTAAAAATTTCTAATTTTTAATTTACATTTTTCCATTTAAAACATAGTATGAAAATCAAGCACTGATGTTTGGAAAGTGGGGCACTTCTGGACTTGTTGGTCGACATAAATTTTCAGATGTCACAGGAAAAATAAAACTCAAGAAAGAGTTTTTCTTACCCCCCAAAGGCTGGGAATGGGAAGGCGAGTGGTTGGTTGATCCTGAAAGAAGGTAAGTTTTCTATTCCTAGAACTGAATTTATTGATTTCTTATCTCTACCAATCAAAATGCAATTCTGAGTATACATTGAAAACTAGTTAATTTTGTAGAACTTCACAGAAAAAGGAAAAAATGTCATTCATGCTAACAGGAGCTGATAATTCACTAAACAAGGATGAACAAATGAATAATCTTGAGAGAGGAATTTGCCAACTATAACTGACTGAAAAAGGGGTTCCTACACAGATATATACTCCTCCTACCATCTGTGTACATCAAAAACAGTTAAACACTGGGAAATGTTTTGGGCCAAATAACAAAGACCTTCTATGGAATATTTCCTCTGTTGTTACAAAACAATGCAGCCTTTGGAGCTAGGCCAATGTCTCTGGGTGACAGTGGACTCACTCAGGGTTGGCTTTCCCCAATTCCTACTCTCAACCTTATGAAGACAGTTATAGGACTCTTTAAAGTCTGCTCTTAAAGTCTCCAAATGACAACTCCACATTGATGCCAAAAAGGAGGATCCAAATCCAATATTCTTTCTACTGCATAGTATTTTAGTGTTTTATCAGAGTGCATTAAAGATAATCATGAAAAAGTAGTTTATTCTAAGCCTTGTAATGATTTTCAGGACTCATTTGCATACCATCTGATTCATTCTTAAAAATCAGACAGAAAAGTCTTCCTTCCTTCAGACAATATTGAGAGGAACAAGGAATCAAGGGCTCCAGCTTTCTTGAATGCAATTGAGTTAGACTGCATAGGCTATGCTTACATAATAATTTGTTATCTTTCCCCTTAAATCTGAACTTCCCTTTTTTTCTGATGAAGGTAAATCCATTCTTCCATTCTCTCAGGTTCATATCCTTGGCATCTTCCCCACCCCTCTCCTATCACATATCCAATCAGTTGCCAAATCTTGCTATTTGAGCCTCCATAACATCTCTTGCATCCTGTCCCTTCTCTTCATTCACATAGCTACCTTTTTAGTTTAGACTTTCACCACATCTCAATTATATCATTACCAAAATTTCCTAAGTAGCTTCTCTGCCTCAAGCTTCTCCCCACTCCAGTTTCTCCTGTACATAGTTGCTAAAGTGATTTTCCTTAAGCAACAAGCTAATCATCACTGCCCTACTCAGTAAACTTGTTGCCTATGTGTTAAAATATAAATCCTGTTTACTGTGAAATCCTTTTACAACTTGCACCCAAGCTATCTTTCCAGTCTTGTTCCCCTTCCCATACTTTATAGTCCATCTAAAATGATTTTCTCTCTGTTTGTCACAAATGGCAATCCATCTTCCCCTGTCCTGTACCTTCACACTAGCCATCTCCCATTCCTTAAATACATTTCCTCCTCACCTTCACCTTTCAGAGTTTTCAGTGTCAATGGCAAATGGCAAAGTCTTTGTGAATTCTAGGTAATAGGTTTTTGCCCTAGACACTTCCATTGTCCTGTATCTCCCTGGTAGCTCTTACTGACTGGTGGAATGGAGAACACTAAAAGGGACTGGAATCAATATTGATTTTTGTATTCAACCTGATGATCACCTAAAGTTTTAAGTTGCAGGGTTAGAGCTGAAAATGCTGCCTTTCCAGAATTTATGAGAGAATCCATCATTTTCACTATCGTATTCCATTCCTTGGAAATAGTCTAGTTATGGACAGTTTCCAACTCATGTAAGGCTGCTAGTGTAGTGGAAAGAGTGTTGGATTCAAATTTGTAGCATCTGGATTTAAAACCCAGTTCAAGGTAGAGAGTGCTGGGCTTGGAGTTAAGAAGATGCGACTTAAATCTCATTTCAAACACTTGTGAGCTGTATGATACTGGGCAAGTCACTTAGCTTCAGTTTTGTCAGCTATGAAATGTGAAAAAGAATTGCAATTATCTCTCAGGGTTGTTATAAAGATCAAATGAGATTGCATTTGTAAAGTGCTTAATTAGCACAGCGTTCAGCACTCAGTCAGAACTTAATAAATGGTTGTTCCCGTCTCTGGGTGAGCTTCCCAGTCATTGTCCTGTTTCAGACATCACCAGATTGGATTACTTACCTATGGCCCCCTCCAGTGCTGATTCTGTGATCTCTGTGAATCTGTGAAGAAGCTTCCATCAATAACACGAGCCTTTGATTTCTCCCCAGTTTGCTGACTGAAGCAGATGCTGGTCACACAGAGTTTACAGATGAAGTGTATCAGAATGAAAGCCGCTATCCAGGAGGGGAATGGAAGCCAGTGGAGGACAGCTATACAGATGTGGTGAGCCACCCGTTCTTGCTTAGTTCTGGTAGCTTTTCACTTGTAAAGGTTAAGAACCATCAGTCACGAGTCTTTGATTTTCCTCCTTTGCTTTTAATTGTTGTCACAATCTACTAGATAGATATCTACTAGAAGAGACTGGGCTCAATGCTGGTTTTTGTATTCAACTTGATGGTCATCCAAAGCACAGAACATTGCTGTGCAATGTTGCACTGAATGTTGCAACTGAAAATGATGCCTTTCCAGAATTCATATGAGAGAATTCTTCAATACATGTGAAGTGGTATCCAATGTTGATTTTTATATTCAAACTGATAATAATCTAAACCCCAGACCACATGGTTAGAACTGAAAATGATGCCTTTCCAAGATATGAGAACTAATCTCTCTCTCTCTCTCTCTGTCTCTCTCTGTCTCTGTCTGTCTCTCTGTCTGTCTGTCTGTCTCTGTCTCTCTCTGTCTCTCCATCTCTCTCTCTCTCTCTCTAAGACAAAGACACTAGAGTAGTTTGCTATTCCTTCTCCAGCTAGTTTTATAGATGGAACTGAGACAAGCAGGATTAAATAACTTGCCCAGAGTTATATAGCTAATCAATGTTTGAAGCTAAACTTAAACTTAGGAAGATGAGCCTTCCTGACTCCAGGCCCAGAACTCTATCCACGACACCACTTAGTTGCCCAATTTTGTGCTATATTTCCATCAACATTCATCTTGTTTGTCCTTTGATTATTAAGATGCTCCATTGTTTGGACCTCAAGACTACCATTATCTGTAAAGGTCAACTAATACTAACTGAAGCTGACATAATACTTTATAGTTTACAAATGGCTTAACATTTATCATATCAGTCATTAGAGAGTCAGTGTAGTAAAGTGGATAGAGTAGACAGACCTAGTACCAGGGAGGCCAGGATTCCAATCTAGTAACTAACGGTTAGCAAGTCATTTGTTCTTTCTCAGTCTTGGTTTCTTTTTCTTTTAAATGGGAATAATAATACCTGTTATAACTCCCATAAAGGTTAGTTTGAGGATCAGATATAAAAAAAAATATGTGAAGTCATTTAGAAACGTTAAAATATTACTCAAATAATCTACACAAATATCCTGTGGGAATCCAGGATTTCGGACTAAAAATCTAGTGATCTTTCCATTACACTACAATTGCTTACTCCAGAGGAAAGAAAGGGGCTTGATCTCTAGTCTTATTTTGTGGGAAAAGGAATCTAGGGATTTAATTCATATCTCGGGATCTTGGGAGGGAACAGTGGTTTGGGGTATTGTCCCCATCTCCTAAATATTCCAGAGTCCTCAGTAAAGCATTGATAAAAAAAATATCAACACTTTAAAATAAAGGTTGGAATGATGTCTCAACATGAAGTTTAATTTAGTCACCAAATAAATCTAAATTGAAAAGCTTCCTCACCATATTCTACATGAGATGGGATTCATAGTTTTGTACACGCATTGATGGCTCTGTGGTGGTTTACATCAGGAGACTCCCAGTTTTTTAATATTGTGCTGCATTTCAATGTTTCTTCCTTCTGAGATAGGTTCCTTCCTCCCGAGACTCTCCAGTGGACAGGTACATTATTTTACAAAAGGGCAAAATCTTAATCTTGAGGTGCTTCCAAAGGTGGCTAGAAACCCAAGTCTTTACAAAGGGCTTCTGTTTGCAAGTTAAAGTTAGAAACGTTTATGAGGAAACATGGAATGCTAATAGAATTTGGAAAGTCTGGTGAAGGGGGCGGCAGGATCCCGCCTTATTTTTACATGCTGTCTGACTCTCTCTCTCTCTCTCTCTTCTCCTTTCTTTTGAAAAGAATGGAGAAAAGGCAGCATCGCCCAATGAGATGACTTGTCCCCCTGGCTGGGAATGGGAAGATGATGCTTGGATGTATGATATAAACCGAGCTGTGGATGAAAAAGGTAACAGATATCCCACCACAAGATCATTTAGTTACCCTGATTTCATAGATGTGTCTTGGTCGACAGTCCAACATGTGTCCTTGTCCTGTGCAAGAAGAAAAAGGGATTGAGAGCAGGGATTGTCCTTATATATCCAGGGCTTGTATACTATGCTGGAACATAGTAGGGACTTAATAAATGTTTGTTGACCAATGAACTGAGCTACAAGAAAACAGGCCCAGAGAGTCACAATTGCTCTGATGGTGGAGGTTTGAACTGGGTGTTTGTACAGGATGGACTGGGGCAGAGGACCACATACAGCCACGTAGAGGGGTCAGGTGGGAACTGAAGAGGCTGCAGGAATATCTCGTCAGTGCAGAAAGGGAAGCGGAATCACAGACTTGTGGAACTGCAGAGCTGGAAATGATCTAGGAGCTCCTCTCATGAAACTCTCATTTTTCAAAGACCCAAGGCTAAGTGGGGGTGGCAGAATTCTTCCTGGAGATTTATTTACCTTTCAGCCAAATTGACCTCTTTTTGCCAGTGTTTTAAAAATTCTATTTCAGGTTGGGAATATGGAATTACCATTCCTCCTGATAACAAGCCCAAGTCTTGGGTTGCTGCTGAGAAAATGTACCATACACATAGGCGGCGGCGGATGGTCCGCAAACGCAAGAAGGATGTAACACAATCAGCAGCGAGTACTGCAAGGGTAAGAGGATCAGTCAGAAATGTACTTCTCTTATATCTCACAGATGACAAGAACATTGAGATATCTATTGCTAAAGAGCTTAGCGTAGGTAGTTCTGGGAACAGGAATCCTTCACCATAACACATTTCTTGTTTAATAATTACTTCTTTCCACACTAGTGAGGATATAAGGTCTTAGACATTATTCCATGATCCTCTTACCTAAGAGGATGCAGCAGAAAGAAGATTTATATGAGAATCAGGAGACATGGGCTCTAGCCTTGTCTCTGCTAGTAGCTTGTTCCAGGTAGTCATGAACAAGTCATGTCACCCCATTGGGTTATAGTTCATCTTTTTACTTCATATGTAAAATGAGGGGACTGATGCTAGAGTAATCACTAAGGTTTTTCCAATTTTGAGATAAAAGATCTCTTTTATTTCTTCTATTGACTTCATGTAATATTTAAATTCTAATATCAACATTACAAAATACAGAGATATATAAGATTGTGCTAAAATGGACCTGTGGTTTTACTTAATTTTGACCATGCTTAAATAGGTAATAGTTTTTAAAAACCCACAGCATTGGTTTTATTCGATGATAAAATATAATTTACTTATTGTTACACCATTATTACATATGAAGTTGTTATGCTACTAATATATTTATTTTTTCTACTAATATATTTAAATAAAACACTTGAGAAAGAATTGGGATTTTTTAATAGAAAAATAAAGTGTGTGATATGTCTTGTTCTCCTAATAAGATGAGCAACTAATTATCCTTCTAGACTACTTTGCCATTTGCAAAATGGGCAAAGTGGCTGATGTGAATAATATGTTTCCTCTTGTTCTGAAAGAATGAGTGAGAATAAGAGCAATCATCTATAGAAAACTCTATAAAGAAATGAAATTATTCTTCACTCTATTTTAGGGGTTGAAAGCACTAGAAGATAAAGAAGGATGGGAATATGCCTCTTTAATTGGGTGGAAATTTCACTGGAAACAACGCAGTTCAGATACCTTTCGTCGGAGACGGTGGAGAAGAAAGATGTCTACTTCGGAAACACATGGTGCAGCTGCTATCTTTAAACTTGAAGGTGCCCTTGTAAGTATAGCAATATTTCAATAAGTCCATAGTGTCTTCTGTGTGGGGGACTACTTCATCACCAAACATAGCAACCTCTCCATACTTTCCACCTTTTAGGAAGGACAAGGATAAACTGAAGATGATCTAGAGAAGGGTGGACCAGCATTCTGAAAGGCATACTTTATGCAGAACAGCTAAAGGAAGTAGTCACGCTTAACCAAAAGAAGAGAAGGTTTCAGGGGGACATATTAGCCATCTTTAAGAATTTGAAGGACTATCCTGGGGAAGAGAGAATATTCAGTTTCTTTGGCCTCAGAGGAAAGAAATTAAAACAGCAGGTGGAAGTCACAAAGCCAAATTTGAAAGTATGAAGAATTGAATGGAAAAACATTTATTAAGCACTTACTATGTGTCTAACACTAGATGACGGGAATAAAAGGACAAGTAAGCAAAACAGTTGTTTCCCTCAAAGAGCTTACATTTTAATAGAAGAATACAATTCTTAGATTTGAAAGGGGTGGTGATAATACTCGAATGGTGGTGTGGTTTGGAAATATCTGACAAGGGTCATGATGACCTGACTTCAGACAAAATAAAGTGAGAAATTCAATAATAAAGCCCAGGGTTTCAGGGGGTGGAGTTTGAGGAGGAGAAGGAAGAAGAAAAAGAGGAAGAGGAAGAAAATGAGGAGGAGGAGGAAGAAAAGGATGAGGAGGAAGATACCCAAAGGGCAAGCAGCACTATTTGGAAATAGGCAGGAAGAGAAATTTCGATTTTATATGTGAAGCTGTACATTATACCACCAGAACTTAATATAGGTTCATAGTTTTTCTCTTTAAAGTCCAAAGAAGTTGATCATATGTGTTCACTTTTAAAAAATAATTCTAATATTATATATTTTTATTTTTTAAAATTTAATAATAATAATAGCTTTTAATTTTTAAAAAATATATGCAAAGACAGTTTCAACATTCACTCTTGCAAAACCTTGTGTTCTGAATTTTTCTTCCTCCCTCCCTTCCCCTGGGCAGCAAGTAGATAAAATATTAAACATATTCAATTCTTCTAAATATATTCCACATTTATCATGCTACACAATAAAAAATCAAATCAAAAGGGGAAAAAAAATGAGAAAGAAAAAAAAAGCACGCAAACAAACAGCAAAAAAAGTGAAAATACTGTTATGATCAACATTCAATCTCCAGTCTTCTATCTGGATGTAGATGGCTACACATATTCACTTTTGTCCTTTCCCCTGTTTCTCCTTCTTCCCCACCCTTTTATAGCAAACAATTGCTCATAATATAATAAAAGTTAGCTTATCTTTATTTGGAGATAAAACCTATTATAAAAGTTCAAACAAGATTTTGAAAGAACAGGATACTTTAAAGGGTAAGCAGGCAGTGATGAAGCAGGGAAGAGGAAGAGGAAGTAATAAATGAGATGAAATGAAGTACATTCGGCCTAATAGCAGCCTTTCTTTAGATGGATAATTCCTTGAGTGACTCAGTGAGCCAGTCCAGGGCCTTCACTTGCAATTGACTGTCCCTTTGCTGCCCCATTGTATGCCTCTTCTCCATACTGCTCATCCTCCTCTTCTCCCAGGACTAAAAACTATCTCAGTTTCTCCCATTTCATCCAATTCCTGCTTTTCATGATCCTTCAATCCTTCCTTCTATTTAAGGAAAAATTCCATTTCCCAGTGTTTCTTGATGCTGAACAAGACTCCACAAGGGAAAAAACTCCCTAAAATTGAAGTTATCCAAAAAAAATAAAGGGCTACTTCAACTGACCAGATGACCTCCTATTGGAATTTTTTAAGGATTAAATTTTTGCCTCAAAAGCAAATTTGAATCAAATACTGCAAATTCACTGGTAACCATTTTAGCAGATTTCTATCTTACTCCAAATCTTGTTGCTAATAGAATTATGACTTCTCTTTTTCAACTTCGAGTCTTCTTTAGAATCCATTTAACTAGAAACATGAATAGTTTCTAAAACAAATAAATATATAGTGATTTCCTTGCATCTTTTTATCCTTCTTCATAAGAAGAACCTATTCAAAGATTTAAAATTTCAGTTAAATCTATTTCCAACCTTGCCAACACATACTTCCTCTCAGAACTGAGTACCACAACTTAGTTTCTTGATGCTCACTCAAACAGGGGGTGACTTCCACTCAAGAAAGAGCTCTATCTCCGAAGTTCTATTTAACTGTGTGACAGAGAAGATAAGGATCATTTTTTGATAACTTAAGAGCCTTTAGTAGCTTTCTTGATTTTCACTGCAAGAAAATGGCAGTACTTGTTACATATAGTGGTAGCATGATGGAGCACTCTTCCTAATTTTTTTTTTTAATGAAAACTTGCATTTATATATTACTTTGGGTTTTTAAGATGTCTTTGATTTAATTATTATATATCATCTTCAATTATAAATATATTTCCACTTCCCTAATCCCCTCCCCCCAAAAAATACTTCTTGTAACAAAAAAGGGAAAAAAGAACAAAGCAAATCAAAGCATAATTGATACTCTAATCTCATTTTGCAAATAAAAAAGGTAGAGACATTCTTCTCATCTCTTCTCCAGGGATATGTTTTTGGCTATTATAATTACACATCATAGTTTACTTTTCTTACTGGCATTCGTTCTTTTTACATTGTTGTAGTTACTGTGTATATTGTTTACATTGTTCTATTTGCCTCATTGTATATCAGTTCACATAAGTCTTCACATGCTTTTCCAGTATTCATTTTATTTGTTGTTTCTTACAGTATACTAATAGTCCATTATATTATCATGTAGTTAAATTTATTTTATTTAGCTATTCTCCAATCAATGGAAGTCCCTTTCTTTTAAAAAAAAGTATTCACCAAAATCCAGTTTTCCAAGCAAAGATTTTTTCATTATTTTTCATGATTTCATGATTTTAATATTTCATTATTACCATTTTCTCATTTTCATTATTTTCCATTATTATTTCATTATTTAACGTGTGATTGATTTACTTTTTGCATTTTATCCCAGGGAGCAGATACTACTGAAGATGGAGATGAGAAAAGCATGGAAAAACACAAATATAGTGCAACAACTGTATTTGGTGCAAACACTCCAATTGTTTCCTGTGATTTTGACAGTGAGTTTCTACCATTTAGTTTTAGACTCTTTATCTTTAGTTATCATTAAAGAATGCTATTAAAATAATCTAAGTAGGATAGTCTCAGTGTTCCAATTTGACTTTTAGTTTAATCCCACAAAGAAGTACCTTTGGTTTTAAATAAACTTTAACTGGATTTTAAAAGTTAAGTGAATGCAGTGTTTTAAAATAGGTATAGTTCTTTTTAAATTGTGAATCTGTCTGTTCTAGCATGTGTATGTATGGATGAGTATGTGCGCATACACACACACACACACACACAAGGGAAGTTTACTATGTTATATTTCTTGTAAATTAATTTTGGTTCTTTTTTTTTTTTAAAGGAGTACACAATTATCACCTTCGCTGCTATATATATCAGGCCAGAAATCTTTTGGCTTTGGATAAAGACAGTTTTTCAGGTAAGGAAAAAAGTTAACCAAAATCATGAAATTCTATAATAAGCCAACTGTTATATTTTATGTTAAGATGTTTCTTATTCCCCTATTTGGTCATTTCTTAAAATTAAAAAAAAAAAAAATCTTGTGCTACTGGTTCTGTGACCAAAGACATGTGGTGGTAAAGTGCCATCTGGTGGTACTTCAGAGAACTAGAGATCCAGGCATCTTCCCACAAATAAAAATGAGACCATCCATGAAACATAATATTTTCACCTTTTTGTTATTATTGTTTGTTTGTTTTTCTTTCTCATGATTTTTTCCTTTTGGATCTGATTTTTCTTGCACAACATGACAAGTATGGAAATATGTTTAAAGAATTGCACGCATTTAACCTATTATCAGATTGCTTGCTGTCTTAGAGAGGGAAAGACAAAAATTTGGAACACAAAGATTTACAAAAATGAATGGTGAAAATTATCTTTACATGTATTTGGAAAAATAAAATATCTCAAAAAATTAAAATAGAAAAAAATGAAAAGAATGAGAACATCCGAAGATGGAGAACCTTTAACCAGCTCTTTCTTATATCTTCTTGCCCTTCTCTGATATTTACAGAAGGCAAGTGAAGCATTTTAAATAAATGAGCACATTTCCAGACAGTTTAATTCCAATAACACTTTATTTGGGGTTTGAATTCCTCCTGCCTGATTCTGTGTGTGTGTATGTCTGTATTTGAACCTACTCTAGATCAGGGTTTCTTAAATTTTTTCTACTCCTGACCCTTTTTTTCCCTGACAAATTTTTATATGACTCTAGGTACATAAGTATATAAAATATATGTATAAATCAAACATTTACTAATAATGAATTATAAAGAAATTTATTTAAAACAATTCTTTGGGGGCAGCTACTTGGTACAGTGGATAGAGCATCAGCCTTGAAATCAGGAGGACCTGAGTTCAAGTCTGTTCTTGGATACTTAACACTTCCTAGCTGTGTAATCCTGGGCAAGTTACTTAACCCCAATTGCCTCAGCAAAAAAAAAAAAAAATTATAAAAAAAATTGGGGGTATACATATAATTTTACCATTTATTAAAGACAAAAGCAAATTTTCATGATAAAGAGATGGGGTACTCGTTTATTTTTAAATAAAGAATTAAATATTAATGGAATATTTGATAATTTAATTATTGCTGAATTTTTCATAACCCCCACCTTTACTTTCTCCCCCCACATGGGGTCACAACCCACAGTTTTAAGAAGCTTTGCTCTCGAACAGATACTAAAAACCATTTCTATATGTTCCCACCAGGGGGTGCCCCATCACTGAAAATCAGAGGTAGAAATATGGAAACTACCCTACACACTAAAGGTGTTCAGGAAAAAAAAAAACAATAAAAAACATATTTGTTTCTGTTTTGTTCCCATACTAAGGATTACAGTGATTTTCTCCAGTTTGAGAAATTAGGACTATGGATTTGGAGCTGGAAGGAACTCTAGAGGTCATCTAATTCAAGACACAGATACTGAGACTAGAGAATTTTTAAGTGACATTTTCAAAGTCATGTCAGTACGAAGTAGAAGGACCAAGATTTGAACTCCGGTCTGCTGATTCTGAGTCCAGAGCTTTTTCTGCCTCACCGTGCTAAAAGATGAAAGAAAGCTTTTTATTTATGTGATCAATATGCTTTCTCCTTGAGTTACTACTGTTAAAAGAGATGCAGTCTAGCATTATGGAAAGGACATTGGACTTGGAGTCAAAGAACCAGGAGCAGAGCTTGGCTCTGCCACTTACTATTGGCTTGACTTTAAGCAAGTTCTGAGTCTCTGGTTTATATTTAAGATGCTTTCAACTTTAAAACATTAATCTTAATAATAATTATGCAACATTGACTTTTGAGAATAGGTATACTTTAAGGAATGTGTTTTTTGGTTGTATACACAGCATGCACAACATTTTTTTAATTTTTAAAAATTTTAATTTAAAATTTTACAAATTTAAAATTTAATATTTTTAAAAATTTTGCTCAACAGGCAGAGTAGGAGGAGGAACAATTAGGTTAAAAATGCTTGTTACAACTGTGCATACCCTTTGATCCAGCAGTGTTACTACTGGGATTATATCCCAAAGAGATTATAAAGAAGGGAAAGGGACCTGTATGTGCACGAATGTTTGTGGCAGCCCTTTTTGTAGTGGCTAGAAACTGGAAACTGAATGGATGTCCATCAGTTGGAGAACGGCTGAATAAATTGTGGTATATGAAAATTATGGAATATTACTGTTCTGTAAGAAATGACCAACAGGATGATTTCAGAAAGGCCTGGAGAGACTTACACGAACTGATGCTGAGTGAAATGAGCAGGACCAGGAGATCATTATATACTTCAACAACAATACTAGATGATGACCAGTTCTGATGGATCAGGCCATCCTCAGCAACGAGATCAACCAAATCATTTCTAATGGAGCAGTAATGAACTGAACTAGCTATACCCAGAAAAAGAACTCTGGGAGATGACTAAACCATTACATTAAATTCCCAATCCCTATATTTATGCACACATGCATTTTTGATTTCCTTCACAAGCTAATTGTACAATAATTCAGAGTCTGATTCTTTTTGTACAGCAAAATAATGTTTTGGTCATGTATACTTATTGTGTATCTAAGTTATATTTTAATATATTTAACATCTACTGGACATCCTGCCATCTAGGGGAGGGGGTGGGGGGGGTAAGAGGTGAAAAATTGGAACAAGAGGTTTGGCAATTGTTAATGCTGTAAAGTTACCCGTGTATATATCCTGTAAATAAAAGGCTATTAAATAAAAAAAAATAAATAAAAAATAAAAAAAAAAGACTTTTGATAAAAATGCTAAAAAAAAAAAAAGACTTTTGATAAAAATGCTAAAAAAAAAAATAAAAATGCTTGTTACTTGATAATAAAAGAAGAAATGATGGCACAGGAAAAAATAAATTTGATTAACTCAACCCAAGTGTTCTTGGCTCAAAAGGTAGTTTGCTCTGTATGTTTGCTCTGTTACATTCAAAGGTCCACGTATTAAAAAGACAAAACTCCATACCAATCAATAGCCATCTTAGAAAGTATACAATTTCTCCAATCAGTCTATCATCTATGTTACTTTTTAGGTAGTAGGAAAGTATAGAAAGGCGTACTTTGGGCATCTAAGTCTTTGGTTCATTTATCCTGTTTATTTATTTTAGATCCTTATGCTCATGTTTCATTCCTCCATCGAAGCAAAACAACTGAAATCATACATTCAACACTGAATCCAACATGGGACCAAACTATTATATTTGATGAAGTTGAAATCTTTGGAGATCCACAAGCAATAGTACAAAACCCACCCAAAGTTGTCATTGAACTCTTTGATAATGACCAAGTGGTAGGTCAACTGGAATTTCCCTGAGGATTGGGAGTAGGGGATGGGAATGGACATCTGAAATGTTTTTATGTATTGTGTAATTTATGTACATATGTAATCTGGGGATTTTTTTTCCCAGGGCAAAGATGAATTTTTAGGCCGAAGTTTTTGCTCCCCTGTGGTCAAGCTTAATCCAGGAGTAGACATCACCCCTAAGCTTCTTTGGCACCCAGTTAAAAATGGAGACAAAGCCTGTGGGGATGTACTTGTAACTGCTGAGCTTATTCTCAGAGATAAGGTAATTTATCAGTTTCCTGTTCACTCCTCTCATGTCCCCTGAAATCCTTTATTTGAATTGAAGGAATATAATTATTGTTACCATGTTTACTTTATCAGGATGGCTCCAACCTTCCAATTCTCCCATCCCAGAGAGCCCCAAACCTCTACATGGTTCCTCAAGGAATTAGGCCTGTGGTTCAACTCACTGCTATTGAGGTACTTCTCTCTTCTCACTGAGTTGGGTTGATCAAAAGAATATGTTTACTTAGGATGGGAGATGACGGTTCTCCTGAGAAGCAGGGAGAGGGACTAGATCTGCTATTTCTTTGGTACAAGGAACAACCTGTAAGGAAATTTCTTACACTTATGCAGGTTGACACCTGCTCTTTTAGAAAGTTGTCTAGAATACTGAGAATATTAAATGACTTGAGCAGGGTCACATAGCAAATAAATGTTAGAGGAAGTCTAACAGGTCTGTCTGTGTCCCCCAAACCTTAAATTCTAAATTTCACATGTCTGAAAAAGAGCTGGGTCAGTCCATGTCAAGAGTAAGTACTAACAGAAGGTCTAGAGGGAGCCTTCAGCACAGTGGGCAGCTTCTGTGCAGAGAAGCCATGGAAAGTGTAACGAGCTGAGAATTGAGAAACCTTAGTTGGAAGTCCAGCTCTGCCCAACTGGGTGATGTTGAGCAAGTTGGTTGACTTTTCTCTGGCTCTGGCTTCTTCTTCTGTAAAGTGAAAGGGTTGAATTAAATGACCCCTAAGGTTTCAGGACTAAATGTATGGATTTCTGACTTACGGAAAAACATTGACAAAATACATACAAAATGAGAAGGCATTGAGAAGTTGCAATTTGTACAGGAGAGAGATGGGGAAAGAAGAGGTAAGGGGACTCTTATCAACATAAATTAAGTATTCATCAATACACTGGAGAAAAGAGTGTTCCATTACCCACCAGCCTTGTACAGAATGCAATATGGTTAGGGAATGAGCAGTTGTCTGGTTATTGTATGTGATCTGGGAGTGGGATCTACTAGGGGACTGAGTAGCTAGGTCTGCCCAGAAATTTTCTCAGACACAGATTGTGCTGAACAGTCCAAAATGATGGTGGGGAAATAGGAAAAGGGGAGAAATGCTCATATCAGCACATCTGGGTGATGGAGGCAGAGAGAGGAAAAATAGAAGGACTGGGAAGAAAATTTGTAGGAGTATCACAATGGCAATGCTACATTGTAGGCCATGGAAGCCGTCATGTCCTGGCATGTTTGCCTTACCTCACGTAATCCTTGGATGTTTCCTTCTGACATACTTCCCAGGGGCTAATTAGCCCCTGCCCTGATCCAAGTAACTCTGACTCTACCATTCCAGAACTCTTCTCAAAGACCAACTCATTTTAACTCAAGGGATCAAAGAATTTAGAATTAGGAAGCCCTTAGAAAAATTAGCCCAATTGATTGCCTCAAGAGGAAATTGAAATCCAGAGAAGGGAAGTGACATACAGCTGGTTGGTGTCAAAGCCTGAACTAGACCCCTATGCCTGAGGCTGCCTGAAGTTCAAGAGAAATGTCCTTCTTTAAACAACAAACACCGGATTTGGGGGTGGGCTCTTTCCTTGTACATATCCTCTGTGCTATTATTTCTTCAAATATTTTCATAGGCATTCTAAAAATATCTAAGCAGGAATAAGGCCTAAAGAATTCCCCATTTATAAATAAGCCATTCTTGGAATACTTTTTCCTTTTGAATATCACACTTGGTATGCTGACTTTCCTTCATTCCCTTAACAATTTTCCTTTTTTTTTTCTTTATTGTAGATTCTAGCTTGGGGCTTAAGAAACATGAAAAATTACCAGATGGCATCTGTGACTTCGCCAAGTCTTATTGTGGAGTGTGGAGGGGAAAGGGTAGAATCAGCAGTGATCAGAAACCTTAAGAAGACGCCGAACTTTCCAAGTTCTGTTCTCTTCATGAAAGTGGTGCTGTATCAACCCTCCCTCAGCTCCTTGAAATGAGATGTTTAAAGTGTTAATAGTAAAATTATATTCAATATGGAAGCATATATATGCTGAATATGGAAAAGATGTGAGGTAGTAGGGCAGAGAAGCTTAGAAATACATATATCCAATGTATGATCCCAAGCAAGTTTAGAACCTCTTGTTATCTGGGAAGTGCTCTAAGTCTACAAGTTGAGGGGAAAGTTGCCCAGTCTGTATTGAAAGAGGGAGTTTTTCCCTAAGAACCCCCATACTGACGAAATCACAAACCTAGTTTGAAATAAATGAGGAAAGATCTATGGTTTTATCGGCTTTGGGAAGCCTGATGTACTTCAGGACTCATATTACACAGGAACTCCCTCCACCAGCACAGATCACAACCTATCTGTAGCTTAGATAAGACCCAGGAAGTTACCTGAGTCATATAAATGATAAATGACTTGCCCAGCATAACATAGACAGAAGTTGTCAAAGACTGGATTTAATCCCAAATCTTTTTGACTCTAAGCCCAGAACTCTGTCTACTAATGTCTGGCTGCCTCACATATATTAAATATAATGTATATTACATATGTAAATATGTGGATTTAATTATGTGAATATACACCCATCCACGCACACATGTGTACATAGACACACACACACAAACACACACAGACACCTCTGGCATTAAATAGCAAATAGAAAATCTAGGAATCTTACTGTTGAGCAATGTCTTTTTAATCTTAGGTTGACGGCGGGAAATTTCTTAGGTATAATAAAAATAACAATAATATAATAGCAAACACACATTTTGCATATTGAATGTCATATAGTATTTTTAAAAATATATGTGTGATACACAATATATATTTAATTCAGGAAATATTTAAATACCTACTATATACAAAGTATAAGGCGGGGGAGAGATGTATGGATCATTAGGCTGTCCTCATGGAGCTCATTGTTGAGTAGAAATACCTGTTATTATACTCATGTTGCTCTTCTCAATTTTCAAAGCATTATATCCATCATTTCACTGGAGATTCACAATAAGCCTAGTAGATAGGCAGGACAGAAATTATGATTTTCATGTTATGGATGAGAAACCAAAGTTAAGAGATATTAAGGAATTTGTCCATAACGTAGTTAGTAAGTGGCAAAGCCAAGACATAAACTAAACAGATGCTTGTTTTTGTTTTTATTCCAATTCACATTGCTTTTATCTACAATAAGAACAGATTAAAATAGAATCCTTTTAGTCATTGCCACTGGAAAAATTAATATCCTCTTTATCTAAAAGATATTCTCTCCAGTTGAAGAGCAGGTTATAGGAAGTGTTGAGTGAATTAATGCTAATAGTAATTGGACCTTGAAAGAATGATAAAGCTTTGATAAGTCCTTCCTTCCAACTAGGTCCTGGTACTCTGCTTCTAGGATGCCCTAGGGCAGCTGCCCTACTTTTCCCATGGGAATTACATCAAGATCTTAAAAAAGGATATAGATTAGATCAAGTGTGCGTCCTTGATGACTGTTTAGGTCTCAATAATCAGTTGTAGTCCTAGTCTCAGCCTGAAATTCCTCTTTAAGTACAGTTATGAATGTGATTATTATGGTATCTATGTACTCTTATCCCCTTTGAAAGTAATTTCTCAATAGGGCATGTAAATGTTCCTGTCTGAAGTAATGGACTTTCTTTAGCTACCTACATATCTTATAGGGGAGAAACCAAAATCGAAGTCAAAGTGATAACTAGTATGGGGTATGTGGGGTTACGTTCCAAGGTGCAAATTAGAGGGCAATAATAGCCCTTGCGTACTTTCAGCACCATAGAAACTACTGAAGTTAGCAGTTAGTCAAATAGGAAGCTAGCAGGGAGCACTTTCCTCCCAATCCAACCCTTTCCACTTCAGCAGATAGATAGTTCTTGCTGTGTCTCAAGACTTTCACCAATGGGGCTTATGTTCCATTGTTTCTGTGGCTTCTTCAACTGAATTCATGAATGTTGCTTTGAGGTTTTTGGTGAAGTTGTCCCAAGGCATGGAAAATGTTAATTATCCCTCCGGTTAGATCAAATTAAAGCAAAGTAATAAAACTGTTGATTTCACAGCTCTTGCCCAAAGAAGAATTGTACACTCCGCCGCTGGTCATTAAAGTGATAGACCATCGACAATTTGGGCGGAAGCCCATCGTGGGCCAGTGTACCATCGACCTTCTGGAACAGTTTCGTTGTGACCCTTATGCATTTAAGGAAGATGTTGCACCCCAACTAAAAGGTAAATGCCAACAGAAGTTGGGGTTCACGCCAAGGCTCTCTTCCAGGAACCTCAGAGGTTTCACATGCTTTCCCCTCTTTGTTGACCAAAACTCCTGACTTCCTTTTGGGGAAGGAAAAATCCTTGCTCTCCCCTCTCATGGATGGGGAAGCATGTAGAAGCTAATTGATCTGTACATAATCACACAGCTTGTCAGTAGCAGGAGGTCAGGGGTCTTCTTCTAGGCAACTCAGTCTCTAATTGCTTCCGCTCTTTTCTAAAGAAAGGGGAATTGCAAACTGATGGAGAGAATATTTACAGCAATAGGATTGTGACACCATTGAAGGGACAACACATAGGGTTTTGTGCCTTGGAGAAACCTGATTTCTGTACCTTGAGGCTCCTTGTTCTGTAGCAGGGAGTAAGATATAGTAGAAAGAAGATTATACTTGGAATTAGGAAAGATCTTGGTTCAGAGACTTTCTTTGACACTTATTAACTGTGGTACTGTGGGCAAGCACCTTTGAATATTTAAGAAGCTAGATGGGGCCACAGTGCACAGAGCACTGGGCCTAGAATCAGGAATATCCGAGTTCAAATCCATCTTCTGACACTCACCAGCAAGTGTGACACTGGGCAAGTCACTTACCTTCTGACTGCCTCAGTTTCTTCAATCATGAAATAATAATAGCTATCTCCCAGGGTTGTTGTGAAGATAAAATGAGACATTATAAAGTATTTTACAAACTCTAAAGCAGTAGTCTAAAAATTAAGTCTCAGTTTACTCGATTGTCATGTAGGAATAGTAAACCCTTCAGTATTTATCTTAAATGATTGTAAGGTTCAAATAAGGTATGGACTATAATAGCTCTATAAATATCAGTTATTCCTAATAATTCCATGACAAGCATTTATTAAGAGCTTACTATGTGCCAGCTGCTAAGACTACAAAGACAAAAACAAAAATATTCCTGGCCTCAAGGAGCTTATGATTATGATGATGTAATGAAGCATCTCCTATTTATAGAAACAAATCAAGAAGATGGCACCACAATTAATTTATTTCCCAAGCAAAATTTTCATAATAAAGCATCCTTTCTCTCTGGGAAATATTTTATGAATTTTTGTCATTAAGAGCTAAAACTATTTTTGACTTGTTTCTAATGCCATTATGCCATGGCTATAATTAATACATCTTATGGCCCTTCTTATGACCAAAAAGGTCTGAGAGAGTAGTGTGCAAAAGTGAAGAAGCAAATGAATAGGAGATAAGCCTCTGGGGATCCCAGTGAGTTGGGGAAATGGAGATCTGAATGTACTTGTTCAAATTTGACAGTAGCCTGGTGTTAAAAAGCTCATGCCTAAACACATATTTATTACAGTACTGCAGACATCCTGTCCTTGCTGCCAGATTCCCTTTTCTCTTGAGAGCACCCCATCCTTCCAGTCTCCACAGGACGGTGACTTCCCAGCCATCCTTCCCTTTCCTCTCCCTCTCTGTCCACCATACTTCTTGGTCTGCAGACGGCTATTGACCCCATCTCTACATTGTGCATTGCTTTTTAGCTTCCATTTTGTCTGCCCCGCCTCAACGGGATGTGATTATTGAAGTAGAAGACACAAACCCTTTGCTCTCAGCTAAGGTAAGCATCTACATTAGTCATCCTGTTCTTTGGTTTTGCCTGACTGTGGGAAAAGCCACTTGATCACATTTGTGAAAAATGGAAGCAGTTTTTGGACATCATATAAAAAAAGTTTTAATGAATATAAGAGCAAAAAATTTAAAAAGCAAAAAGAGCAAAGAAATAAAAATTAAAAGTTATAGTGAACACAAAAGAGCAAAAAATTTCCAACCAGATGTATTATGAGCACTGGATAACAATCTTATAGTCAGCCTCAAAAAGTCTTTTTTTTTGAGCTTTTGGATGACCTCTTCTTGGAGACATTTGTTAAATTGATTTTGAATGTTAGAGAAGGGATTCATGAATCAAGCAGAGAGCCAAATGAGAAAAATTTTTTTATTCCTTTCAGAAATTATTACAGGGGTTGGTAAATTCTACTGAGGCAAGCTAAGAATTGGTTTTACATTTTTAAACATAGTTTTATTGCATTTTAAAATGTAAAATCCATCCTTAGCTTAATGTCCATACAAAACCGGAGGAAAGAATTTGACCCTAAGACTGTAGTTTGCCAATCCCTAGTCTATAAGATAATTTGTTACATTAAAAAAAAAAAATGGAACAAGAAAAAACTATACTGATAATTGTGCTTAATGCAAAATTGTTTTGTATCTGTGAAACAGACATGTTGCCTTTGGGGAGAGGAACAAGTCAATCAGAGTTAATTGAGTTTCCCAGGGTTACATTGCTAGTAAGTTTCAAATATCTGAGTCAGATTTGAATTCAGGTCCTCTTAATTCCTTGTATTCTATCTATCTAATTGTCCCATGCCACGTCACTGCCCTGTTGCGTTTTTTTAAAATTACCATATTGAGAATTAAAACTTACTATATTTGGTGAGGGGCAGCCAAGTGGCTCAGTGTATAGTGCCAGGCCTGAAGTCAGGAAGACTCATCTCTTTGAGTTCAAATCCAGCTTCAGATGCTCACTAGTTGGCTGACTCTGGCAAGTCACTTAACCCTGTTTTCCTCAGTTTCCTCATCTGTAAAATAATCTGGAAAAATAAATGGCCAACTACTCCAGTATCTTTGCCAAAAAAACTCCCTGACCCCAAATGGGGTCATGAAGAGTTGAACACAGCTGAAAGGACTGAATAATAATAACAACAATAAAGTTATTTGGGACTATAAAATTCATCAGGATTTTACAGTGAAACAATGTGGGAAAAAATGTTAAAACAAGGCTATAGTTTGTTATTCTCTTGGCCTTCCCAAAATCATTTCTACTAATTCTAAAAGATTAAAAAGAAAAAGGAAAAACTCATATTATGTTTCTCCTGGAAAATACGAGGCCAAAAAAATTGTCTTTGCTATGTAGAAATGTTCTGAAGAGGAAAGATTTCATCTATAATGAATACAAATAGCATATTGTATCTTAATATATGGATCAGTACAAAAAAGTTCACATTTCAAAAAGTATTAAAAATGTACATTTGAGAACATATTAGAACATTCTAAAAATGCATAAAGAGTACACACACACACACACACACACACACACATTTTCCTATCTAAAGTATTTTAGTAGCCTTACCAGAATAGGCTTGATCTTTTACTACACTTATTTTATCCCCAATTAAATGTTCTACATAGCCACCAAAGAAAAGGGCAGGTCAATCACCTTTTAGGACAATAGCCGGACTCTCAGAATATACACTATCCCTAAATTATGCCTGGAAAGTGGGAGTTGTGGGGGAACAGTCATACAGTCTTATTATTCTTAGTATAGGGCCTTTTATCCTAGGATTTTATCCCAGCAGTGCAAAAGGTTATTTTTAGAGCTGTGTGTGATTTACCTCAGTTTTGACTACTTCATAGTTATCAAATACTCTCATGCCAGAGCTAGAGGGGGCTCAAAGGAAGTATAAGGCACATCCCAATCAATGTTTCCTCTAATTTTTTTTTTTTTTTTTTGGAGTGTAAATAGGTTGACCAGGCTAGTGTTGTTCCCAACAAGCTATATAAATTGAATATGTATCAGTGTCCTGACAAACATTTGTTGAACATCCACTATGTGACTAATCCTGGAGAATGAACAGAATTATATAGTGTTATAAATTTGGGAGGGTTAGTGTTGGGGAAGCCATCAGTTATTCACACCTTAGTGTGAATTAGTTTAACCAGACTGCTTTTCTAACACCTGCCTGAGGTGCAGTGAGGAAGTGGTAGTTTTAATAGAGCAAAAAATAACAATTGGGAGAAGCCACCTTAAAAAAAATAATAGTCTAAAAATAATAATTATTACCCTGATTTGGGCAAAAGATTCTAAATCCCAACTTTACCACTAATTTGCTATGTAATTTTAGACAAATCATTTAACCTCTCTAGGTCTTAGTTTGCTCACCTGTAAAATAGAAGGAATGAAACTAGTTAACCAGTTAAGCTAGATAAAAAGATGACTTGTAGGGTCTCTTCTAGCTCTCACCTTTGCAAAATGGTGGCTATAAATGTTTCCTTGGTCTTTGATCATAGTCAAATTAATTGAGTGAAGCTCAGAAGCATCAGTTAGATTGATTGGCTCATGGCCTATTGGCCATGAATATAATCACATGTTCAATTCAGATGAAGTAAGTATGGACATATTGAGTGAATTAGATTGAGGCAAACTTCATTGATCCAAGGGGTCCACAGCCTGTCTTTGTGCTCTGGGTAAGTAGAAGAAGCTTCACTCCTCCTTCAGCCCATAGGATTTTTTGAAGTTCATCAGATTGGTAGACTTTGAATAGACATTTTTTTTTAATGGGATGAGGATGGGGTGGAAGGAGGTTTTGGGTCTTTCAGAGAAATGGACTTCCAAAGCGCCAGTCCAATGATCCAATAAGACTCCAATGTGGAAGATTCAATTATTACCTTCCCATTTCTAGTGTTTAAGCAGCATGTCCACAGCAATCAGCAAAATGGCTTCTACAAGAACAGTCCATGTATGTATGCTAAGAAAATGCATGAAGCTGACTGGGACAGGTGTGGTCTTGGGCTAAAGTTCTAATTTTCCTTGGGGGGGGAAGGGGTTTCCTACAGGGAGATTTTGTATAAAAGTTGCTTTTAAACTAAAATTGGTTGGTGATCTATGAATAAGGGAAGTTCCTATTTCTTGCAACACTATTATTCTTTCCACAGAAACATGATTGGCTATGATCAAACTAAGCATTTGCTGTTGTATATATTGCTCACATGTGACTTAAGCAAATAGTGGACACTAGAACTCAAAAGCAACAAGAATAATTTGGGATAGTGGTTTTTTTATATATTTTCATTAAATAATGGATTTGTACTGTGGAAAAATAATTGTGTACAGCATTAATAAACCAATGATATATTTAACTGCATTTAGTAAACCTGTTCAGAATGAAAGTTCAGAAAAAAATCTTTCCAAAATCCGTCATGATTTCATTGTAAATATGACTTCTATAAATGTCCTAAATATATATATATTTTTTATCATTTCTCTATCAATATTCCTTCCTTCTTTCTTTCTTAATTTTGCTATAGTGGTAAGCAAAATAAAACTTGAAAGCTGAACCCAGGAAAGCCTAAAAATTATGTCCATAACAAAAAAAAATGTATTCTACCTTGATGACTTGATCAATGGCTTGTGGAGCTTGGAAGCTTTTTTTCCTCTAGCATCAGAAGTTAGCCTGAAGTTGCAATTGCCAGAGATGCAGGAAGGAGAGTGCTTTTGCTCTAAGTTGTCCCTCAAAAGATTTAGTGCCATTGTTGTACTATTTACAAAGGGCAGAACCAGACTCCAGGATCCCAGTTATCCTGATTCTTGTCTCCCACATGCGCTCAATGAAAAAGATTACATTATTAGAGAGTAGTGAAAGTGGAGGAATGTGACCAAATTTGGGTGGGGGGGAGAAACCTGCTAGGTTAGCAAGTTCTTGGAAACATGAACCTCTATTCAAGATCACAAAAATACCCCTGTGAGATAGCATGAGAATAAGGAGAGAGGCAAAAGCAAACAGAAAACAGACCCAAAAAAAGCAGACAAGGAAGACAAGGCAATCACGCTTGGATCAGCAAAGATACAGGAGAGTTTTTGAAAGAGCAAAGAATAGAATCTTTTAGCAAAACCCTTTAGTAATCAGACTCAAAGGGTTCGGGATAGGGTCAAAGGAAAAGGAGGCCTTTTTCTTTCATTATAGGCGCATTGTTTGGGCAGGTGCTTTAACACTGCATAATTTCATTAAAACTTGACACATATTCCTATAAACTTTTCATTTCAATAGGGGAATAATTCTGGTCTAATTTCTAGTGTGGCAGAAAATAAGGTGCTACATTCTGAAATCATTTAAGGTAAAATGATTCAAAAGAATCCCCTCAGATATGCTGGAAATGTTAAACCTGAATGATAAGTAAATGTTTCCTTTTTTTTTTTAATCCAATGTTCTTCATATCTTCATCTTCATGTCATTTGTGTGGATCACTCTCCTGCTATTGCACATGTATCTGTGATCAGCTAACTGAAAAGGTAATTCTTACCTACCTCTGCCATATTTTTTTAGCATCTAGTGTCTGATTGTAGTTGGGATGTGATGGAAGAACTTTTAAATCAGGGATTGGGTCATGCAGGTCATGGACCACACACAAATGTGAAATCCTCTATCCTGGGCACTCTGTTCTTGTTATTTCCCAACAATCACAGATGCTGAGAGATTGCACTCAGCAATATCACCCCATGTGGTACTTCCCTCAATAGGGGAAATTGAGCAATGGGTTGATCCATTGGGGAACTGTCATTTCTTTTGTGGTTGTTCTTTACATTTATTTTTATACCTTTGAAAAAATAGCAGTCATCTCTTTTCAAATTAAAATAAAAATAAAAAAAATTTTAGAGCATTTCTTTTCTCTTCCTCCCAGTAGGGAAAAGAAAAACAAAAATCTTTGTTAATAAATATGCACAATCAGACAAAACAAATTCCCTCACTGGCCCTGTCCAAAACATGCTGCTTGTTTAGTCCATCACCTCCCCACAAGGAGATGGGTAGCATAATCATAATCATTTATGCATAAGACTATTGTTGAAAAAAACAAAACAAAACAAAAAGCTACCACAACTTTGAAAGACTTAAGAACTCTAAACATAGTCATTTTTGATATGTTTCCAGGACAGCAAAGAAAAATAACTTAAAAAAACAACCACATCTGATGATACATGACATTCCCCACCGGGTGCCTTCTCTATCCACTGCGAAAAGTGACATTTTTCATCCTGTTTTGTAGAAGCAAAGCTGAACTCTGTGTTTGAATTAATGTTTGTCCTACTTCTAAGTCTTTGACCCCATGAAATATCAAATAGGATAAAAAATTAGAAAAACAAACAAACATGGTGCCATCTGTAGAATGTGATCCAATCTGTTACAAGACAGTTGACTGGGTATTGGGGGCACCAAACTTGCCCCAAACAGAGCACTGGCTAGTATCAATAATTAGAAGTCCCTTTTGTGGTTCAGCCCCAACACAGGTAAGCATTCCTAAATGACATCTTTTTAAACTGAAACTCCAAGTTTGTAAATGCCCATTTATGATTTGTACAAGATGGTGTGGTCTTGGAGTTAGGAAGATCGGGGTTCAAATTCTGCCTTTGGCAGTCCTAGCTGTGTGATTCTGGGTAAATCACAACCTCTCTGAGCCTCAGTTTTTTTTATATCCATAAAATGGGGATAATAATGCCACCTACTTCACAGGATTGTGATATAGATCAAGTGAGACAATGTATGTAAAGCATTTTGAAACTTTCGAAGCCTGTATAAAGTGTGATATTATTGATAAACATGCTTTGATCTGCCTTGGTGGCTAGAATGTCTCTGCTGACAATCTCAGAATCTATTCAATTATTCATGGAATTTGTTTTAAAAGAAGCTTAGCATATGCATTAGAAACCTGAATTACCATTCAAGCTTTTCCACTTTGTGGGGATTATTTTTAGGAGGAAGATGTTGTTGATTGGTGGAGCAAATTTTATGCTTCCATCGGAGAACCTGAAAAATGTGGAGAGTACATTCAGAAGGGATATGCCAGACTAAAGGTAACGTGGGGATGACGCTTGCCAACAGCCTGGGGATTGAGGGATCGCACCTGGTCTAACAGAGATGGGCAGGTGGCTCTGTCAGAATGAAGAGAATGTCCGTGCGTCTGGCCAGGAATGCAGGCAACGGAGGCCAAATGGCGTCCAGGGTCTGTGCTGAATGGGGGCACCTTGGCAGAGAGCGCAGTCAGAAAGCTGGGGCAGATTTAATAGGAAGATGATGAGCTCCATGTTGGACGTTTGAGCCAGGATATCAAAGTCAGTGGGTTTAACTGGCAGCAGGGACAGCGAGTATGCTAGTGTGGGCACCAGAGAGTGGGGGTCCTGGAGGATGGTGGGCCCCACTCTTCTAAAACTTTGCAGAGTATTGTTGAGAGAAAAGTCTCTACACACTGGATCACTATGGTTTTCTTTTAACAAATAATTGGCTTTTGGTTATTTTTCAGGTATATAATTGTGAACTAGAGAATGTACCAGAGTTTAAGGGTCTGACAGACTTCTCGGATACCTTTAAGCTATACAGAGGGAAGTCTGAAGAGAATGATGATCCTTCAGTGGTGGGAGAGTTTAAGGTAAGCAAGATGGTTAAACTGATCTTCTTTGGGTACAATGTTAGCTAACTTTAAGGCTTCTTTTTTTCCTTTTTTGATGCAGAAGAAAGTACCTTACATGCTTTGGGACACCTGAGTGCTTCTGTAACTAATGTCTCCTTTGTGTGTAGAGTTGTCAGGACATTTTACAGTTTAGTAACTGACCCCTGTGTGAACTAGATGTAATGTCAGCTGAATAAAATCTACAATTTTCAAGGGCTTTTCACAAGTTTCATTGGGTCACTGCCAGTGACTTTGCAGTAAGCTATTTAAGCGGTTGGGCTGACAGATGGGTTTGAACCAGAATTAAATTTTGGCTCTGAGCCAAGGATATTGAAAAGAGCAACTTTAATGTAAGTGACATTTAAAAAATTATTTTATGTCCTTTAAATAACAAAAGCATCTGTCTACAATTATTTAAATTTTAAAAATTAATTCCAATTTTTAAAAATATCTAAAATAGTATATTAGTTACTCTTACTATGTTCCCTTGCATTCTCTTTGTTTATCCTCCCTTTCTATATCTGCGCAGAATAATCCTTTTACCTCTTGAACTGAATGGCCTTTTACTGACTTTTTCATCATGTTTTCAATTAGAACAATTCTAATTTTTCATCCTGATTCCAAAGTAAGTTTAGGGTGGTAGCTCTTTCTCAATAGTAAACTGTGAATCATAAGACCATGGTCATTCTAGGGCTTTCCTGCACTTTCTAGCTGCTTCAATAATAATAGTAATAATTATAAACCCTTCTTACTTGAATGCATACAAGGGAGCTTCTGCAGCCAAAGTCATGTCTCTGATACATACTGATTGTGTGACCCTGGGTGAGCTCCTTACTCAACCCTCAATACCCAAGCAACTCTCTTAGACTATAAATTGTAGAACAGAGGCAGATCTGATTCTGGGAAGTTCCCTTATTGAGAGTTCCCTACCAAATGAAATGATAGATCCAGTCTCCCTTTCCTCCCAAATGTAAGCATCTGACATACAGCATCTAGTGATGATGCCCTAAATGATAATCCCTAACAAAGCCTGCCATAGCTATACATTTTCTCATGACTGTGACCTTAAGACTTCCTTGGGAGATGAACCAGCATGACTCAAATGTCGTCCTGGTTGCATTGCCAGCTCTGATCTTGTGTTTCTCTGTTTGTGTCTTCCAGGGCTCCTTTAGGATCTATCCACTGCCTGATGATCCCACCGTGCCTGCTCCTCCCAAGCAGTTTCGGGAATTACCCGACAGCATCCCCCAGGAATGCATAGTGAGGATTTATATCATCCGAGGCCTGGATCTCCAGCCTCAGGATAACAACGGCCTGGTGAGACTTTCATTTTGAAAATATGAAGAAGTCATTTTGGATAAAGAAAAGTTACAGTAACTGTTTAATAAAATAGTTTGTCTTTCCTTTCATGGTGTCTCCTATTTCTAAGAGGAAAAGTACTAGAGCAACATCATTTATATACCAAGGCTGGTTCCAGAGTCATACAAGATCTGAGCCAGAGGAGTTAGAGCTCATCTAATCTCAGAGCCATAACTAGGAAATCTTTCGCAGGCACTGTCCTAACAGCTGGATGCTTGGAGCACCGGGATGCCAGGCTCTGTATCACCAGGGGAGGAAGCACAATCTCCTCCCTCCTGATTTTAATGCCTGAGGCCAGACTCCTGTGTCCTACCCTAATTATGCTTTCATCTAGTCCGACCCTTCCTTTTATAAATGAGGAAACTGGTACCCAGAGAGATAGGACAAATTACTGAACATTATATGGCTAATTAGAAACAGAGCAAGAACTAGAACTCAGCTCTCTTAACTACCAGTCTAGTAGCTTTTCCACTACCCAGAGCTCCTTGAAACATAAGGAAGTGACCCACAGGGGCTGTTTCAGCATGGTATCAAGACATTAAGATAATTCAGCCAAAACATTAGTCAAATAGTTTTTTGAATATTTTGAATATAAACAAAACAACCAGTTGATTATTTCTCATTTTAAATCAGCTCTTCTAGTATTATGCAGATAAACAGAATAACAGAGCATACCACCAAAATTAATATAAAATATTAAATAGCATGGTACCATCCAATAACATCTCTTTTTCCCAACAGTGTGATCCTTATATAAAAATATCCCTGGGTAAAAAAGTCATTGAAGATCGAGACCATTACATTCCAAATACACTCAACCCAATTTTTGGAAGGTAATGTAAGATTTCTTTAAATTTGGGAAGTGATAAATCCTGCTTCTTGCTGACTTTGTTTCACTTTGTCTTATACTATTGGTGGATTAATGCAATAACATTTTAGCTTTAGCATTCTCCGTCAGTCACTATAGAAGTACAAACTCTGAGCTCCTTGAGGGCAGGAACTGCCTTTTTACCTTTTTTTTATATCCCTATTATTTAGTTTGGCCCATAGTAGATGCTTAATAAATGTTTATTAACTAAGCATTCTACAAAATGCCTGGCAGGCAAATATTGACCATGCATTATTTGCTCTTTTAGGATGTATGAGCTGAACTGTTTCTTACCTCAAGAAAAAGACCTGAAAATTTCTGTCTATGATTATGACACTCTTACTCGTGACGAAAAAGTTGGAGAAACGATTATTGATCTAGAAAATCGCTTCCTTTCCCGATTTGGCTCCAATTGTGGCATAGCAGAGCAGTATTGCATGTAAGTTTCATAACAATGAAGCACAATTCTTTGGTTTTGTAAAAAACATTTAGATCAGGAAAGGACTTACAATAGTCCTACAATCCTTCCCTGAGTCATGGTCTGATTGAGTTGAGATATCACAATGGCTGGGGTATTTTAGCAGAATTCTTTCCAAATATATCAATCATTAAATACTTCGCAAGTCTAAACTCAAAACTTCCAGCTCGTGAAAGTTGTAAATTTTTAATATAACCAGGGGAGAATTTTATCTTTTAATCTGAACAAATGAATATTTGGAAATCATTGGAGGGTGAAGAATTACAGAATAGCTTTCAAGTTGCAATGACTATTTTAGATTCTTAAGATGCAGCATGATATAGTTGATATACTTTTGAACTTAGAGTCAAAACCTGTCTAGGACATTTAGCTGTCAGTCTAAGGGCAAATGACTAGACTCTCCAGGACTCAACCATGCTAAGTTCTATCTGTTAAGTAAGGAAAAAGGTATGGTCTTTGGGAACGTTAAGGGGACTTCCCATACCACAGATCCTTTATTTAATTATGTAGTCTACCTTTTTCACAGTTTCCATATATAAAAATGTTATCTCAGCTCTGCTATTGAGACAACTTGGTGGTGAATTGGATAGCATGATGGACCTGAAGTCAAGAAGTTCTGAATTCAAACTCTGCCTCAGACACTTTGTTGTGTGATACTGGGCAGGTCACAACTTTTATTAGCTTTGGTTTCCTAACTTACAAATGGGGATGATGATAGCTCTTATCTCCTGAGATTGGTGAGGAGCAAATACATAATAACATTTGTAAAGTGCTTTGCAAGTACTTTGCAAGTAATACAAATGCTAATATTTATTACTGCCATTTGCAGATAATTAAATATTTGTAAGTTTAAGAAATATCTACCAATCAAATGTTAATCCTTGGATGGGTTGTATTATTCAACAGTTCTGGAGTCAATACTTGGCGAGATCAACTAAGACCAACACAATTGTTAAGCAATGTAGCCAAGTATAAAGGCTTTCCACCCCCTATTCTTTCTGAAGATGGACATAGGCTTCGATATGGAGGGAGAGAATACAGCTTGGAAGAATTTGGTAAGTTAATGCTGTGGGTTGCTCAGGGCTTAGCAAAGTGGCCATTCGTTAATGTTTTCATAAGTTAATTATATCAGAATCTAAATATGTGGCCATTTTGGCCGGAATGAAATCTGACTTATGATTATGTGATATTATTATAAGTATATGGCACATTTTTCTTTTTTTTCTTTTCTTTTCTTTTTGACATTTTCTTTGTTTATTTAGATCTTTTTAGTTCTCTGTCCTGGCCTCTTTATAGTTCCTCTCCTTACTAGTTTGATAATTATATTCTAATAGGGGAATCTTCTCCTTGTTATATTTTTTCATCATCTTAGAGGCTCAGGGTTAAGAGGGTCCCAGGAGAAGGATTCAACAGTAACAGAACTCTAGTAGTGATCTCCCTAATAATGAAGAGAGAGTGACTCCCTTCTCAAGACTTTGGTACCCTGGGAAAAGCTCTAGCAATCTCCCTTTTAAGATGGTTTGGATGGTTTCATATGGGAGCATTCCAAATTTGTGGACAGGTGTCTTCCTCACTGTGCTTAGGAAACAGCAGGGTATTTTACCACGTTTATGAATTTTTCTTAAGATAAAGATTCTTAAGTGTCAACTTCCTCATAATCTTTAATTTAACACTAATTAACTCAAGCTGCTTTGGGACAAC
Organism: Sarcophilus harrisii; assembly: GCF_902635505.1. NCBI lineage: Eukaryota > Metazoa > Chordata > Mammalia > Dasyuromorphia > Dasyuridae > Sarcophilus > Sarcophilus harrisii. The sequence goes on along the minus strand of NC_045427.1, from coordinate 587,217,800 downwards.
TTGGTTGACTCCCTATTTTGATGGTGGTCTCAATTACAGAGGCCAACAAAAATGTGCACCAACACCTGGGGCCCCCAGAGGAGCGTCTTGCTCTATATATCCTTCGGACTCAGGGACAAGTGCCTGAACACGTGGAAACACGGACTTTGTACAGCACCTTCCAGCCAAATATTTCACAGGTACAGAGAATAAATATCTCCATCCTTGAATGGTGGCCAGTACTGCACCATACAGCATCCATAGTCATGGGGGGTTCTGTGTCCACTGGCTTTGTATCGTGTTGAGAAGAGAGGATTCTGGGTGGGAAGCAGGCAGGCAGACGTGATGCGCTGATGTCCTAGAACTGGAACCACAAATGAATGGTAGTTCCAGGACAATATCGGGCCAATGATACGACCACTTGGTTGCTCTTTTGTTCCATTTTAAAACATCCCTTGTAGAAAAACAACTCTGAGGGCCAAAGGAATCTGTCCACAGTAATATAAAAAGATAAATAAAATTGTTCTGATCAGACCTTCTCTGATTTTTAAAAAATAAAACAAAAAATTCATAACAATAATTATTTTTCTCCTTTTGAATGACACAGGGGAAACTTCAGATGTGGGTGGATGTTTTCCCTAAAAGTTTGGGGCCGCCAGGCCCTCCTTTCAATGTCACTCCTCGGAAAGCCAAAAAGTAAGTAATTCCTAGTAAGTTTTAGGATTACTTGGAGGCTATGGGTGTCTTAATTGAACACAAATGAGAAAATTCCTTTAAAAATGTTTTTCTCTTAGGTATGTCTTGCGTGTGATCATCTGGAACACTAAAGATGTCATCCTGGATGAGAAAAGTATCACAGGAGAAGAAATGAGTGACATCTACGTGAAAGGGTAAGTGACCTGGAAATCTCTTTAAAAACATTTCATAGATATAGATGACACTTCCACACTTAGTGCCTTTTGTTTTCCCTATTGGGAAGGGATAAGAAGGGAGTAAAAATTTATTGAGTGTCTTCATTGTGCCAGGCACTGGGCTAGTCTTCACAACAGCCCTGGCAGGTAGGTGCTATTATTATCCTCCTTTTTACAGTGTAAGGAAACTGAGGCAGACAGACTGTTAAATGACTTGCCCGGGTTCACACAACTTATTGTTGTGGGCAGACAAGTGGCTGGTGGATGGAGGGCTGGGCCTGGAATCAGAAAGAACAGAGTCCAGATCTGGCCTCAGACACTGACTAGCTGTGTGACCCTGGGCAAGTCACTTAACCCTGATTGCCTCTGTTTCCTGCAAACTCCTCCAGTATCCCAAAAAGGGTCACAAAGAGTGAGACACAGCTGAACAACAACAAAACCAGCATCACACAGCGAGGCAGCCTCTGAGGCTGGATTTGAAGCTCAGATATTCCCGGCTCCAGGACCAGAGCTCTCTCCGTTGTCCCCCCCAGGCCAACCGCTCTAAACCAATGTCTCCTGAAAGAGAACTTCCAGACAGAGCACATACTGCTGTACCCGGGAGCCAAGAATCAGAGTTGCTTAATATTTAGAAAGGTTGAGTGATTCATACAGTAGATAGTGACTGAGGACGTATTAGAACCCGTTTCCTGATGGCAAATCCAACATCTGTATTTGCCCATACCGCCTCCCTTGTTTTTGTTATCAGAAGAAAAATAAAATGAGAGGAGAAACAAAAGAAAGTATAAACCCAGCTCTTATTTGTGACCAAGAACTTTTAGCATTCTAAGATCCTAAACAAGATCCATCATTTTTATTTGGTGACTTTTTCATTTATTTTCAATATAGTCAGCAAATGTTTTACTCTGTGGTTTGATTTGGACCTCAGGTGATCATGATGTCTATTTTTGTTTTAGCCTTTAATTTCTTTTTTTCCCCCTGAGGCAATTAGGGTGAAATGACTTGCCCAGGGTCACAGAGCCAGGAAGTGTTCAGTGTCTGAGGTCTTATTTGAACTTGGGTCCTCCTGACTTCAGGGCTGGTGCTCTATCTCCTGCGCCACCTAGCTGCCCCTTTGCCTTTAATTTCTGAAATTTTTCTTTATGCAGATTTAAATAGCTATGCTTATGCTCATAGGTAAGATCATCTCTTACCGTTCTTTCTTTATATGTATGTTATCAAGAGAAGCTAATGAGCACAGCTATTAGTAATAGCAAAAGCTAATTTTGCACAGAAGGCGCTAACCTGTGAGTTTACTTAAGTTCTGCTTTATGCTTTGATAAGAAGTATTTCCTCACTAAATTATTGATTGCGTTCAGGTCCCTGGCATGAAATGTAAGATTTGTTCAATTTTATCTATGACCTGGAAAGGTGGTTATATTTGTTAATGGTCATTAGTAAAATGAAGACGGCAACCAATCACTGAAGTGAACATACATGTATATTCATTTGTATTAACTGTTAACAGGAGATAATTCATGGATTTAGTCCTTTTTTGCCCATGGAAATTATATCTGCTCTTGGTACCCATTTTGTAAACTAATTAATTGACTAATTAAAAGAAAGATGCATTCTAGATGCAAATGAGCTTCCTGGCCATTATATGTGGCTATGATGCAATATTATTAATGTACTGTCAATACTGTGACTTTTTTTTTAGCTTCCTTTTATATTTTCTCTTCTTCCATTAGACTATAAGCCTTTGAGGGCAGGAATTATTTTCTCAAATATTTGTATCCCAACCACTTAGCACAGTGTCTTGCACATAATAGGTACTTAATAAATGTTTATTGACTAACCCTTATGCTAGACTCTAGGGAAGATCCAATGATAAGTAAGACATGGTCCCGTTTGTCAAGGAACTGGTAATCTTGGATGTTGGGACAAAGATAAATAGAATATCTGTACAGAAAAATATAATTTAGAATTTGGGGAAGGGGAGGAGACTTGTCATGTAATGTGTGAAGGACCCACCTGCTGGGGAAATTCCTTCCACTGAAGAAATTGGCAAATCGTCTGGAACCCTAGAGAATAATTGGGATCACTCAGATTAAATGGCTGGTCTATTAGTCTGTAAGCTTCTTCTAAGCAAGGATTATTTTTTGCTTTTCTTTGTATTCTCAGCTTAGCACAATATCTGGTACATAGTAGGCTCTTAATAAATGCTTGTTCACTTGTTGACTGACTATGGCCCCCAGGTAGTATATGAAGCACATAAAAATAATATGTAGTTTCTGTCGTATACTCCTATGCTTCCATTGCTTATTTTTTCACTGCTAATTCAATAAATCAGAGCTAACTGAGAATTGCATACTTATTGTTTTGATTTTGTGTACAAATTCCAGTCTTCTATTGTGTAACCATAGTTAAAATATGCAGCAATTTCCTTCAGCAGTTACTGGAGTACCCATATTCTTTCTGCCCATTGCTTTCAGCTGGATTCCTGGAAATGAAGAAAATAAGCAGAAGACAGATGTCCACTATAGGTCACTGGATGGTGAAGGGAATTTTAACTGGAGATTTGTTTTCCCTTTTGAATACCTGCCTGCTGAACAACTCTGTATTGTTTCTAAAAAAGTAAGCTTGAAAACATTCCACAATTTGTTGAGAAAGGACTTTGTGACTTAAGTAACTGTGGACTAGGAAGGCTTTTTGAGACCAGAGAATCAAAGGATTTCAATCTGTAAGGAACCTTAAAGATGGTATCGTTAATTCAAGCTCTTCCTTTTTTATAATAGTTTGGGGACCTGGGTTCTGACAGTCCTAATTCCACTTTTTATTGCCTACATTACTTTAGGCCAGTGCCATACCAATCAAACTACCAAAAACTTACTTTATAAAGCTAGAAAAAAATAATAACAGAAATCATCTATAAGAACAAAAGGTCAAGAATATCAAGGAAATTAATGAGGGAAAAATGTGTAGGAAGGTGTAATTCTATTACAAATAGTAATCATCAAAACCATCTAGTACTAGTGGATCAATGAAATAGATAAGGTACACAAGACACAATGCTGAATAATCATAATAATCTAGTGTTTGATAAACCGAAAGATCCCAGTCTTTGGAGTAAGAACTCACTATTTGAGCAAAAATGCTGTAAAAGGAGGAAAAAAAAAAAAACAACATTGCTAGGTATAGCCATAACTGTATACCAAAGGAGGTATAGAACACCATTTTACACTCTGTACCAAGATAAGGTCAAAATGGATACATGATTTAGATATAAAGGGTGATACCATAAGCAAATTAAGAGAGCAAGGAAGATCTTGTCAGATCTATGGAGAAGGAGAGAATTTAGGACCAAATAAAGATAGAGAGTATATAATGAGATATAAAATGGATAACTTTGATTATATTAAATTCAAAAGGTTTTGCACAAAAAACACCCAAAGCAACCAAGATTAGAAGAAAAGCAGAAATTCCAATAGACTTGTGATGGAAAGTGCCATCCACATCCAGAGAGGGAACTATGGAGATTGAATGTGGATTAAAGCACAGTATTTTCACCTTCTTCATTGTAGTTCGTTTTTTCTTTATTTTTTTTCTTTCTTGTGTTTTTTCCCTTTTGATCTGATTTTTCTTATGCAGCATGATGAATATAGAAATATGTTTAGAAGAATTACACTTGTTTAATCTGTATCAAATTACTTGGTGTCTTGGGGAGAGGAGGAGAGAGGGAAAAAATTCAAAACACAAGATTTTGCAAAGATGAATGTTAAAAACAATCTTTGCATATATTTGGAAAAATAAAAATACTATTAATTTTTTTTTTTTAGAAAGAAGGAAAGTAGAAAGCTTTCATCCATGAGAACTAGGATTTGAACCCAGGACCTCTGACTTGGAGTCAGGCTCTCTTTCCACTACTCCATGCAGTCTTCTCAGGACCCTTCCAGGGTCTAACCTTGGATGATTCTGTGAGACAGGAGCTTTTAACTCCATGGTGACATCATTTTGGTCCTATTCCAGCATGAAGGACAACGACCAACTGACCTTTATTTCCCTAATTTGTAGTTTGTACCCTAAGATTCCCTTCCACTGGGGATGGGGGAAGGAAAAAAGAATAAATAGGGGGCAGCCAGGCAATGGAAAATTCAGCTGGTTGGGAGCCTGGATGATTTCTTGGTTTTAATTCCTGCCTATATTTTCACTCTAGGAGCATTTCTGGAGTATTGATCAGACTGAATTTCGAGTTCCTCCCAGACTCATCATTCAGATATGGGACAATGACAAATTTTCTTTAGATGACTACTTGGGTATGTCCTATAAGTTGTCACTGCCTGTTATAATGTGGGCTCCTTGAAACTAGGGACTGCTGTCTTGCTTCTCTAGCTGTAATCCCCATGTTTAACACTGTGCTGGGCACATAGAAATCATTCCAGTTTTGTTTGACTCTCCATGACCTCATTTGGAGTTTTATTGTCAGAGATACAGGAGAGGTTTGCCATTTTCTTCTCCAGCTTATTTTACAGATGAGGAAACAGAATTAAGTGACTTGCCCAGAATCATATAGCTTGTAAGTACCTGAGGCCTAATTTGAATTTAGGTCTTTCTGACTCCAGGTTCTACTCACTCTGCCACAGGGCTGCCCGTGGTAAAAGTCTAATAACTACATTTCACTCTCTGTGAGGCCTTTTCAGCACAATGCAGAGAAAGCACTAAATTTCAGCTTTCACTTGTGTTCTCCTCTGGTATTTCCTGATAGTATGAAGGTAGAACCGGCTTCTCAGAGGCCGTGCCAGGGCTTAGCAAATTCTGCCAGGTCTGCCAAGTAGGAGAGGACTTGAGAACAGCACAGCCAGACTCTGAGATTGTCATCTAGCCAATGGCCTTGCTCAGTTCTGGAGGCTCAATAAATCACACAATGCTGATGACTTTTTTTTTTTTTTTTTGACCACAGTGGCTCAAGATCATCTGCTTAGTGAAGAGTGACATTAATGACATCATAGTGTTTTTAGCTAAGGGAATAAGGGAATAAGCATTTATTTAACGTTCACCGTGTCTCAGACACTACACCAAACACTTTTTACAAATATTCTCTTATTTGATCTTTGCAATAGCCCTGCCAGCTAAGTGCTGTTATCTCCATTTTTCAGTTGAGAAAACTGAAGTAAAGATAGGTGAAGTGACTTGTGTAGAACCATGGTGCTAGTAGGTGTCTGAGGCTGGATTTGAACTTAGATGTCCTCAATTCCAGCCCAGTGCTGTATCCACAACACTATTATAACTATCATCTGCTTCTGTTATGTAGTACTAGTACTGCGTAGCAATACAGACTGCAGACACATTGATCCTGGAAGATCAGACAAACTGAAAAATGAAAATAGGTTCACAAAGGGTTTATACAAATCCCTGGGGTTATTGATACTTTTTTGGGGGGGAGCGTTGGGGGGATCCAGATGTGATTTTATCATTGCAGGAAAATCTTGGGATAGGAACTTCCTCCAGGGATGTAGAAGGGAAACTCATCGTGTTATTGAGTTGACTGAGGCCTTGAGAGTTTAAACCACTCACCTGTGGCTTCACAGTGTCTGTCAGAGGCTGGGTTTGGACCTAGATCTTTAATTCTGAGGTCAGTCCTCCAGCTGCTCACGGTCTCTCAGAGCTGTGAGAGACTTATAAGGGGGAGGCTTTGAGTTGTCATCACATAAAATAACTCCCAAACTCCACCATACTGTATCCTTTAGAATACTGGACTCACCCAACTAAGCTTTGTTCTTATCTTTATGAAATTCAAAAATAGTTTAAAAAAAAAAAAAGAAAGAAAAGAAAAGAAAAAATTTTCATAAACTGTCAAATGGGGTCACAGGTCCAACTGAAAGTGACAGCTCTTTTCTTTTAAAAAAAAAAAGTGCGGGGAGTGGGGGGGACATGGCACCATGGATGGATTGACAAGCATAAGAAGAATCATTATAAAACTGTGGTACCCAAAGATACATATTTCAGAGTATAAAATACGCATCTTTGCCTCTGATAAATAGGCATTTTCTTATTCTTATTCTTAGTAGGAATTGGAGTAGTTAATATTCATTCTTAATCTAATACTTGGAGGAATTTATGGTTGGGTGTCTCTTGGGGGGTGAGCTGCAGATGCCCTCACACAGGCAAATGACCTCTCCATTGAGGGCAACACAAACTGCGTGCCCAGTCCAAGGGCACTCAACCCAATAGAGCTTTTGTCTGCAGATGTTCATTTGTCTGAGACCCATAAAGCAAAGAATCATAAAATCTTAAGGACGTTAGAGGTCAACCAGTTCAACCGCTACCTAAATCATTGCTTTTATGCCTGGAAATGTAAGAACCATGCTTCTCTAGGTGACAGGTTGACTAATAGACAGCTAAGTCTATGAGACCTCCCATTTTGCATCATATCTATAAAGAACTCAAGAAATTTACACCCTATTATCTTCGTTTGCCTTCATCCAACTCTGTGTCTCAGCAGTTCATTTGAAAATAAAGTTTAGCGTTTTAAATTTTCTTTTTCTTCTTCATTTTTTGCTTTGTTTCTAGGCTTTCTGGAACTTGATTTACATAACACAATTATTCCTGCAAAGTCATCAGAAAAGTGCAAATTGGACATGATTCCAGACTACAAGACAATCAACCCCCACAAATCAAAAATAGCCTCACTCTTTGAACAGAAGTCCATGAAAGGATGGTGGCCATGCTATGCAGAAAAGGATGGCACACGTGTGATGACTGTATGAGTATTTCTTGCTTGGGAATAATTCATTCCACTTTTTAATTCATATTTCTGTCCTTTATAAAGGGGTTTGGGGCCCAGAGTTATAGTGAATCAGAAGAAAAGAAAGTATTTACCTGGAAGGAACCAGTGCTTTTGGAAATCAAAGCAATAAAAGGCCATAGGATTGGTGCCAGCTTTTAGACTGCGTGAAAAGTTAGGAGTTAAATGTAGCATAGTACAATGTCACAGGATTTCATCATGGGAAAACTGACCATTCATTAGTTTAATGAATGGACTAGTGACTCCAGTGAAATGGATCACAAAATCCATTCTTCCAGTCTCAGAACTGTCTGATCGGAAAAGTTCTACAGCTATTCCAAAAATGTATAAATGCACGCACACACACACACACACACACACACACACACACACCAGTTTCCTTATTGGCTAAATGACCTGGAAAAGGAAATGTGATCCAGTACCTTTGCCAAGCAAACCCCCCCCAAAAGAGGGTCATGACATGTGAGACATGATTGTAACAACTGAACAACATTACTAATTATTAATTATAATATTATAATCCTGGACACACAAGTTGAGTGAGGTAGCTTTCTTTATTGATACCATGTGCCAGAAAAGCCAGAAGAGATCTTTAACATAGCTGTAGCTTTTGCTACTCACAATCCCTTTTTGCCTGAGAAATTTTTACATGACCCTAGTTATATAGGTATACAAATCAAACGTTTGCTGATAACAAATCATAAATTTGCAACTCCCACATCAGTTACACGATCCCATATGGGATCACAAACCACAGTTTAAGAAACTTTGTGCTAGCTATCTCATTTTCTGGATACCATAAAAAGACAAAACACACATATATTTTGGAAATAAGAAAGAGTCACAAAGGAAGATGTGGTTAGAAAGACAAGAGATGGGTGTTTGGGGTCAGGAAGAAAAGCAGGTAAAAGAAGAGTGGATTAGAAAGAATACAAGAAGGAGACAGGAATTGACTTCCCACAAGAAAATATGGCAAAAGTTGTTAAATAAAATTTTAGTTGATCTAAAGATCATTTTAAAAGTAATAAAAATCAGTTGGAAAAATTTTTTTCAACTTCAGTGAAAGGTCTTTCAACATCTGATGTCATGTGTTTACCATGTTTTGATTTACTAAAGGGTAAAGTGGAGATGACTCTGGAAGTCCTCAATGAGAAAGAGGTTGATGAGAGACCGGCTGGGAAAGGAAGGGACGAGCCCAATATGAACCCCAAGCTAGAGCCCCCAAAGTAAGCTGTTCTCTTTGTTCTTAATTGTCTTTATGGGATCCCAACCTGCCTAAGAATCGGAAAACTCTTGTTGACAAATTGCCAAATCGAATGAATTATCTGCCATTCTAATTAATTTGCTAGGAGGGACAGTGGCTTGTTTTGCTTCTCTCCTTTCTTTACCTTGTCAAGGAAGCAGAGTTCCATTTGTCTCCTGGATCATTAGAAGCTTCCATGTGTAATGTGTCTGTTAAGATTAGAATATGTTACCTTCGCTCCATGAATAGAATTAGTTATTAGTTGGACAGTAGCGTTCCCATTCTGAGATGAAAGTACTTAATTAACCCTCAGGGTTCATGTGAGTCATTTTGCTTCTGTCAAAATATAGCCGACCAGAAACTTCCTTCCTTTGGTTCACCAACCCGTGCAAGACAATGAAATTCATCGTGTGGCGTCGGTTTAAATGGGTCATCATCGGCTTGCTCATCCTGCTGGTATTGTTGCTGTTCGTGGCTGTGCTCCTCTATTCTTTGCCGGTACGTTATCTCTGCATCCTCCATTTCATTCTCTCACTGAGGGGTGGGATCCATCACTTTCCGAATACATTATTACACCGATCTCTGAGCCTAGAATCTGGATGGCGAAGGTTCAGATCTGACCTTTGACATTTACTAGCTTTGTGATATTTCACTTAACTTCCAAGCGTTTCTAATAATGCCCCCAAATTTATTAGGCTGTTAAATCATAAACTATTGCAATCTGTGTTATTAGAGGGAATTATCAGAGTGGGAATATCCCAGGATGCCAAAATCAGGTCTTTTGAATATTAAAGTAGTCTACATCATATCCTACTTCTACAAGTTTCGCTGCTTCTGATATTCTATTGTTTTTTTGTTTTTTGTTTTTTGTTTTCATTCCAGAACTATTTATCTATGAAGATCGTGAGACCAAATGCAAAATAAAAAAGAAGACATATTTAGGTACTCTGCCTGCAAACCGTGGACCCAACACACAATTATTCTCCAGTCACTTCTGTGCCCACTGAAATGAAAACAAGAAGAAATCTGACACGAGGTCATTAAGCTTCATGGGATCATGAAAGATGGGGGTCATTGCCTGCCAGACATCATTTGACCAGATAGTCTTTACAAGTGTTCAAATCCTATGTTTCAACTTTTTAATCTGTATTTTTTATAAAAAAAACTCTCTCAGGTGGCTGGTTCCATTATTTTTTAAAAGAATCACATTTTTAATATTAAAATTTTTTTCTAAAATACTCACTTTTCCCATCTAGTCTTAAAATGGCTAAAGCTCACATTGAAAGCCACAGTCTTCTGACTTCATGAAACCATTCATTATTTCTTTGACATCACCAAGGGATGAGGAGTACAAACAGCCAGAACAATATTCTTATTTCCAGCCCAAATTGGCCTTCCGTGTCTTCTGCATAAACTTTGTGGCACTCAGACCAGCATCCACAAGGAAACCAAATATAAATATTTCGCTGTTGTGAGCTGTTTTATTGTTGTTGGGGGTTAGGAAGAGAGGGTTTTCTCCTGGAAGTTTCAGTGAGAGAAGTAGGACCTTAAAATTTTTAAATATAAACATTTCTCTTGAAAGGAACAGATCCTAAATCTGTGAATAAATACAATGGCTCTAGATAAAAGATCCAAGGAACTTCTCAGTAGGTACCTGGGCTTCCTGCTGCATTTCCAGCCCATCTTTCACAGAACCACGAGATCCATTTTCTAAAAGCCCCATTTCTCCTTCCTGCTTCCCCATCCGGACTCCCAGCACTGGACCGGACCAGCATCTCCTCAGTGTAGGGAGCTCTTACAGTGGAGGCACTCTGCGGGGCAGGTTATCTTCTTGCACCAGAGGGTACATGACATGCCATGGACAGGGGAGGCTTCCTGAGTCAGGCTAGCTCTCTTTCTATTCTGACATCCTGAGTGCTCTTCGCAAGACGGATGGACCCCCAGGAGGTAGCCAGCTCTCATTAGAGATCCATGTCCAGGCGGAAGCCGGTTGGGGCAGCTAGGGGGCAGAGCCCTAGGGCTGCAGTCAGGAAGACCCATCTCCAGGAGTTCAAATCTGGCTCCAGACACTTAATAGCTATGTGACTCTGAGCAAGTCACTTAACTACTTGTCTAGGTTTCCTCATTGTAAAATGAGTCAGAGAAGGAAAAGGCAAATCTCTCCATTATTCTTGACAACAACCCTTCCCCCCATAAGAAAAAGGGGTCACAAAGAATCAGACATGACTGAAACTACAATTAAACCACAATTCCAAGCAGAGACCGGATCGAACAATTGTTGGATGTATCATCAGGAGGATTCTTTAGGAAATATGCTCTGGACTAAATGGCTGCCAACATCCCTTCAATGTCTAAAATTTTGTGATTCTATATAAATGTGAGCTATGGTTATTAAACAACTTTCTTAAAAAAAATCATTTTTCTCCTGTTTTCTGACTTTGCAATTAAATAGGATGCTTTTCAGGGCAATCTCTTCAAGCTCATCTCATCTTTATTTTTAAGAAATAGTTTCTTTTCAATTCCTTATTAATGTTAATATACTGCTTCCATATGTTCACATGAAATTGGACACCCCAAACCACAGTCCCACCGGCATCTTTCAAGTAAACGGCACCTGCCAATAAGGAGATTATTAGTCACATCAGCCCCTTTTCAAGCCAAATGAATTTTCCTCAAGGTAAGCAACATAAATAAAATGAGCGAACAATTGAAGGGGCATCCCGGTATTGCTGCCAAGAGTACGGTCCTGGGAGTCGGGAGTGCTGGATTAGAATCCCCGCTCTGCCCTTTGTAAAATCTTGGGTAAATAAGCCTCTTCGTGCCCTCTGGGCCACAGTTTCTTGGGGGGGTAGAAAATGGGGGTTTGATCAGGTGATTTCCAAGGCCCCTTCCATTTCTGAGGACCTAAACAGAATGGACAAAGAAAATGCAGATTAGAATCAGCCAGGAGGAATTGTGTCCAGGCCTCCAACAAGCAGCAGGGTTCAGGGAGGGAGGAGGGGCCTTGGCTGGCACCCCAAGTGCCAGAAGGGGGGATTTGGCTTCAGGCAGAGATTTCACATGAGACAAACTGTCATTCACCGATGGCTCAAACTTCTCCCTCCATGGGGCTTTGCTAGTCTTATTCCATGCAAACTGCTCCTGACCCCCCCTTGCTGGGGCCTGCCGCTGAGCTCCGGCCCTCTGGCCTGGTTACCTCTGTGAACTCTTTAACCTCAGCCGGGCCTTCTGTTTGTTCCCTCCTTCCGATCGCAGCTGGAACCTCACCTTTTATCCCCAGGCATGTTCCCTCCCTCTGTGTCTGTTAATTGCCTCTAATCGCTCCCTTAGTTCCCTGGGAGGGTGGGGTTCTAATTCAATTTCCCATTAAAATGTTGTGCTAAAAAAAAACCTTATTTGGGAAGTGGTTGATGCGGTGTAACTAATTAGCTGTATGACCTTGGACAACATCATTTCAATTTTCTGTGCCCCAATTTCCTCGTCCACAAAATGAGGGGATCGGACTCCAAGATTATAAAGACCCTTCCAGCCCTACTATTCTGTGGTATAGATCAGAGGCAAATCCAGGTAGCAGTGTCCCTGCTACCTGACAGGAAGATTTTTTTTTTCTTGAATTGAACATAAACTTTCATGGATCCTTTTCTCCTCAGAACTTCAGAATGAAATGAAATATATATATATATTTTTTTTTACAAAGAGTAAATGAGGAGTGAATATTTTAAGAAATAAAATATGTATGAAAACAAAAGGTATCAATATAAATAAGATTAAAAATTTTTAATTAAGAGAAACAATCAAGAATCATATGCATAATACCAAAGAATCATTAGAAAAATTAGAGGAGAGGATACCCCGAAGAGAGAAAATTGCTATTTACTAGTAGACTTCGAAAACAGAATTACCTATGTCTGATAATATTAGACCTCTAAGGATATGAGAAATAAACCAGGCCAACCCAGTCTATTTTATGGATAAGGAGACTCAGGTCCAAAAAGCACTTTGTCCAACATCAGAAATACTAGATTGGTGCTAGAACATGAGTCTCCAATTCCCCCAACCAACTTCCAAAACACACCACATCAGTCAGTCATTCTCCTCTAATATTATCAACATTATCCCTTTCTTTCCTCCGATCACAAAGTTCCCCCCCCCCCCCCCCCCCCCCCCCCCGCTAATTGTTGATACATTTTCATAGGATCATAGATTTAGAATTAAAAGTTGGTCCATCCAATCCAATGGGCCCTTTTTAAAGATAAGGAAATGCAAGCATAGAAACATTATTCACATTTGTTGCTTAACTTCACAAGGCTTTCTTTAAAGGTTGGGAAATCCTGAGTTATCTTTCTGACTTGAACATAAGCTTAAACTACAAACACTGAACTCACATGAGAGCCCAGAAAAATTATGGCTTCCCATCCACCAAGACTGACTTTTAAGGTTGATAGACTAACTTACTCAAATAAAAATTAATATCTACAGGATGCGAGTAACTTAGAAAACCACAAATTAGCTATTTTGTTGTTGTTGTTGTTAAACATCACCCAAATACATTTTAAGCCTGTTTGGAGCTTATACTTGGGAATTTTGCTGTTGGCAGCAGAATGTGACACCTATGAATCAGATGACTTCTCAGGTTCTTTCTAGTTCCAAATCTTGTTGTGACACTGAGGAACTTCTGCCAAGTGCATGGATACTTGGGCACTGTATTATTGTACTGTGCTTGCTTAATAAATATTTGCCAGCTTCAGTCCTGAGGAGGCTGGCTTCTGACGGGAGCAAACCTGGGCTCCCTTTTCTCACTTGTCAGTCTGTACTAGCAAGGTAGCTCTCAGGTAGAAAGATTAGACAGATATGTAAAAGATGTGGCAGACCTGGAATTGTCAACAAACAGTGATAATAGGGATGGGGGTGCTGAAACAGAGGACAGAAATAATCTGAAGATTGGGGAGCAAGATAGCAGAGTTCTGGACTTGGCGTCGGAAAGACTCCTCTTCATGAGTTTAAATCTAGTTTCAGATACTATCTGGGCAAGTCACTTAATCCTGTGTGCCTCAGTTTCTTCATATGTAAAATGAGTGGGAAAAGGAAATGACAAACCACTCTATTATTCTTGCCAAGAAAACTCCAAAAGGGAGTCATGAAGAATCGGACGTGACTAAAAAATGCCTAAATGACAACTAAATCCCAAGGTTTTAAATATGAGTGGGATGATAGTACTACTGATGGAAACAGTAAAACCAGAAGGAACAGATTCAGGGGTTTAAGCTCAGTTCTGAGCATGCTGAGGGCCAGTAGGATACCCAGATGGAGATGTCTATGAGCAACTGGAGAGCAGGGTCTAGAGCTCAGCAGAGAGATAAAAGATGGAGTCAGAGATGAGAGGTCACCTGCTTAGAAGTTGTAATTGAAGCTATGAAAGTGAAAATATCATTGAGGAAGAAAATCTAGAAAAAGAAGAAAGTCTAATAATGATATTATTACATAATATTATATATTATGTATACATAATATAATGACTTTATGTGTCAAAGAAACAGATAAAATCAAAGTTGGTAGGCAGAAGGATAAGAAGCATGATACCTCTGGAGCCAAGGAAGTAAAGGGTATAAATTAGAGGCAAGTGGTCCTTTTTTATGGTAGCAAAGAATAGGGAACAAAGGAGATAACCATCAGTTGGGGAAAGGATGAACAACTTATAGTACATAAAGGGAAAAAAAAGTATCATTATACTATAAAATATAACATATGAAGAATTCAGCGAAACTTGGGAAGGTATATATATAAAGTGGGGGGGGGGGAGAGAACACAATAAATCAAAACTGAATGCTGTGTAATTGTGATGACTAAGCTTGAGAAAATGCACTTCTGTTTTTTCATCGGAGAGGTGAGGGATTATGTCTGTGGATTACTACATGTTTTGTCAGCCACGATCCATGCATTTGATTTGTCTTACTGACTTATTTTTCCCCTTTTTACTTTGTTCTGGGGGTTGGATGGGGAGGAGTAAGTTACAGTGCTTTGAGGAATAGAGAAAGAATCCTCTTGGGATGTTTTCAGTGAAGCAGGAGGCTGTTATCTGCTATAATTGTAGGGTATGGGTTTCTTGGTTGAAGTTAGAGAAGAGAAAAGTGATTCAGAATAAACTCTGGGGGTAGGGAGATAGGGAATCCATGAGAGTAGAATAAAGTAATTAGTAGCAGTGAGGGTCTAGCTGGCATTAAACACTATAAATGACTTAGTGGCTGCAATCAGCTTGATTTCCTCAATTTCCGCAGCAACTGGAGGATAGGAGCAGAAGCCTAGATGGTAGAGGGATTAGCCAGTCATGAGCTGTAAGTATTAGGAGGGCAAAGGGTCCAGAGTTAATGCTAGAATGGGACTTACTTAGAGGCAGTGAGTCTAAATCTGTCACCTTACAGATGAGAAAAGTGAGAATCAGAGGAGTTTAGATTACTTGCCCAGAGTCACAATTAGTAAATGTCTGAGTCAATATTTAAATGTAGATGTTCTTGACTTCAAAAACAGTGCCTTAGAGTGCAGTCAGAGACTGGCAAATCAGAGGAGACAAGGCTAGGAATAGGGGAAAGTAAAGGAAGAGTGGATGAAATAATGCGGATTTCAGGATTTGAGTAGTGGAGAGAAAGGCCTGTATAAAATCAAAAAGACCGGAGTTTAAATTCAGCTTCAGACATTTACTAGCTGTAGGGAAGTTGGGTAAGTCGTTTACCTTCTGTCTGCCTCAGTTTGCTCATAATAAATATGACAGTAGTGTCTACCTCTCAGGGTTACCTAGTCTCAAATGGGATAGCAATTGTAAGAGCTCAGCTTGACACATAGAAAGGATATATTATTTTTGTTAAGTTCAGTCATTTCAAACCCCATTTTGGGGTTTTCTTGACGAAGATACTAGAGTGGTTTGCTATTTCCTGTTCCAGCTCATTCTACAAGATGAGAAAACTAAGGCAAACTGGATTAAATAACTTGCCCAGGATCACACAGCTAGTATCAAGATGTCTGTGGCCAGTTTTAATCTCATGAAGATGAGTCTTCCTGACTCCAGGCCCAGTGCTCTATTCACTGTGCCACCCAATTGCCCAAGTACTATATAAGTATTATTTATTCTTCTCAATATTATTTTATTTTTCCAAATATGAGTACAGATAGTTTTCAACATTCATTTCTGTAAGATTTTGTTTTTAAAATTTTTCCTCCCTCCCTTCTCCATCTGCCCCCTTTCCAAAACAGTAAGCAATCTGATATAGATCAAATATGTTCAATTCTTCTAAACATATTTCTATATTTGTCATCTTTGGCATGAAATATCAGATCAAAAGGGGAATAAGCTATAAGAAAGAAAAAGCAAACCAAAAAAGGTAAAAATACTCTGTTTCAATCCATGTTTCATCTCTATAGTTTTCTCTTTGGATATAGATGACATTTTCCATCTGAAGTTAAGTAGAATTGTCCTGGATCACCGCATTATTGAGAAGAGCTAACTCTATCATAGCTGATCATCACATAATCTTGTTATTACTGTGTATAATGTTCTGATTCTGTTTACTTCACTCAGCATTAGTTCATGGAAATACAAGTGTTAGTTATTAAGGGTAAATTAAGTCAATAAAGGCCACAATAAGAATGAAGAGTAAATTTAGAAATTTATTACATATACCTGTCATATCTTCATTCAGCGTTCTTAACTCAAAGGGTTTGGTTCTCTTAGGCTCTCCATCTTTACCTTAAATAATGCGTTGTTATCTACCTGGGGAAAGGATAATAATAGTACCATTGCTTGGATTTATATGGGACTTTATGGAGCATTTTCAATAGTTTTATCTCCTCTGAATATTGCATTCCAGTGAAATAAGTAAAGCAGGAAAATCATCTCTATTTTATAAATAAGGAAACAGAGGCTGCTATTGGTCAAATGACCTGCCCAGTAAATAATAAAACTGAAAGGAACCAGAGGATATCTAGCTCAAACTGTACCTAACCAAGGATGCTACCTAAAACATTCAGATAAGAATCCATTCAGCTTCCGTTTAAAGACTTTCAGTGAAGAAAAGTGGGCAACTACCTCCCAAGCAGCTGGTTCTGCTTCAGAAGAGCTCTGATGTTTTTCCTGAGATAGGGCCCCAAACCTGGCATTATGTAATCACCCTCCATTGTTCCTAGGTCTGACTTTGAGAACGTATAAAGCAAATTTACTCCCTTTACTTACGTCAGCCTTTGGAGTATTTGACTCTTTCCCCACGTGTTTTCTCTTCTCCAAGTTAAACATTCTCATTTCTCAGATTAAACACATCCATTTCTCCTCCAGCTATGCTGGTTATGTTCTGGATATATTCCAGCTTGTACTTCTTAAAATACAATGCCCAGAATTAAGCAGAAGGCCTCAGATGCAGTTGGGCCAAGGCAGAGTACAATGGGACATCTCATATCTCACATACTTTACTAACATGACCTAATAACATACAATTTTTTTTTTGGCTGACACACTGAACTTCTGCTCTGTTAAAGACGTCAGGTCACCCATACTGTTGTGCTGTCAGTCACCTTGTACTTGACTTTTTTTGAACCAAAGTTTCTCTTTCCAGGCGTATTATACATTGTCATGCACTCCGCTAGCCAAATTAAACTTCCTGTTCTTTACATATGACATCCTATTTCCTGACTCTGCCCATTTGACCAAACTATCCACCCTCTTGTGGGGCGCTCCCCCTCTTTATTTCTACCTCTTCCGATGTGCTCAGATCCAGATGTGTGCCTCCTCAAACAAGATACCTTTCTAGATTCTCTCATCTGCTAGGGCCTCCTTAGTTTCCTAAAATTACTTTGTATTTACTTATTACATGAGCATGTTGTTTCACTCATATAACATGAGCTCCTTGAGGGTGAATATTGTTTTTTTTACTTCAATGCCTGATACATAATAAAAACTTAATAAATGCTTGTATAAAGCAAGATGGTTTCAGAAAAACCTGGAAAGACTTACATGAACTGATGCAAAGTGAAGTGACCAGAACCAGGAGAATTCTGTACACAGTAACAGCACCGTGAATGACTTAGCTATTCTCAGCAATTCAATGATCCAAAAAATCCCAAAGGACAAATGATGAAGCTTACTAATCCTCCAGAAGAAGAACTAATATTGTTTGAATATAAAAAGAAGCATTCTATATTTCACTTCCTTTCATTCTTTTTCTTTTATTCAAGTCTTCTATAAAATGACAAATATGGAAATGTTTTACATGATTACATGTGTATAACTTATATCTTAATAGATAGAAGAGAATGAAAGGAGTAATAGAATTTAGAACTCAAAACTTAAAAAAATTATTTGTTTTAATATGTAATTGGAGGGGAAATGAAATATATTTGAAGATAAATAATAAATGTTCAGTGATCAACTGTTCCTTGGCTCTTCCACAATGTCTAGCTAATTGATTCATTCCTCAAGAAATTCTAATCAGGGAGAGCACAGATCTCACTTGCCCTAAAAATTCATTCATTATTTGTCCTTGTTTCATTTTAGTGATAATTATCTTGTACGTGATTAAGCCCAAAATTATTAAAGTTCTTTAGGTAAAAATAAAGGTCCATGAAGTCTACCCTCATTTATATCTGAACACATGTTTTTGAGATTGTCCACAAGATGTCAGCCTCAGCCTCATATTTTCACAAGGATCGCCAAAACATGAAAGGCTCATCCCAAGCAAAAAGCACCCAGGGTAGTCACAACGGAGCCACATTTAAAAAGACAGAGTCAAAAAAATTTAAAGCTGCATTCCCTCTGTGAGGTTGGAAAACTTTTTGGACAACTAAATTAAACTTTTACCTAAAATATTTGAGCTAATGATAGAAGTGAAAGTTTGGAAGATGAAGAAATTTGTCCTTGGGGAACTGAATCTTCACTATATCCCTTTGGAGAGAGATTCTTCTCTTTGGGCAACATCTTTGAAAGCTAGACTGTATATAAAGCCTCACAACCTTTCCTTCTCACTTTTCTCATTTGTATGTTAGGGATAAAAATTGTTTCATTTATCTCACAAGATAATAAGAAGGACCAGATGAAAAAAAATTATTTCGCCTCAAAACTAATTCAACATGAATTGACACTGTTATCATCAAATAATATTAATTATTTGATGTTCTAAAAGGAGTATTTAAAAGCATTAAATTTAGATTTCTTCAATGACTTTCAAAAGGTTAGTTAGGTTCAGAACACTTTTCTGCCTTATTTTTCATGTATTAAAACTGGTGCCAGTTGGTGTCAGATAAGAGACCAGGGTTATGTCTTCCATGCCTGGCATTGTACACTGTGCTAAGCACTTAGTGGTTGCTCAATTGAAAGGAAATGAAATAGAAAGGAAATTTTTGAAAATTGTTATGATAGTAGTTGATGGGTAAACCCAAAGACTACAGGTGCTAATGGAGTCATATCCATACACCACAAGGAACTAGGGGAAATCACCAAGGAGAACTGCTGCACTTAAGAGGGAAAATATTTTATATGCTTAACAACCATGTATTAAGTATCTATTTTCTATGGAGAGCTGTAATAGGCACTGGGGAGATGTATAGTTTAGATAAGACAGTTTCTAGCTTATGGCTTAATAGGAGGATAAGATTGAAGACATATCATCCTAATAAATAATATTATATAATTCGGCATATTAAATGAAGAGATGTGCAAAGTCTAAAAGATACTAATAGCAAACCATTAGAATAAACCTAATAAATCTATCTCTCTAGCAAGAAATAGGTTAGATAGGTGACCTAGATACAATGTCTTAGAAGGTAAGATATCCACATCAAATAGAGACTAAACTAAGAAGAATTATCTACTTTAAATAACATAGGATCATGAAGCTGGAAAGGGTCTCAGAGATTATTGAATCCAGTGATCCTCAAAAAGAGTGCCATGATAAATTTCACCAAAGGTTCTATGAAATTTTGAGGTATTGAGTGCTTCATAACCTGTTCCCTTCCACCTTTCCTGTCTTATGCCTTAAACCTACTCTCCCCCATCCATGTAGTCTTCAATTTAGTGACACATGTACACAAGACATTCTATCTCCAGACTCTGGGCATTTTCCCTCACTGTCTCTCATGCCTGGAATGCTCCCCCTTTCAGCTCTGTCTCCTGGTTTCTCAGGCTTCCTTCAAATCTCATTTAAAATCAAATCTCTACAACAATCCTCTTCCATTCCCTCTGACTGCTAGAGCTTTCCCTCTGCAATCACCCCCAATTTATCCTGTATAAATTTTGTTTGTACATAATTGTTTGCATTTTTCTTTTCTAATCGAATACAAGTTCTTTAAGGGAAGGACTTTTCTCCTTTCTTTGTATCACAGCCTTAGCATAGTGCCTGATACATAGTAGGCATTTAATAAATGCCTTTTCACTAATGTCAGTGTTAAGTTGGAGAAGCCCAGGTCCTCTGATTCTAAATCCATTGATCTTTCCAGTACACCACATCACCCTGTTTGAGAAAAGCCATGGTACATTCCTCACCTTGAATTTTATCTCTTCATTAAATTGCATAGCCCCTAGTATGTGACCTTGCTGATTCTACATTCTCAAAGATTAGATAACGTATCACCTCTGGGGTATCATGCTTAAGAGGGATATCTGAGAAATCTGGATTTCTCAAGTTGATGATCCCCAGTAGCCTTATCCTTTGAAGAGCTTACCTTCTCTCACTCTCTTCATCTGACTAAAATCAGTCTTTTTTTTTTTTGACTCCTTGCCCTGCTACTTTCAGAACCTGATTCACCACTATTACTCCATTTTTTCCTCTTTTGAAATTCATACCAACTGCTTGTATCCTACTTCTCACCTCACCATTACCATCATCTACTTTGTCATTCATAGCACACATGCATCTTTCCCCAAGAGCTAGTTTACTCAGTACCTTTAAACTTCCCTTGACCCCGTGTCTACCTCACCACCTATGAAGTTACTTCCATTGTACACTTTCCTCAACAGCCTTCTTTTTCACCATAGAAGATGTCTATCTACATATTCTCTCTTCTTTCCTTCTTTCTTATCCCAAAGGAAGTCATTCTGCTCTTTTCCAAAGCTAATTTATGTTCTTGAATACATTCTCTTTCATTGTCTCCTCAGCTTCATCCCTTCAATTTTCCCTTCTTCTCAAAACTTCAATTTCTCTTTCTCTTCTGCCTATAAACATGCAGAGATCTCCCCTACACTAAAAAAATATTCCTTTGACCCTGTCTCTCCTATAATAATAATAATCTTTTTCAATCATACAATGCTTTTTAGCATTGACAAGGCTCTTTCTAAACATTATCTCACTTGATCCTTAAAACTGTCCTCTGAGGTATGATTATCCATATTTTTACAGATAAGGAAACTAAGGCATAAAAAGACTTATTCCATTACTCAAAGTCCCCATCTATAATAAGTGGAAGACCTAGGATTTGAACCCATATCTTCTGAACACAAGTTGAACAGATTTTACACTATCCCCTTAAACTATCTATCACGATTTCTGTTTCCTTTTATCACCAAATTGTGCAAGACTAATTTTGCCTCTTTTTTTCTTGCCCCCCACTAATCTTTGAATATTATAAAATCTGACTTCTATCCCCTGCCCATTAAAAAAGGGAAATAGCTCTTTTCAAGTTGCCAGTGACCCCCCAATCATTATATCCATTCCTCTTTTCACCAAGATTCTTTCATTAAATCTTTTTGCAAAAGACAACATTGTTGTTCATCAAGCAAACAAGCAAATGACTACTATGTATCAAGTGCTAGATAGAAGATAGAAATAAAAGTTTCTGCTCTCAAAAAGTTTACATTCTATTGACATGTGTAAGTATATAGAGAATAGATAAAAAATAAATATAAAGTGGTTTTCAATGGGGACATGTAAATAGCTGGGAGGAAATCAAGAAAGACTTTGTTGGGAAAGTGGTATCTGAGCTAGTTCTCGAAGGAGACACAGAGATGATTCCAGGCATAGGAGAGAGAAATTGTCAAGGTCAGAATGAAGATGAAGTGCCATGTGCAAGAAGACCAGTTTGTCTGGATTGTAGAATGATGAAAAGAAAGTCCAGAATGTGAAAGGTTTTTAAGGACAAATAAGCATTTGTATTTAAGAGGCAATAGAGAACTACTGGAGTTTATAGAGAGGAGTGACCTTGTCAAACTTAGGTGCTTAGTTTAGCAGCTATGTGGAGGACAGATTGAAAAGAGAAAAGACTTATTAGGAAATTGAGTGGTGAGAACTTGAGCAAGAGTGGTAGCCATAGGAATAGTGAGAAGGAATTGGAGTGAGAGATGTTATAGAAGTAGAAATTCCAAAATTTTTCAACAGATTAGAAGTGATGGGTGAGAAGAATGAGGAATTAAGCAATTAAGTTTGTGGACCCAATAGATTGGAAGAATAGTGTTGCTCTCAACTAGAAGAAGAAAGGTTCAAAAAAAAGATGGATTTAAGGGAAAAGATGCGTTCCATTTTGGGACATGTGCTGTTCAAGATGTTTAGGAGACACTCGGTTGGAATTGTCCATTAGCAGTTGGTGATGTAATATTGGAACTTGGAAAAGACTAGGATTCGAAATATGCATCTCCATCTCCTCCATCTTGAAAAGTTCTTGGTTTTCATAACATTATGCTTTCAAAGTTCTCTCCTACCTTTCTAGATATTTCTTCTTTGGTTCCTGCACTGGTTCAAATGTCTACTAAATAAGAAGATAATTCCACTCTGTCCTTCCTCCAAGTCATTCCTGTACATCACTGTTAGGTAAGGAAATCAGCAGTGAATTTAGGGCAGAGGTTTGAATCACAGCTCAAATATTAACTAACTGAATGACTGCGATTGGAAAATTCACTCAATATCCCTGGTCCTCAGTTTCCTCCTCTGTAAAATGAGGGGCTCAGATGTGATCATCTCTAAGAACATTCTTTAAATTTTGACTCCTTACTTTCCATTGTGGAAATCTCTCTCCTTACATTTTCAAATATTGTTAAAGGGAAAATGACCCCATGTGTTTCTCCTTTACTAACTAATGTGATCTCTTTGATGTCCCCCAAACCTTTCAAAGCTATTTCCTTAGAAATGAGAGTGTAGGTTTTGCCAAAGGGAAATGAACTTGAACCCCAAAGGTTGAGTTAGAATTCTGATGTTTCAAACTGACATTTCCATGAAAGCTTCCAGGTCTGGCACAATCCCATCCCAGGGAAGAAGGGCTCCGGGCCAGCTTCTCCTCACTCCCACAGCTGTCATTCATTCAGTCCCACCGGGCATTTTGACAAATGCCTTTGCTAATTACTTAATTACTTTGGCCTGCACAAGTGTGGGGATATTTTCCTTAAAGAAAGGAGAACCCCATCCAACCCACACAGATCCACCCCCAGCCCTGAAAGTAACCAGCTTAAATCCCATTAAAGTATTTGAATAACTAAGCCCTCCCACCAGTCAAATTAACTGAAATACATCATAATACGGGAAAGCAGGCCCACAAAGAACTGTTTTCAAAAGTGAGAGGTAAAGCCCAGACTTTTTTTCATGCGGATTTTCCTAGGCTTTACCCCTTCCAGTTCAATCTTTTGTTTTCTCAGTCTTCCGTTTGAAAGAGGTCTCTGTCATAATTAAAATAAACTTTAGCTTAATTAAAGAAACAATTAGCTAAAGCTGTAAAGTGACCGACCTCTGGAATTCACCAAAAAAAGAGAATGACTCACCAAACTTGAGTCTGTGGACTAGTTATCTGGGATGCTGGCACTGGGTGGGGAGAGTGGACAAGATAAATTACCGAGCTCATCTGAAGCCTTTCCCAGCTCTAAGATTCTGTGAATGTCTTTTGCAGGCCAACAAGCTCTCCCTGAAGCCATTAATTCGGTCCTTTGGTATGCAGCAGACCCACCGGATATATCTTCCCAGAATAAGTGAAGATAGCCTTTCGCACCCACTCCAGTGAGGGTAGACAACCAAACTTCCAAGCCCAATTCTAGGCTCAATGCAGAAATTTTATCAAGGATCTCGAATGATCCAAATTAGCAACTTTTATTGGTCCTATTCCCCTGGAAATTTCCATGTTTGAAGGGGTTGGATTCAGTTATCTCTAAGTCCTATTGCAGTCAGGAAATAGTGAGAAAAACATAGGGTTGGGACTTCAGAGACCTGGATTCCAGTCTAGTCTTTGTCTTTACATAGTTATGTCACCCTGACTTGACATCCCTTCTCTGAGTAATTAATGGATTGAATATCTCCCTTCAAGCAAGAAGGTCTGACCTCTGACACATACTGATTGTGACTACTTAACTTCTTAGATCTCTGAACTATTCTTTGTAAACTGTGAGCTTTTAAAAAAGTAATATTATTGATAACTACGTTTCAATATAGTTTCTTTTGTAAACACATGACAAAACACTCCTAGAAAACGTGCTGATCCTCATTGATAGGAGTTTCTTCGCCTGGGAGTTCCCTAAACCAATGAAGCCACAATCCAATTCCTATCCCTATTATCCGCAAGACCTCAGTTTCCTATTCTGTAAAATGCCAGGAGATAAATGTCTGAAATTCTCGTAGTTCTGCTATCCTATGCTCTGTGTTTGGGTAAGGAGAATTTAAGTTAAATTAAAACTTCCCAAGTGGCATCAATGCGGGATTCAGACAACTCATCAGCCTTTCTTGAGCTCTCTTTCCATTGGATCCACTTTCTAAAGAATGGGCGTCCTGTGCATTCTTCGGAATTCTTTAAAGACCAGCTGAGTAAGAGGATGAATTGCAAGGGGAGGGGAAGAGAGGAGGAAGAAAGGAAGGGGAAAGGAGGAGGCTGGATTACCTGTTTACAGTAGCCCTCAGGGAGGTAGCTTTGTGGCTGGCCCATTTCTGACTTGAAACCCTTCGTGAAATATCACACCTACTTGCAGATGCCATTAAAGCAGGAAGAAACAGAGACAATTGATTTGAGGTCCTGGAAAAATACCTGCAATAGCCCTGGAAAGTTCATTTTCGAATTACTGAAACAATTCTTATGGGAGGCAGTAAAGGTTGTTTTCAAAGCTTCTCTAAATCTCCAAATTATACTGAGGGGTAATAGAAAGGCTAAGCAGAGGGGTGGTTATCTCCTTAAAGAAAGCAGAACCTTTCATGGAGAAGATCTGATAGGGACAGAAGACAATAGGAGTTTCCCTCCCTCCACTTCCCCGCCTCCCCATCTTAATGGCTTCCATTGCTCTATCCATGGTACTTTTTACTTCTTTTCAATCCCACACTCTACTCTCTGGTATAAATGTGGGTCACCATCTAAAGCAAGAAGTCACAGACAGTTAAAAACCAGCCTGGATAATAAAATTATCGGTAGTACCTTCAAATAGATGAGAGGCAGTGTGACACGGGGTCAGAGTAGGGAGAACTTAGCTTCACATCCTGTTACTGATACGTTAGCTGTGTGACCCAACTTCTTCCAAATCCAGGAAGCACCCTTATGACTATCAATTATAGATAGCATCTGTGGATGGAGTTTCTACAATGGCATTCCCCCTCACCCAGATGAAATCCCATTTCTGAGCACTTACCCCCACTCCATTTTAAAATGTAAGAAAACTGCCTAATTGTGTCTCAGAGTTGGAAAGGATCTTGCAATACCTGGCAAGTGATCAACCAATTTCTGCTTAAACATTTCCAATATGAGTATCAGGCCACAGATGCTTAATGCAATAATTGGAATAACAATATTCAGTTGTGTGGATTCTATTACTCTATTGATCAACAAGGATTTATCAATTGAGTATTATACTGATGGTTAATAAAAAGGCTAAGCAGAGAAATGGTTATGTCAACCGGTATGTTTGGTGCTAGAGATGCAAATATAGAGTATGAGATAACATCTCATTAAATGTAATAACAAAAAGTTTATATTTAGTGAACCCATCCTTCTTTGGAAATATAATTATGGTAGTTTTCTGAATTTTATCATCCTGAGGACAAGGTTTAAAGGCAATCCTGCTAGGGTAAATAGAAAGCTGTGTCTCATATTTAAGTTTAATCTGCATTTTTAACTCTTTGTTCCATCATTTTCTTAAGTCTAGTTAAAATAAATTAAAACCTGAAAAAAAGAAAGAAAGCTGTGTCTGCTGGTAGTTGTATGATTGTAGCCAAGTCACTTAATTTCTCACTGCCCCTGGGAAGCTCAATAACAGTGATAGAGCAATTGCTAATCTGTATTGGTAAAAGGAGTTTCCTTAAAGGGAAGTTCCCTACATCAGTGAAATCAATGCTCTAGACTACTTCCTCCACCCACAATTGTACAAAAGCCACACAGAGCCTGAGATAACTAGCATCTCATCCAAATGGAATGAGACTGTTACATGATGATAGACCTGATGCTAACTTATTGGTTCATCTTGAGAATCCAGCGAGACTTGATTTGTGATACCACCCAACCTTCTATTGTCTGCTTAGCTGAGGAAACAAAAAGAAGAGTCACTCAGTGCCCTCAGTGTTGTTATTCTAGAGAACCTCTTTCATCTCTCTGAGGCTTTAAGGGGTGTCCCTAAAATACCAAGAAGGTCTTATCATATCCTTCAGCTTCCTTTGATATTCAGTACTCTGGAAAGAGC
Organism: Sarcophilus harrisii; assembly: GCF_902635505.1. NCBI lineage: Eukaryota > Metazoa > Chordata > Mammalia > Dasyuromorphia > Dasyuridae > Sarcophilus > Sarcophilus harrisii. The sequence goes on along the minus strand of NC_045427.1, from coordinate 587,191,284 downwards.
ATTGCCAAGTTGGTTTCTTAATAATATTTGTAAAACACTTTACAAACTTAAAAGCAATATATAAATATTAGAGTTTATTCTCCTCTTTCTTTTCTTCTTCCTCCTCTTCCTCCTTCACCATCATTTTCTTCCCTTTTCCTCCTCTTCCTCTTCTTCCTCCTTCTCCTTCTCCTTCTCTTGATTTTCAATGGTAACAATTCAACCCAGAACAATACAGTTCTATTTGGAAGCGTTCAGATTAGGAGTGTGCCGGTAAATGTTTAATAAGAGGTTCTCTAAATGCATTGTTGTTCAATTCTGTCCAACTCTTCACAATCCTATATGGGGTTTTCTTGAAAAAGATATTAGACGTGATTTGTTATTTCCTTCTCCAAAGATAAACAGAGGCTAAATGACTTGCCTAAAATCACATAGCTAGTAAATGTCTGAGGCTGGATTTGAACTTGGGACTTTTCTTCTTTAAGCTCTATGCTATAATCCACTGAGCCATACACATTATAAAGTTTAATCAGCATTATTAAATCTCCATTCCTTTTTTAAGTTTGGACAATCATCAAAATGATAAATTAAACTCTAATTTGTACCATGTGCTGATTTCTGAAGTATAAATGGTCATACTAAAAATTCAACCATCAATTTTCAGATGAAATTAAAACCATTTGTAGTCATATTAAAAAAAAAATGCTCTAAATCACTATTGATCAGAGAAATCCAAATTAAAACAACTCTTAGGTACCATTATACACCTCTCAGATTGACTAAGATGAGAGGGAAAGATAATGATGAATGTTGAAGGGATGTGGGAAAATTGTGACACTGATATATTGTTGGTGGAGTTGTGAATTAATCCAACCATTTTGAAGAGCAATATGGAATTATGCCCAAAGGGCTATCAAACTGTGCCTGTCCTATGCTCCAGTAGGGCCTCTACTGGGTCTGTGTCTCAAAGAGATCATGAAAAAGGGAAAAGAACCCACATGTGCAAAAAGTTTGTAGTAGCTCTTTTTGTAGTGTCAAAGAATTAGGAATTGAGTGGATGTCCATCAGTTGGGAGATAGTTGAGTAAGTATATGAATGTTATGGAATATTATGGTTCTATAAGAAATGATCAGCAGAATGATTTCAGAAAGGCCTGGAAAGACTTACATGAACTGATGCTAAGTGAAGTGAATAGAACCAGGAGAACAATGTACACAGAAACAACAAAATTATGCAATGATCAGTTCTGATGGATGTGCTTCTTTTCAACAATGAGATAATTCAGGCCAGTTCCAATATCTTGTGCTGAAGAGAGCCATCTACACCCAGAGAGGGGACTGTGGGAACTGGGTGTGGATCACAACATAATATTTTCACTTTTGTTGTTGTTTGCTTTTTTTTTCTCATTTTCTTTCCTTTTTGATCTGATTTTTCTTATGTAGCATGATAAATGTGGAAATATGTATAGAAGAATAGCACTTGTTTAACATATATTGGATTACTTGCCATCTAGGGGAGAGGAGAAAGGGAGAGTAAAAAAAAAAATTGGAACACAAGGTTTTACAAGAGTAAATGTTGAATTTACAACATTAACTCTTGTAAATGTTGAAAACTATGCATTTAAAAAAAAAAAAAAAAAAGCTTTATTTTAAAAAAAATTCAACCATTAGGCTTTTTGTACACCATGGCTCCAGCACACTCCTGGCTCTTAAGTATTGGAAAGTCCTTCTCACATCAAGTCTTAGTTGACCTCCTATAACTTCTGTCCTTGCACATAATGCTTCCCTATGGTAGAATGCATCTCATTCTTCTTCTACTTGACAGTTATCATATTTTTCCTCAGTCTTGTATTCTGCAAGCAAAACAACCCCAGAATCTTCAACAATCTTCATATGCATGGACCCTAGGCTTTCACCATACTGGTACTATTCCCCCCACCCAACTCCCCCCCTCCAAAAAAAAAAAAACTACCTCTAATACATATTTTCACAACATGGCAGTTCTCATGAAGAGCCTTAAATTAATAAACTAAAATCCCCTCCATAATAAATGTACAAATAGGATCCCAACGTATATGCTCTCAAGGTACATTGTTGTGTAGTGGAAAGAAGGCTATACTTGGGAATCAGGAGATAACGTATATTCCTGGTTCTGCCACACATTCCCTTTTTTCATGCAAGCAAAATTATTTATTTTCTCTTTTGTGACTGCCTCTATTCCTTCTCTTACATTATTCCTATATATCCCTTCCCTTCTTCACTTCTTTATTATTATCATGAGGACTAACAGCCCTTTAGTTACCCTGGCTCACAATCTCATAATCATCAATGATTTCTGACTCATTCTTACCTTATATAACCAATCTATACCTAATCTTGTGATTTCTAATCTTCCTACCATTTCTCACCTATGTTTCTATTCACACAGTCATTACTTAACTGCCAAGGTTATTTTTCTAAAGTGCAGATCTCCCCCAACTCATCCCCTACAGGATTAAATATAAACTCCTCTGCTTGGCAGTTATAGTTTTTCAAACCTGGTCCCTCCTGACATTTTCAGTTTTCTCACACTTTACTTCCTCCCTCCATGCATTCTATGAAGCAATCAGATATAATAGATAGAACATGGATCTAAAATCAGAAAGATGTGAGTTCAAAGCCATCTTCAGACACTTAAGTAGTTGTGTGACCCAGGACCAGTCAAGTAACCTCTGTCTGCCTCAGATATAAATAAATATAAGTGCCTAGAACATAGTAAGTGCTATATAAATGATAACTATTATCATCAAGCTCCACAGACCTACTTGTAGCTCCCAACATGTGATACTCTATCTCCTTGCCACTATGTCTGGAATGATCTTGTTCCACAACTCCACCTCCAAATTTCCCAGGATTTTTCAAGACTAATCTCAAAACTCATCTGTAGAAAGCCTTCCCAGACTCTTCTCTTGCTAATGCCTTCTCTTTCAGATTCCCTACCTTTGACTCAGTTTTTATCTTCTATGTAATCAGTTATTTACATGTTATCTTCTCCATTAATGTATATGCTATTTGGGGATAGTGACTGTTTTTTTTTTTTTTTTTTTTGGTTTGTTTTTTTTTTGTTTTTTATTTCCATCCTTTTTGCTTGGAACATAGCTTGAGAAATATTTGTTGACCAACTGCCTGATCACATATCAGTGTGGACAAAAGATACTTCGTTTCTTGGTTCCTTGATTTCCTCTTCCAGAAAATGGGCAGTTGTATTATAAAATCTTTGAAATTCCTTTCTGCTCTAAAAGTCCATGATTCTAAGACACCATGTTGACCTGATCTTTACAATATGGCTAAGATAGGGATCATTAGGAACTTTTCCATTCTAGCCAGACACCCACCAGGTCAGGCCTAAGGATATATGAGCAGGGCAGATGGAGCCATATCTTAGCCATAAAAAGGTTCTGAGCTTATCTCCTAACTATTGCATTCTCCAAATGTAAGCATATTGTATTCTATTTGTTATAAGCCTTAGCCTTTAAACTACTTTTATTATCCATCCTGTTTCCACAGTACCATTAGCCCAATCTTTAGAAACATGGCATGTTCAACATACTTTTTCTTCATTATATTGCTCCCTTATTGTTTTCACTGTCACAGATCTGAAATGAAGTGTCAATGACTTGCTCTAAAACCTCCTATGGTATTTTTGCATCTAGTTTTTCCTCCAATAAAGAAAGAAGAAAGTATAAATGGGTGTGACCCTCATCCATCTAAGTTCAGTGAAATGAGACCATCCTGTTCCAGATCAGATCAAAGAATTTACATTGCTCGATTAAATTAATTATTGAAAAGAAGACAGAGTTAGGACCTAGACAAGGCAGAACCCACCTGCTAAATTCTGAACGAGGAGGCAGGGGGATGTACATTGGCCCAGGTATCAGAGGACTTCATTTCTAGGCCTAATTATGTTTCTCGTTAATTGTGGAAATGTTGGACAAGATACTTCCCCTATTGGTGCCTCAGTTTTCTCTTCTACAAGGTGAGGAGTTAACCTCTAAGACTTGCCAGCTTGAAAGCTTACCAGCATGATGAGGGTTTCAATTTTTCTTAACCCAGTCTCCCTATGTCCAAGGCATAGATTAGTTTCCCAAAGTAAACTGGTTTTTTTTAAGCTTTATAGGGAGTTCTCTTTTGGGTTTTACTGTTTTTAAGTTTTCCTGCTGATTCTTTCCCCCTCAACTTTTTATTCTTTAATATTAATTCATCTTCCTTTTCCACTGTCAGAGTCACCCCTTTCATTTTAGGATTTTTTTTTCTGTCCCTTCTTGTCTTTATCTTCATTCCCTAATACCTTAGCATTCTCAAGTTTCACCAATGTTAATGTTGAGAAAATTTTAAACTAGTATACATTGTTGGCTGGAAATTATTTTTATGATTTTTTTAAAAAAGGGATGGATGAAGTTCAAAGACAGGGGTAGGACGTCACTACCAGGGTTTTTTAATTATTTTATAAAATTGGTTTGGAAAGCACCTTTAGAAATCATCCAGGCATCTAGGGGTCATGGTGGATAGGTCATGGGACTAAGGGTTTGAAAGTCTTGAGGTCAAATCCATCCTTAAACATGTATTAGCTGTGTGACCTCAAATAAGTTATTTAACCTGTCTGTCTCAGTTTGCTCAGCTGTAAAATGGGGATAAAAATAATTTAGGGTTCTCCCCTTCCTAAATCAGAAGGTTAAGAGCCCCAGAGAAGGTATAAGGAAAGACTAAGTGCCCCCAAGCCTTCAATTAGCAGGCTGCCCTCCCCAAAGCCTCGGAACTACCAGTACTCTTTAATTCCATATGTTTGTTTTTATCAGGAAAGCATGAATTGTTCTAATTGTCTTCACCTGAACACCTGTTCTGGCTCCTTCACTAGCTCTAAGGAACTGGGAGACCAGGTACTGAGTAAAGAGAGATACCTTCCAGAAACACAGGGCCTGCCTCCCCAGCTCTGCTGGCTGCTTCTCTCCGTGCAAAAACTAACTGATTTCTACCTAAGATCCCTTCTTACTCTAAATCTAAAATACTAACAGTCACAACAACCTTCTGAGGGAGGTGCTATTGTTATCTCCATTTGACAAGTAAGGCAACTGAGACTGACAGAAACTGAGTGACTTGCCCAGAGACACATGGACGGGAAGTCCCTGAAGCAGGCTACAAACTCAAGACTTCCTGACTCTAATGCCAGCATTATTATACCTCTTTTACAGATTTGGAAACTGTGCTCTTGGATCTAGTGCCCCTGGCCTTTTGGCTATTCTACAAACAAGACTTTCCATCTTTGCTCCAGGCATTTTCCCTGGTTGCCTCCCATGACTGGATATTGCTCTGATCTCCCTAGCTTCCTTTAAATTGTAAATAAAACCCCATCTTCTATGGGAAGCCTTGCCCAATCCCTAAATTCCATATTTATCTTGTATATAGCTTACTTTGTAACTTTTGTTTGTATGGTACCTCCTCTATTAAATCATAAGCTATTTAAGGATAGAAATTGTCTTTTTGTACTTAATAAATGTATATTGAATTGGTGAGATATCACATTCAAGTATTCTGATTCCAAATCCATCACCCTTTCTATTGTAATAATAGCTGACATTTATATGGTACTTTAATAGTTTTTTTTTAAAGCACATTATACATCCGATTTGATCCCCAAAACAATCTTATATATATATTACCACTATTGTCCCTTTTTACAGATGAGGAAACTGAGGTGAAGGAAAGAGCAACGTGCTCATTCATCATACTAACAATTAATAAATGTCAGAGGCAGGATTTGAATCTGTGTTCTTGACTCCAGGTTCAACATTCTTCCTGCTTTATCCCTGATATTCTTGCCTATAGTTTAAAAAAAGAAAAAAAAAACCCATTTTACACATCTGATTTGATCCCCAAAGCAATATTACATATTATCACTATTCTCATTTTACAGATGAGGAAACTGAAGTGAAGAGCAATGTGCTCATTCATCATAATAACAACTAATAAATGTCAGAGACAGGATTTGAATCTGCTCTTGACTCCAGGTTGAACATTCTCCCTGGTTTATCCTTGATATTTTTGCCTCTAGTTAGATTATTAGTTTCCTTCATGCATGAGAAAGAATTCACTGGAAGGTCTTAGAGCATCCTTCATCCCCCCACCCTTTCTCCTTTTGTTTAGGATATCTAAACAAAAAGAGATCCAAGCTGGAGCATCACCCTCTGTAAATAGAGTCTAGCATCTTATAGCAGTGGGCGCCAGTCTGAAAATCCCTTTAACTTTAAGGCTTAAGTTTAGCCAAATATTCCCTTCCCCAAAAAATCCATTTGGAGACTACCTCATGACCTCTGTCTCCATTAAAATGTAAATGTAGGCTCCTAAGTATTTTTAAATGTCTAATGGAAGTCCTTGGGGATTACCTTTTACATGTAAATGTCCATTTTCCGGCTGTTGTCAGGGTGGGGGGAATATGTTGACTAAAGAAAATCCCACTACTAAGTGGCAGGACCAGAATCCTGGAATGCCTAATCCTTTTTTTTAGCACTCAATTCTATTATGATTTGGTCTGAAACTGAGACCCAGAAAGGGAGAAACACTTGATTCAAGTCCCACTGTGAGTTCCTAGCAGAACTGGGTCTCCTGACATCTAGTTCAGGGCTATTCCTGAGATGCTGTGCTCTCCCTTCTCAGTGTGCTGGCCCATGACAAATGAGACATACTAGCTTTCCTCGACCACCTACCCTTCAAAAAAAAAAAAAAAAAAAAAACAAAAAAACAAAAAAAAAAAAAAAAAAAAAAAGGGCCCACACAAGCTTATTATGAATGCCTGCCACATTATTCTTGGCCGTTTTCCCCAAAACCCCTTCCCATTGCTTCTCATTACTGTACATCAAATCTACTCCTTGAGTTCAGCTATCAAAGGTTGATTCTCTCCCTCACACACACGTACTTTTCTTTCTTTCTTTCTTTCTTTCTTTCTTTCTTTCTTTCTTTCTTTCCTTTCTTCCAAGTATCTCTGATCATACTTGAACTCGGGTCCTCCTGACTTCAGAGTGGTGCTCTACCCACTGCACTACCAGCTACCCCTGATCCCCTATTCTTGCAGGGCCCCACTCAGGTTGGCCCCTGGCTCATTGAATTAAGCTATAAACTCAGTATGTGTATCCCGCTTGGATCAAGTCTATACCTGGGGAATTCTGTCCAAATGAGTTTCCCTGAAATTGAAAGGGGACTCTTGCCTGAACATTAAAATTCTGCTAATGTTCATCCCTCTCCAAAGTTAAGAAATGATTTCTAGCTTTGACTGTACAGTCCAAAAAAAGCTCTCCTGGGAAGTAGTTTTTGTGGTGGACAATCTATTTTCAAGGATGGAGACTGGGCCCCCAAAATATGAAACTAAATCCTGAGAATTGGTTAAACTTGGTGTCCAAGAGATGTCAGGACAAGGCGGGAAATAGTCAGGCTTTAATCTTCCCTGTGGGCCAGTCCCTTGACAGGATTTGAGGTTGGGGTATACAGAGGCTATACTCCAAAAGCTTGAACTATATTGTTTTCATGAGCTGGGCCAAGAAGAACTTTGGCTGGCTTCTAGCACCTTCTAGTTCTTAGTATTGCTTGGGGAGGTTTGGAGGGGTGTGGGGAATGGTCATTTGCAAGATTTCTTAACCAGAGCCAGAACAATCCCACAAACAGTCCCCCCTAGATTTGAGCTTCAAGCACTGGGGATTCTGATCTCAGTTCTGCCAAAGCCACAACTCAGGAAGCCTGGTAAAAGAGAACACCCCTTTTTTCCTACCCCCACTCCCTTTCCCTTTGCTGATCTGCTGGAACAAAGCCAAACCTTTTTGTTACTTTGTACTGATTCTGCAAATATCAAAAAGATTTTTTTAAGGTGCTAAACTGTCATGCACCTAATCACCCTCAAGAAAAGAAAATTATTTTATTTGGTCCTGACTTGACTTCATTCCTTAAAGGTGTAATATGGGATAAAGGTCTTTTATTCAAGGAATAATTATAGAGATTTAAAAGAGGCACATTGGTTTGTTGAGATTTGGATCTCCTTTTTTCCTTTTTCTCTTCCCCACGCATTGAGAAGGGAAAAAATGACAAACTTCATTATTGATATGCAAAACAAATTTCCGTGTTAGCTATTTAAGAGAGAGAGACCGAAAGACAGAAACAGAGACAGAGACAGAAAGGGAGGGAAGAAGGCAGAGAAAGAGAGAAAGAAACATATGCCAATTCACACTCAGTCCACCATTTCTCTATCTGGAGATTGATAATATTTTACTAGAGTATTTTGGAATTGCTGTGAGTCATTGTGTTGATCAATTACTAAGTCTTTTAAAATTGATTATCTTTATAATATTGCTGCTACTATGTAGCTTATTCTCCTGATTCTGCTCACTTCACTTTGCATCAATTTATACCAATCTTGTCAAAATTTTCTGAAATCATCTCCTTTATTATTTCTTACAACATAATAGTATGCCATCCATCACCTTCATAATACTCTAACTTATTCAGTCATTCCCCATTTGAAGAACATACCTTCACTTTCCAGTTCTTTGCCACCACAGAAAGAACTACTATAAATATTTTTGTATTTTGTAAATATTTGTAAATGTTTTCCTCTTCTTTTGATCTTCTTCAGGTATAAACCCCATTGCTCCATTGGTGAGTCAAAGGGTATGCACAATTTAAAAGCTTTTAGGCTAATGTTCCAAATTTCTTTCCAGAATGGCTAGACATTCATCAACAGTATATCAGTCGTATCTGTTTTCCCACTTTCCTTCGAGAATTTGTAAATTTTTTTCTTCATAGCCAATCTGATGAGTGTGAAATGATACCTCAGAGTTGAATTAAATTTCATTTCTCTCCTAATGATTTAGAGCATTTTCTCAAAAGGCTATCAATAACTTTGATTTTTTCCTCCAAAAACTGCTTATTCAAATCTTTTGATCATTTTTCAATCGAGGGCTCTTGTTCTTGTGGATTTGACTGATTTCTGTATGTATTTTAGAAATGAGACATATCAGAAAGACATATAAAAATTTCCCCTTCCTGCAGTTTCTTGCTTATCTTTTCATTTTAGATACATTGGTTTTGTTTGTGCAAAAGCTTTTTAATTTTATGTAATCAAAATTATCCATTTTATCTCCTATAAAGCTTTCTAACTCTTGTTTGGATCTGAATTCTTTCCCTATCTATAGATCTAAAAGGTATTTTCTTCCCTGCTCCACTAATTTGCTTATCGTATTATTCTTTGTGTTTAAATTTTATACTCATTTTAAGTTTATCTTAATATATGGTGTGAAATAGTGATCCGTGCCGAGTTCCTTTCTGATTATTTTACAGTTTTTCCAACAGTTTTTGTCAAAGAGTGAATTCTTGCCCTAATAGCTGATATTTTTGTAAATACTATGTTATGGTGCTTGTTTGCTTCTTGTTTGCTTCTTTATATTGTGTACCTAATCTGTTTCATTAAACAATCTCTATTTCTTATCTTGTCTCAAACTGTTCTGAAGAAATGCTTTGTAATTTAATTTAAGATGTGATACTTAAGAAGACTCCCTTCTTTCACATCTTTTCATTGCTTACTTTGATATTCTTGATCTTTTTTCCCTGCAGGTGAATTTTGTTATTTCTTCTAGCTCTATAAAATAATTCTTTGGTACTTTAATTGGTATGACACTGTAATAGATATGTTAATTTAGGTGATATTGTTATTTTTGTAATATTGTCTCAGCCTAACCATTAATAATTGATATCTCTCTAGTTATTCAGATCTATCTGATCTAAGTGTTTTTAAAATTGTATTACTATAGTTTTTATGTATACCTTGGCAGGTAGATTCATAAGTGTAAACTATTGTTATTTTAAATGGAATTTTTCTATCTCTTTCTGATAGATTTTATTGTTAATATGCAGAAATGAAGATTTTTTTGTCTTTTTTTTAATATCTTACAACTTTGCTAAAGTTGTAAATTATTTTAATTGGCTCTCGCAGATTCTCTAAATATATCATCATAGCATTTGCCAAAAGTGACCATTTTGTTTACGTGTTGTTTATTCTTATTCAAATTATTTTTCTTTGTCCTAATGATGTAACTAGTATTTCTAGTACAATCTTGAATGGTAATAGTAATAACGAAAACCTTTGCTTCATTCCTGATCTTCCAAAGTCATCCATTGCATCTTGGGCCATCACCATTGTCTTAACTGTTGTCTTACCACTGGATTTTGATGACTCTGAAAAAGAGAATAAAGCTGATGATTCTATGCAACTCTGCCTTTTTAAAATCCAATTTGTGCTCAAGACATCACCCTTAGTGATATCATTGGTCTTTTTTGAAAATGAAGGAACAAATGATGTTTGAAATGAACAACAATGGTAGGTAGGAAATGAATATCTACGGACATATTAGTTCACCTATACTAATAATTCAGTGATTTGTTTATTTTTATTTTTAATATATTTTAAAAATATGTGTGTATGTATGTGTGTGTATGTATCTTTGTTTATTTTGATTTTTAATATTTTTTAAAAATATGTTTATATGTGTGTGTGTGTGCGTGTATATAGCATCAAGTGAGCCAAATTTGAACTCATTCTTACTTATTGGATATCCAGGGTTTAATCCAACTCCTTAATTTTACAGATGAAGAGGAAAATAAATATCTGTGAACATTTTGGAGATGCAACTAAAATAGTCATGATTTTGGCATCCTCAAAGACTGGGCCTCAAATCCTGCCTTTGATGTTCATTAGCTAAAAGACAATTGTCAGATCATTTAAGTTCTCTGGTTCTTTGTTTTCCCACCCATAAATTGGGGATTTTAGACTGATGACTATGGAATCAGAGAGCATACTTCTGGGTCTCAGCCCAATCTTCCTTCTACTCTAACTTAGGTCCAGGAAGCTTTGCAGTGGGAAGGGAAGGTGGAAGAATAGTAGTGGTGGTGGTAGCTGCTTGTGCAGGCCATTCCCAAAATGAGAAACTCTTTCTTCAGTTTCTTCTGTCCCTTTCTTTCCTGAGCTCCTAGAGATCAGGGACTAGCTTTTCAGCTTTTCCTTGTATCCCCAGCACTTAGCCCAGTGCCTGGCATATGATGGGTGTTTAATAAATGCTTACTGATTGACTGAATTCACCACCTTCTACTTGTTTTTTTCTTTTTGTCACAATAGTCTTCCAACTAGTGTTTACCTCTAATCTCTCCTATATAATCTGTCCTACTGTGAAATTAGTCTTCTTTAGAAAAAATGACTCTGATTATGTCTCTTCTTTGTCTCAAAATCTTTCAATAGCTCCCAATTGCCCATCAGGAAAAAAAAAAGATAAGTTTTATAGTCAATCAGTAAACATTTATTAAGTGCCTACTAAGACTGCCCACAAGAAGCTCGCAATCTAATGGGGGAGACCATAAACAAATATATACTAGCAAGCTATATTCAAGATAAATATGAAACAATTAACAGAGGGAAGACTCTAGAATTAAGAGAGGTTGGGAAAGACCTCTTGTAGAAAATAGGATTTTAATTGGAATTTAAGGGAAGCCAAGTAAGCCAGCAGGTGAAATGAGGAGTGAGAGCATTCCAGGTATAGGGGCAATCAGAGAAAATAACTAGAGCTGGAAGATGGAGCTTCTTATTTATGAAACAGCCTGAGGATTAGAAAGGTGGGAAGAGGGTAGTTTAAGAAAGGCTTTAAATGCCAAATAAAGGATTTTGTAATTGATCCTGGAGACAATAGGGAAGCACTAGAGTTTATTGAGTGGAGAATGGCGTGGTCAGCTGAGAACAGGAAAATCATTTTGATTGCTGAATACAGGATAGACTGGATCAAAGAGAGACTTGAGACAAAAAGACTCAACTGCAGGCTATTGCAATAGTCTAGGAATAAGATAGTAAGGGTCCGCACTAGACCTAAGGCTGTGTCAAGGGAAAGAAAGAGTTTTCAGTGCTCTGTGAAGGAGGCAGAGCAGTGCTTTGTAAAAGATGTTGAATTTGAAGTCAGAGGAACCCTAACTCTGATGCAAATCTTAGCCGTGCTTCTGGACCTCAGTTTCTTAATGTGTAAAAATTAAAGCAATGGACATGATAGCTTCTATGTCTTCTAGCTTTAAATCTACTATTCTATTAGAAGAATGGAGTAGGTGAACTCTAAAGTCCTCTCTGTCTTGAACATTTTCTGATTAGAGAAGGAATCTTTATTGTATCCAAGAAATTGGAATTCTGAGAAAGGTGTAGTTGCCAGGTATGATCATAAGAAAGCCTTTTGATTCTGTACCTAACTACTCCCCAGCATTGTAACCAGGTACAGGAATCGGAAATCTCCCAGCAAATCTAAGAGTATGTTAGAAGTTAGAGTAAGTAGAAGTCAGGGCTCTTTGCTACAGGAGCCTAGACTTGAGAAATGCATTGGATCTTGAGGGCAAAAAGTTATTCATAGTCTATATAAGGGAGGAAAGGATGTATTCTTGTCACCTTTGGGTAGGTGAGTAGGACAGCTTGACCATCACAATTACCTAATTACCTAAAGGTCCTTCATCCTGGGCATCTCCAGCCCAAAGAGAGGTGTACATGGAGTTCCAGCGGGCTAGGTGTGGGAATTGGCAAGTCTAGTTGGATTTCTGGCTGGAGAAAGGAAGGTATAGTTGCATTTCTCAATGGGAAGGCCAAATTCAGGTCATGCTTGTAGTGTGTTCATTCTTCTCTAAACCTAGAACATAATGTTCCCTCCATCACTTCCAAGAACATGACTAGATTGTGGAGGGTTTAAAATGTCAGACCAAGGAATTCAGACATAATTGGGTAGGCAGTAAGAGGGCCATTAAATTGCCACGCTTATAGATAGGTGTAAAACTAGACCTGTGATTTATTAATGTGATATTTATTAATGAATGAGAATCAGCAAAATTCATCTATGGACATCATCTTTTTCTCTGCACCTCTGAGTGTTCCCTAAAGAAATGGGTAACTTATTTAGGACTACACAAGTAATTTGTGTCATAGGTAGGAAATCTTCCTAATTCTAAGATCAGTTTTCTTTTTACCATTTCCTACCTATTTTGTTTATTTAGAATCACCCTATCTTTCTTTCAAACTATTTTAGTAATGATGATAGTTTTGAAAATATTGGGAACATTTTTACATATAATAAGTAAACAGTTTGACCACCCTACTTTTTCTAGACTCATCTCCTACTCTTACCCTTCCATATATTTTATTAAACCAACCAACAAACAGGACTATTTGTTATCCCTTAACTTTCATGGATTTTGCAATGTACCACCCTGTCATCCCTACCTCTTCCCAACTCAACCTATTAAAATCCTACCTAATATTTAAAAGAAAACTCAAATGCTATCTCCTCCATGAGATTATTATTAATTCCATTTCTTTCCAAGTAAAAAAAATTATTTATACTCCCCATTCCCAAGGACCTCATCTAGTCTTTTGTTTGTATTTCTCTTATGTGTTTATCTTGGCTGAGTTTGTGTCACAGTTATTTAATATTCTCCTACTTGTTATAAAATCTTTGAGGGAAGTCAAATCAAGAAGTCATCAAGCATTAATTAAATGCATAATATGTACTGTGTTGAGCTCAGGGTCCATGACGTAAAAAAAAAAAAAAAAAAAGCAACCAATATATCTTTTTATCTTAAATAATAAATTAATTACATATAAAGACAATTTTTAATGATTTTTTAAAAAAAAATTTTGAGTTCTAAATTTTGTCCTTCCCTCCTCTCCCAACCCATAAACACCATAAACAATTTGATATAGATTGTATATGTGCAAACATGTAATGTGCACAAAAATGTGCAAACATTTTTAATGACATCTTCATTTCCAAATATATCTTTCTTTCTCCCTTTACTCAGAGAGTCATTCCTTGTGGTCTAGTATTTTTTTTAAAAAGGGGGGGAGGAGGGAAGCAGTTTAGCAAAATTAACCAAAATATCAATGGGTCTAGAAGTATATTCAGTATTCTACACCCATAGTCTCCCTTTCCTATACAAAAGGAGGAAGGTATATTTTGTTGTCTTTTCTAGAGGGCAACCACTGGTCACTATAATTACTCAAGACAGTAGTTTCTGTTTTTGTTCTCCTTTCCATTTGTGTTGTTGTATGTCCCTTTTATCTTTGTATCTACCCTACAGCTCTACACACAGTGGGCACTTAATAGGTCTTCCTTGAATTAAATTAAACTGAACTTTCCATGTAACTCAGGACCCTTGACTGATTTTGAATGTAAATAGGCAGATTTTCCTGAGACCTTTGTCCTAAACCCCTTGTCTGAAGCTTGGGATGCCAGATGAGGATTTCCACAAAAAGTGACCCCTGCCCTACCCCCTACTCCCACCCCAGGGTCTCCATCCAAGATTAGCCCCAGGGCAGGGATCAAATGTAAATCCGTTGGATAATCAGCACCACAGGGTTGCAGTTATTTTTCAAGAAAGCCAAAAAACAAAAAAACAAAAACCCCCTCATCTCTCTGGCCTACCTACCCCTTTTCTCCCACCTTGGACTGCTGGCTAAAGCAACTGCAGCAGTTCAAAAAGGTAATTAGAGATTATGCTGGCCTGGCTAACTGCATCTTGAATACCTGGGTGCCCAAGCCCTTGGGAGAAAGAAGTGGGGAAGGCTAGATTGCTAATCCTGTCTAGTTTTTCAATGGTCTCCATGACGGATCTCTACAAGACTGTAAGGAATCTGGCTAGGCGCTTGTAGAAATTATCAGCCAGTCAACCTGCATTTGTTTATTAAGTACCTCCTATGTGCTTGACACTGTGCTAAGCACTAGAGATTCAAAGAAAGGCAAAAGGCAGTTGTCTCTCAAGGAGCTCACAGTCTAAGGGTCTATGGCAGAGGATTTCTGTTAAATCCAATAAACTGATAAGCCACAAAGCAATCCAATGGGGTCAAACAAAAATCAAACAAAAAACCATTGGTCTGGGGAGTCCCAAGGCCGTAGACTGGAGCTCCAACCAATTGTGTGCCTTTAGCCAACTCACTTATAGATCCAGAGTCAGAAGAGATTTTAGAGGTCATCTAGTTCCAAATCTTCATTTTACTGATGAAGAACCGGAAGCCCATGGAAGTTAAAAGATTAAATGACTTGTCTATGATCATACAACTGCTATCAGTTATGGGATTTAAATCCTCCTCTTCGGACTCCAGAATCAATGCTCTTTTACTGTACCACATTGGCAGGGGTCTCCATCCAGCCCTTCTTTTCTATCAAAAGAAAATATGGAGTCAATTGATCTTTAATATAATCGGCTTCTTAAAGTCTATGATTCAGTTCACCTTTTAAACTATTATACCAAGCTATCTTAGCAATAATAGTTATATTAAAGATGATTATTACTAAGAAAATGTCATCAATTAATTCTTGACTGTGGTACCATGTCAGAAGAACTGGGTTTAAATTTTACCTCTTGCAATTACTACCTGGGTGATCTTGAGATCACCTGCATGGAGATCAGTTTCCTCATCTGTAAAATGAGACAGATTAGGTTCATGATCCTATGATTGAACTAGCTTGTGTCAAACTTAGTAATTAGTTCAGTTTAAATCAATAAATAGCTGTTAGTCATTATTTATATGCCAGGTACTGTAGTAGGTATGGTAGGTGCTGGGATATAAAGACACAAAACAGGACAAAATTACTATGCCTTATGTTTCTAGTTAGTTTTGTTTGTAAAAGGGTGTTAGTTACCTAATGATGAAGAAAACATCACTCAGATACTTTCTGCCATTATGTCTTACTTTACTCCTGTCTCAAATAAAGTAGTGATGCTTCTCCTTGCCAAGAGCAATCCCTGTACCTGTACAGGGCATCTCATTCCTTTCCTTCCTCTCCAGAAGACTGGTCCCTCTATCATCCCCTACACTCTCACTTATTTTTATCTTTCCCTATCTACTGGCTGCTTCCCTATTACCTACAAAGTTCCCTCTGATCCATTCATTCTCGTTAGCTATCAGCCAATATCTCTCTTCTTTCTTCTTTTAAAAATTTACTTTATTATAGCTTTTTATTTACAAAACATTTGCATGGGTAATTTTTCAACATTGACCCTTGCAAAATCTTCTGTTCCAAAATTTCCCCTCCTTTCCCCCATCCCCTCCCCTAGATGGCAGGTAGTCCAATACATGTTAAATATGTTAAAATATAGGTTAAATACATATACAGTTATCTTACTGCACAAGAAAAATTGGATCTAGGAAAAAAAAAAAAACCTGAGAAGGAAAACAAAAATACAAGCAAACAATGACAGAAAGAGTGAAAAAGTTATGTTGTGTTCCACACTCAGTTCCCATAGTCATCTCTCTGGGTATAGATGGCTCTCTTCATCCCTGCACAAGTGGAACTGGTTTGAATCTTCTTATTGTAGAGAGCCACATCCATCAGAGTTGATCTTCGTATAGCCTTCTTGTTGCCATGTATAATGATCTCCTGGTTACCCATTTCACTTAGCATCAACTCATGTAAGTCTCTCCAGGTCTCTCTGAAATCAGCCTGCTCATCATTTGTTATAGATCAATAATATTCCATAACATTCATATATCATAATTTATTCAGCCATTCTCCAAATGGGAGGGGGCATCCACTCAGTTTCCAGTTTCTTGCCACCACAAAGAGGGCTGCCACAAATATTTTGCACATGTGAGTCCCTTTCCCTCTAAGATCTCTTTGGGATACAGGTCCAGCAGCAACAATGAGTCAAAGTGTATGCACAGTTTGATAACTTTTTGAGCATAGTTCCAAATTGCTCTCCAGAATGCTTGGATCCTTTCACAGTTGTAACCAACAATCCATCAATGTCCCAGTTTTCGCACATCCCCTTCAACATTCATTATTATTTTTTCCTGTCATTTTAGCTAATCTGAGAGGTATGTAGTAGTATTTCAGAGTTGTCTTAAATTGCATTTCTCTGATCAATAATGATTTGGAGCGCTTTTCATATGACTAGAAATGGTTTCAATTTCTTCTTCTGAAAATTGTCTGTTCATATCCTTTGACCATTTATCAATTGGCTTCTCTTTCTTGAAAATATTATCTACAGTCAGTGTCTCCACCTTTCTCTCCCTCTCTATGTAACTCTTTACTACTTGACTTTGGACCTCATTGTTCAATACAAACTGCTCTCTCCAAGGATACTGACAAATTTGCAAAATCTAATGGCCCTTCCTCAGCCTTCATCCTTTTTGACCATTCCATTGTTGATCTCCTCCTTCTTAATGCTCTCTTCTCTCAAAGTTTTCATTATACTACCCTATCTGGGTTCTTTGACCTATCTGAACTCCTCCTTCTCAGGCTCCTTTGCAAGATCTTCATCCAGACCATGCTCATTAATGTTTGGCTGTCCCTTAGAGCTTTGTTCTGGACTTCCTTTTCTTCTTCCTCTGTATTATTTCTCTTGGTGATCTTATCAGCTCCCATGGATCTCAATGCTGATTCTCAAATCTATTTTTCCAGTCTCTAACTCTCTTCTGACCTCTGATCTCACTTTTCCATCTGCCTATTTAATTGTTGTGTGGTTGTTTCAGGTTGTTTCAGACTCTTGATAATCCCACTTGGGATTTTTTTTGGTGATAATAGTGAAGTAGTTTGCCATTTTTTTCTTTGGCTCATTTTACAGATGAAGAAATTGAGGCAGACAGCCCTCCCTCACTTCAGTCCAATTCACTTGCATGTCTCTGATGCCATGGACTCTTCCAGAATGAAGAGTGCATACTACATTGCCTGACACTGATCTCTTTGCTTCCTTATACAAGACACACCATATCCCCAGCCTAGAATCTTCATTGTGGGACCATCAATATGTGGGAACCTGACATGCTCCCCCTTTTCATCTTCCCTTTTAGTTTCCCAGGTTACTTCAGGTTTCAGTTCAGATCTTACCTATGAGACCCTTTCCCAATTTCCTTTGCTACTTATGCCTTCCCTCCACGGTTTCCTGCCTGTATACTGTTTGTACACAGTTCTTTGTTAACCGGAGCTCCCCCAGAGACACAATCATTTCAAAGGAGCAGGGTAGTTTTAACCTGGATCTATGCATAAATTTGAGGAAGTCTGTGAAATTGAATAGGCAGTTTTGTGGCTCAGTGCATAGAACGGTGGTTCTGAGATCAGGAATACTCATTTTTATGAGTTCAAATCCAGCCCCAGTCACTTACTAGTCATGTGATGTTGAGCAAGTTACTTAATCCTTTTTACCGGTTTCCATATTTGTAAAATGAGCTGGAGAAGGAAATAGCAAACTTTTCCACTATCTTTGTCCAAAAAATCCCAAATGGATCAAAAAGAGTCTGACATGGCTAGAAAAAAAATGAATAGAAGCCTTACTTAGTGATATTCACTGTATGGAATCTCTTATTTAATGATAATTAATGTTTATTTAGTGTTTTCAAAATAAGATCTCACAACAACTCTATGCCTAAATTTATACAAGAGGTAACTGAAGCTCCTTAAGGTCAAATGCTCATTTAGGTAGTGAATGCCACAGGCAAGATTTGATTCCACATCTTCCCGCCTTAAATCCACTGACTGCTTTTCAATCACTTTAGCTAGTGACCTGCAGCCTCCCTCCAGCTCGTCTTCTTCATTCCACAAAAATGGTTATAATTCCCTTGGAAACGCTCTCTAACCCCACAAAGCATTCTTTCTGCAATGCTTCAGTCAGAAAGCCTCTCCCTAATTCTCTATCAAAGCTACCTGCGGGGCACAAAGAAACAGCAATTCTGAATGAGTGGGAATGAATGACTTCTAATCCTATTGCTAATCTATAGGGTTTGAGGCAGTAGAAAGAAAGAAAAAATGCCAGGACACAGGAGATGCTTAGACTGGGAGCTACATTAGGAGCTAGAAGGGATCTAGTCCATATTTCTCATTTTACAGATGAGGGAACTGAGGCTGAGTTAAGTGACTTGTCTAAAGTCACACAAGTGGTAAAAAGCTAAACCAGGATTTGAATCTGGTTGTCTGGCCCCAAATCCCATGCTTCTCTCCATGTCCTCCTTCTCTACTATCCATCAGACTTCTTTAAAGGTAATGACCACTAATATATTAGTTGAATCAACTATAGCTTTATACTTTTAGTTTTTAACTTGGGATCTCTGAATTTGGATGCAGAAAAATGATTAGTTACTTAGTTTCATTAATTTCTAAATGAAATTTAGCATTTTCTTCAATTATTTGAAAAGTTTATTTTGAGAAAAGATCCTTAGGAAAGGGCTCCATGAAATAAAAATAGTTAGGAACCTCTGCTTTAATAATAACTAGTATTTATAGAATGCTTTAAGGTTTGTAAAATCCTTTGCAATTGTTGTCTCATTCAGTCCTACAAGAACTTTTTCAGGAAGGTATTATGGGTGTTACGAATCTCATTTTACAGATGAGGGAACTGAGGCACAGTGAGTGAGTTAATAAACTCTCAGAAATGGAACTGAAAGTCAGGTCTCTGAATACCAAAGGATCCTTAGAGATCATTGAGTCCAATCTGTAGCTATATAAATCTCATCTACAACATTTCTATGTAGTGGTCATCTGGTCTTCACCTGAAAATTTTTAGTAGAAGGGAATCCAAGGTCAGTAAAAACTGGGGATAACTCAGGGTATTCCCTTCTTTCCTGATTTCCACTTAAGCACTAACTCTATAATACACAGCCCTGCCCCCTTAGGGTACTCAGTACCCATATTTCCAAAATGGTTGCATCTTCATGATTTGTTCCCTCAGTACAACGAGGTCAAATAATGACATTTAGAATCTTAGAATTTGGAGATTAGAAATAATCTCAAAGATCATAATAAAATCAATGACTTTGGGCTAGAGACCTTAGAAGTTACCTCTTCCAATCCACGCCTTGTGCGGGTAAGAAAACTGTAGTCCAGAGAGTTGAAGAACTTTGTCCAAGATAATGATTTAGTATCCAAGTTATATTAATAACCAATGTATATGTGCTCTTATATACACAAATGTGTCCATATATATAAAATACATTTATATTATGTTTTTGTATATATTTAGATGTGTCTATATGTATGTATATAAATATGTAGATATACATATGTATATGTGTATGTGTGTAGGTGTACTATAGGTGCATGTAGATATGTAAATATGCATACATACACATATGTATATGGGTATATGTAGTGTACTATATGTGTGTGCCGACATATATACACATGTGTATATGTACACACATGTATATATTACATATGTCACTCGAAAAGTCATTCCTCAGGGGATAAATAGTCAAAGGTTATGAACAGTTCTCAAAAAGAATTACAAATGATTAAAAACCAAGTGAACAAGCAAGTATTTATTAAGCACTTACGATATACCAAAAAGGCAGCTAGATGGCATAGTGGATAGAAAGCTAGATCTGGAGTCAGGAAGACTAATCTTCATAAGTTCATATCTGACCCCCAACACTTACAAGTTTTCTGATCCTAGGAAAACCACTTGACCTAATGGCCTCAGTTTCCCTATCTGTAAAATGAGCTGGAGAAAGAAACGGCAAAGAAAACCCCAAAAGGCATCATGAAGAATCAGACATGACTGAACAACAACACGCAATAACACTTTGTGCCAGACGTTGTGTTAAGTGTTGGGGATATAAAGAAAGACCAAAAATACAAAAACCCAGTGTTTGTTCTTGAAGAGCTCACAATCTAATGGAGCATCTTTGTATAAATAAGACATATACAGATAAATTGTAGACCATCTCAGAGAATTCAAATAAAAAGAACAGGGAGGTTTCATTTCACACGCAGTAAACTAGGAAAGATAACACAGGATAGGGGTTACTCAGTGTAAAAATAATAAAGTGTTGTGGAAAGACAGGCATGCTAATGCATTGTTGATGGAGCTATGAATGATTAGTGCAACCACTCTGGAAAGGAATATGGAATTATACAATTAAAGTGTCTAAAATGTCTATATATCTTTAGCCCCCAGATTCATCTTTAAGACATAAACCCAAAGGCCAGAAATGATAAAAAAAAAAAAAAAAAAAAAAAGAAAAGAAAAGAAAAGAAAGAAAGAAAGAAAGTCTCCATACATACAAAAATATAATAGCATTTTTTGTCAAGTCCATAAGCATTTATTGAGTAGGTACTATGTACCAGGCACTGTGCTAATCACTGGGGACACAGAGAAAGACCTACCTGCCTATGCTGTCTAATGGCAGCAAAGACCATTTATTGTCAATAGTGGTACAACAATAATAATCAATGGTTAAACATTTATTAGCACCTACTATGTACCAGGACCTGTGCTTATCTCTGAAGATACAAAGAGAGTCACAAGAAAGTGTCTGCCCTCTAGGAAATTACAGTTCAATGGGAGAAGATAACACATAAAAAGATGAAAAATGGAGAGAGATCGGGTTGTGGTGGTGGTCTTGCGCAGAGTACCCTCAACAGGGGCAAGATGTGGTCCTGCAGTTGGGATGGGAAGGGATTTGAGGAGGTGTAAGTTATAGAGTTGGTTTCTTCTTACAGGATGATGAGTTTCTGGCAATCATAAAGTCCAAGTGAATCAACGGCTGGAAAATGATGAACTAAATCTCCTGGGTGTCCTCCTCAAATGAAGAATCTGGGAGCAGCTCCCAGATGTCGACCCTTTGTTCCCATCCCAGGAGCCCCAGGGACAGGGACCTGTCAGAACAGGGACAGACTCTGAGGAGGTGTGAATGTAATGGACAATTACAATACTCTGATAAATGACAAAAATGATGGTAACAAGGAAGCATGGAAAGGCTTACATGAACTGACCCGGGTTAAGTAAACAGTCCAGAAAAATTATGATAAGTGACTACAATGATGTAAATTGAAAGAACAAACACCACAGAACAATTGAATAGGAACATTGCAAACTTAAAAGCAACAAATTTGACATCAAAGAAGACATATGAGAAGACACTTCTAAATCAGAAGCCACAGATTCCATATAGAACATTGTATATAAAGTCAGGTTTTTTTCAATGTATTAATTGGTTTTACTTTAAAAAAAAAAAAAAAAAAAAAAACCTCTTCTTCCTCTTTAATTTTTTATTTAAAAATTCTTTTTTTTTTTTTTTTTTTTTAAAACACATGGGTTTCTGAGAAGAGAAATTGAAGGAATATAAGGGAAACTTTAGACAATGTAACAACAAATGATCTTTTAAAAATGTGTCCAATTTCATATAGATAGAAAGTAGCAGCACCAGGCCAGAATTCCTTCCATTTCACAACAAAGTCCTCTAGCTGAAGGATAATCAATTAGGTTGAAAGGGATCTTATAGGACATCTAATCCAACCCCCAAAGCTTGGCGATGAGGCAATGAAGGTCCAGTGAAAAATGACACAGCCAAACTCTAGAGCCATTCCTAGACCCCCGGTCTCTTAATTTCCCATTAGGTACTTTTCTACCTGTACCAATTGAATTTATTCTATTGTAATGGCTTATTAATTTATTTCCATGACTCTTGTCAGACACATGATTTGACGAAAATGTCAGCCTTTAAGGGAACTGACTATTTGAAAAATCATGTCCCAAAGATGGTTGGGGAGAAAAATAATGAAAAATCCCATGGTTTTTCGTTAGAGGAAATATAGAAATGAATATAAAGAAACCCTTTCATCTTGGATGCCTATAAGGTTCAATGTGGAAAAATGTGATAATTAATGTTTCTATAAGTCTATGCTTAGGGATTGTCACAATCAGCCTTTGTCTGCTCCGGAGTTGGCAGCCTTGGCCCGCCCTCAGCATTCGAGAAGGGACATCTGAGGGTCATTTCACTCGTCTCCCTCTTGGTGATCCAAAAGCTGCTATAATTCTGCCAAGGACTATAGAGGGTTCCCCAGTCTAGCTCCATCCGGATTTTGATTATTGTTTATCTCCAGTCCCTGTCTGAATAGTCGTAGTAAAATAGAGGAAGTTTTACTCCTGAATTTAAGGTCAGCTTGTAATGAACCATGGGTTCAATTGCATGAACAGCTGCTCCTTAGCTAAGTAGAGAGGGTTCACTTACAGTTCAGGGTAACACAGTAATAATTTAAAGAACAAGGACGCTTCTATTCATGGCTTTATTTTTTTTTAATGTTTTTTTGAAACATTTTGACATTGGCATGCCTGTGGCCAACTCTTATGATGTCAATGTGGATTACTGACATTACAATCCTGGGCCAAAAGGAAAAAAAAAAGAATCAGTAAAGGAATTTAAAAAAAAAAAAGAAATTTAGTATTTTTTGACTGATCAATCATTCCTGCGAGTTTCACTTTTAGACAGAGGAAGTTAAAATAATTTGCCACACATAAAGAACCGGATGTACTAGGCACGTATAAAAAAATATTTTACCCTATAATGATTAACAAGCAAAATTCAGCAAAAAGAAAAATGTGAAGTTAATCAATTCCTACTGAAAAGCTGAATCAAGTAATTTCATTTGTACAGTGTATAATTTACAATATACAATGCCATTTCATTTGAGGCTCACGATAATCCTGTCCAAGTATTATTCCCATTTTATGGATGAGGAAACAGAAACTCAGAGAAATTCATTGACTATACTTTTATAGGTAGGAAGCATCAGAGGCAAGATTTCCACTGAGGCCTTTCATGATTTCTACTCCAGCATTTTCCTTATTACCCCAGGTTGTATCTAGAACTTTTTCATCAATTACCAACCAGAAGGATAAAGAAGAAAGCATTTTTAAAGCTATAGATTTTTACATTGTAAAGGCATGCTTTTAATTTACCAAAAAAAAAAAAAACAAAAAAACAAACAAACAAACAAACAAACCAACAAACCAACTATCCCCAGAATCTTAGAACAACTAAATAATCCCATTTGGTATTTTCTTTGTAAAGATACTGAGGTGATTTTCCATTTTCTTCTCCTAGTTCACTTTTGGATGAGGAAATTGAGGTAAACAGGTTTAAGTGACTCATCTAGTTAGTAACTATCTGAAGCCAAATTTGAACTCAGGAAGATGAGTTTTCCTGATTCCAAGCCCAGTGTGCTATTATTGCTCTACCTAGCACCTAGGAAAACTTAGAATTGTACTTAGAATTTGGGACACTTTGTATTACAAATAACACTATGAATTATATATATATATATATGTCTGTGTGTGTGTGTGTGTGTGTGTTTATTTGTACATTCACACACATACACACATAGATATAATACATATTAGTTTAGAATTTTATGAATCACTCTATATTCTTAGCTTGATAGCCTGGCAATCACAGAAGTAAAAAGGATTTCCAAGTTTAAGAGTTTTTTTTTTTTTTTTTTAAATCATAGATCATATTGGTAGCCTAATGAAACCTATCATGTTTCGTTTTTTAAAAATTCATAATTGGACGAAATGTTAAGTTTCAGTTAGACTCCAAGAGATTAGTGTAATTAAAGACTCATTTCCCCCCATCAAATTCACAAACCCCTTGAAATCTATCCACAGACTAGAATCCAGATTAAGAACCCTTACTCTTGTCCAATCATTCATCCTGAGTTAATTTGCCTGACTACAGGTGAGATAACCTTCAGGAACAAGTCATTTTTCAGTTGTGTATGACTTGGTTTTTCGGGTTTTTCTTGGTAAAAACACCAGAGTGGTTTGCCATTTCCTTCTGCAGTTCAATTTACAGATGAGGAAACTGAGGCAAACCTGGTTAAGTGACAAGTCACAAGTTATTACACAGGTAGTAAGTTTCTGAGGATAGATTTGAACTCATGAAGACGAACCTTCCTGACTCCAGACCCTGCATTCTATCCACTGTGTCACCTAGCTGCCCTTTATATAACTCACTTCAAATCATAAACCCCTTTCATTATAGATAGAACAGCTCCATTTTTAAGAATTTCTGTCATGTTGAACTAAAATCTACTTCCCTAAGTTCCCCTGTTCATCTCCCTTCACCATTTGTTCCTTCTTTAAAAGATAATCTTTCAAATATTTGGAGAGAGATGTAATATCCAGTCTGTCACTGATTCCCATCTCTCTTTCCAGTCTAGTTTCATATCTGTTCCCTTTACATGCTGTGTGTTCCAAATGAATTGGCCTGCTAGCCGTATGTGTGTATGTGTGTATATATATGTAATATGAGCCAAAGCTGGCAAGGTAAGCTGGCACTAAAGCGTGAAGGGACTTAAATGACAGATAAAGGACTTGAATCTTGCTTGGTAAGTAATTGGTAGCCACTGAAAATGTGGGGCAGAACAGTGATGTATCCAATCAACAGTTATTCTTCCTGCAGTCTGATTGGAGCAGGAAGAGAATGGAATCTGGGTTTTTAATATCAATCTATCAATAAACATTTATTAAGCCCCTATTATGTGCCAGGTACCTACTATGTGTTAGGCACTATGATAAGTACTGTGTCTTGATTTTATAATATGAGATAAGTGATTTAACATTTCTTTTCTCTCCTTAAATTCTCCCCCAGTGTAGGGAGGTTAGTTTTTATGTCACCTGGGACCAACAGACTGCTGTCGGGAGGAACTAAGAAGGGCAAACTGTGTGAAGTGAATAACTTTCATTTGAGTAGATTTATCTGTAACCTCAGAAAGAGAAATTGCTGCAGCTGTGGAGGAAATTGCAGCTCTATGTGGTAAGATTCTCATTTTTTAAGACCTACAGACACAGACACAGGCTTTACAGAAGGCTCTCCATATCATAATCCTTTTCTGGCAGCTGTGAAATGCTCCCTGTGATTTCAGTGTCTCATTTAAACACAGGCTGTGTCTTCTGGAAATCTGGAGAGAACCTGAAAAAAACAGTTGAAGCAGACAAAGGTGGGTCATTTTCAACAATCAAATCAATTCAGTTTCTAGCTTTAAATTCTTCCTCTGCGTTAATGACAATATAGTTGTGATTATTATTAACAATAATATTAATACTAGCTACCATTTATATAATGCTTTATGGTTTACAGAGTACTTTATAAGTATCTTTTTTGATCCTCACAATAACTCTATGACATAGACTATTATTATTACAATTTTACAGATAAGAGAATTGAGGCAGTCAAGGGTTAAATGGTTTTGCCTAGGCCACATTTGAACTCGGGCCTTCCTTCCTTTATCTTCCTGCAGGTTCAGTGTTCTATTTACTACTGTGCTATTTAGCTGCTTATGACAAATGCAGAGAAATATGAAGAGATTTATATGAACCAATGCAAAAAAAAGTTGAAAAGAAAAATTATAAATGCACAATGATTTTCTCAATGTAAATAAAAATAAAAAAACAGCTGAAAATGAATGTTGCCAATTACAAAAGAAAAACTTGGTTCCAAAGAAAAGCGGCTGAAAGCCCCTCATTTCCTACTCCCTTGCAGATGTGAGGGAAGAGAGGCATTTATTAAACACCTTGTATATGCTGGCCACCATGCTAGGCACTTACAATTAATATCTTAGTTATCTTAATTATTATTATTATCTTTTTTGAAACTCACCAAAGATCCTGAGAGGTGGGTGCTATATGCTCCCCATTTTACAGTTGAAGAAACTAAGGCAAATAAACAAATATATGACTTGCCTAACATCACCCAATTATTAAGTATCTGAAGTTTTGATTTAAACTTAGGTCTTTCTGACTCCAGAATCAGATCTCTATATACTGTGTTGCCTAACTGTTTGTGGTGGTTCATCAGTGTAGTTTTTCTTGTTTTATTCTGTTATGTCAAACTCATTGTGACCCAATTGGGTTTAATTTTTTTTTTTCTGGCAAAGACATTGGAGTGATTTGCGATTTCCTTTTCCAGATCATCCTACAGGTGAGGAAACTGAGGTAAACAGGATTAAATGACTTGGCCAAGATCACATAGCTAGTAAGTGTCTAAAGTCAGAGTTGAACTCAAGAAGATGAGGCTTCTTGAATTCAGGCCCAGGGCTCTATCCACTGCACTATGTAGCTGCTCCATCATCAGTGTGGTACATTGCATTTAATAATCAGATTTTTTTTTTATATGGATGGATGGGTTTTGCTGAATTTTTGTTTTCTTCCTTTTTTATTTTAAAAATTTCTTTGTTACAAAGGATGGAGAGGATACATGGGTTAATGTAGTTGATATTAAAAAAAAAATAACTCTATCCATACAAATATATTTAGTATTTAAAATTCTTTCCCTGCAAGTCTTGCTTTTCTGACTGTCACTTAATTGGATCTGGTGCTTTCATAAGATCCATTCCATTCCTAGACTCCCCAGTGAACACCTCATTGGTGGTCCCCAGAAGTTCATTCTTCAGCCTGATTTGATCTAAGAGGTCTTCTTTACTTCTGCCCTTGCCCTCCCACCCATCTATTTGGAACATGTCTTGAGGAGGAGAGGCCAGAATCCCTTCATTCCGTTTCAGCTACAGGAAAGGCTGAGCTGACTGTGATCCCTTTCCAGGCCAAAAGAATTTTCTTTCTTTTGGAGTTGCTCTGAGAGTATCCCTCTAGGACATCTCATCTCCTGAGGAAGGCAGAGTCATTTTCTATCTCTGCAGGGCAGATAAGCCTTTTGTGACATAAGCCAAAGTTATAGGATTAACTACTTCCCAAGCCAATCCCACAATCCCACAATGGGGTTTAAGGGGTAAAAGGAAGTGCCAAGAAGCCTCTTCTAATACTAACAGATGGGTCTCCTTCATTCCTAACTTTAGAGGGAAAAGAACAGAGTTAAAAGCAAGGATTCCTAATCTTTTTTTGTATTGTGGGCTTCCTTGGCTTCCTGGTGAAACCTATAGACCCCTTCTCAGAAGAACATATTTAAATGCATAAGATAAAAGATGCAGGATTATAAAGGAAAGCAAATATATTGAAATGCAATTATTAAAAAAAAAAAAACTATTTTTCAAAAGAGTTCTCTTATCCTATGTCTAGGGTTAAATACTGCTTTAAAGTTATATCACTTGCCAAAATGTTTTCTTATCTTGTGATAGCAGTGAAAGTACTCCACACGGTCACTTCTAAATCCATCCCTTGCTCTTTCCCTGTCTTCCCTGTCTTCCTCATTTAACAGGGGGAGGACAGATAAGGTTAATTTTCTTTCCCTCCAGGATACAAGTTTAATTTCTTAACCCCATAGAGTCCTGTCTGAGGTCCACATTATCTGGCTCCTTACTCTTCTCCATGCTTTGTTCCCATTCAGTTAGGTCTGATCTTCACCCAGCTTAATGTTTTACTTCAATGACCAACTGGTTTTTCTGTCAAACTCCTTTATCCCATCCTACCTGGAGTATTCTTATGTTATTGGTGAATGATGTTTTTTTTTTTTTGGCAACTAAATGGAGCTGCAAATAGAGCACAGAACTTGGAATTGGAAATATCCGAATACAAATACAGCCTGAGATACTTGGTAGCTGCTTCAGATTTCTCATCTGTAAAGTGGAGGTAATAATATTCTACCTTCCAAGGTTGTTGTGAACATCCTAAATAACAAAATAATACTTGACACCTAGCAAGTGCTATATAATTGTTAACTATTATTATCATTATTATATTGCTGACAAAGCTCAAAATGCTACCTATTAATAACAAAGCTCTACTTTGTTTTCTTGGATTTATCACCTCAAAAAGTCTCCAACTCTCCCTTCCCCATTGATCTTCAATTTCTGGTGACATTTAGGATGGCCACATTAATGACATCCAAATCTATTGCAATAGTCCAGTTGAGAGGAGGTCCTGAACTAGGGTGATAGTGGCTATGAGAACAAAAAGAAAATCACATGTCAGAGATATTGTGTCAATAGAAAAGACAAAATTTGGTACCTACATAGCTAAGGGGAGAGGTGGGGAAGGAGAAATAAAGAGTAATGCTGAACTTTTGAAGATGAGAGTCTGGCAGCCAGGTGATGCCCCAATTAGAAAAAAGGAAGTTCAGAAGAGGGATGGATGTGGGAGAAATGATAATAAGTTCTGTTTAGGATATGTTGAGTTGTGATATCTAAGGGACATTTAATTTGGAATGTCAAATAGACTATTGGTGATATGAGACTGAAGCTTAGGAGAGTGCTTAGGGTTGGATGTATAATAACTCTCATTTATATGGTGGCACAGTAGATAGGGCAATGGGTTTAGAATTAGGAAGATTCATCCTTAGTTCAAACTGGTCCCAGATACTTATTAGCTATATGACTCTGGGCAAGTCACTTAACCCTGTTTGCCTCAGTTCCCTCATCTGTAAAATGAGCTGGAGAAAGAAATGGCAAACCAACTACAGTATCACTGCCAAGAAAACCCCAAATGGGATCATGAAGAGTCTAACAGGACTGATAAATGACTGAACAACAAAAGGTTTGCAAAATGGTTTACATATGTTATCTTATTTGATACTCCCAACAGTTCTGGGAGGTAAATGCTATTAATATCTTCATTGTACAGATGAGGAAACTGAGTCAAATAGTAGTTAAATGATGGATCCCAGCTTACATAACTAGTTTCTAAGTTTCTAAGGCAGGGGTTAAACTTAGTTCTTCCTGGTTCCAAGTGAGGTTGATTGTATTAGTGAAATAAGTGTTTGAGAAATGCTTTTTGAACTGAATCAAATTGCTAGATATATTAACCAGCATCTGAAGTACTAAGTTATACTTACTAGTTTTTATTCTGAAACTTGGAATCCATGATAATCCATACAGGTTATTTACTATTCCTCTGTCAACAGGGATTATAGGCTTTAGAACTAGAAATAACCATAGAGATCTAATTTCAACCACTGACTTTGGTCGAAAAGGAAACTGAGAGCCCAAGAGCTAAAAATGACTTTCCTAAGATCATTAAAGCAAAAAGTAGCTGAACAAACTCAAAGCTCACATCTCCCCTCCCCTCTCACAACAAATGTCCTAATTACTTCTTTCAAGAAGATAAGAGCCACCAGATGAGATCTTCCTTTGGTAACCATTAACTCAGCATTCCAATGCCTCACCTATCAGTCTATACTATTTACTTTCCCTGGTGCCAATAACAGTGAGAGGACCTACTTCAACACTGCACATCTCTCTACCTTTATCAGGGACCCCATTTTCTCCCTTCTTCTTAAGTAATTAGCCTTTCTTTTTTACCCTCACCCTCATCTTTAATGTTACTCTTCATTTCTTCCCCTTCAATCTAAAAATAAGTTCCAATTACATTTCTAATTTCTGAATGATCCAAAAGTTTACAAAACCAGCTGCATTAGCTTTCAAGAGTCTATTGTTAAATTTTCAATGTGATAATTTACAGCTTGGAAATCAGCAAAAGCTAGAAACCAGACCTTGAATTATCATTTTGTTGCTGGTCTAAAACTTAAGGAAGTAATGGGAAAAAATGTTAATAACGCATATTAAATTTAAAAGTGTATATTGCTTTGGGGAGAGCCAGTCGTTAAACAGTTACAAGCAAACTCCTGACTAGAATTATGTTTGCCAACCAGGCATTGCCCCAATTATTTCCATCTTTTCCCATCCATAAGCCTGAGCTTGATACAAACTGAAGTCTATTCCTCCAGCTGTCTGAATCTCCTGACAACGAATGCATTCCTGAACTGGCTCAGTTAGGGCTTCCATGTCTTGGCACTCTACAAAAATCTACACTTTTATCAGGATCCCATGTGGTTTTCACCACCTACAATTCAAAGGACTGTCTATATTGCCTTCGACTCTCTGGGCCTTTTGATCTCACATACCACTGCCTTTTTTCAACACCCATTTTGGCCTGGGATTTCAGGATATAGTTAACAAGTGGTATACTTCCTACTTGGGCTTCAATTTCCTTATCTGGATAAAAGAAGGACTAAACAATCTTTAAAGTACTTTCTAGTTGGAAAATTCTTCTTTGCAGCCTCTACAAAGCTTTCTCCAGTAGTTTATGTTGCCACTCTCTCTGATGGTGAGAGTTCTCCAGTATTTTATATATTGTCCCTTTACTTTTATCATTATATACCTGGATCCTGGACAACCAATTCATCAATGAACATTTATGGATTTAGCCATGCTATGAAAATCAATACATCACTACATTGGCTTTACGTTTGGTTTAATTTTATAAGTTCTCTTTAACCGTTGAGACTTATCTGATTAATGAACCCTAATTAATTCAAACTGAACATGGATAGCATGGATCTGCTACTTTTTATTCATCTTCTTTTTAGCTGTGATAAGGGTTCACCCCTTGCCTAGGCTAACCACAAAGATTTAGGAAACCTCTGGGCTATGAAATATGTCCAGGTTTCTTCCAAGACCTCAGGATCCCTCCAAGGATTACCAGGATACCAAATAACTACCTTACCCAAATGAATTCCAGGGAGTTTTACAACTTTCAGATAGATCACATTGGGAAAGCTCCTCAATTGGGATTCAGCTTAGTGACCAAAAGTGGACCCATATCAATTATCATAATTTCCTCTGTGCCAGAAGAGACTGTGAAGATTCCTGCAGCAGTTTTCTTTATTTTTTCTCCCTTATTCTTTTAAGAATTCTTGCTTTGTAGGACAGTTTTCTGGGAGAGGAGATATAAAGAAGGAAATTTGGGTGCTGTAACAACAAAAGATATCAATAAAATTAATTTTTATTTCATTATTTGTAAGCATTTTTTAAAATTTTGAGTTCTCTCTCCTTCCCTTCTATTCCTGCCTTACCTCTGAGAAGGGAAGATATCCATTATACACGTGAAATTCTGCAAAACATTTCCATATTAACTATATCACAAAAAAGCAAGAAAAGCAAAGACAATGGGAAAATTATACTTCGTTTGTACCCAGAGTTCATCAGTTTTTTCTCTGGGAGATGGTTAGCTTTTTTTATCATGACTTCTTTAGAAGTGTCTTGGATCATTGTATTGATCAGTGTAGCTGTCTTTCACAATTGATCAACATTACAACGTTACTATTATCATACATCATGATTTTCTAGTTCCTCTTACTTCACATTGCATTGGTTTATACAGGTTTTG
This sequence comes from Sarcophilus harrisii, assembly GCF_902635505.1. Classification (NCBI taxonomy): domain Eukaryota; kingdom Metazoa; phylum Chordata; class Mammalia; order Dasyuromorphia; family Dasyuridae; genus Sarcophilus; species Sarcophilus harrisii. The sequence goes on along the minus strand of NC_045427.1, from coordinate 587,159,389 downwards.
TCATATTTTTTTGCTGAAACTACCTCCCTCATCATCCTTATAGCACAATAGTGCTTCATCACAATCATATGCCACAACTTGTTGATTCATTTCCTGATTGATGGATATTCCCTTAATTTCCTATTATTTATCATCACCACAAAAAAGAGATGCTATAATTTTTTTTTATACATGTAGGCCTTTTTCATGGTTGTTTTATCTTTTTGGGATACAGAGCTAAATATTACTGGATCAAAGTATATGCAGTTTTATAGCTCTTTGGGCATAATTCCAAATTGTTATGTGGAATAATTGGACCAGTTTACAAATCCACTAACGGTTTATTAATCTACCTATTTTCCCTCATTCCCTCAACATTTATCATTTTTGAAAGGTATAATGTGGTACCTCAGAGTTGTTTTAATTTGTATCTCTCTAAACTATAGAGATTTAGAATATTTTTATGGAATTATAAGTAACTTTAATTTCTTCTGAAAATGGTTTGTACATATCTTTTGACCATTTCTCATTTAGGGAATGGCTCTTATTTTTTTTTTTTTTATAAATCTGGTTCAATTCCCTATGTATTTGAGAAATACGGCCTGGATCAGAGAAATTTGCCCTTAAGTTGTTGGGGTTTTTAAAAAATATTCCTTTAATGTCTATGGTACCTTTAACAAAGTGTAGTTTCCCTGCTTATCTCTTTTAATTCAATTTATTTTTGTTTTTCATTCTCTGAGATCATGATTTTTTCACTACAGCTAAAACATGACAGATTTTGTTCCAACTCTTTATTTAACCTCCTAGATATCTTTCTGTTTCAAGTATGTCTCTTAAAAACAAAATATTGTTGGATTCTGGTTTCTAATTCATTTCTCTATTTGCTTCTTTTTATGGGTAAACTCATCCATTCACATTCAATTATGATTACTGTGTATTTCCCTCCATTTTATATTCTTCTGTTTATCCTTCCTTCTTTTTCTATCTTTTTACCTGGCTATCTTCAAAACTCTGTTTTACTTCTGACTTCTGCCTCTCTTAATCAATCCTCCCTTTCATTGCCCCTTTCCTTGTACTTCTTATTCCTTTCCTCTCATAATTCCTTATTGGGCAAGATGGATTTTATACTCAACTGGTCTCTGTGTGTGTGTGTGTGTGTGTGTGTGTGTATATATATATATATATATATATATATATATATATATATATATGCTTTCTTCTTTGAACCAATTCTGAAGAAAGTGAGGTTCAAGTATTGACTACCACTGTTCCATTTCTCCCTCCACTATAAAAGTTCTTCCTTGCGTATTTTTTTAATGTAAGAAAAGTTTCCCCATTCTACTCCTCCCTTCAGTCTTCAGTCTTCTCCCAGTGCATACTTCCTTTTTACGTCTTCATTTTTTTAGAGCTGTTCCCAATATAATTGGCTCAAACTCATGCCCTCTGTTCTCAGAGTCTCCTTCCAACTGCCCTGCTAATGATAAAATTCTTAGGAAATACGTGTATCCTCTTTTCATATAGGAATGTAAACAGTTTAACTTAATTTTAAGGCTCTTATGGCACAATGGATAGAGCATTGCTCCAGCAATCAGGAAGAATTAGGTTCAGATCTTGCCCCTGATACATTATGTGACAATGGATAAGTCACTTAATCTGTCTGAAACTCAGCATTGTCAAATGTATTCATTTCTTTAACAAAGACCAACCTTAGGTGCCAACTTTTATCCTACTTTCTGTTTCAGTGGCACTGCCTAAATGTATATAATCAAGGAAACCACAGATCTCTGACGTATTGACATATTGACTTTGAACTCCTTCAGCATCCCAATGCAATATAGTTATAGCTCTCATTCTTTCAATTATTCCATTAATATAGCTAAGGTTTTTTGTTTTTTTAAGCAACATTGACTCAGTCTGGTATCCTGAAATTATAGGCAAAATGCTGATGTAAGAAACCATTCCTCTTTCTGAACCTTAGTTTTATTTTCCTACAAAATAAGGGGGTATTGTTAATACTAGATGACTTCTAAGGTCTCTTCTACGTCTAAGATTCCCAACTTTTATTTTTATTGCTTCTCCTCCCTTCCCCAGGACATCTCTTACTTCCTGGGAACTGGAGATTGAATTCTGTGATTTCACTGCTAAAGCCTTAGAGCAGGTACAGCTAGGCAGCCTAGTCCCTTCTCTCAGCATTTTCAAGCTTGGAACATCAATTCATAGCTCAGGTCTACTGTTTTACCATTATGCTCCTTTCCTCCATCTACATGCAACACTGATCCCTTCAATTATTGCCTAAAGATCAAATCCTTTTTGTAGAAGAGAGAGCCAGTAGTGGAAAGTACTGAGAGACCCTGTTAAGCAAATTGCCTTTTGTTGTATTTCTATAATTAAATTCTCCTAAAATCCAGGAAAGAGTTTGTCTCCATTTTGGTGAAATTTTTTGGATCTAGGACAAAAGTCATATTGAATCCACTCTCAAAGTTTGAAACTTTCAAATAAATAAATCTATGACTTATATTTTTTCTACTAAGATGTTCCTCTGGTGACATTAGACCAGCTTTTTGAGGCAACTAAGTGACACAGTGGATAAAGTGCTGGTTCCAGAGTCAGAAACATCTATGTTCAAAACCCACCTTAGACTCTTACTGTGGGACTGTGGACAAGCCACTTAACTTTTACTTTGATTTCTCCTTCTGTGAAATGGGGATAATAATAACATATCTCCCAGGATTGTTGTGAGGATAAAATGAAATATTTGTAAAAATACTTTGCAAATCTTAAAGTGCCATATAAATGGTAGCTATTAGTTTTTTGGCTCTCTTTGAGAGATATTCAATTTACATCTTATAAGCAAAAAGATATAAATTACTCATTCAGGTAGCTGAATTTAATGTCCATGTATCATAAGACATGTCAAAAACATATTAGATCACCCACATCCTTTACTGGTTAGTAAGGGAAAAGTAATTGCACATACAATCATAGACTGCTGCATAGGATTATTGATTTATAGTTAAAAGAGACTTCAGAGATCATTTAGATTTGCCCATTTTACAGATAAGAAACCTGATATCCAGAAAGATTAAGTGATAATACCAGGAAGGCATACAAAGGAAGTAAATGATAAATTTGAATTTATTTTTATTTGAACCCAGGTATTTGACTTCAAATACTGAACACTTGCTTCTTTTACATGCTTCCAATTTCTGTACCAATTCTTTATTCCCCTTTACCCCAGAAAAGTTTGTTCTTGGATTCATGAAAGAATCAAAATCCCAGTAGGAACCCCAGTAGACTGATGATACCATGCTTGTACAAACTGGGACCAGTTTAGATCAGAACCTCACTCCTTCCCTTTGGGGTCAGTCATAGCTTTTTTGCTATTCACCTTCCACTGGGTCTCACGTGTACTTATTAAAGAATCATAGGACTGCCAATTTGCTAGGGACCTTCAGAGGTCATGGAATCCAATCCCTATACAAAGCATGAATGTTGTCTACCACATACCTTACAAATGATCATCTCTCATGGACTTGAAGTCTCCAGGGATGAGCAACTATCTGTGACTCATCACCCAATAAGCCCATTCCATTTTTCAGGATCCAATTATTAAAATTGATTTCCCTTTTATTGAGCTAAAAACCTGTTTCTCTGCCAATTCTACACATTCTCTGTCCTTCAGAGATGAAATAAAATTAGAATTAAGTTGACCAAATTCAAAAGAAAACTTTACTTAGAAATAAGGTTTCTAAGTGACATTTGTTTGCTTATTTTGCAAATTGCCATGACAAGCTAATTCTCATTTATTTGAGTTGTGAGTGCAGAAAAATGCTGAGAATTGGCCATAAAGCTTCTGTGGATTTCCCATGATGCTTCTTTCCCCTGTATGAGTTTGTTATCACAAGTTGGTTCAATCACCATGGATGGAGATTTAGTTCAAAGAAATTTTTCTGTTACTTTCCACTCCTGTTTTGATATGAACAAGGCATTTCTAGATGCTAAATCTTGAAAGAAAAGTCCTGGAAAATGTGATACCTTTTAAGAAATTAGGCTAGGACACTGATGCTTTCTATGGATTTCCAAGTCACAGAAGCTTTTGTCTTGGTATAAACTCTATTAAAAGTAAGGAAATGTTTGGGTTTAGCATAATTTCTTTTTAATTTAATTTTTTTTTCAGTTAACAAAAATTCATTTTCTTTTCCTCGCATGCCTCCCCCTTAAAATAAAAGGAAATTCAGAACCTTTTAATAAATATCTTAGCATAACTTTTTTCATTGTCCATCATAAATATGACCTAACATTTTCCTATTGCCTGCCTATTGTTTACCTAATTCCAGCATACCATTTGTGCTGAATATGACAGACAATATCTAATTCCCTGGGTGTGTTTTAAAGCCTCAGTAATTCCCTGGCACTATTGTGTCTCACCTGACCCATTGAGGGGGAGGACTAGGGACAGATACCCAGTAAAGCGAGACCAGCCATTCATAGATATTTAGCTGGTTCATAACCCAGTCAAGGGCAAAGGTGAGAGAATGATTTGGATAGAAAAACAAGATAAATAACAGGCCTGGATCTCAGCCAGGGCCAGAGCAGATGGCTCCAGAACAAAGTCCATGGAATAAAGCTGTCATTACAGAGGTAACAAACCAGAGCAAGGTTATGGGAAAGAATCATCATCTGATAAGACAAAATGGCAGTCCTATTGGTGGGGTATAACTGTCAATACTATTTTTTATGCTTGGGGTTACTGCCTGATTACTAACTCCCTGCTCCTTTCAAACACACACACATAACACACACACACACACACACACACACACACACACTCTCTCTCTCTCTCTTTCTCTCTCTCTCTCTCTCTCTCTCTCTCTCATACTTAACATTGGGAGAGCAACTGTGTGATTTTTCAGCAGGTCATAAAATAATAAAAGTTTTGGAATACATTTAGCAACATTTAGCCTAGTCTCTTTAGTAAGGGCTTTTAAGATAATCTTTCCAATAAATATAAATCTAGAGTTTACATCACACACTACAATGCATTGAATGAATTTTTTAAGTTATTAAAAAATGGAATAAGTTTATTGCCAAAATGAAAGGGGAATAAATCCTTGACTGTTAAAGCACTGAAGGAAAATATTAAGAATTAAGGTTAATTGATCCTATTATTATTTTTATTCATCTCATTTTAATATTTCTTGATAGAATTAAGATTGTTCTGGTATTCCAGAATCATTTTCCTGCTCATATACTTCAATATTTAATGTTCTCTTTAGTACTGTATAGATAGATAAAAAAAAATTCTGCTTTGTTGTAATTGATCATTATTGTATCTTGTTTTTCTCATTTTTTTTATTATGTTACAATTATAACCATCATTTTGGTCCAGACCTGTGAGTCTATCTATGTGAGGAATTCCCAGTGTAGATACACTTTCTTCCAGAGCATACCAACAACTTATCAATAACGTCTTGTCTTAGAGAGTTCCTTGGGATATTGTGAATAAATGAGTATTATGCATTATGCCTTGAATTCCCTCTATACACCCAACTATACTACCTCAATTATATTAAAATAGACCTTTTGCACAATGAAGAGCAATGTTATAGGGGAAAATGTAAGCAACAAATAGTAGACTTTCCCAGATAGAATGGGCAAATTAGAACAAATTGTTCTAATAGCCATGAAGGGCACTGAAGGGGGCACTGAGCTTAGTCATAAATTGAAGATCGTCCTGACTTTTGTCTTGCCAGTGTTTTCCAAAGACTGGAAAGAGGAAGACTGATGACTTTCCCCAACTTTACCTCACTTAAATCCAATGCATACATGAGTAATTCACAGTGATGGTAATAATGGCTAACATTTATATAGCATTCAAGTTTGTTGAGTACTTCATAAGTATGATCTTATTTATGAGGTAAGTGCTACTTTTCCTTTACTTTACAAATAAGGAAACTGAGACAATCAGAGATTAAGTAATTTTTCCAGAGTTACACTGCTAATATCTGAGGCAGCATTTGAATTCAAGTTTTCTCAACTCTAAATTCACTCTATTACTTCCCTGTCTTCCTTTCCCAAACACACTATTTCTTTGTTGAGAAATTTTTCTTTACATCAGACCTAACTTTCCTATTTGTAATTGTCCTCCAGGGACCAACTAGATGAATTAGTTTCTTCCAAATAGCAATTTCCTCAAGTCTTCTCTTTCTCAGGATTATTAACATCTCTAGATCCTTCAAACTATTCTCACATGGTATCAACTCAAAGTCTGTCACCATCTTGGTCTTCCTCTTCTATCTTATAAGTGAGCTTGTTACTGAAAACTGAACACAATACTCAAGATGGGGCCTGACCAGGTCAGAACAGAATGGGACTTTCATCCTCCTAGTCCTTGACATTCCACCCAGGGTCACAATACTTAGTTGTTGTTGGGTACTGTGTCAGCATCAATGAGTTATGTCAAGTTTGTAATCCACTAAAACCCCTCAGATATTTTTCAGAAAAATTGTTTTCCCTTTCCCCCATCTTATATAATCTTATTGCTTCCTCTGAGGAAGATGCTAGAGCTAATGTGTGGCCACATTGTGCCTTATTGGAAGATTCCTTCCCATGTATAGAGCTTTTTTCTTAAAATTTCTATTTTCTTTCAAATCTCAGCTCAAATGCTATCCATTGTATGAAGTCTTTCCTGATTTCCCACCCCCCAGCTGCTTATACTTCCTCATCACATATTTATATACACACATATATAACACAATATATTTATATTCATATATAAGATTTATATATTTTATCTATATTTTTACACATATATTTATAAATTATATATAACACAATATATAAGAATATATTGTAAGTATTGTCTATTGCATATTTACATTAAAAATAGGCTAAGATTATATATAACAATAATTATATATTTTGTATATTGCTATATGCTATATAATAATACATATACATATATACATATATGTGTGTAAGTATATATACCACTTAGAATATGTAAGATATAATTTTACATATTAGGGAAACAAAGAATAAATGACCCTTATATTTATTTTGTATATACTTACAAGTATATACCTTGTCTCACTCCTGATTTCCAGAAGAAGGTAAGATCCTTGAAGACAGATACTTTTTTCATTTGTATCTTTATCCTTGTATCTAGCACTTTGCCTATCACAGAGTAGACATTTAATAAATATTTGTTAACTGATTGATTCCCACATCATTTACATCTTACATAAAAGGAAACAGAAGACTAGATTCCTGACTTGTGCCAGGCCAACAAATGAGAGAAACTAAAGCAACCTTTTGTTCCAAGGTTATTCTTTTCTCTCGAAGAAATCTCACCAACAATCTCCTTTTCAAGCAGCTCTAACTTCAGTCAAAGTAACAGTTCCCTCAGTTGAGAGGCTCTGGAAACAATGAGATAGGGGCATGTTGTCAGGAGCCACAGGTGAGGTCCATGGGTATCCCCAAGATGATATTTTTCTCCTTTTGGCTATTCTTTATCACTATTAAATGAGCAGGATAAGGGAAGAGAAGTCTCTTTCTATACAACTTCTTAGAAACTCAGATGGTAAAAAGAAGTTAAAAGCCCCTGCTGAGACCACAAAATGATGATCTTCATGCTGGAGAGGGTACCTTAGATGTGTGAGGCTTGAGTCCGCATATATCACTCAATTTATATAGGTCCCTAGATGGCTTCCTTATTAATCAGCTTAAAAACATAGAGGCTGTAAAACAGGAAGGCTGGACTATATGGAGTCAAGATCTCTTCCAGTTCTGGATCTATGATCTTATAGAATGCTAATGCTTACAAAGCACTTTTCTTATGGCTCCCCTCGGAGTCAGTTCATACATGCATGATTAACTCCATATTGTCGATGATAATACAGAAGTTCAGATCATACAGAATACAGGTGTGCCTAAAGCCCCATCTTGGGTAAGAGCTGAAGGGAGGACTTGGTTCCAGGTCGTCTGACTCCTAATCTAGAACTCTTTCCCGCTAGATCACACTAGTTGTTATTGGTTAAACTTTCCCATACTGGTTTTCCTAGAGGGATCACAACTCTAGAACTGGAATGAACTTTAGAAGCCATTTAGTACAACAGACAAGGAAACCCTCAAGACCTTGGAAGCTAAATGATTTACTTGCCCAAAGTCACACAGCTAGTGTTAGAAGTGTTAGAAGCAGGATTTGAAATGTTTTCCCTGGTTCCAAGTCCAGTGCTCATTCCTCTGTGCTAGGAAAGGGCCAAGATGAGGATAAAGGATGGAACAGATGAGTCAGTCACCCCACTTGGATTCAAGCAGACTTTGCCTTTCTTCAGAGTTTACAAATCATGTATCCTGGATTAGGACCAGCCACACTCTGGGAAGAGCTTGCCCACACAAAAGGCCAATTCTGAGCTGACTCACTGAGCTGCAATAACAACAACAGCCACAACCAACAGCCTCAGCCACAACCACAACCACAGTTCACATTTACATCACACTTTAAGCAAGGCACTTTACATATATTATCTCACTTGGTCCACTTGGAGAGAAAGAGAACTATAAGAGAAATTTATAGCTATCAACTTCAAAAACAAAAAAATTAGTAAACACCTGTAATATATAAAGTATCTTGCTACATACTAGGGAAACAAAATTAAAAACCACTATCTTCAAGGAGCTTACATTCTATTAGGAAAAAGGATATATGATACACCCAGGTAAGTGTAACATTAGGTAGAGAGTGATGGGTAAAGAGATAGATTTAGAAAAAGTTATAGGAGAATTTAAGAAGGGAAATTGTGCATTTAGATGGGGAATCAAGAAAAGGTGTGTAGCTGTCCTTTGAGAGCCAAGAATTCTGTTGTTAGAGCCTGAAAATATTTTGGGAGTACAGAGTCCCAGGATATTCTGATTATCTTGTTATATAAGGTGAGGACTAGGTGAGCAAGAAAATTAAATACTTATTGAATACCAAATATATCCAAAACATGAGAAAAAGGGAATCATAGAACATTAGAAGATCGGACTATTTAGTACAGAGGTGTTCAGGATCTGGTTCTGAACAATTTTCAAGAGCCAATTTAAAATTGTTAAATTTTCAGTGTGAATATTTATATCCTGAACACTGGCAAATTGCTATTAACAAAGTTTGACTTATTGTTTTGTTGATTAACTAAACTTAAGAAAATGTTAACAATGCAAATTAAACTTCAAAGTGTGTTTATATATATATATATATATATATATATTTTTTTTTTGAGAGAGAGATAATAGTTAAACATGTATTAGCCCGTGCCTGATATAGTCCAATCCTAGTTTTATTTTATTTTGTTTTCCTGGGACTTCATGATTCAGATAGAAACTAGGGGCAGAGAGGACAATAGGGTGACTGTTTCATTAACTCAGGGAATATATGATGGGGGTAACTGAATGAGGTTAGAGCCAACGTGAGCAGTGGGAAAGAGGCAGATGCAAGAGATGTGATGGAAGTAGGATGGAAAAGACTTGGCAATTGATTGTACTTGAAGGTTAAGGAGACAGAATATAGTGAACTATTTGGGGCTGAGTCAGCTGAGAGAGACAACTAAAGCCTAACAAACTCTGGAGATAATGGAAGCTCTTTGGGAGATAGCTGAATCCTGCCATGTGAAAAATTATCCTTCTAGTGCCATATGTTTTTTGAAAAGGCAAATTTTCAATAATGAATGTTGGAGGGGATGTGGGAAAACTAGGACACTGATACATTGTTGATGGAGTTGTGAACAAATCCAACCATTCTGGAGAGCAATCTAGAATTATGCCTCAAAAGTTATCAAACTGCATACCCTTTGACCCAGCAGTGTTACTACTAGGATTATATCCCAAAGAGATCTTAAAGAAGGGAAAGGGACCTGTATGTGCAAGAATGTTTGTGGCAGCCCTTTTTGTAGTGGCCAGAAACTGGAAAATGAATGGATGCCCATCAATTGGAGAATGGCTGGGTAAATTGTGGTATATGAATGTTATGGAATATTATTGTTCTGTAAGAAACGACCAACAGGATGAATACAGAGAGGACTGGTGAAACTTACATGAACTGATGCTGAGTGAAATGAGCAGAACCAGGAGATCATTATATACTTCAACAACAATACTGTATGAGGATGGATTCTGATGGAAGTGGATTTCTTTGACAAAGAGAAGATCTAATTCAGTTCCAATTGATCCATGATGGACAGAATCAGCTACACCCAGAGAAGGAACACTGGGAAATGAGTGTGAACTGTGTGCATTTTTTGTTTTTCTTCCCAGGTTACTTTTACCTTTTAAATCCAATTCTCCCTATACAACAAGAGAAATGTTAGGTTCTGCGCACATATATTGTATCTAGGATATACTATAACATATTTAACATATATAAGACTGCCTGCCATCTAGGGAAGGGGATGAAGGGAGGGAAAGGAAAAGTCGGAACAGAAGTGAGTGCAAGGGATAATGTTGTAAAAAATTACCCAGGCATATGTACTGTCAATAAAAAGTTATAATAAAAAAAAAAAAAAAAAAAAGAAAAGGCAAATTTTCCATGGGTATTTGTGTTGCTCTCTATTGGCTACTCTGGTTTGAGAAGGAGGAACAGAGGAGAAAAGAGAATTTGCAAATGCTTTTCTGTGAGAAGAGGCTCAGTTTTGTTGAGAGATGACTGGATAAACTAGAAACACCTCCTATCTGTAGATCTGAGTTTGGCAATCTTCTGACTCAAGGGAACTGTTTTATCATTAAAAGGATATAGCACTCTGTTAGCATCCCACCAAAAGTGGCTATGTGTAAAAAGTTTGTCACTGCTTCAGCAATCTAAGCATATCAGAGAAGTAACTTTGTCCAGCAAGAAAGCTATAAAAGGAGCACAAAGCAGAGAAGGGTTGTACCCAGAAGATAATGTAGTTTGTAGATTGTTCTTTAAAGAGACCAAGACGCTATCCAGAGTCTTGGAAATCTAAGTTTCCTACTCATGTGTTTCCCTGCTAGTTTTCTATGAGTACGTGCTCATTCTCCTTCATGAACATGGTGTGCATTGATGGGAGAGCATGACCCAGGTCTATGAGCAGACTCATCATAACATGTTATGGTTATTCTTGCTCTTGCCTTATCAATTAGAAAATATTTCACGTCTTAGTTAATGGAGTCATGGTAAGTGATTCTGGGGAAATTGGAAGAACATCTATGGGAACTTGGGAGTGATGGATAGTAAGAATTTATCCTCCCTCTCTCCTGATCCACATACATCTTTGGGTTATCCCAAGGATCCTGAGAGAAAATTTAAATTTTACCTTCAATACTGCATTGACCCATTCTGTGAAAAAGCCCAGGTAAGCCTGTGTGAATACTGGTTGAGGTTATGGATCCATCCCAAAGAGATAGAAATGGGACATACTGAATATGCTACTTGAACACTCTACTTTTCTTGATTATTGATTGATGGCTAGACCCTTAACCACAGATGGAGAGTGTATAGATAGAGAAGAGAAGAGGACTCATAACAGACCCTTAGGGAATGTGTCCAGTTGGTGAAAAGAAATGAATGGTCATCAGCAAAGATGACTGACAAGGAACTTTTAAATAGGAAGAAATCCAAAAGAAAGAAATGTTCAATGTGTTGAGATAAATATTATATCAGCTATTTTATACTGAAATTTATACTGCAAAGGAAACCAAAGATATCATTCAGTGCATTTGAAGTTTATTATCATTTGTACTATAGTGAATTGAGAGTATTCACATATCTTATGAAACACATTCTATTCATTCTGTTCAAAGTTTGTTTATTAAGTACCTACTATATACCAAGGATATCTGTAGATCATACAGGCAGAGTTTGAAGCCAATATTGAAATGAGGGGAATTGTCATGTGCTATCAAGGGCACTGGGGAGGTAGAATAATGCTGAAGAGAGATGGGAGATCTTTTTTGGAGCAAGTAGGGGAACAAAGCTTGAAAAAAAGAAGAGATATTAACTACAATAATTCTACTATATCAGCCCCAAAAAGGCTAAAATACACTGGCAAATCTCGTGCTAGTCAGAATTCAAAGATATAGGAATATGCTTAAGATCGGAAACCAAAATTCATAGTATGAAGGAAACAAAAACATGTATCTAAATCTGTGTTCTAGAACTTGTTTTTTCTTTTTAAAGTAGTGGTGGCTGGGTACTTCATCCTGGCTCAGGGGAATGACATATAGAGCTTAGGTAAGCCCTACTACCTCCTGCTGAACTAACTACTCTTGCTCAGCCACAGGGCCAATACATATAATGTTTCTTTCCAGAAAGGCCTTTAGAAAGCCCTTTTAAAAGAACTTCTTAGGATCTCAAGGCTCTAATTATATTGGAGTTGTATATTGGTAGAATCATGATGATGATTCACTGGTTCCCATGTTCTCTTCTTAAACCCACAATCTTGTCAGTTTATTTGATACCATAGGCAGCCCCCAAATCTTTGAGAGTCAAGGATGTCCTAATCAACATTTTGGCTACTCTTCCTACTATCAAGCGTGGTATACTAAGGTTAGGAAAGTATAATTTTGTGTTGTAAAGACAGGATAAATATATAATTCAGGGTACAAAGGGTACAAAACTTAGGTCTACGTGATAAGAAAGTAGTTTATCATCCTTGGTCAGTTCTGGAAAGGTTTTTTAGAGTTGAACATTATAGCTAGATAATCAGATTTGTCTTCAAGGTTCAAAGGCCACCAAAAGGTATGTTTGCAGGGGAACTCCTAAAGTTTCCATGTTATTCAGACTGACTTACGTTGGAACTTACAAGTACTCACACAAATTTATTTTAGTTTTAGCTGCTAGTAGGGTTCACTATGAATCAGCTAGGGATACCTGTATCCTTCCTAGGTCCATTATGGGGATTGTGATACAGGGTATAAATGTGAAGTAATATGCCATTGGAAGCCATAGTTCAGAAAAGAAGGGTACAATCTGAATGGATGAACCAATGGAATTATAACAATTCCATGGTGGGCAGAAGGGGTGACCAGTTATGCTGATGTTAGGAGGTGTAGGGTGAAAATTTGATTTGTATTCCATCTGCTTGTCAGATCAAGAATCATAAACTATAGAAACATTTGGCTATCAGATAGCTTAAAAAAAAAAAAAGGTAGAAAGAGCATTATCTGAAGAGTTGTGAATAGAACAGGCCAGAAATAAGAGAAGAGATAGAGCCTGAAAATTATTTTCAGGAAGAAAATGGCCCAGTACAGTGGGGCAGCTACTAAGAAATATGTCAAATTGTCTTCTACCAGGAAGATAAAATCATCATCCTGCTGGGGAAAAGAGAAGTCAGTAATGGTTTTACTATCCCTATTGTCCAGACTCAGGGGAGGGAGCTGGGGTTACACTCCAAAGGCTGAAGACAACCCTACTGGATGGCCTACAAGGTCCTTATGACACCCAGCTATTTCACACATATAAGCACTTTACCACTTGCCACTGATCCAAGCTCTGGATCCATTGTTACTTTTTCCAGAGTTCTTTTCCAAAGCAAAAATGGCAGGGGATACCTGCCAAGCCTTGTCATCACAGTTCCCAAAACACATCAGTATTTGTAAGAAGGCACTAGAATATTGTACAATCTCATCAGCAGCTACATAGACAGGGGAGATTTGCCTCTGCCTGATTCTAGTATCCACTCAAGACTTATTCATTCACTAAAAACACAGGGATAGTTCTGGGGCTATCCTTCCTTCTTCATACTCATTATCTGATATTCTATTTATTTTCTTCCCACATCCTCAATTACTATCCTGCTTTCTTCTTTTGTTTTTCAGCAATCCTATTCTATTTAATTCATTCAATAACTTGGTCACACTTTCAGCATTTTGTCATAAACACTAGAGCCCAGGTCTTCTACTGGCTGAGAAGTCAGGAAATCTTAATACTCAAGGAAGGGAGGGTAATAGTTAGCCATTACAGACCACTATGCTAATGCTATATCTTCCCTATCTGGCCCTCTGCTTTGCCATGTGGTTCTCTAATCTCTAATCTCCCCCTAATCTGCCAGTCAAGTTGGACGAGTAGTCACCAGAAGTCATATCTTAAACAGACTCCTCTAGTCTATGACTGTCATGATAGAGTCTGTCTTTCATTAGGAGGGATTAATAGCCACGAGCAGAGATATAGAAGCTCATGTGGGACCAATGCTCTTTTGGGTTTGGTTATCTTGTCCACTCATCCACTTGAATGGGCTAAATACAAGCATTTGGGACTTCTCTCTAGTGAAAATTGGTTGTGATAACTCTAGTGAGAATTTAGTAGCTAAGGAAGGTATACTGCCCATAGTCTGGATGACTGAACTCAAGCTATTGTACTAATAACTGATGCTATAAAGTTCCCAGAAGTTCCTGAGTCCACATTAAGACCTACACTATTAAAAATAATTGGGCCCATTATTCTAATAGCTCAGCAGTCTCAGAAGCCCTCTGCTGGGAAAATGGTCATATAACAGGCAATCTGACCATTATAGCTACAAACTACATGGGAGTTCGGACAACACCATCATGCATCACCTGAAGTAGGACCAACAGGTTTAAGCCATTAAAGGAATCCCTTGGTGGGGGAGAGAATAATCTTCAGCAGCTGAAGGGGGAGGGTAGGAAGAGAGGGAAAAAAAAGAAAGGATTGGGGAGGGGAAATGGGGGGGTCAAAGACCAAGCCAGTCTGTTCCCAGAGTGCCAATGGCCTGCCAGTATATAAGTGGTTAAGACAAACAAGATGAATCAGTTCCCCTCTGGAGTTCAAAGCCAAGAAAATGTGGAAGATTAGGGAGCTAAAATTCAGGGAGTATAAAGACACTGTCAAAAATCCTGATTAGGTCTTTTTATTCTAGGGGGATCCACGCCCCACTTCAGCTGATACAGATACCATCCATAGTCCTTCCTGGTCAAACTGCACCAACTCCTGGCTCAGCCACCCTGAAGAGTTGAAGATCTGTATCACAATCCGGGACAAGATGAGAATCAAGAGAAAGGCGACAGTCAGGGAACAGTCCAGGGTTCAACAAGAACAAATGGCTCTTATAGCAGGGACTACTCAGAGGCTTCAGGTCAAGGTACATTAGGGAGTCAAAAGTCAGACTCAACTGCTCTGTCTTGATTTCTGGTTTCTAGGTTCTCTATGGATGAAAGTAGATCAGGGAATTGAATGATAACAAGTTTCCCTGGTTTGGGAAGCCTTGGAGCTAGCTAACCCAGGTTTAAAATCCTGGGTTCTGATAGTACTGACTGTGTGACATTTGCTAAGTCACCTATTTATTTGTCAGGAAACTCTAAGACAATGTATTCTCCCCTACACTCTGCCCCATATCTATCTTCTCACAATTGGAAATTGATTGTGGAAGGATCCTGAAACATCTTGGTGACTCAATAGGATTATAAAGATTGTACCAGTCTCTAAGGGAAGATTTGGGAATGGAAGAGCTTCTTCCACCTGAGGATTAGTTCTCTATCACCCCGTTTCTTTAACTGTGGTTTGTGACCCCATGTGGGATCTCACAACTGAATGTGGAGATCACAAAATTGTGTTTTATTTGTATATGTATTTTATACACTTTTATTTCTGGAATCATGTAAACATTTCTTAGACAAAAGAGAGTTATGAGTAGAAAAAGTTTAAAAAGCTCTGATCTATAGCAGTAAAGTCACAGGTCCATTCCCTAACCTTATGCACACGCCAGTTAGTTGGGAGTTCTGGTAACTGAGTCATATGGGGGCTGCTATGCAAACATCTCACCCAGGTGTCCAACCTGAGGTATGTATGGATGACTACCAGAAAGGGCTCTTCCCTACACTTCCAGCCACCCCGGGACAGTGCAGAAGCACCGAACAGCCATCTCCTCATCCATGTCGCTCAGAAGCAACACTCTGAACCCAAAAATCCCACCCTGAGATATTCTGAGGCTGGAAAAATCTTTCTGTGGGGCTTTCAAAGACAACTTTGTGATCAGAGCAGCTGACTTCCAAACTGAAGAATTCTAGGACCACAAGCCTTCAGCTATAGCCTTGTTGCCCCTCCAAGGCAGAGACACAAAGAGAGCCTGGCTTTGGAGCTGTTTGCAGCAGCAGCAGGTAGGTGGGCACAGGCAGCAGTAGGTAGCAGGTACAGGCAGCAGTAAGTAGATGGGCACAGGTGCAGTAGGTAGGCAGGTATAGGTAGCAATAAATAGACAGGCACAGGCAGCAATGGATAGATGGGCACAGGCAACAGTGGGTAGGTGGGCACAGGCAGCAGCAAGTAAGTGGGCACAGGCAGCAGTGGGTAGGTGGACAGAGGTAGCAGTAGGTAGATGGGCACAGGCAGCAGTAAGTAGGTGGGCGCAGGCAGCAGCAAGTAGATGGGCACAGGTAGCAGTGGGTAGATGGGCACATTAGGCAGGCACAGCCATCAGTGGGTAGGTAGACACAGGCAGCAATAAGTAGGTGGGCACAAGCAGCAGCAGGTAGATGGGCACAGGCAGCAGTGGGTAGATGGGCACAGTAGATGGGCACATTAGGTGGGCACAAGTAGCAGTGGGTAGGTGGGCGCAGGCAGCAGTGGGGAGGCAGGCACAGGCAGCAGTAAGTAGGTGAGCACAGGCAGCAGTGGGGAGGCGGGCACAGGCAGCAGTAAGTAGGTGGGCACAGGCAGCAGTGGGAAGGCGGGCACAGGCAGCAGTAAGTAGGTGGGCACAGGCAGTAGTGGGGAGGTGGGCACAGGCAGCAGCAGGTAGGCGGGCGCAGGCAGGGGCTGGCCTGGAGGAAGCCAGCAGCAGCTCCAGCTACCGAGGCTGTGACTTCAGCGGCCCGGGCCCGTCTGATGGGATTCACAGGCTCGGCACTCTGCAGTCGTCCAAAGTTCAGTGCAATTATCAGGTTTCCAGGGAGGGAGCTGGGTTCTGGAACATCTGGGTGTCCTTGAGTTGCCTTCTTGTCAGGAGTGTGACCACAAGAGAGTGGAATTTGGTCTGCACTTTGAGGGAATTTGCAAATACCTCAGGGAGGAGAATTTTGCCTTTTTGGGGTGAAGGAATTATAACTCCTTTGAAGAAGAGATTTCCTTCCCAGAAAATTAAAACTTAAGACAGGCTGCTAAATGTCCCTTGGCAGGATGCCTCAAACTGTTTCCTGTCCAATTGCTACACTTGCTCCTGTGAGCCATCCCGCCAAGGATTAGCGCCTGCCCTGTTTATTCCTGGGCTTTTTTTGGCCCAACGTTAGCTAAATGCACATTTGATCAATGCTGCTCTCCATTAGAGCTGACACGGCTTTCCTGCCCGGCATCCGGACAGACAGGGCATTGAAGTAGAAGCAGGGAGCCCCACCAGACCGGCCGCTCTCGCCCTCTCTCGCCTCCAGGGTCCAGCCCTCCCCCCTTCCCACCCCCAGTTCCAATGGAACTAGAATGTGCAGGGAGGATCCAGCCCTGGCTCTGGAAGCTGGCAGAGGCGTCAGCGACTCACTAAGATTATGAGGATTGTCTCAGAGCAGCAGAAGAGATCCAGGAATTCCAAGAGCAAACGGGAGTGAGGGAAACAACCGCCTCAGATTCCCCAGCGCTGAGGAGGATGTCTGGTGCAGGGACCCGTCTCCAACCGGCTCCCAGCTCCTTCTCCCCCCCTCCCCCCCTCACTCCCCCCCCCCCAGGGGTTGGACCAGCCCTGTGGGGAGGCAGACTAAGGAGCCTTCTGAGGGGGGATGTGCACGTGTGTGCGTGCGTGTGTGTGAGAGACAGAGAGAGAGAGAGAGAGAGAGAGACAGAGACAGAGACAGAGACAGAGACAGAGACAGACAGACAGAGACAGAGACAGACAGACAGAGAGACAGACAGAGAGAGACAGAGACAGAGAGAGACAGACAGACAGAGAGACAGAGACAGAGAAAGAGACAGAGACAGAGAGAGACACACACACACACACAGAGACAGAGAGAGAGAGGTAAACAGAGGCAGACAGAGATACAGAGATAGAGAAAGTCAGACAGACAGACAGAAGAGACAAAGAGATTACAAAGACAGAGAGACAGAGGTAAACAGAAACAGAGATAGAGACAGAGAGACAGAGATAGAGAGACAGACAGAGGAGACAAAGAGATTGAGAGATAGACAGAGGTAAACAGAGACAGAGACAAAGAGACAGAGACAGAGAGATGAGACAAAGAGATTGACAGAGACAGAGATAAACAGAGAGATAGAGACAGACAGAAAGACAGAGATAAAAAAGAGACAGACAGACAGAGGAGACAGAGATTGACAGAGATAGAAGAGACAAAGAGATTGACAGAGATAAACAAGGAGAGAAAGAAAAATAGAGATGGAGAGAGAGAAGGAGGAGACAGAGATTGACAGAGACAGACAGACAGATAGAGGTAAACAAAGAGAGACAGAGGCAGAAAGAGACAAAGAGACGGAGGGAGGAGGAGGAAAGGAAAGAGGAAAGAAGAGAGAGAGTTTTAATATATCTTTTTATTTACAAAACATATTCATAGGTGATTTTTTCAACATTGACCCTTGCAAAACCTTCTTTTCCAAATTTTCCTCTCCTTTCCCCCACCCCCTTCCCTTGATGGCAGGTAGTCCAATACATGTTAAATATGTTAAATTATATGTTAAATACAATATATGTATACATATTTACATAGTTATCTTGCTGCACAAGAAAAATTAGATCTAGACAGAAAAAAAAAAAAAAAAAAACAAAAACCTGAGAAGGAAACCAAAAATGCAAACAAACATCAACAAGAAAGCATGAAAATGCTATACGTTGTGATCCACACTCAGCTCCCACAGTTTTCTCTCTCTGGGTGTAGATGATTCTCTTCATTACTGAACAAATGCAACTGGTTCAAATCAACTCATTGTTGAAGAGAACCATGTCCATCAGAATTGATCCTCATATAGTATTGTTCTTGAAGCTCATCTCACTCAGCATCAGTTCATGTAAATTTCTCCAGGCCTCAATGAAATCATCCTTGCATTTCATTTTCTTTCTCATTTCACTCCCCACTCTTTTTGATCTGGTTTTTCTTGTGCCATCTGGGTGAAGGGAGGAAGAAAAAAAATTGAAGGGTGAATGTTGAAAACTATCTATGCATATGTTTTGAAAATAAAAAGCTTAAAAAATACATCTCATAGATTTGGTTCTTAGAAGACATCTAATCCAACCCTCCCATTTTAGGAAATTTCAAAGGCACAAAAAGAGAAAATGGTTTGCATAGAATCATACAGTGAGTAATGTGATTCTCTTGTTTAAGGGTCCAGTTCTTTTTCTTCATCCCATTAACACAGATTAGTTGGGTAGAGGAGTCAGGTGTCACCTTCAAATGTTCAAAGATGAGTCTCTGAGAGGATGAGATATAAGGATGGTAACCTGGAGGGGGAATAGAAGAAAAGGAGGCAGACTCAGACAGTATGATACTCTGGGGGACTGGGAACTGTCATGGACATTAAGGAGAGGCTGAATCCAAGGGGAAGGCCTAAATGGTAGCCTGGCCCAGCCTGCTCTTACAAGTAGGTTGATTGTTGATTAACAATACAGCATGATTTTTTTTCCTTCGGGGAGACTTCCTGTAGATTTCTGACTTATTCCTCAGAGCTCCCTGTTACCTGAAATATCATAAGGTTTCATTTCTGTTGGTTTAAAGTATTACCTGCTAAAGAATAGATCTCTCTAGGAGGGCTAATATGTTAAGCATATTCATCCATTTACACTTTAATGTGAATGTGGCTTGTCAAAGCCTTTGTGGAAAGCTTGATTTGTTTTTTGTTTTTAAATAGGAAAGAAAAAGAGATTTCCTATGGACAGTAGGAGCTTCAGAGGAAATGGGAAGGGAATAAATAACTCACAGAAAAAAGGAAAACTATCAAAAGATACTTTATCAAGACCCTGTGTGTGGCCTGGGAACCCTTGCTGAGGGTGTCAGGTCAAGGAGGTCAGGTTCAACATAGTAGAATCTTAAAGAGAGAGATAGAGGAAGAGCAATAGAGAAAGGGAAGACAGAGAGAGACAGAGACAGAGAAAGAGAAAAGTTTTAGGAAAATATCAAAAAATCCTCCTAAGATATCTCTTTAAAAATTTTTAAAAGTTGAAGGAGGCAGTTTTGCCCAGAACCGAACCTAAGAGATGCCTTTATCATCTTTGGGCAAAAGGTGACTATGAATGGAACCCAGCTAGAGCTGCTTGCTCCCTTCCTTCCACTCTGAATATATTCAGTGCCTTGCTGGATACACCCCATCACTGCCAGCTTGCTTGTGCACGATGCTTTAGACTATGATTTTAGTTCTTGCTCTCCCACTAATTAACTTTATATGGCTCATATCATTATCAAAACATAGCTTACCTGTACACCGTGTTTTATATCATTATCATCAAAACATAGCTTACCTGGAGTAGTGCTTTATACTTACAAAGTACTTTCACATCCATCATCTTGTTCTTTCTCGCTAGGTCTCAGTTTCCCTTCTTGGAAAATGAAAAGGTTCAATGAGAAAAATTTCAAACTCTAGGACTCTAATTCTGTGATTCACAACATTTTTGTACAGACTCTTCCATTTCATTATTATGATTCCCCAGTATGAGGGAGGTGACCTTGCACAGTCCTCCCTCAATTAAATCCAATTCTCTTGCATATCACGTTATCACCTCCCCATGTCATGGTCCTCTTCAAGCACGAAGGACAAACAACAATCTCTCTATGATCCAAGCAGGGCCAGGGCTACAATCCCCATCTCCTGACTCAGTCCAAGTTGGTTGTTTCCACTAGTTCACATTCCTTCTCTCATCATCACCATATAATGGGACGGACACTCCTTCATTTATAACTCCTGGAAAAGAGCTTAGAATATAGAATATTAGGGCTAGAAGTAGTCTTGGGACCCAGAACATTGTTATGTAAGAACTTCAGATAATAGAACATTAGGATTAGAAGCAGCTTTAGGGCCAGAACTTAAGAACACAGGGTCTTTAGAACATAGAACATTAGACCTAGGAATAACCTTAGAACACAGAATATTACATCAGAATGTTAGGGCTGGAAGCAACTTTAGAATGTAAAATATTAGAGCTGAAAGTAACTTTAGAACAGAGAATGTTAAAACCAAATATTCAGAATTGGAGGCAGCCTTATAAGTTAAAATGTTAAATTATCAAATCTTGGGCGTTAGAACATGAACTGTTAGAATCAAAGGCAATCTTAGAGAGCACTGACTTTTATAGAGCCTAGAAGGGCTAATTCTTCCATTTTACAATTAAGACAATTTAAGTCTCAGACGCTTACTTATTTGCCAAAGGTCACAAAATAAGTTTCAGAAGGTGACCCAACCCCTAGTTTAGAGTCCTTTCCAGCATACCCCACTGCCTCCTTCCCAGCTTGGCATTTGAAAAAAAAATAAAATTAAAACATTTTAGCAAATAAATACTAAGAAATAAAACATGAACCATTTAAAAAATGATTATTCTATTCAGCTTGACATTATAGAATCTCTGGGATTAAAGCAGAAGGATAATAGGTCTCTGAGAAGCAGTGAAAGGTAATGGAGAGAGGGTCTCCATGAAATCAGATAACTGAGGTCAAACTTTGTCTCTGATATGACCCTGGGCAAATCACTTAAATTGTCAGGGTTCAGAGAAGTCTCTAAGTGGTGACATAGCCAGCAAGCGGAATAAGGGATAGAAAACTAGATTTGGGTCTGAATTCAAATCTTATCTATTGTTGGCCAATCAATGAGAGCCAGAATGATTTAGGTTTAAGGGAAGGCCCTTAAGAAAGAAATCTAGCCCATAAACTCCAAGATATCTTGTAAGGTTTAAGAGATCAAAATTTACATTCTTTTGGGCAGAGCACTCACAGATAAGAGCATGATACCCTATGTGGACTGAGGGAAGAGAAGGGAAAGAAGAAAAGAAGTGTTTTCTGATGATGATGAAGAATCCTTGTTCTTCTCTACAAATTCAGAGCTTAAATAGACTAGGAACCCTGATTTCATCCATGTAAATGAAATTCAATCTACTGATACAGATGTCTTGAGTTTAAGTCTTAATTCTGCTGAGACTATCTACCTAACTTCCATATCAACAAAATGGGGCTAATAATATTTCATTTCAGTGATATGTACCTTTTAGAAGGGTCACAAATGTGAAGGAGGGAACAAAGGAAAGAAGAAAGGATGGAAAAGAAAGAGGAAGGGAGGAAAGAAAGATATAAGCATTTATATGGATCATCCTATGTGCCAGGTGCTTTATAAATATTATCTCATTTGGTCCTCACAACAACCTTAGGAGGTAGATGCTATTACTATCTCCATTTAACAGTTGAGAAAACTGAGGGAGACAGAGATTGAGTCACTTGCTGGACAATAGAACATAGCTAGTATCTGGGGCTGGATTAGAAATTGGGTCTTTTTGACTTTGGCCCAGTGGTCTATCCACTATGCTACCTCACTACTCCCAGAAGCTAAAGAAGTACCTTAAAAACCATCCAGTCCTTATAGACGAATAGACCTAAGTCCAGAAGGCCGGGGTCACAGAGTTATTAAATATAGGACTAAATGTAGGCTTGGACTCAGGTCTATGTTTTTTATGATAACAATTAATTTGATTCTGGCCCCATCTCCGTGGGCAATAGAAATGAGGGTCAAAGCAGTTTTACTTTGCCCATGGAAATGCAGCCTCCCTAGTTTTCCAGAAATGAATGCCAACATTTACAAAGGAGGAGGGCACATTTCCAGCTCAGATGAAAATGCAGAGTGTCTGTACCATTGCTTTCTCACTCAAAGGAATGACTTTTTGTGCCTAGTACAAAAAAAGAGCCTATGAAATGCAAGGGCACCCAGCCCAACCCTCTAGCCCAGACTCTACGTGTCACTTTGGGTATTTAGTCTGACACTAACACAAGCCAGCGAAGGGTGGAGAGAAGGCATGTGGGTGGCAAGGGATGAACAACTCCTCAAATTTAATGATAGCTGAGAACGAAATGGTATTTAACCAGGGAGGGAAGGGGAAGGTACAGTTTATCAACAAAGAAAATGGGTTAGAAATTTAGGGTTTAAGCAGCACACAATATACAAAGGCTTCTTGGAAAACACCTTGGGAATCATACCAGCTCTTACTTTATGATTGTAGGTAGTTATGGTGATGTGTCACACCAGCAAAAGTAACTAAAAATCATTCTTTTACTGTTTCCCCCAGCATCCCCAAGCTACCTCTGTCTTCCCTATTTCTGTCAGCCATTTTTGAAGCCACATAGGCTCAATATCTCGAAGCTGTTATTCACTCTTCTCTATCTCTCAAACTCTAAATCAATTATCCAATCCCATTGCTTCCAGTTCCACCATCTTTCTTACTTTCATCCTGTCTTCCCACCTTACAGGTTGAAGCTCTCTTGACCAAATCCCCTTCACTGACTTTCTTGCCTCTACTATTTTCCCTCTCTCCAATCTACCTTCCACATAACAAACAAAATAATAATCCTGTTTATTATTTCATGCCCTACTCAAAAACCTTTCACTGGTGCTTTTACTTCCAAGTAAATGAGTAAACACTGTATGAAATTGGTTGTGCACACAACAGAGTCTCAGTAGATGATAAGATATTAACGACGGTCCTCTCTTGAGTAAATAGAAATATAGAGTGCATTTAAGAGGGATGGGAAGAAAGGGGACTTTTATTGCTTTAATTACCTACTTAACTCATTCTTATTTTACTTATTAAGTCAGATCCCAAACCTATAGTGGGCACAGTTAGGCCCAAAAGGGACTGGAGAAGACAGACCTGAGCAGCTGCCCTAGATCCAGACAAGCTTATTTAAAGTAAGCTGATGGATGCCTTTTCTTGTTCTCGATGGACTCCCTACAATTGAGTTTATGACCCTTCAAAGTGATCATATCCATAGACTACAATCTGACATAGCTAATAATAATCATAGTTATATAAAGTAACACTTTTCTTTTGGAAGGGATCTGTGATTTCTTTGGCATAAAGGACTGACAGGGAGGAAGCTTCTTTTACCAACGCAGATCTATGCTTACTCTGAAACTTAGTCCCAGAGAGTTCTCAGGAACTTAAATGATGTAGGATATTGGCTGAGAGTCATACTGACCAATATATGCCAGAGGCAAGACTGTGATCCAGGAATGTGAGTCTGGACAGTGTGGACTCTCTCTGCTGTGCCATAGGCTTTCCCTCACCTTAGAGTTTACAAAGAGCTTTCTTCATCACAACCCTGAGAAGGAGGGAGCTAGTGCAAGTATCTTTTATCTCCATTTTACAAATGAAGTAACTGAAACTTGCAGAAACTTGCCCCTGGTGATGCATCGATTAAGCTGTGGAATCAGGAGCTGGACCATATCTCTTAGCTCTCCCTACTACTCTAGTTGCTTGGGTGAGCCTATCCTTGTTTACAACAACTATTTGACCAAAGAAAGTAAGAATGCTGTTTGCATTGCAAATAAGAATTGCTGAATGCAATAGTTTCATCCAAGTGATTTTGCGATCTTTTAAGAGCACTCCTCCAATGTGATAGAGTGATCACTCAGCTAAGTTGTCCATGTGTGCTGCCCAAATGGTTAAAAACCACAGGCGGCAAGGGAGCAAGCATGGTATGATGGGAATGGTCCTAAAAGAACTTTTGTTCTAATACCAGTTCTGCTGCTTACTGGCTCTGGGACATTGAGCAAGTCCATCTCTGAGTTTTCAGCTATAAAATGAAGGTGTTGAATTAAATGCTTCTAAAATCCCTTCCAACTTTAAAGTTATGACTTAGGATACTATGACAATCTGTTCTTAACTATGACAATTGGTTTCTCTACTCTTGGCAAGAAGTAGAAAACATTTCCTCAAGCAACTCTATCTGTTCTGTACCACATCAGAAACTCTTAGAGCAATCCTCTTATTCTAGTGAAACCCTAACCAATTGGGTTGATTAGCAGTAGCAAGAGTCATCTGGAAACTCTCATCAGCATGGAGTAATAGCTGACCAGGAATCTCCATTTAGGCTGAAGTTTAAAGTAAAGGAATGTTAATGCCCCAAAGAAGAAATCCAGAATTTCTTGAAGAACTCTTTAATCCCAATGGAAGTTCTAGTGGGTTCCTATTAGGATCTCTATTAGATGTAATAAAAATAAATTTGGAGTTAGGAAAGAACATCCAATTGAAAAAACAAATGGTCCCACCATAGTTTCTAACTTGCTCTCTGAGTAGTCAGGATAATTCAGTTACTCCCTGACTAGACTGAGATTCTGAGACTAATATTACAAATCCAAGGTATCATAGTCTAAGAAATATTTCTGCCCACTTCTAACTTTATAATTGTTTAACAAATCACTACCCAACCATCCAATTACTTGACATAAATTTCACCAGGAAGTCTTTGAACCAAGGTCACTGTTAATTGGATCTTATCCAGATGAAAGGAGAAAAAGATAGATGGGAACCATGACACTGAGGTACCTTGGCATTGAGATCCTGTCTTTATTTTGGTGCCCTATAATCTCTGCTTTCTGTTTTCCTGATATTTCATTTCTTCCAATGTCCTGGTTGCTGACTAATTGTGTGAATTTTTGATATTCCAGGTCCCCAGGATTTTTATATTTTTGATATCTGCTGCTCACTCAGTGTCTGTTGCTTCCTCAATGCAACCCAGAGCCTTTGGTTTTTGGGGAATCATATGTGCCCATATTTGGCATCTTTTTTGGTCTCTTTATCCTGAAATATTGCCCATGCTCTGGTATAATGCCCCTTTTATAGTAGGGTCATCAACTAGGGCATAGTGCTTTTGGTCAAGAAAACATCACTTGAGTGAATGTATTAATGTCACATTTTAATCAGACATTACCATAGACACTTCAGGGAGCTGATCACATCCAGCTGAGAGACAAGGCTATTCATCCCTCTGGCCTGAGTAGTAATGTTGATTGTAGCAGTTCATTGTAAACGCAGAGCATCCTGGTTAAAAAGCACTTTACATATTATGCTAACTAATCTTTACAACTTCAAGCAGGAGTTTGGCAAATATGATTCTTAAATCATATGAATAAATGATTCAAGTTTTAAACTTGAAGAAACGAGTCATTCAACAAAGGTTGAATTGCTTATTTGAGATCATAAAGCTAGTAAACGGTTCTTCAAGGTTAGCACAGGTCACCTGATTCCTTAAGTCTTATATTCTTTCTAATGCATCTCACATCAGTTTTTTCAGTTCAGAATGGAGGGACCCTCAGGGATCCTCCGAGTCCAACTAATGTCTGGAAAGTAATCTCTTTTACAATACACTCAAAGGTGATTGCCTAGTTTTATTTGAAGACCTCTAATAAGAGGGGACATACCACTTCCAGAGAGAGCTGATTCTACTTCGGACAGCTCTAATTGTTATAGATAAAGAAGGTCTCAGAGACAGGAAGACCTGACTTCAAATCTCCACTTTGACACATACTAGCTATGTAACTCTGGACATGTCACCCATCCCCTCAGGGCTGTAGGTAACTCTTTGACATTATAAGCTGTGGAGCAGATGCTGTGAGTGTGTATATTCATGCACACACACACTTACACACACACACACACACACACAATATAGATAGCTCTATTTTCCTAACATCAAATCTATTTTTGCTTTTATCCTTTGCTATCCTCTAGAATCAGACAAAACAAATTTAAATTCCCTTCTCCATGACAGTCCTTCAGTTACTTAAAGTCTCTTTATCCCAAGAGTTATCTGTCTCCAGGCTGAACATCCCATTTTCTCATATGCCATGGAAACGAGACTCTTCATTCTCCTAGCTGTCTTCCATTCTCTCTCCACTTAGCATTCTTCTTAAACTGTGGCTCTCCAATCTAAGATAATATCCTGATGATGTTCTGATCAGGGCAGAGTACTGCAGGACTGCCACCCAATCACCTCCTCATTCCTGGGAGCTGAGCTTCTCTCAATGCAGAACAATGTCACATTAACTTTTGGGGCTGCCATATCATACTGTACCCTCAGACCACAGCAGAGAGGACACATGGACTCCTCTTTCCCATTAAATGTAAATATTCCCTGGAACTTTGGGTCTATATGATAGAGGAAACCACCCTTCCCTTCCTACCACATCCACCAGCATCTTTCCCCCCTGCACACCAGCAGGTTCCTAGCAACTGTTTTTTAATTACAGATAATAGAGAAAAAAAAAAAAAAACAACATTCAGGTAATAGATGAATCTGTTCTATTACCTTGAACTCATTTTTTAAAATCATTATAAAGCTGTTAGGAAAACAGGAAGTCCCAGCCAGAAATACGTCAAGGAAAGATCATAATATTTCTCTTGCTGATTTGCTCTGACAGCTAGGACATCCTGCCTATTCATGATAGCAGTTATTATGAATGCAGATGTAACCACAGAGTAGCTTTTAGGAAAAGGTGTGGGAAAGCTTTGAAGAGCTGAGGGCTAGATGAATCTGGCTGCCTAAGGCTTAGTCTGCACCTTCCAGGAGGGAAGGGGGAGAGGTAAAGCAGGGGCCTCCATCTCAGCTTTTTTGGAGGATAAAGTCCTAGGAAAACTGGTTCAGTTCCCTAGAGTCTGATTTGAGATTTGAATCCTGCCATTTACTTATAGTGTGCCATTAAATAAGTAATAACCTCCCTCTCTGAGTCTGTTTCATTATCTATAAACATATCTGCACAACTTATATCACAGGGTTGTTCACAAGATCTGAGTTTATAAGAGATTTGAGAGACCATCTAGTCCAACTCACTCCCAATCCAGGATGACCCTTTCAAAGAACTGACAATTCTCCATTCAGACTCTGCTGGAAGAGCTCTAATGAATCCTACTACCTTGTAATCCTCATGCAAACATTCATAAATCCATAAAGCATAAAATATGCAGAAGTATATATACTAGTTATTAGCATTCTTTTTTAAACTAGAAAGTCAATTTAGCAACTTAGTCATTTAGCAACAATGAAAAATGCAGTACACTACAATAATCTCCCAAATGGTATCCCTGCTTCCAGTATCTTCCCCTCTTCAATTCATCCTACATTACACTTCCATATTCATATTCTTCATACACTGCTCTAATCAGATTTCTCTGCTACTCCAAAACCTTCTAGGGCTCCCTATTGCCTAGAAGATCAGATCTAAATTCCTCATCTAGGTATTCAAAAATCTCCACAAATTGGCCCTAATTTACTGTATACAGGGGAATGCATGGAGTTTAGAGCAAAGACTGGTTTTTTTCCTTTGTATTTGTATCTTCAGGGCCTAATTCAGTGTCTGGCACAGAGTGGGAGTCTAATAAATGCTTGTTGAATGATTGATTCTAGCCCTGGGATGGGCCACCAACAGGCTGCAGGAACTCTGACAAGCTACTTACTCTTTCTGAAAAATAAGCTTGGGATCCTCTGTTAAAAAAGAAAAAAAAAAAGGTGAGGGGCAGGAGGAGAGAAAGATTATACTTATACCATCTCTAAAGTCCCTTCAAACTTGAAGTTCAGGAAGAAGACAGAGAAAGGAGCTGTCTTTTGCTTATACCTAATTTAAACATTCACAACAACATCCCAGATAGCTTGAAGAAATTTGGTCAGTCCCTAGCTCAATGCTGTGTTTATATATGAGGCTTTCCTACTGGGGCAATTCATCATCATTGTTTAGATCATCAGTCATCCTATTTTTGACATTATTCTCTCCTTCTCATTGATCATATATCCCTCTTGTGATCCCGGGATCTTGGAAAGCTCCACAGACTGTTAAAATACTTAAAGGAAAAGCATTAGTTTAATCTTTCCATTCAAGCGAAACAGTGTGTTCTATCAAGAATGAAAAACTGGTTTGTAGAGGCAGACGAAGGCTTGCTTGACACAGGAATGAACCCACAGAGTTTGGAAGTTTAAAGACAAAGGGTGTTAAAATAGGAGTGAGAAGTTTCAAGTAGTGTTTCCCCCTTAATGAATTACTAGGAGATTTGTAGCGGGCCAGCCAGGGTAAGTCTTTCAGCATGTGTATCCTGAAATGTCAAAGGCTTGCTGCATTATATCCTCGCTGCCCTCTCCATGAACTGGGCAGCCTGCCCTTCCCCGCTTTATTTTCACTTGTATTCTTGCAGCTGTCTGTAGCCATCAACAGTCATTTAAAATAATTTGCTATTGATTAGAGAAGTCTTGGTAATAAAGAGAGAAGAACAAAATCATCATTCGTGGGAGGGGGGGCAGTGCTCCACAATGATCTGGAAACCAAAATTCACAAGAAAAAACTTTTCCCCACATTTCCCCCCCAAACATAACTAGATTAGGAGACCAATCTGATGTGCAAATGCCAAGCCAACAGGAGAAGGGAAATGTGGAATCTCTTTCGCTGAGCAGGTGTGGCAAAGGAACTGAATTCAAATCCTGATCTGGATGTTTATTTGCTGGGTAAGTTAAGGAAGTTACTCCATCTTGCCAGATTTCAGCATCCTCATTGGTAAAAAGGAAAAATATGTCCTAGATGAGTTATAAATGACTTCCTGCTCAAACATTCTCTAATTCTGGGGCTATCTTAACCAACCAATGGATCCTCATATTTTATACCAGCTTTTACTTGCAATTCTCCTCCTCCTACTTCTCCTTGCCTCCACTGAAAACGAAGCTGAAAGATTTGGGGGATTTTTCTCACCTTGATTTTTTCCCTATTGATCCAGTCCTGGCCAATAGCTGAAGCTCTGCAGTCATGGAATTGACGTGGTCCTCAAAGCTATGCTACCTTTTTTGTCTTCAGTTTTTGAGATTGCCATTGAGATATAGAATCCTACAGTGTTAGAACAGGAAAAGATTCTTGAGGTCATTTGGTACAATCTTCTCATTTTAAAGGTAAGGAAACTGAGACTCAAAGAGAAGGCATATCCAATCCAATAAAGCTCTTTACTTATAGGGACTCCTTCTTTCCAGTCTTTGTACCCTGAACAACTACCACAATGACTGGCACACAGTAATGCTTAATAAATATTTATTGAATGAATGAATGAATGAATTGACTCTAGCTAGACTCAAAGCGACTCTTACCAACTTAAAAATATACACATACACACATACATACACATACAAACACACATGGTGATTCTTCAAGTAATTGTTCCAAATAAAAAAGAAATGAATGCAGATGGACTTAAAAGTATGAAGCCTTGATGAAGGTATACCAAGTTCAATTCTTCAGATGTCTGTAGATTTGAGGATATGGCTGACAAGAATGTTTTTCAGTCAGGACACATTGACAAAGTAAACACTGACTTGGAGATTGTTTAGCAATCACCTCACTAGAGCATCCCTGTAATTGCCAGTATAGAAGATGGTGCCCTTCCAAGTAATGAACAGCTAGCTCTTCCATTGATGAGCTAACAATTTAGTCTGAGAGACAAGAATAAATACATTAGCAGTTAAACAATTCATTCATGGATGCTTGATCTCATTCAGTCTTGTACTTCTTCCCTAGTGGTGCAGATTCAACTCATCCTCAAGTCATCCTAGTAGTTCTTATCCCATGTCCTTCCATCAGTCCTCCACAAAGGATCTACCCAACATCCTCAAGGCCTTCCTCTAAATCTAATAACATTTTGTGGTTTGTAAGCTCTTCATCTGTCATACCTTGCCGTCTACCTTCTTTTCCAATCATACATTCATACCATTTCTTGAGTACAAATCATAATTTATAAAGAACTGAAACTTACTGTTAGCTACCATGCACTTCTCTATTGCTCTTTGGTTTACTTGGAGGTTAGAGATTGCTTCTTTAGACATCGTAGTATTCTAGGATTTATAGTCACATAATCAAGATGTTGTTATTTAAAAGATAGATTTTTTTGTCTCAGTAAAAAGTTTGAAATTTTATACAAATTATGCATAAACTGCACTAAGCAATTCATCCAATGCAATCCAGTTATTCTATTACTCCCCATGGTCCTTGGACACCTTATTGATGTTCACCATGTCTAGACAGACACAAATTTGTGTTGTTTTCCCTCATCGGCATGCCATACTATCATGCATGTATCCAAATCGATTTTCCACCATTTCTATACTTGAGAAGAATAATCAAGTCAATATTACCATGCCTGGAATGGACATTGATCAACTGCCTTGTATCTATACTCCCTATTCTCTCTGACATCCCAAACCAAAACACTAGACTGCAGACATGCTATCTTCCCTTATTAGAATATGAAGGCTTTTAAGGGTAGCAACTGCTTTGTTTTAGATATTTGTATCCCAAAAACTTTATGTAGTGTCTGTCATGCAGTAAATGCTTAATAAATGCTTTTCATTTTTCATTGACAATATAATACTACATAAGTTAATTGTCTATTTAAAATTTAGGCACTGATGGACTCAAGCAGATTGCCCAATTAAATGGGCTATATGCATTTTTTATTTAGTTGTTTTTCTTTAAATAACATTATAGGCTATCTATACAAAAGATATTGCTGGGAAACATATGAAATTCGACAAATTAGTAGCATAAACAATATAACTATGACATTTAACTATAAGTTAAATAAAAGTAGAGAATTCAGAGAAAACTTCCTGAGCAAAGACAACTTAAAATGAGAAATTTGTGTAGAGAAATTGTGGAAGCCAGGGCAGTGAAAGGAAGTTGGAGCCATATGAGCTTATTATTAAGACTTTATCAGAAAAAAAAAAAAAGACTTTATCAGAAATGATTTATTTATAATCTCATTTGCAAATGGCAGCCTTGGGTAACTAGACCAGAAAGGAAGCCAGGTAGTATCTGAATAAAGATAGTATATAAATAGTCTGGAAATGAGATAGTACTAATTTAAAAATCTGACCTCATACACTTACTAGCTAATTGTGTGACCATGCCAAATCATTTACTCTTCTGTACCTCGGTTTCCTCATCTATAAATGGTGATGGTATTGTCTCCCAGTGTAGTTAGGAGGATAAAATAAGATGTTTGTAAAGCCCTTTGCAGATGTTAATGCAATATAAATATTAATTATTATTCTTATTGTCTATATTTCTTAACAATTAAGTCTTTGGATATACTCTTTTTTGGGAAACTTTGACTTGGTTAAGCTAATTAGATGAGGGCAAGGGAGAAAATATTTGGAACCAATAAAAAGTATGCATATATAATAAATATTTAATGGAGATTTGCTGAAAAAATGAGTGAACCCAGTTAATGAGAACAAAAATTAAATAGGAAAAATAGCATTTGGGTCATTAGAACTCTGGGTCTGAGCTAGTCTGCATTCTCTGATAAATTATCTCTTTTCTAAAATATTGGTACATGTTTGCTAGTTTAGAAACAATAAATGCTGTAAGAGTAGTATGTTTTCCGCAAAAGAGACTCATCAGTGGGAGGGAACATTAGCAGAGACGTATATACTGCATCAAATTATTAAGACATCTGCATCTCTCAAAGAGCCAACCACATTGAGACTTTGGCTCATGGTTAAAAAGGTCATTTCAGATTCCATAGGGAGGAAGGAAGGAAGGAAGGAAAGAAGGAAAGAAGGAAGGAGGAAGGGAGGAAAGGAAGGAGGGAAGGAAGGAAGAAAGAGAGAAAGAGAAGAAGGAAGGGAGGAAAGAAGGAAAGAGGAAAGAAAGGAAAAGGAAAAGAAAAAAGGTAGCTGAAACTAATTTTTTGGGGGGAAAATCCTTTTTTTTCCAAATTTATTTTATTTGAAGAAACAGAATAAGAAAAAAGAAAATAGAAAAGTAATACAAATCAAAATCAAACAAAAGAAAAGAGAACATTATCTTGGGCCCACCAGGGAGATTTCAAATATATAACAATAAATACCAATTTTCAAAAGTATATAATTAATAGAAGAAATTATATTCATGAATTTCTGTCTTTTCTTTATTTCCTTATAAATTGTTCTTTTGTTCTTTGCTGCATATCTTTTTTACTTTATTCTTTTTCCCTCCTTTTATCCCCCACCCCCACCCCAAGCAGGCTATAATTAAGAAAGGATATTTTTATATATACATATTTAGACATATACATACACACACATAGACACACACATATCTCCCTTTTATCCCCTCCACCATCCCCAAGCAAACTACAGTTAAGAAAAGACATATTATGTATACATATGTAGACATATACATACATATATATACACACACATACCCCACATATATGTCTTTCCTGTGACTGCTGACTCATTCTGCTTCATAATTTGGCTAATTATTACTTAATTTCCCCAAATCCAGGAATCCCTCCCTTATCTTTTCCCCTCACCCTTTGCTTCCCTATTCACCTATCCCTCTCCCTTTATTTCTTTATAAATTTTGAAGAATGCTATACTCCTCATGGTATATATGTAGTGTTGCTCATGTAAATAGGTTTTCAGAACTACAAGCCCTCCTCCCCCTCTAATGCCTCTATGTCTATTCTTCCTTTGCAACTCATTTGTATAACATGATTACAATTTTTACCTTTATTCTGTTGTCTTTTAAGCTTGCCCTATTGTTCATGTAAATCTTAAACATACAGTATACATTTCTCAGGGAAAAAAATATAAACAACTTGTCCATGTTTAAACAGTTAAACATACTCAACAGTTGAGTTCCGCTATTATGTTAAAAGGTTTGGTTGATAGAAATCCCTGAAAATCTGCAAGTTCATTGAATGTCCATTTTTTCTTATTCTAAATTATAGATAATTTTGCTGGCTATGATATTTTTGGCCACAAGTCTAGTTCTCTTACTTGTCTCTAGATACAATTCTAAGACGTTCTTTTATTGTAGATGCTGTTAAGTCTTGTACAATTTTAATTGTAGCTCCAGCATATTTGAGGTTTTTTTTTCTTTTTTCTGCAAAAGTTTTCCTTTGATCTGGGGGTTTTGAAATTTGGCAGTAATATTCCTATGTGTTTTTCATAAAGGACCTCTTTGAGGTGGTGATGGGTGGATTTTTTCTATTTCTATTTTCCCCTCATTTTCTACCACTTCAGGACAATTTTCTAGGATTATTTCTTCCATTATTGTGTCAAGGTTCTCTTTTTGGTTACAACTTTCTGGCAGTCCAATTATTCTTAAATTTTCTCTTCTTGATCTGTTCTCCACATTGTTGTTTTTCTTATGAGATGTTTTACATTCTGTTCTATTTTGTCATTCTTTATAATCTGTTTTATTATTTCTTGATCTCTCATAACTTCACTGGCTTTCCTCTGTTCGATTCTAATTTTCAAAAAGTTATTTTTCTCTTTGTGACTCTGTACACCTTTTTGATTGGTTAACTTTTTTTTTTATAATCTTGTTTTTCTTTAATGGTTTGAATTTTTCCTTTAGGTTTTCCTCAATGTCTCTCATTTGATTTTTTAATTCTTTTTTGAGTTCTTCTATAAATTTTCTCTGGGCAGGGAGCCATTTCATGTTACTCTTTGGGAAGAAGCTTTTTTTTTTTTTTTTTTTTTACTTCAGTGTCCTCCTCTGAAAATGTATCCCAGTCTTCCCTGTTCCCATAATATGTTTCAATGTGTGGGGTTCTTTCTTCTTTGGCAGTTCATTTTTTTAAAATAAGAGGTATTAATGTAAGCATCTCTAATCATGGAGATGATGTCTAAAGCTTCCCTTCAGCTCTCCCCTCTGACCAGGAACCCCAAATCAAGAGCTCTATCCCCTTGCAAGTGCCCATAGCCAGTAGCATCCCTGTTCCACTGCTTCTGCACTCACTATATGCTGATTCCTTTTCACCCAGGGTTACATCTCAGTAACACAGCCGGCCCTGGCATTTCCAGTCAGCTGAGGGTCACTCAGTCCTCCCAGACTCAGACTTCCATTTTACAAACAACCCAGGAGGTGAAAGTCTGTGGTCCCTGCTGAGGCTCCAGCCACAATCAGATAGCCCAAGGGACTCCACTTGATGTTTCTGTGGAGCTAACCTGGAGATGTTAATACTTCAGACAGATTAATCCAGGCCCAGGGTCTTCAGATTGTGTCTAGTTGTATCAGGAGGACCCCTGTTCTGCCCCAATTCTTGTTTTTTCACCAATCTATGTTTGCCCTGAGGTGCAAATTTGTTCTATTTGTGGGAAAATCAGGAGAGCTAGAAATTTACCAATCTATTCTGCTATCTTCCCAGAATCCTCTGAAACTTAAAAAAAAAAGCACAAAAGGAAGCTCCCAGAAGGAAAGCTGGACAAGACAGTTTTGAAAATGACATGTTGAATTTCTTGTATACGTGAAAAAAAAAGAAAGCTGTGTGCAGGAAATTAACAATTTCATATACAATCATCTTTTTTTCAGTTCTACTTGGTATATCTAAATGCCTGTTTTATTTGGTATTTGTTTTTTTTTTTTTAATTTAATAGCCGTTTATTTACAGGTTATATGCATGGGTAACTTTACAGCATTAAGAATTGCCAAACCTCTTGTTCCAATTTTTCACCTCTTACCCCCCACCCCCTCCCCAAGATGGCAGGATGACCAGAAGATGTTAAATATATTAAAATATAAATTAGATACGCAATAAGTATACATGACCAAAACGTTATTTTGCTGTACAAAAAGAATCAGACTCTGAAATATTGTACAATTAGCTCGTGAAGGAAATCCAAAATGCAGGTGGGCAAAAATATAGGGATTGGGAATTCAATGTAATGGTTTTTAGTCATCACCCAGAGTTCTTTCTCTGGGTGTAGCTGGTTCAGTTCATTACTGCTCCATTAGAAATGATTTGGTTGATCTCGTTGCTGAGGATGGCCTGATCCATCAGAACTGGTCATCATCTAGTATTGTTGTTGAAGTATATAATGATCTCCTGGTCCTGCTCATTTCACTCAGCATCAGTTCGTGTAAGTCTCTCCAGGCCTTTCTGAAATCATCCTGTTGGTCATTTCTTACAGAACAGTAATATTCCATAATTTTCATATACCACAATTTATTCAGCCATTCTCCAACTGATGGACATCCATTCAGTTTCCAGTTTCTAGCCACTACAAAAAGGGCTGCCACAAACATTCGTGCACATACAGGTCCCTTTCCCTTCTTTATAATCTCTTTGGGATATAAGCCCAGTAGTAACACTGCTGGATCAAAGGGTATGCACAGTTTGATAACTTTTTGAGCATAGTTCCAAACTACTCTCCAGAATGGTTGGATTCGTTCACAACTTCATTATTTGGTATTTGTTAATTTCAAATTTACAAATATGTATATTTTCTTGGTTGAGTAGGATTTTTAATAGGTATTTAGGAGAAGGGAGAACATTTCAAGCTGGGATGGTAGTGATAGCATAAATAGGACTATATCCACTTACATAGTAAATCATTGTCAATACATACAACACTGCTTTAAACTAGCAAGACCATATATGTGCTTTTCCAGAACCAGTGACAGATTTTCACTGATGGAACTGTATTCTCTCAAGCAGCAAAAAACTAGAAACTAAGGGGATGCCCATTGAATGGGGAATGATGCAATATATTATGGTATAAAAATGCATGGGGTTCTGTTGTACCATTTTCACTATGAGTAGAAGGTGCAAAAAGACATTTTGGCTCTGTTTTAGAAATAATGAAAAGGATTGTTTTGAAGAAACCTGAGAAGATTTGTATGAACTTATATTGAGCAAAGTGAGCAGAACCAGAGCAATTAATATAATAATAACATTTTAAAGATAAATTGTAAAGGTTTTAAAAGCTGATCAATGCAATAACCAACTAGATGATCAAACATGCAAACCACTTTTTGACAGAGAAGTGAATAGATCTGCAAATCAAGACATATTTGTTTGTACATGGTCAATGCAGGAATTAGTGTTATTTGACTATATATATTCATTACAAGGACATTATAGTTCCTTTTATTTTTTCAATGGTCGGGATACAGAGGCAGTAGAAAGAAATAAAATAAATTATTGTTAGTTTAAAAAAATAAATTTTAATTTAAAGAATTGCTCTGATCAAAGCAATAGCCAACTAGATGATGAAACATGTACTTCCTGACAGAAGTAAATGACTCAAGCTGCAGACTGAGACATATTTTTTTGGAGATGGCCAAAAGGAGTAGTTTTTCTTAATTATGCATATTTGTTACAAGAATTGTGTTTTTCCTTTTTTATTCAGAATTTTTTCCAAAGATGATCAGGGGAAATAGAAATGAATCTATCTGTTCTAAAATATTTATAGCAGCTTTCTTTATGGTGGCAGAGGAGGAAATTGCAAAAATGTCCTTCAATTGGGGAATGGTTGAGCAAGCTGTGATATATGACCATGATGGAATACTACTGTGCTTGTTGATAAATGATAAGCTTGTTGATTTCAGAGAAATATAGTTAGGTCGAATGAAAAAATGAAGAGTGAAATGAGCAGAACCAAAAGAATGTTGTATACAATAATAGCAATATTGTTTAAAGAACTTTGAGTGACTAAGTAATTTCAATTATTATAAATATCCAAATTAGCTACAAAGGACATGTGAAGGAAGAAATCTTTTTTCCTTCCTTCCTTCCTTTCTTCTTTTTTTCTTCCTTCCTTACTTCCTTCTTTCTTTCTTCCTTCCTTCCTTCCTTCCTACCTTTCTTTCAATCCAGAGAAAGAACTGATAAATTATACATTATATATACATTATATGTCATCTACAAAATATCTATGCATTAAATTATATTATTATAGTTATTAAATATATCCATACATTAAATTAAAATTGTATATCTATAAATATCTAACCATTAAATGTATTTATACATTAGAATGATTTTACATGTACACACATTTGTGTCTGCGGGTAGTCATCTCTAGGGCAAGATGGGAGGAAATGAAAGAGAAAAAAAAGAGAAAAAAGTTACATGATTAATACATATTTAAAAGGAATAGCAAGTTGTACTTAATAAATTTGCAGGGTTTTGTGCAATTATCTTGTTTTAATTCACACATTGAAAATAAAAGAAATAGAAAAATTTTAAAACCCAGTAGATTTGACATACTCATTTTTCAACTTGTAACTCTGAAATTCAAATAAATTCAACATATTTTATTAACAAAAAATGTATTCAATGGATGGCATAGGAGGTGGAAAGGATGTTCACATTATACTCTGTCCTGGGCACATCACATCAATTGCATAGTTCATGAAATCCTGGATGTCACAGTTTAAAAAGGACATTAAGAAGTTGGAGAACATCCAGAGAAAAGCAACCGAAATGATGAAGTGGTTGGAGATCATGATCATCCTGAAAAATCAGATTAATGATCTTCAGTCAAGAGTCTCTCTGAAGACTGGTTGAATGAACTAGGAATGTTTAGCCTGGAGAACTGAAGAATTAAATATAGCTATTGAGTTCCTTCCAGGTATCTGTGGAACAATGATTAGACTTGTTCTGTTTGGCCCCAGTGAACAAATCTTAGCTCAGTGAGTGGAAGGTGCAAGGAGGCATACTTTAGTTCAGCACACCTGAGCCAAACTTTTCACCCATACCTTATAATTCTGAGCAATTCTTGTCCTTGTTCCCAAGATTCTTCAGAATGGATCTATCCAATATCCTGGAATCCTTTCTTTGTATCTTTTGACATCTTGTGGAGACCAGTGCGGCACTCAAATTTCTTTCTGACATTTCATAACCAATTCAGCTTCATTTCTGATTCTACCTTTCCTGGATATCTTTTTCATTTACACTTTTGAGAATCTCACAGACAGACACCAAAACATGCACTCAATTTGGGATTAGGCAAATTTGTGGAGCTATCAGACTGGTGCAAAACAATCAGTGGATTGACTTCTCCCTTCCCCATTTTTTCAAGTGGTTTTATTAGGTTTGCACAGTACGAAGTTTACTAGCTTCTTATCACTCACCTCCTGTGCAGCTATCTATTTATACTCTACCTGGAAAAGGAAATAAGCCCTCTCTCACTAAAGGATTGCATTGTTGGTAGATTGACAGAGGAGTGAATAACTCTACCCAGAACCTTGGACAGCACCTTGATGATAGGAGGGGAGTGGCCTCCACAGTGGAGGGCCTTGATTCCTCAGGACATAATATGTCTCCAAGGTTTTTGTGATCAACCACTTAGAGAATGGGAATATGCCATATCTTGCCTCTCAAGTGATCATCAGTTGTGAGACTTGTCTCTAACCCAATCACACCCTTCGCTCATTTTAGTCTCACTCCACTCTCACCTACTGGTGCAAAAACTCCCAACTTCTTCCCTCTTTCCATCAGCTTTTATAGCCCTTCAGGACACATAATCTGAACTCAACCTAATCACCCACAACAGTAGCTGTGTAGGTACCATTGAGAAATTCCCTCTCCCACCTCCAAACCACTTTTTGTCCCAAAGATTACCCGCTGGAACAACGGGCTCTCCTCTCTTCAAAGAATCAGAGCACAGAAATTCTTTGTGTCAGATTCCTCTTTCATGTCAGGAATCCCTCTTTCCATTTGGGTAGGACAGAGTAAGTATCACAAGATGAGTAGGCATGATGGATGGTACCTGGAATCACAAATCTCATTACATCCTCTCCTTTCCACCCCAAACTCATCATTCTTTCAATTTTGCTATTAAGGACCACCATCCTTCTAGACAATCAGATTCACAACTTGGATGTCATTTTCAGCTTCTTACTTTCACTTATCCTGCACATTTAAGCAGTAGCCAAATCTTGTTTCTCTCTGGAATGTCTCACATCTGTCCCCTTCTCTCAAACGATCACTACCTAGTCCAGATCCTTTGATCTGGTTTATTGTAATAATAACAATTGATCACTCTGTCTCAAGAAACCTCACCACTTCAGTTTATCTCCCACACAGCTGTTGAAGTGATTTTTCAGATTTTTCTGTCTGACATTTAAAGCCCTTCACAGTCTTACCTCAAGCTCTCTTTTCAGCTTTATTCCTTCAGTAATAGAAAGTCCAAAAAAGAATATCAATCAACAACCATTTATTTAAACACTTATGTGCCAAAATCACTGTGCCAAAAACCTCCTTGATCATTCATTCTTTTGTGCTCCAAGAATCCTCTCCAGTCTCCTGCAGCTCTACGGACCTCAATTCAGTAAAGACACTCCTCTTTCTAGCTACACACAACTGCCAGACCCTTTGGGACAACTACACCTTGAGGCTGAACCTCTAAATGATAACTTACTCAGAATTCATTCTTCAATGATTAATATATTTCCACCTACCCTCCCCATCTCAGGAATTCTGAACCCTCAAATTTCATTGTTCAAGCTCCCCCCTACTTCTTTATTCACATTCCTCTCAAATAGTGCTGCCACTCAAGCACCCAATATCACTCTAAAGTTATCCACTCCTTCCACTGTGCTCTTTGGAATGCTTGTTCCATAAGTAACAAAATAGTTTTCATCTTACATTTTATCCTTTCCTTTTGCTTTGCATTCACTAAGATCTGCCTCCCTCTGGATGACATAGTTTCTCTGACCACCCTTTCTACAACTAGTTGCACATTCACTCCTACTCCTAACTCACAACTAATGGTAGAATATTCTTTGTTCTCCATTGTTATGGCACTATTTTCTCCTTGATTCTTCTGTTTAACTGGCCATGCCTAAATGTCCTTTGTCATCCATATCTCACACCATATCTCACCCACTAATTATAGCTATCTCCCAAAGCTGTATTCTGCATCCTCATCTCTCTATATATTATATCACTTGGTGATCTTGCCAGCTCCTATGGATTCAAATATCATCTCTATGCAAAGAAGGCTCACATTTTCAATTGTCTATTGAACTTCTTGAAATGACTCTCTCATAGACATCTTAAACCTGATATAACCCAAACAGAATTCATCTTTCCCTCAAAACCTTCCATCCTTCCTGATTTTTCTATTACTGTCAGGGGCATCACCATCCTTCTAGTCACCCAGATTCAGAACCTAGCTATCATCCTTGATTCTCTCTCTCTCTCTTTCTCTCTCTCTCTCTCTCTCTCTCTCTCTCTCTCTCTCTCTCTCTTCTCTCATCTTCCTCCTTTGGTCTTCTCCTCCTCCTCCTCTTCTTCCTCCAGCTCTTTTCCTCCTTTTTCTTCTTCTCCTCCTCCTTTTTCTTCTCCTCTTGCTCTTCCTCCTCCTCCTCCTCTTTTCTCTTTCTCTCTCTCCTCCTCCTTCTCTTTCTTTTATTCTCTTTTTGTTTTCCTCTCTTCCTTTTTCCCTCCTCCTCATCTCACACATAGAGCATTGCAGTAGTTTTTTAGTTGTTCCATAGACTCAATTCTCTCCCTACTCCAACCCATTCTCCACTAACTGCTAAAGGAATCCCTCTAAAGAGCAGGTCTGATTTTGTTATCCTCTTCTCCATTCAATCAATTCTAGTGGTTCCTTGTTGCCTTCAAGATCAAATATGAAATTCTCTGTTTGATTTTTAGTAACCTGACCCCTCTTATAATTTGGCCTTTTTCTACCTTTCCCATTTTCTTATTCTTTAAGCTAATCCATGTATTTCATGTTTGCACTGGCCACCTTCATATTCCTTGCATAAGATGCTCTATTTCCCAACTTAATGCCTTTTCACTGATTAACTTCCTTGTCTGAACTCTCCATCATCACCTCTCCCTCTTCCCTCACTTCCTTCAAGTCCCAGCTATAGTTATACCTTCTGCAGGAAG
The DNA here is from genome assembly GCF_902635505.1 of Sarcophilus harrisii. Taxonomy (NCBI): domain Eukaryota; kingdom Metazoa; phylum Chordata; class Mammalia; order Dasyuromorphia; family Dasyuridae; genus Sarcophilus; species Sarcophilus harrisii. Next base: position 587,117,852 of record NC_045427.1, on the reverse strand, counting down.
CCTTTCCCAAGCCTCCTTAACTCTGATATCTTCTGACTGACATTATCTTTCAATATCCTTTTTTGATATATCATTTTTGTATGGTATCTTCCCCATCAGACTGTGAGCTCCTTGTAAGCAGGATCTGTTTTTTGTTGTTGTTGTTGTTGTTGTTTGTTTCTTTGTCATTTGCCTTTCTCTGTACCTCCAGTGACACTTAGCTCTGTGTTTGGCACATAGCAGACACTTAATAAATTCTCATTGACTTGACTTGGCCTTGACTTGATCAGAATCTTGCAAAGAGAGAGGAATGGATTGATATAGAAATTTTTCTGAGTTGAAAGTAGAACTCACTCTTGCTTGCTGATTTTGCATTGAATAGAATGAATAGAAAAACACAAATCTATGGGGGGGAAAGCTGTCCTTTTCCTATCCTATTATTTAATTACATTGCAATGCATATCTGGAAGAAAAAAGTTTTTATAAAAGAGGAATACATCTGTTTGGCTAATTACATGGATCAAATTAACAAAATAGCTAAGTCCTGATAATTATTATTGACAAGTCCTTCCTATCTCTTGAGGCATACATGATGATATTTTTAAAAAATAATAAATCAATCACATTGCTTCCAAGAACAAAAAGGGTTTTTGTCCAGTTAATAAATAATAACTTTAATAATTTAATTTTTAAAGATGGAATAATATTTTAAATAATTGATTTCATCTCTGTCTTATCCTTTTAGATGCCTATTTCTGCATTTATTTTATAAATATTTGATAATATCTTAGTGTCATGGTACTTGTATAAAATTATAAATATATATTAGGGGTTATATGCTCAACTTTACTGATAGAGATGCATGACAAAAATGTTTAGAAATCACTGCAGTAGGGACTGGTGAGATTGTTATTTTGATTTTGATGAAAGTAGAAGGAAGGATATCTACAAAAGTATCAGCAGTGGTGAATTGCTTTGAGTAGCCTGCAGGGACCCAGAGACCCTTCTGGGAGTCAATTATCTTCCAGGCTGCAGACTTAGCTCCTGAGTTGATAAATTACCAGCAGGAAGCCAAGAAAAATTCTCTGTCTCCCACTATCCAATTTTAGTGACAAAAGAGGTCAAATTATGCAAGCAAAAACCATAAACCATGTCTACATCGAGCCATCGGATCAAACATTTTGACCAAATGAACAAGCCATGCAGCTCAACAACTAATTTGGCTGATTTTCTCCACTCTATTGACCAATCTCCCTCAGATACCTCATCATGGCATGGAGCTGACCCTCAGTTCTCAGAGGGTATGTCACTGGTATGCAAGGTCTGTCAAGTTCTTCTACCAAAATGGAAAGTTTTTAAAGCATGGGCCATTGACATGGTGACCATGCAGAGCAATCTATCAACTCGTGATAGGGTGGGCATAGAGTGATAGAGTGTGTGTGTGTGTGTGTGTGTGTGTGTGTGTGTATATAAACACACTTCTGTGTGTGTTTTTATATATATATATATATATATATATATATGTATGTATGTATATATGTATATATACATAAAAGCATGGACTTTTTGTTTTGCTGGAATCAACACATATTTATTAAGCACTGAATATGTACCAGACACCATGCTATATTCTGAGAATACAAAAAAAGGCAAAAATACAAGGAGCTTGTGAGCTAATGAGGGAGACAAGCTGCAAACAGCTACATACAAATAAAGTTGCAGACAGGATAGCTTGAAGGGATTCTCAGAAGGACAGCACTAGTATTAATGAGAAACCAACAAAGACTACTTGCAGAAGGTGGGATTTTAGCTGAGATTTTAGGGAAGTCAGGAAAGCAGGAAGTAGAAAAAGAAAGGGGAGAGAATTCTGGATAGGAGGGACAGCTAGTGAAAAGGCATTGGGTCAAAAGATTGAATATCATCTGTGAGAAATAACAAAGAGACTGGGATCAATGGATCACTGAGTACAATTTTTTTAATGACTTCCAAGTGAGAGAGCATTGCATAGTGGCCAAAGAGTTAGACTTTGAGCTAGAAAGACTTGAGTTCAAGTCACCTCTGATACATAAAGGCTATGTGACTGAATAATCAATTAACTCCTCAGTCTCCCAGACCACTTTCATAAAAGGCTAAAAGTTGTGGAATAGCTGCCAACAAAGAGAGAATTTCTTACACCATTGGAATCACAAATCTAAAGAAAAAATTAAAAATAAGATTATGTTTTACTATTTTAAGTTAATATAAGAACAGTACTTGTACTATGTGGATATAGGGTATCTAGCTGGCATGGTTGGGGTCACAAAGATCCAAGTTTAAAGCCGACCTCTGAGACTTACTAGTCTCAATTGTAAAACATGGATAGCAAAAGACACAATTCTTAGGGTTATTGTGAAGATCAAATGAGATGAATATTTGTAGAGTGCCAAGCACATGATAAGCATTTAATAAATGCTTGTTTCTTTTCTTTCTTATGTGACGTTGGGCAATGTACTCTCCCTAAATCTCTATTTCTTCATCTGTAAAATGGGAATAAATACTTGTATTATCTCACAGAACTGTGAAAATCTAATAAATTAAGAAAAGGGAAGGGAAATAAAACCACTTTGCAACCACATATTTTAAAAAAGCTTCACATAGTGGAAAGAGTTGATATTATTATAGCTGCTTCCCAAGGCTCCATAGAAGGAAGACTTAGTCAATAATTATTGAATTTAGACTTCAAATCCAAGATTACTCTCATTCTCTTCCACATGTTAGGACAACATGCCTTATAAAGCTTGTTAGAGAAATTCTTCAGAGTTCCTCTAGCAAGGGAGGAAGGAGGCAAGACCCAACATCCAGTATAATAACTACATTTCTCCCGGTAGACAATTTGATAATGTTGATTGGGTCTAACATGGTAGCACATGTCTCTACTGCCTGTTACCAGAGAAGATAGAGCTGAGGATCACTTGAGCTTGGAAGTTCTGTGCTTCAGTAAGGGAAGTTGATGAGGTAAACACAATAAATTCAGTATTACTGTAGTGACTGGAATATGGGGCCACCAGGTTGATTAAGGAGAGCTCAACTGACAAAAAAGTGGAGAAGAACAAAACTCCCATGCCAAGAAGAGAGGGTTTGCCTCTGAACCTCCAATCTGAGAGAGAGAGAGAGAAACAGAGACAGAGAGAGACAGAGACAGAGAGAGAGAGACACAGAGAGAGAGAGAAAGACAGAGACAGACAGACAGACAGACAAAGACAGACAGACAGACAGAGACAGAGAGGGACAGAGACAGAGTGACAGAGAGAGAGAGAAAGAACAACAAACAAACAAAAGGTGTTTGAACTGGACCTGATTTATCCCTTTCCTCTTTCCCTCTATCTATAAACCCTCCCAGGGCTTCCTCTGATGGGTTTGCCCCCAGCTTGCTCTCTGTTCCATGACTAAGTCAATCAGATGAATATACAGAAAGTCTCATATGTCTTTATAGAATATTTGTTTTTACTTTCATGTAAAAACTTTCATAGGATTTTCCCCCTTGGATTTGAAATGTTCAAAGCTCACTCTCCATTCTAAAGATGGCTTTGTTTTTGGAAAGCCTGAGAAATCTCCCTTCAGCTATATTTGAGATGTGAGAGTAAAAAGGAGGAAAAAAATCTTTCAGCTTAAAAAATTTCAGACATTTTTTGCTAAAGCCATAAATCAACAGTGGTTGAATTAAAACAGCTCAAGCTTGGCTTGTGTTTAGACCTCTGTGAGGTCTCTGGCTAAGCTTGAAGAAAAAAAAAAAAAAAAAATCAGAGTTTTTTTTTTAAATAACTTCTGAGCATGTCCAGTTGGAATCCGATTAAATCTGTAGTCGAGTTTAATCAACCTCAGCCCTCCTAGACAATAATCTCCCCTAAATTTGTGTCTACAGAACATTTTTCTTCTTTGTGTTGGCCTGATTTTTCCCTCTTCTTAAATACTCACCAAGACTGAAGTGGGAAAATGTTTTGAGAATACGGGATCAGTCATCTAGAAGATGTAGCCTGTCTTGGAAAGTTGGGAAATTGATGTCAGAGTTAGTGTGGAATTGTGGATTTGAAGTCAATAAGACCTGAGGTTCGGATCGCACCTGAGAGAGATGGAATATAAAGCTGTGTGAACCTTCTGTGAGACACTTAACTCTAGCCTTGGTTTTCTCATGTATAAAAAGGGCATAATGCCATCTATAATACTTAGCTTGCTAAGGAAGTCATGAGGCTCAAATGAATATATTGTGTATAAAGTGCTGTGCAAATTTTAATTAAAACTGATATTTATGTATTTAAGTATATTAAGTCTTTGATATTAACTTATTGAAAATACTGGTCTTTTGCAGGAAAAGGCTCATTCTATAGAAGGTACAATGATTATAAACTCCCAAGAACAGGAAAAGAGTAAATAAGTCTCCAAGGTCTTAAGGAGTTCAGACAGGGAGCTGACCGACGCCAGCAAAAAGAGAGGCGTGGTTCTTCCTTTACCATAGGTGAGACCAATAAGAAACATGTGTGGCACTTTGAAGACGCTTAGAGCCAAAACCCAAACAAAAGCATTTTGGTATGATTTATAAAGGTTAAGCCCACATACAACCTATGACTCAGAGCTTTCGGACAGCCATTTAAATAAAAAAATATAATCATAAGGGTGAAGGTCAGCCAGACTTCTCAACTGAATCAATTAGATGTATGAACTAGGTGTGGACAAGACTAAGACATCTCCATTGAATCAATCAATCAACCGATAAAAGCTATTAGAGTAGTTGAGAAAAGTCTTTGAAAACTATTGGTTCAAATGGAGTGATACTTCAGGATGTGTGTTGGTATTGGCAAAGGGGATTCAGTTCCACCCTGTGGGTATTCTGTAAAAAAAAAAAAAAAAAAAAGCAAGTCAGCTCAGAAGCCAGCCATGAAATCATCTGCCTCCACAGAAAAGAGCCATTCCAGACAAGTCTCTGAGAGGGAGTCACTTGGAGAGGGAGGAAACAGAAGCCCATCTTCTCCATCCTATACTCCTACCCTTGACCAGAGAATGATCTTATTGAAATTATGAAAGGTCCAAAAGATTTGGACTACTTGTGAGTATCCTAGCAGCATCCTTAGAACTGCTGGAAACCTAGGAAAAAATAACCACTCAAAACTCTATGAGAAGCCCTGAAGAAACACACCATTTCTAAGATGAATTTCATAAGACAAGAAATCTCTTTTGGAGGCTGGCACTCTTCCAGGGAGATAAAGAACCATAGATTTGGAGCTGGAAGGGATCTTCTAGTTTCCCTCCCTCTCTTCCCTATCCTCATTTAAATGACTTGTTCAAAGTCACCCAGGTGAAGCAAATCACCATTTCTTGTTGCTCAGTCAAGTCTGACCCTATGTATCATAATAATACCAGGCCCTTCTAGACCTTCACTATCTCCCAAACTCTGGCCAACCTCATGTTTACCATTCTTTATGTTGTTACTACTGCTGTCTCTTCCTCTAACTCTCCTCCCCGCCATGGTAGAATGGAGATTTCTTATATCTTATATCCCCTACCATTGCAATAGCAAACAGGGAATCATCCCCTTCTTCCACGGAAGAGGACATCCTGCCAATCTAGTTCTTCTAATAAGAATTTATTCTATCCTTGCTAAGGGTTAGTTGGCTAGTGCTGGAGATCCCACAATCCCTCTTTTCATGGAACATACATCCTTCTTACTATGTCTGGAAGGCTCTCCCTCTCATCTCTTCCTGTTGACTCCTTTCAAGTCCCTATTAAAATCCCACCTTCTATAAGAAGTCTTCTCCAGTCATTAATATTACTGCCTTCTTCTATTATCTACAATTCATACCATATATCTCTTGTTTGTACATGGTTATCTGCATGTAGTTTCCCTTAGATGGTGAGCTCTTTGAGAGCAGGGGTTCTCTTTTTGTATCTACAGAACTTAACATAGTACCTGACATATAGTAGGTGCTTAATAAATGCTTATTGGCTGACTACCAAAATTATCAGGGTGAACTTGAATTTCCCAATCTTAAAACAGATTTCAAGACCTCCTGTCTACCATAATTTCCTTCAAGACCAAGCTAACGTCCTATTTTTACAAGAAGCCTTCCTCACTTCCCTTAATGTGGTTCCTTTTCTCTGTGATGACCTCCAACTTATCCTGTCTATATTTCATACATAGTGGTTTGCACACTATTTCTCCTATTAGATTGTGAACTCTTAGAGAACAAGGCCTGTCTTTTACCTTTCTTAATTTCCTTCATATTTAGCACAGTCTGGCACATTTGTTGTTGTTCAGTCATGTTTTAGTCATGTCTGACTCTTTGTGAGTCTATTTGGGATTTCCTTGTCAAAGATACTGGAGTAATTGGTAATTTCTTTTTCCAGATCATTTTACAGATGAGGAAACTGAGTCAAACGGGGTCTCCAGTTTTAGAGAGGAGCAGCACAGAATTGTAGGAAGGGAACTGGCTTCAGAGCTGGAGGAGCTCACCTCTGTTACTGCCTTTGTGACTGTTAGCAAGTTGTCCATAAAATAAGGAGATTTGTGTCAATTCAGAGTCTATAATCCTCAACAACCCTGTGATATAAATGGGATGCAACTGGATTTCATCAGTGTAGGCTAGTATGCGAACAGTTCAGGAACATAACTTGAATCAGAGTCCTCCTGATATCAAAGCCAGTTCCCTATGCACTACGCTATTCTGCCTCCCATAAACAATGAACTACTGATACATTGTTGATTGTTGTCATTTTATGGATGAGGAAACTAAGGCTTAGAAAGTGACTTGATCATGGTGTATAGATACTAAGTAACCAGGCAAGAATTGGAACTGTCTTTTCTGACAGGTAGGAAACTTGATTGCAAAGTGGATGTAGTGCCAATCCTGGAGTCAGGAAGATCTAAGTTCAAAGCCATCCTTAGATACTTGGTAAGTTGTAAGACCCTGAGAAGTCACTTTGCCCTGTCTGCCTCAGTTTCCTCATTTGTAAAATGAGCTGGAAGAGGAAATGGTAAACCACTCTAGTATCTTTGCCAAGAAAATTCCAAATGGGGTCATAAAGAGTGGGACATGACTAAAATAACAAACAACAGCTTCTCTTTCCTGATTCTAAGATCAGTAAGTCTTTCCTCTATATCTAATTTTCATCTTTGTTCTAACCCATCCTCCTCTTTAGATCTATGTGTTGTGGGGAGGGAGATGGGGTTCTCCACAAGAGTGAAATAAAATTCTGGTAGCTTGAAATTACAAATCAGTCATTGAGATGTTAGACCCTTTCAGATCACATTTATATGGTACCATTCTTAGAGCATGAGTAGAGTCAAAAATAGGAGTTTAAACATCAGGGCTAGAGAAATCTGTGGGGGGCGGGGGTTTCCACAAGAGTGAAATAAAGTTCTGGTGGCTTGAAACTACAAATTAGTCGTTGAGATATTAGACCCTTTCAGATCACATTTATATGGTACCATTCTTAGAACATGAGTAGAGTCAAAAATAGGAGTTTAAACATCAGGTCTGCAGAGAACAAGGGGTGTTTCTTTCCCCTAGCAGAAACACTCCAGAAAGATCAAAGTTGCCTTCAGGGTGGGCTACTAATCCTTTAGCTCTGGGCTTTGCCCCAAAGGTGGGGAGGGGAAGAGGGGAGAGGAGGGGAGAGGTAATTCAAGCAAATTTCTTCTCTCCAATCTAGCTACAGGTAGGGTTTAGATAATGACCTAGGGGGCTCTGCAGGATTTATAACACTAGTTGAGGACAAGATTGTGAACAAGGGGACCCAGAGGAAAAGAAATGAATCCAGGTTGTGTGGGTATCTGTTTACATATACACACAAACAGACTTAGTTCAACCCTTTTGACTAAAGTTACTGATCAATTATCAAACAATTGGCTTGACTGATTTTTTTGAATTAAACTGATTGAGTTTTTTGCTATATTAGCCCAAAAGACACCATCCCAGTAAGTACAGAGGACATGGAGCATTAGCACTTCATTCCTGGGGCACGTGAATGCAGGGTAAGGAAGCCGGTCCAGATGCCTCATACACAATAAAGAATGAGGTAACGAGTGGGTCAGGAGACAGGTAACATAACTCACAAGGTACGTTTGTATATTGTTTTAAAGCTTGCACAGCACAGCCACATCTGGGTCCCTCAATCTCTTCCCCTGCTCCCACACGCCCCCTGACTCTGCTACCAGCAGCCCAAACACCAGAGCTCTGCTAAGAGCATGGCCGAGGGCAAGGGGTGAGTTCTGGTGGGTCCGTATCAGAATCTGACCTCATCAGCTCTGCCTCTGCAAGGGGAATATGGAAAAAGTTGGTCCTACTGCATGCTTAATTTTGCTCTCATTTTTAGACAACATCCACTGTTTTCTCACCAAGCACTGCCATGGATCCCAAGCTCTGCACTTAGATTCTCTCCAACGGACTCCCTAACCTCGCGTGAACTCAGTTCCAGAACACATGACACTTTCCCTCTTTAATCTTACTCAAATGCAAACCCCTATGACCTATGGCCCAGCGCCCAGCTCGGGGCTTACTCAGATCAGGTTCAATCTTGGAGTCAGCCCCCAAATATCATCTCTTTAGTTCTTTTTGTCCCCATCCAGAATCGCCTCTAGGAAATCTCAGAATGTAGTTCAAATATAGTTCACGTCTAGGTCTCCACAGATGTGAGTAAAAGAGACCCAGCTGCTATACAAGCGCTCGACTTAATACAGCTAGGTCACAATTAAGGCAAGTTCAAATAATGTGAAATTTGATTCAATGCCAATTATAAAATGATAGTAAGATGCATTTAATTTGAGCCAAAATTTAATTAATGCAACATGTGAGTTGGTTGAGGAGTTTAACATGACCCTCTATCTTTACTCTGCACTTGCCTATTATCACGTGTGAATGTGATATATTTCTACATACCATATTACCAATGAGTGTGTCATTTAAAAAAAAAAGAATCCTTCACAAAATGGATACAAAGAAGACTTCAGATGGAAACACTATCAGTGCAAAAAAGAAGAGGTTTGTTATTACATTAGAACAAAAAATTTGATGTAATCGAATAGCATTAGTGGTCATTAACTTTAAAATAGGAAAAGATGTTGGAATGTCTGAATCTACAGGATGAGATACCGTAAGACATGCAGGTGAAATGAAATAAAAAGACAAAACTGCATCTGCTTTGTGTGGTTTACAAATAATTACAAGGATAGAAATAGAACATCTTTTATCTGTTACAACAATAGAAATAGACTTTCTTTTAGTTATATGAATAGAAGATTGAATTTTAAAATGCATTCTTCTTAGCTGAAAAGCCATTGAGACAAAAAGCTCAAATTTATTTAAGGCAATGAAAGAAAATGGAAATTTATTTCCATTGGAGAGTGAAGGAAATTTCACTTTGTGTTGGTTGGTTTGATCACTTTAAAAATCAAATTCGGTTGCACAATTTAAAAATTACTAGAAAGGTGATTGTACAGATGAGATTGCAACAACTAAATAGCCTGACATTTTAAAGAAAACAATCAAATGTTGTTGATACAGTTATCAACAATTTTTTAATGTGGATGAAACATTGTTCTGAAAAAGAATGCCTTGGAAATTACATTTCCAAGAAAGGAAAAAACCTAACTTGGATCGGAAGTGCTTAAGGATCACCTAGCACTTTTATTAAGAGCTAATGCTGAAGATTATTTTAAATTAAAGCTAACACATTATCAAAAATCCTCACTCCTCAAAAGGCTACAACTTTCGATTGGTTCTGTTATTTGGTGGTCAGTTAAGAAAACATAGATGCTAAAGACTTTTTTCAAAGACTTTAAAATAACTTTTGAAAAATATTGCAAGGATAGAAATATTGAGTTTGGTTTAAAGCATTACTAATTTTAAATAATAACGCTATTTATTAATCATACTTGGTTCAGTGTGAGAGATGTGAACACAAAAATTTGTGGTAATAAACCTCTCTCTACCTATGAGTATACATATGAGGATTTCAAGGAAGAGAAAACAGTTCAGTCTAGGCTTCTCGAATATTTCAAACAAATATTTCATATTCAATATTGTGATATTTAATATTTCATATTGTTAGTGTAAGCTTATCTTTAGATACAATACTTGGTAAATTTTTCTTTAGATTTTAGATTTTACATTTTAATCAAAAAATGTTTCGTATCTTTTACTATTATATTACATTAATAAACAAGTAAAAATTTATTTTAAAAAAGCTTTTATTGTCTATTTCCATAGGCTGGGGCAAATGCCCTATTTTACACACAATTATAATTTTGAATAGTTAAAAAATCAAAGAATGTGACTACCTGCTGGGCTCCATTATTCACAATAAAAAGAATCTAATTGTAATGCACATTGGATAGAAGGCAGTTTTTATCTCACTTAAAAAGTAGAAAATAAATAAAGATTTTAAAGTAATAAAAAATACAATCTTCTTGAATTGAGTCCCCCTTTTTTTCTAGAATTCTATAGAATCCCCAAGAATATTAGCACCACACTTTTATTTTGATTCTCTCTGAAAGGAGAACACATCTGGGAATGCTGAGAGACAACCTTTCCAATAGCCTAAGAAATATTACTTTCATTCCAGGTTTTTCTATTGTCTACATCTCCAAACTAATTGATACTATTACATCAACTTAGATTTCTTCTTAAGAAAAAAAATAAACCTTGCTTGGGATTGCTAGGATGGTAACTCCCTTTTCCTTGAATCTGCCCTCTATGTCTTAATAATTGCTCATGGTAATAACCCAGAGTTAAAGTCCGTCTTTTGTTCTCTCATAGCATTGGTTTAGTCTCTCCTGGTTCTTCTATCTGTAGGGCCTCATGGCTAATCTTCCAGAAGATGAGGCTGGTGCTGCCAGTCATTCCTCTATGTGTTTCCTGAAGACTGAACTTCAGGATCCTCTTCTCTCTGAGAGACCAGCAACTTCTAGGAACATCTCTCTCTAGGTGGTTTGTCTTCAAGTCGAATTTGGGATGGGGGGAGACATACAGACAGATAAACACAGGGAGGGAGCGTGGAAAGAGGGAAAGAGAACGAGAAAAAAAGGAGGAGGAGGAGGAGGAGAGGAGAAAGAGGAAGAAGAGAAGAAGGAGGAGGAGGAGGAGGAGAAGGAGGAGGAGGAGAAGGAGAAGGAAGAGAAGGAGAAGGAGGAGAAAGAGAAAGAGGAGGAGGAGAAGGGGGAGGAGGAGGGAGGAGGAGGAGGGAGGAGGAGGTGGAGGAGGAGGAGGAGGAGGAGGAGGAGGAGGAGGAGGAGGAAGAAGAGGAGGAGGAAGACAAACAGAGAGAGAAGGAGAGAGAAGGAAGAGAGATAGACAGGGACAGAAACAGAGATAAAGACGGAGACAGAGAGGGAGGGGAGAGAGAATAGAGAGGGAGGGAGGGAGAGGGAAATGTGGGAGAGGGAAAGAAAGAAATTAGACTCTTCTGGTCACTTGGGTGGGAACCATTTGCAGCTTCAATTTCCTCAATTGTAAAGTAGGGATAATAATAGTAGGGTTGTTGGAGGATCAAAAGAGATAACATTTACAAAAGTACTTTCTGCAATGCCTGGAGCATTGTAGGTGCTAGATAAATGGTTATTTCTCTCCTTTTCCCTTTCTCTTGTTTCTCTCCAAAATACTTCTTCTCTTGATACCATGGTACAGGAGACAGTTTTTCCAAGGTCAAAAGCCCACAAAAATTGGGAAAACCTAGTAATAATTGGTTAGCATTTCTTTGACCATTTATCAAGTGGGAGGTGACTTGCATTCTTATAAATTTGATACAGTTCTTTATGAGACCATTGTCAGAAACACTGGCTGTAAAGATTTTTCTCCCAGCTTTGTACTTTCCTTTTAATCTTGTTTGTATTGGTTTTGTTTGTGCAGAAACTTTTTAATTTAATGCAATTAAAGTTGTCGATTTTGCATTTCATAGTGTTCTCTTGTTCTTCTTTGGTCATAAATCTCTCCCTTCTCCAAAAATCTGATAGGTAAATTAACCCTTGCTCTTCTAATTGGCTTATAGTATCATACTTTACACGCCAATCATGTATCCATTTTGACCTTATTTTGTTAGTGATGTGAGATATAGGTCTATGCAGAGTTCCTGACTGCTGCACAGAGAGAAATGTGTCAGGGAGGTGAAAGTCAGAATTCCCCTCTCATGGCAGGTCAGGCAGAGAGGAATTAAAAAAAAAAATTTATAAACAAACAAAGTATTTTTAGGAAAAGGTTAATGACCATGAGGGAAAAGTGACCTATATGAAACAGGCAAATTGGGAATAACCTTCATCCCCAAATTGACCTGAGGATCCTTCAGGTGGTGTGAAGAGGGTCTTTTTGCTTTTTAAAGCTTTATGCCAGTCCAGAGGAACTCATTAGCATGGACCATGGAGATCTATTAGAACTATATACAGGTCACCATTGTTTGAAGGCTTCAGGATTTGTGTGTTTTCTTGCCTTACTATTGTACCTCTGGGTTGTTTACACAGCACAGGTGAAATTTTTTTAAGCCTAAAAACTGTAATCATGCTCCATTCTTATGGATTGCTCCCTTTGCTCTGTCCAGTAAAATGTTTGCAATGATAGTCATTGTGTCCTCAAGCCAGAGGCTTGCACCCAGATCTAAGTCTCTTAAAAATTTTTCCATTTGGTATAAGACAAGGTAGTATTTTGCTGTCATATATTTCAGATTTCAGAAATGTTTGGACTCCAGAATCAGTTGCCGTTAAACTTTACACATTTCTTCCTATAAATTTATTTCATTTCCTAAAAGCCATTAGCCAATAAGAGGTCTTTCAAGGCATGTTCCCTTATCCAACCTCCAATTCCATTGCTATCAATATGCAGTTACAGAATCAGCCTGATATATACTTATAAAGGAATTGTTTACATTTAGTTTTTTGAATGAATTAAAGGTATACATAGGCAACATTTCTCTAAACAATATTTTAACAGAGATCTTTTTTTAGTGATAATGATGTAATAGTTTATTTTATTTCAACATTTGTTTTTAAAATTGAGTTCCACTATGCCCAAAGGGCTATAAAACTGTGTATACCCTTTGATCCAGAGTGCCATTATTGGGTCTGTATCCCAAAGAGATCATTAAGAGGAAAAAGGGCCCACATGTGCAAAAATTTACTCACATTAGCAAATTGAATAAACTAGTAGTTTTTAACAGTAGAAAGAAAGAGAGAAGAGAGAAAGAGAGAAAGAAAAAAAGAAAGAAAGAGAAAGGGAGGAAGGGAGGAAGGGAGGAAGGAAAGAAGGAAGGAAGGAAGGAAGGAAGGAAAGAAGGAAGGAAGAAAGGAAGGAAGGAAGGAAGGAAGGAAGGAAGGAAGGAAGGAAGGAAGGAAGGAAGAAAACTGAATTCCAAACTCTCTC